>NC_137790.1:129158054-129857530 GCF_963383645.1 Muscardinus avellanarius
TAGCAGGAAATGTTTGCATATTCTACCTTGAGAAACATATAAATGGAATAGGAGCCTGTTATGGTTAGATCTGAAATGGCCCCTTTGAAGAGCTCGTATGGTGTTTGGAGTTGATATGATTGAGTCGGGAGGGTTGTGGATAGACTCATTGTAATGGACTTATTTGGGTGGTTACCCAAGCCAGTAGGGCGTGGCTGGAGGTGTTCCTGGGGGTGTGGCCTTAGGGATTATATATAGTTCCTCCTCCCCCTGCTTCCCCACTTACTTCTGGCCTCCTTCTGGCCTCCATGATGTGAGGAGCGCAGCCCATGTCCTCTCCCTTTCTTTGCCTTCCTCCACCATGTCAAGATCTGCGGTCCCCGGCCTCACTTGAACCGAGCCCCAAAGCATAAGAAAATAAGTCTCCTTTCCTCTAAATTACATGGTCAGTCTTAGATGATAGCTGCAAGAATGCTGACCAGAACAGAGCCTTACAACTATTTTTTTTTTTTAATCAAGAGAGTATAATTGAGAAATGTTATGATTCTATCTTTTCCCCCTGGTACTAGAGATGGAACCCAAGGGCATTTGACCTCCCAACTACACCCCCTGCCCTATTTTTTTTTTAATTCTTTATTTTAAAACAGGGTCTCACTAGGTTGCAGAGGGCCTCACTAAGTAGCTGAGGCAGTCCACCAACCACGATCCTCCTGTCTCAGCCTCTGGAATACTGGGATTACAAGCGTGCGCCACCACGCCTGGCTCTATTTTTATTCTTCATTTCTGAAACAGGGTCTCACTGAATTGCAAAGAGTCTTACTAAGTTTCTGAGGCTGTCGCTAACCACAATTCTAAACTATTCCAACAGTTTTCAGTTGATAAAATGCTAATTGGAAAGCTTTCCTGTTGCATTAAATCCTCTGGGAAACAGGCAATATAAATTCTAAATAAATAAGCAAGCATGTGGCTTTACCCACTGGGGCCTCAGTCTACTTTTCCTCAATTTGTTTAGTTTTCTGCTTGTGTTCGAGGGCTTCTGGTCCTTGTTTTTTGTTTTTGTTTTTGTTTTCTCCTTCATATGGAAATCAAGTATGTTTTTATTGATTGAAAACTTGATGTTTTATCCACATGCCTATTTCTTCTACAGCTTGTGTTTCGAGTGGTGTGTTCAGGCAGATGCCTTAGAAAGGGCTTAATGAATAGAGAAATAAGCAAAAAATCATGAAAATGAAGTCTTCGTTGGTTAAATTATTTTTCTGAAAGGGACCATCTTTGATAATTATTTATGCTTTTAAAAAGCCACTCTTTCCTGAAACAGCACTATGATAATAGAACCCAGAAACAACACATTTTTATAAAGCAGTGTAAATGGAGAAGGCATTTAATAGAAATAAAACACTTAAAAAGCATTTTTTAATGTGCTATTGAAAGGGCTGACGAAATTACTTTCACATCTCTAGCCTAACTCCAGAGTTCAATTTATGCTGAGAAATTATGGGCAAATTTGAATTGCCCCAGGCATTTGCAAATTATTTAAAATCTTTTAGTGGAAAAAAAAAATAGACTGGTCTCATTTGTTGGTTGCTTTTCAGGGAAGACCAGGGAAATATTTAATGGTATCTTAGTTCTAAGGGTGAGGGTTTTTATATTGTTCTTCTTAAAGCTACGATCATGGCTGATGCATGGTTCGTAGCACAGAGAAATACTATACGTATGGATTATTGTTCCTCAGTGCTACGAAAAACTCTCATCAGCACCCTCTCTTTGGTGAGTTGTACCTTACGATTTCATAGTTTTATCAACAGTGGAAATAGCCCTTTTGGGGACCCTTGAATTTCTTGAGAGAAACAAAGGGTTTTATTCAAATACATTTTGTGTTAGAGTCAGCATGGCGAGTTTTAGAGAACCAATATAAACATCTAAAAATAAATGGAACATCCGCAGAGAAGTGAGGCGTTGGAATGAAAGCTGCCCAGAGCTCTGCCACTAAATCTCAATTCCCTTTCAGCACCTTACCCCAAAATACTCCTGAGCACTGCGCATAAGCAAATAGCGTTTTCCAGCTGGGTGTGGCGGTGCCAGCCTATAATCCCAGTACTTGGGAGGCTGAGACAGGAGGATCGTAGGTTTGAAGCCAGCCTCGGCGGTTTAGCCGGACTCTCAGCAGTTTTCGCAGATCTTGTTTCAAAATAAAAAACAAAGTGTAGCTCAGTGGTAGAACACCCCTAGGTCCAATCCCCAGTAACACACACACACACACACACACACACACACACACACACGTTTTCCGAATGTGAGGGAGAGACCGGGCCAGAGATGGGCTCTTAACCTCGACCAGGTTGACAAGAAGAGGGACAGTGTCCCTGCTTGATGCTCCTGGACATGAGTGACTGAGGCCTGATGGCTACGCACAGATCTTCTAAAGTCCCTGGGATGCACGCAAGCTCCTCCGAAGAAACCGTAATGGATTACTTCATTAAAACTGTCAAGTCCCAGCCCAAGGCCAGGTGCTGGGTCGCAGCCAGGCACCCGCAGTCCTGGAAGCTCAGTTCCTGGATGGAGCCGGGGGCGGTGGGGAGGCCGTCAGTGTCAGGCGGGTGTCCCAGACACGGATGTGGATGGCCCCGGCTGACAGGGATCATGGTGGAGGGTCGAACGTGCGGCCTTCCCCCGTGCCTGGAAGACGGGCATCGTTGAGTCATGGTGACATGGGATTTAATCACTGCTGGCCTTTCACTAAGACATTTCTAGAACTTTCTGGGTTGGTATCCTGGATACGATGGTCAGGCCTGCCTTGAGTGAGGACGGATGTAGGCGGCCCACGAGAGGCCCTTGGCACAGGGCTTGGCGGAGGCGGGCGCTCCACACATGGTATTGGTGTTGATTGTTTTTTTAAAACCACCTTTCCGGGCCCGTAATAAGAAGTGTGGTGTTTGTGTGGAACTTGTTCCATAAGCCAGCTTGTTTCAAGCTGGATGGTAATCCCCTGGGGGCATGGCGGATTCCCGCCTAAAAGCCCCGCTCGGGTTCACTGTGCCCTTTCTTCGTTTAAATATGATCTTTCATAAGACTTCGCCCGCAGGAGCGCTTCCAAACCCCACGGACTTGAGCCGCACCAAGCCCGCCCCGGCGCCACGCCCGCAACTGGGCCCCGTAGGCACAGAAGTAAATCTCAATGAAAAATTACAAATAGGGATGGGGGTGTAGCTCGGTCGTAGAGCACTCGCCTGGCATGCAGGAGGGGGCTGGGTTTGATCCCTGTATTGCAAAAAATAATAAATAAATAAATATATATATCTTTAGAGATGAAGACTGTATGTATATATGTACGTGTGTGTATCTTTGTTTATTCTTTCATTTATTTACTTATTCTGTGATACTGGGGATTGAACTATTTTGTGATATTGGGGATTGAACTCCGAGGCATTCTACTTCTGAGCTACACCCCCAGCCCTATTTTATTTTTTATTTGGAAACAGGGTCCCACTAAGTTGGGAAGAGCCTCGCTAAGTTGCCGAGACTGGCCTCGAACCTGCAATCCCCCTGGCTCAGCCTCCCAAGGACTGGGATTACAGGCATATGCCACCGTGCCCGGCTGAGATAAAGACGTCAGCTGACTTTTGGAGTCCCAGATAATCAGGATAGGCCCCTCTAGTTGCACCAATTTAAATTGGCTTAAAGAGTTTATTCCTTAATTGCTAATAGAGATACTCCTAGACATCGTGGTTAAGAGTGTGAGGCCAGGTGTGGTGGTGCACACCTGTAATCCCAGTACTTGGGAGACTGAGACAGGAGGATTGTAGGTTCATGGCCAGTCTCGGCAACTTGGTAAAAAGCTTAGCAACTTGGGACAACCTATTTTAAATTTAAAAAATAAGAATAAAATAAAAAGGGCAGAGGGTGGAGCTAGAGTGTGGTATGCCCTGGGTTCACTCCTCAGTCCCACAAAAAGAACCTTCAGCTGAGACCAAAGAACCCACAGACCCACAAGAAGTAGGAGCACACCCCTGCTCTGAGCGACGCGGGACTCGGGTGTCCTGTGAAGCAGCGGGGCTTTACTAGCCGTAAGCCCTTTGCCCGTTGCAGAACCTTCCTTGGTTTCTTCGTCTATTAAATGTGCACAGTATTACTCTTTTTCACACAGGATTGCATCGGATATTAAGTTAAGAATTTACTCCTGGCATTAAGAACAGTACCTAATGCACAGTAAATACCCCAAATTAATTATTTTTATGAAATACTTATTGAATACCTTTTCATCATCCTATTAGAGATTAAACCCAGAGGCATTCTACCTCTGAGCTACACCCCCAGCCCTTTTTATTTTTATTTTGAAACAGGGTTTCATTACATTCCTCTGGGTCTTGCTAAGTTGCTGAGGCTGGCCTCATCCCTGCAATCCTCCTGTCTCAGCCTCCCAAGGACTGGTTAAGAGTTTGAGGCCAGGTGTGGTGGTGCTCCTGAGATTACTGGTGTGTATCATGGCGTCCAGTTTTGAGCACTCATTATGTGGCAGGCCCTGTTTTATATTCTGGGGATAAGTTAGTGAAGGTCCCTGTACTAATGGTGCCTTCTAGAAGGGCGAGAGAAACAATAAAATAGGGTGGTTATAAATGCCAGGAAGACAATCAAAGAAGGTCATGTACTAGGGATTACAAGATTTGCTTAAACAAGATTGGGGCTGACGAGGGCTTGAGCTGAGAGCTGAATGGTACAGCACATCTTTCACTGACGGGTCTCGGCAAAATCACGAGGCCACTGTGCCCCACGCTTAGCATTGGACACGTGGCAGTTCGCGGCCGCTCGGAGGCCTCTGTCCATCCTCAGCAGACTACAGAACGCCCCTGGACGTCCCTGCAGGAGAAGGCCTTGGGCTGCGAGTTCAGGTTGCTTCCTGTGGTAGGGGCCGGTACTGGACGTGCCCTTTGCTTACTTACTCTAAGTCGTTTGATGTCTGACTTCTGCAGGATGCTGCGGGGTGCAGAGCGGGAG
Organism: Muscardinus avellanarius; assembly: GCF_963383645.1. Classification (NCBI taxonomy): domain Eukaryota; kingdom Metazoa; phylum Chordata; class Mammalia; order Rodentia; family Gliridae; genus Muscardinus; species Muscardinus avellanarius. The sequence goes on from NC_137790.1 coordinate 129,163,026, forward strand.
GAGTGGGAGGCCTGTTTTGTGTCCAGTGTTGCGTTGGGTCCCAGGCGACACCATGTGATGCCGCGTGGGGAGAGGCTGCCCCACGCGCCCCGTCCACAGCTCTCTGCAGGCTGGCAGCCCAGAAGGATGGGGACGCGGGGGTCTCAGGAGCGTCAGGAACGGCACCCCCTGAACGGACAGAGACCTCGTGGGTGGGTTCAGGGGACCCGAGGGCACTTCCGCCAGAAGGGACATCTTGTTTATTTCTTCATCTTTTGATGGACACCTGGCTTGTCTGAATGATTTTCGGCTGTAAACATTGGCTTCAGCGGTCGCTTTCACAGGGAAGGGAGTTGCTGAGGCCTTTGGCGATTCAACATGCAGCTTCTGAGCTAAAGGGGCAGCTAAAGGGTGGTCCAGCAGTGAGAGAAGAAAGCCGAGGCGAATGCTGTTCACACACACACACACACACACACACACACACACACACACACACAATTGAGCCCAGGGGCATTCTAGCTCCTTCTTTGCTGAGACTCTACTTGCTGAGGCTGTCCTCGAACCTGCAATCCTCCTGTCTCAGCTTCCCAAGTTCTGAGATTCCAAGCACGTATCATCACATCCAATGAAAAAAAAATTCTTTTAAAGCAAAGAAATCATCAGGAGCCAAGGACAGCCACTCCAAGAGATGACCAATACATTTTTTCCTTATTATAATTTTAATGACCTTATTTTATTATTCTCAATAAATCATAGGTGTAGATGGATAGATAGGTAGATAGACGAATCACAGCTTTTCATATGTTGTTTTATTATCTCTGTAAGTCTTACCTATATTCATCTGAAACTAACAAAGTATATTTCTTAAAATAGAACTCAATCTCTGGGTTTGGTAGCAGATACCCGTAATCCCAGTACCTGGGAGGGTGACACGAGAAGATCTCAGGTTCAACGCCGCTTCAGAAACTTAGCAAGGCCCCCAGGAACTTAGTGAGACCCGGTTTCAAAATAAAAAAGAGCGGGGTGTGGGGACACACGCTTGTAATCCCCGCGCTTGGGAGGCTGAGACAGGAGGATCGCACAGGTTCGAAGCCAGCCTCAGCTACTTAGTGAGGCTCTCAGCAACTTAGTGAGACCCTGTTTCCAAATAAAATATAAAGTAGGTCTGGGAGTATAGCCTGGAGGTAGAGAGCTCCTGGGTTCCACCCCCAGTACCACCAAAAATTAAAATAAAAAAATAATAAAAAGGACTGGGGTGTAGCTCAAAGGTAGAATGCTCCTGGGTTCCCTCCCCAGCACCAGGAAGGAAGGAAGGTATTTCAGGCTTGTGTCACTGTGCCTGTTTTGTTTGTTTTTTCAGTACTGGAGACTGAACCCAGGGGCATTCTACCCACCCTATTTTTATTTTGAAACAGGGTCTCATTAGATTGTGCGGGGTGGGGGGGGCTCGCCAATTAGCTGGGGCTGGCCATGAATCTGCGATCCTCCTGTCTCAGCCTCCCAAATACTGGGATTACAAGCATGTGCCACCATGCCCAGCCCATATTTTTTTTTTTGATGAATGAAAATTTTAAAAATTTGGACATCTAATTTGCCAATGTTTTTCTCTTGCAATTAATGCTTCTTTTGCTACCTTCTTCTATTTTTTCTAGAAGCATTATAATTTCAGCTTGTATATTATGCCTGTGATCCATCTCAAATTAATTATCTCATGATATGAAGTAGGAAATCACAATTCATATTTTTCTGGGTGGATTTCCTTTTTTTAAAAAAATGGGGATTGAACCTAGACACATTCTGCCTCTGAGCTACACTCCCAGCCCATTATTTATTTATTTATTTATTTATTTATTTATTTATTTATGGTGGTACTGGGGGTGGAACCCAGGGGCTTTTCTACCTCTGGGATATACTCCCAGACCTATTTTATACTTTTATTTGGAAACAGGGTCTCACTAAGTTGCTGAGAGCCTCACTAAGTAGCTGAGGCTGGCTCGGAACCCGTGCGATCCTCCCGTCTCAGCCTCCCAAGCGCGGGGATTACAAGCGTGCGCCACCACGCCCGGCTATTTCTTATTTTGAAAAAGAGTCTCCCTGAATGGATGATGCCCTTGTTAAGTTGCCAAGGCTGGCCACAAACCTGTAACCCTCCTGTGTCAGTCTCCTTAACTGCTGGGATTACAGGTGTGCACCACCACAGTGGCTGAATTTCCATTTTTTCCCACACTTTGTTGCAAAGACTGTCCTTTTATTTTCTGTCTTAACCAGGGATCTCCAGAGAAACAGGGCCAATGGGAGATTTACCATGGAAACTAGCACAAGCAATTGTGGAGGCTGGAAAGCCCGCCGTGGGCAGCCAGCAAGCCTCAGGACGGGGAACGCTGGTGCTCCAGTTCAGTGTTGAGTCTGAAGACCAGGGAGCTGCTGGTCTCGGGTCCCCTCTTGGGTCCCAAGACTGAGAGCCAGGAGCTCCAGTTCCTGAGGGCAGGGGAAGATGGATGCCCCAGCCCAAGGAGACAGAGGTGCTCTGCCTTTCTTCGGTGTTTTTGTTTTATTTGACTTCTTGTTAGGTGGCATGATGCCAGCCCACATTGGCAAGGGTGGATCTTATTTTACTTATTTATTTTTGTGGTACCGGGGATTGAGCCCAGGGGCATTCTACCTCTGAGCTAGACTCCCAGCCTTTTTTTTTTTTTTTTTTTTTTGGTCCTGGGGATGGAACCCAGAGGCATTCTACCTCCAAGCTACACCCGTGCCTGGTTTTATTTCTTATTTGGAAACAGGGTCTTACTAAGTTTTTGAGAGCCTTTCTAAGTTGCCGTGGCTGGTTTGGAACTTGCGATCTTCCTGTCTCAGCCTCCCAAGCACTGGGATTAAAAGCATGTGCCAACACATCTGGCTTAGTTTTTTTTTTTAATTTATTCTGAAACTGGGTATTATTAATTTGCTGAGGCTGGTCTTGAACCAGAAATCCTCCTGTCTCAGCCTCTCTCATGTTGGAATTACAGGCCTGTGCCATCATGCCCGGCTGGTGAGGGCGGATCTCGATTCCTTCTACTGATTCAAATGCTATAACGGCAGAGGAGTCACACCCAAAATAATGTTTTTCTGCCCATCAGGGAATCCCTCAGCCCCATCGGACTCACGCATAAAATGGACCGTCATACTCATGGAAGGGCTTTGATATTTTTGCCAAAAATTAAACGACCATCTACATGTGGGTCTGTTTCTGGACTCTTCTGCTCACGGATCTGTTTGCTACTGCTATTTTTCAGTTTGTTTCAGGGGGTTTCGGACACGGTTGTTATAGTGATACCAAAGAACAAATTAAATGAATCATAATCTTTGAACAAGGAAGAAATAAACCCAAGATGAAAAGATCTTGGCATCTCTACGTTATCTTACTTTTTGCCCAGTTACCCTAATTATTCTAATCTGGCCATACTTACTTTGATTTTTGATGATCTCTATATATCACATATAACATATGTCACATAATGATATGTATATCAAATAATGATATATACCATCTGATGATATCACATAATGATTTTTATCACATAATATGTATTATACTCATATACATGTGCAAATTAGCATATTGCCCACATAATATGTGTATTTATAATTATTTGTAAAACTTTCCCGTCATCTGGGTGTGGTGGCGCACTTGTGTAATCCCAGTATTGGGAGACTGAGCTCAGAGGATTGCAGCTTAGAGGCCAGCCTCAGCTACTTAGTAAAACCCTCAGCAACTTTGAAACTCAAAACAAAAGAAAGACTGGGCGTGTGGCTCCGAGGTAGAATGCCCCCTTGGTTCAAAATTCTCTAGAGCCACACAAACGACTCCCAAACCCAAACTGTCTCATGTTTTGTTTGTTTGTTTGTTTGTTTGTTTGTTTGTTTTTTACTTGTTTTGCTTTGATGCAGGGGATTGAAGTCAGGGCCCCTGCATGCTAAGAACACGCTCTACCACTGAGCTCTGCCCTGCCCAAGCATGTGTGTTTTAATTTTTGCCTTCCTTTCTTCCTTCCTTTCTCTTTCCTTCTTTCTTTCTTTCTCTCTTTCTTTCTTTCTTTCTTTCTCTCTTTCTTTTTTGTGGTACTGGGGATGAAACCCAGGGGCATTCAACCTCCGAGCTACACCCCCAGCCCTATTTTTTAGTCTTTATTTTGAAACAGAGTCTTACTAAGTTGCAGACGGCCTCACTAAGTAGCTGAGGCTGGCCGTGAACCACAATCCTCCTGTCTCAGCCTCCCGAATGCTGGGATTGCAAGCGTGCGCCACCACGCCCGGCTTCATTTTTGCCTTTTCATAGCAGCCTTTAAAAAGCAAGGAGGAACGCCGGGGCGTGGTGGCGCACGCTTGTAATCCCCGCGCTTGGGAGGCAGAGACAGGAGGATCACGCAGGTTCGAAGTCAGCCGCGCTGGCGTAAGAGACCCTGTTTCCAAATAAAAATATAAAAAATAGGTCTGGTAGTGTAGCCCAGAGGTAGAAGGGCTTCCAGGAACCCCAGTACCACCAGAAATAAATAAATAAATAAATAAATAAATAAAAATAAATAAAAAGCAAGGAGGGGCCGGGCGTGGTGGCGCACGCTTGTAATCCCCGCGCTTGGGAGGCTGAGACAGGAGGATCGCACGGGTTCGAAGCCAGCCTCAGCTACTTAGTGAGGCTCTCAGCAACTCAGTGAGACCCTGTTTCCAAATAAAATATAAAAAAGGTCTGGGAGGATATCCTGGAGGTAGAAAGCCTCTAGGTTCCACGTACCACCAAAAAAAAAAAAAAAAAAGCAAGGAGGGGCTCTTTATCGTATCAGAGTGTCGCTTTTTTTTTTTTTTTTTTTTTTTTTTTTAATCTCTGTAGAAGTGCTGGCTCATCCAAAAGGCTAATGGGAGGCGGGCGTGGTGGTGCACACTTGTTATCCCCGCATTCAGGAGGCTGAGACCAGAAGATGGAGGTTCGAGGACAGCCTCTGCTACTTGGTGAGGCCCTCTGCAATTTAGTGAGACCCTATTTCAAAATAAAGAATTAAAAATAGGGCAGGAGGTGCAGCTTGAAGGTGAAATGCCCCCGAGTTCCATCCCCAGACCCACAAGAGATAAATAAACAAACATAAGTCGTGTGGGAAACAGTGTTCCCAGCCAGCGCGTTCTCTCAGAGGGACGGCCCCACTCGCAAGGCGACTGCACTAAGCAAGCTCTGCGTCCTCGCCTCGCCTCAGCGACTGGGACGCTGGGACCGGGTATACAGTGCAGCTCGGATGCCCGCCTGTTTACCAGTTGAATTGGGGTGCTTTGCTTTCTTTTCCTATTTTAAAAGTGTTATAAGTTGCAGGGCGTGGTGGGCACGCTTGTAATCCCCGCGCTTGGGAGGCGGAGACAGGAGGATCGCGCAGGTTCGAAGCCAGCCGCACTGGCGTAAGAGACCCTGTTTCAAAAATATACAATAGGTCTGGGAGTGTAGCCCAGAGGTAGAAGGGCTTCCAGGAACCCCAGTACCACACACACACACACAAAAAAAAAAGTGTTATAAGTTTGAAATTTTGAAAAAGTCTTAAGAATTTAATAGATATTTCACCAGAAAAGCTAAATAAACGGCCAACAAGCGCACAAAGGGATGCTTAGAATCATTAGTCCTTAGAGAAATGCAAATTAAAAAAAAACCACAGTGAGAAGCCAGGCGTGGAGGCGCACGCTTGTAATCCCAGTACTCAGGAGGCTGAGACGGGAGGATCACAGGTTCACAGCCAGCCTCGGCTACTTAGTGAAGCCCTCTGCAACTTAGTGAGACCTTGTTTCAAAATAAAGAATAAAAAATAGGGCTGGGGTATGGCTCAGAGATAGAATGCCCCTGGGTTCCATCCCCAGTACCAAAAAAAAGAAAAGAAAAAGGAAAGAAAGTTAAGATTTATAGCTGGCCGCAGTGGTGCATGCCTGTAATCCCAGTACTTGGGAGGCTGGCCTCAGCAACTTAGTGAGAGACCATGTTTCAAAATAAAATAGGGCTGGGTGTGTAGCTCAGAGGTAGAACACCCCTGGGTTCAATCCCCAGCAAAACACACACACACACACACACACACACACACACACACACACACACTTACCATACGACCCAGCAATTGCAGCTGAGGATGGGAATTGGAATTATGCTTGGAAGCCTTTGTAGGGGCAGCTACCTCTCAGGCTCCCTTCCCCATCCCGGGCAGCACAGGGCTGTCTTCCATCTATTAGAGATAGGAAGACAGCAAGGAATATTATTTCCTATTAAGCCATATAGTGCTGTTTTAGAATATAAGCTAGGGACATTAATTTTCATATATGGAAATTAGATTTAAGCCAAGTATGCTGATGCATGCCTGCAATCCCACTATTTGGGAGGTTGAGATAGGAGGATCTGGGGTTAGAGGCCAGCCTCAGCAACTAGAAAAAAACCTTATTTTTTCAAAATAAAAAAATAAAATAGGACTGGGGGTGTAGCTTAAAAATAGACTGCCCATAGATTTAATCCCCGGTACCTCCAAAAAATTAAATTTAAAAACAGATTTAGTTCTTCCTCATAGCCGCCTGATACCACGAGGTAAATGCTGCTTCTTGGTCTCATGTTCTGTTCAAATTAAAACCCGTACACGAAGAACCAGAAAAAACGTGCTATCGTATTATTTTCATTGCTAATCAATGTAATAACACAGTCTGAGATCTGCTGCCAATAGGCTTCTAATATACCCGCTCTCTGTGACTTAACCTTACCCACCTAGCACTTGGGAGTACTGAGGAAATCAAAGTCCTGCATACTTCAATTTGCATCTGTTCTGTTTTCTTTTATTTATTTAACTTATTTGTTTGTTTGGTGGTACTGGGGATGGAACCCAGGGGCTTTCTACCTCTGGGATATACTCCCAGACCTATTTTCTATTTTATTTGGAAACAGGGTCTCACTGAGTTGCTGAGAGCCTCACTAAGTAGCTGAGGCTGGCTTCGAACCTGCGCGATCCTCCTGTCTCAGCCTCCCGAGCGCGGGGATTACAAGCGTGCGCCCCCACGCCCGGCTCGCATCTGTTCTGTTTTAAACATTGTTTATTGCCTCTCCTCCCAGAAGGGAAGGGTTTTCTGTGTTTTGCTTTGGGGTTTTTTTTTCTTTGTTGTTATTTCATTTCTAGTAAATTAACAGTGTAATTTTGTGTTCCCGGCCCATTGCTGATTTATCTGATAAAATTCCAGAGTGCAGACGCATTTTCATAAAAAGTCAGTTTCAGATCCTGTTTGCCGTCGGTCATTGTACATAAGTCAGCTGTCCCTTACAAAAGCTTTTGGGAAAAATAAAATTCTATTCCCGAGTCATTAAGAAGAACATGTGAATGGCCCTAACTAATTTAAAAAAAAAATAAAAAAAGAAAAGAAAGAAAAGGTCCTCCAGCTTTTATATCTGTAGCCCTTAAAAACAGCTGCCAGAAATCTCACTCTGGTCATGGAGGGGCGGGAGCACTCTTCCTCCAAGAATCCCCACCAGTCATGTTTATCCTGTGTTGGATTACCTCATATGTTGACAGCTTCTCGAGCGCTGATCAAGTGTCCCCAAATGACAGAAGTATTTTCTCCCCTCCTTCTCTCGCCTTTTTTTGTTTGTTTTTTGAAGATGTAGAAAAAAATGGCTAGATCTAATTTTTCTGACCTAGCTGCAGTCTTCTTTTTTTTTTTTTTTTTTTTTTTTTTTGTGGTACTGGGGGTGGAACCCAGAGGCTTTCTACTTCCGGGCTACACTCCCAGCCCTATTTTATATTTTATTTGGAAACAGGGTCTCACTTGAGAGCCTCACTAAGTAGCTGAGGCTGGCTTCAAACCTGCGCGATCCTCCTGTCTCAGCCTCCCAAGCGGGGAGATTACAAGCGTGCGCCACCACGCCCGGCTTGGCTGCAGTCTTCTATCATGAAACACACTAAGAAAATTAGTATCCTGATTTTTTTTTTTTTTTTTTTTGGTGGTACTAGGGATGGAACCCGGGGGCATTTGACCTCCAAACTACACCCCCAGCCCTATTTTTTATTCTTTATTTTGAAACAGGGTCTCACTAAGTTGGGGAGGGCCTCACTAAGTAGCTGATTTTTAAAAAATAAAAATTAACCCTGGCCTGGCAAGGTAGCCCACACCTTCAATCTCTGTGCCTGGGAGGCTGAGACAGGAGGATCGCAGGTTCTCGGCCAGTCTCAGAGAAGTAGGGAGGCTCTCCGTGACTTAGGGAGACTTTGTTTCCAAATTAAAAACAAAAAGAGTTGGGAGTGTAGCTTGGAGGTAGAATGCTTCTGGGTTCAATGGCTAGTTGTTAAAAAAAAAAAAAAAAAAAGACATGAAAGGCTACGGGGTTGCTAAGCCTTGGGCGGGCCCTGTATCCACTATTCTAATTTTATTCTAATATTGGAGTTCACTCTGCAGGGACTGGAAGCCCTTCTGTAATACTTATTTTTAATTTTTTATTTTTGGTGGTACTGGGGTTCCTGGAAGCCCTTCTACCTCCGGGCTACACTCCCAGACCTATTTTATCTTTTTATTTGGAAACAGGGTCTCTTACGCCAGCGCGGCTGGCTTCGAATCTGCGCGATCCTCCTGTCTCCGCCTCCCGAGCGCGGGGATTACAAGTGTGCGCCACCACGCCCGGCATAATTTGCCATTTTTAAAAATAAGTATTACAGCCGGGCGTGGTGGTGCACACTTGTAATCCCCGCCCTTGGGAGGCGGAGACAGGAGGATCGCGCAGGTTCGAAGCCAGCCGCGCTGGCGTAAGAGACCCTGTTTCAAAAATATAAAATAGGTCTGGGAGTGTAGCCCGGAGGAAGGAGGGCTTCCAGGAACCCCAGTACCACAAAAAAAAAAAAAAAAGGCAAATTATCATATGAGCTGCCCAGGACAGAGTCTGTATGGAACTTTCCGGGACAAATGAGGCTGTGGCTTTAGATATCTAAGCCTCTCCTCTCCTCTCTGAAGCTGCCCCAATAAGCACAGGTCGGTTGAAGAAATAACCGCTGAATGAAGAAAAAGACAAAAAAAAAAAAAAAAAAAGGCAGAATGGCTTCCAGTCCCTGCAGAGCGAAGGTCAGTATTCGAATAAGCAGTCCACCTCTGAGATACATTTTAGTGCACTGATTTATTTTTGTGGTACTGGGGGTTGAACCCAGGGGCATTCTGAATCAAAGCTATACCCAGCCTATTTTAATTTAATTTTTTTTTTTTTTTTTGCAATACTAGGGATGGAATCCAGGGTCATTTCATCTTCAGGCTATATTTTTTTATTCTTTTATTTTGAAACAGGGTCTCACTAAATTGCAGAGGGCCTCACTAAGTGGCTGAGGCTGTCTACGAACCTGTGATCCTCCTGTCTCAGCCTCCCAAGTACTGGGATTACAAAAATGTGCCACCACGTCTGGCTTTATTTTTATCTTGAAACAGGGTCTCAGTAGGTTGATGAGAGTCTTACTACTTACTGAGACTGTCCTTGAACCTGCCATCTTCCTGTCTCAGCCTCACAAGTACTGGGATTACAGAAGAGTGTCACCACACCGGGCTTATTTTATTTTATTTTTAATTTATTTTGTTTATTTATTTTTTTAATTAATTTGTTTATTTTTAAATTGGTGCATTGTAGTCATGTATCAATCACATTGGAGTACAAGACTTGAGAGGATATACAAGCACACATCATCCAATTAGCCCTCCTCCAGCCCCCATCCCATTCCCTCCCCCTCCCTCGATCCCATGCTTGTTTGGTGATTAACTTTGATACATTTGTTTATGTACCTCCTGCGTTTTAAAGAGGCTCTGTCCTCCATTATTCCATACCCTTTGATTGGTCACCTTAGTTGCTTCACTATAGGGCCCTTTCTATAGCTCGACCACTTCCTGTTGCCCCTTTCCTCCTAGTTATTACTGATTAGGAGAAGCATCTAATTTATATTTTCTGCGATATTTCTCTGTGCATGCTGCGTTGCAAGTACCGATCCCACTCTTGACGGCCCCAGTAGTGGTCTGGCTACTCAGTGGACTGATCCAGACCTCGCTGGCTCAAGCAGCGGCCTTGCCTCATGGGAAGCCCCAGTTCTGGTCTCGCTGGCCCCCACACCGGCCTAACCCCTCAGCTGGTTTTGATCCCGACCTCGGAGGCCGCAGTAGTGGCCTTGCCTCACGGCAGGCTCCGATGCTGGACAATGGCCCCGGCACCAGCCTAACCCCTTGGCAGGATTGTGATCCCAGCCTCAGAGGACCCAGCACCGGATGTACCTCACAGCAGGCTCCGATGCCAGCCTCCCTGGCCCCAGCACCGGCCTAACCCCTCAGCAGGCTCTTATCCTGGCCTCGGAGGCCCCAGTACCGGCCTTGCCTCACGGCAGGCTCTGATGCCGGCTGCGCTGGCCCCAGCACTGGCCTAACCAACCCCTCGGCAGGCTCTAATCCCGGCTTCGGAGGCCCCAGTAACGGACTTGCCTCATGGCAGGCTCCAGTGCCAGCCTCGCTGGTCCCAGCACCGGCCTAACCCCTCGGCAGGCTCCGATGCCAGCCTTGCTGGCCCCAACACCGGCCTAACACTCGGCATGCTCCGATCCTGGCCTCAGAGGCCCCAGCACCGGCCTTGCCTCACAGCAGGCTCCGATGCCGGCCTCACTGGCCCCAGTACCAGCCTAAGCACTCAGCAGGCTCTGAGCCCGGCCTCGGAGGCCCCAGCACTAGCCTTGCCTCACGGCAGGCTCCGATGCCGGCCTCGCTGGCCCCAGCACCGGCCTAACCCATCAGCAGGCTCCAATCCCGGCTTTGGAGGCCCCAGCACCGGCCTTGCCTCACAGCAGGCTCCGATGCCGGCCTTGCTGGCCCCAGCACTGGCCTAACCCTCAGCAGGCTTCGATCCTGGCCTCGGAGGCCCCAGTACCAGCCTTGCCTCACGGCAGGCTCTGATGCCGGCCTCGCTGGCTCCAGAACCAGCCTAACCCTCAGCAGGCTTCGATCCTGGCCTCGGAGGCCCCAGTACCAGCCTTGCCTCACGGCAGGCTCTGATGCCGGCCTCGCTGGCTCCAGAACCAGCCTAACCTCTCGGCATGCTCCGATCCCAGCCTCAGAGGCCCCAGCACCGGCCTTGCCTCACGGCAGGCTCCGATGCCGGCCTCGCTGCCCCCAGCACCGGCCTAACCCCTCAGCAGGCTCCGATCCTGGCCTCAGAGGCCCCAGCACCAGCCTTGCCTCACGGCAGGCTCCGATGTCGGCCATTAGCCCCAGCACCCATCTAACCCCTCTGCAGGCTCTGATCACTGTCTCTGGGGTTATTATTTCAAAGGTTCCAGGTGTAATGTATCATATCTCTGCATCCCCTGAGTACTGGCCACTGGCATTGCCACTGCCTCCACCATTTCAAATCCTTCCCAGGCTCTTTTTCCACTCTGAATGTTGTCCAGTGTTCCTAAGCATGTGTGATGGTAGCATTCGACATTTGGTGTAATTTCTCCAAAAAAGTAAGGTTGGTAGGATCCGGTTTCTGCTTCTCCTGAATACAAGTCTCCACTGCTATCACGGAGACCTCTTTCAACACCGCCTTTCTCCTTGGTCTCTGCTAAACTCTCTCCTTACAGGTGATGTCCAAGATTCTTAACAATATAGAGAAACAGCAGTCCTCCTTCACGGGGAATTTTTCCATAAGTTCCAGTGCATTTAGATAAGTTTTGTCTGCATCTCCAGTGTCCTGACATCCGCAATGGCTTTCTTAACTCCTCTCTGATATTTTTCTTTTTCTTTTCCTTTTCCTTTTTTTTTTTTTTTAATACGAGAAGACAGTATATGTGGTTTGAGGAGGTAGTGGGATCAGGCACTCACTCAGTAGCACTGTAACCCGGTCGGTTTCCCCATGGGTCCAGAGTGCTCCGCACTACTCTGCCTGGGACCCAGGGCCCCGCGACCCGGGCCCCGGCTGGCGTGCCCCGCGCGACCCCTGCCCGGACCCCAGGGTACTGAGCCCGATTTCTCCAGGGGTCTGGCGTGCTACGCACAGTTCGGCCCGGGGCCCAGAGTCCCTCGACCCGGGCCCCGCCTGGCATGCCCCGCCTGACCCCCACCCAGGTCCCATGGTACTGGGCCCGGTTTCTCCAGAGGTCTGGCGTGCTACGCGTGTTCCGGCCCAAGGCCCAGAGTCTCACGAACCGGGCCCCGGCTGGCGTGCCCCGCGTGACCCCCGCCCGGGTCCCAGGGTACTGGGCCCAGTTTCTCCAGGGGTCTGGCGAGATACGCGCGTTTCGGCCCGGGGCCCAGAGTCTTGCGACCCGGGCCCCGGCTGGCGTGCCCCAAGCGACCCCCGCCCGGAACCCAGGATACTGGGCCCGGTTTCTCCGCTTATTTTATTTTGAAGCAGGATCTTTCTAAAGTTACTGAGGGTCTCCCAAAGTTGCTGAGTGTGGCCTCAAACCCATGATCCTCCTATCTCAGCCTCCCAAGTACCGTGATTACAGGCCTGTATCACCATGCCCAACTAAAAATTGCCACTCTTTTTTTTTGGTGGTACTGGGGCTTTTCTACCTGTGGGCTATACTCCCAGACTTATTTTATATTTTATTTGGAAACAGGGTCTCACTAAGTTGCTGAGAGCCTCACTAAGTAGCTGAGGCTGGCTTCGAACCTGTGCGATCCTCCTGTCTCAGCCTCCCAAGCGCAGGGATTACAAGCATGCGCCACCATGCTCTTTATCTTATCATTTGGTCATTCCCTTTGTTAGGTTGTGGGAAACCTTTTCAGGAGTAAAGGAGATAAAAAGAAGGCTCTTGTTTAGTGAAAAATTAAGTAGCTAATTTCCAGTTCTCAATAAAGCAGGTGATGAATGCATATTTTACTCCAAGATTTGCCACCAATGACGTGCACGCGGGGTCTGGATGAAAACGGAAGACAGGCGCCTGTGAGCAGGAATACTCTTCCTCTAGACTGGTTCTCTTTCCCCAGCAAAATCCAGACCAAGCCAGGCAAGGTGGTGCAGGCCTGCGTTCCCAGCTACCGAGGAGGCCGAGGCGGGAGTCTCAAGTTCAAGGCCAGTCTGGGCAACTTAGTGAGACCCCGATTCAAGATAAAAAATAAAAAGGGCAAGGGTGTAGCTTGGTGTAGAGCAGCCCGGGTTCATTCCCCCAGGACTGCAAATGAGGCAAAACACAGCAGCTCACGGCGACCTAGACCAGCCGCTGCTCCTGCAATGGGTGCCCAGCCTGGCCGTCCTGGTGGTCCGGGTTCTGATTTATTGCTTCGCTTTGGACCCATCTGGATTTCTCCTGGTGCACCTGTGAGTTCACTTGCCCTCCCAGCCCTGCAAGGCCGGCCACAGCCATTATCTCCTCTCCGACGTGTTCTTAGGCAGCATTTGTGGAAGAGGTGTAACCTTTCTATGAATGTAGCCCATTCCTTGTTCATTTTATAGCCAAGTCTTCAGGGAAGGAAGGAAGGAAGGCAGGCAGGCAGGCAGGCAGGCAGGCCCAGCCCTATTTTTTATTCTTAATTTTGAAAGAGGACCTCACTAAGTTGCAGAGGGCCTAAGCAGCCGAGGCCGGCCACAAACCTGTGGTCCTCCTATCTCAGCCTCCCAAGTCCTGGGATGACCAGCGCTCACCATCACGCCCGGCTGAGTTTACATTTTATATAAATGTATGTGCTAGTGGCAGAGTTGGTGGCCGGCATGCTTTTGTTGTTTTGTTTTTTTAGATTGTAGGCCCCTAGTCGTTTATTCGGGGAATGCTTTCCTGCGCCCCTGTAATAGCCCGGCAGTGCACGGCTATAGACAAACTCTGCTCTCTTCAGCTCCCCTTCTGGGGATAAGATGGGTGATAAATTACCTATGAAGAAATGACGTGGCTACATCATCTGTGTGCTGTGAGCGACCCAGCGGCCCGGATAGGCCTCTCTGACGAGGCGCCCTTGAGCGAGGCCTCAGTGAGGGAGCGGGTCAGACGCCTGGGTATGGGTGAGCGAGGGTGAGCCGCACGGAGCAGCCGCGCAGAGGCCTCTGTGGGACCAGCTTGGAGGCTTCGTAAGCAGCAGAGTGACCGGCACGGCGGCCAAACTGTGACGGATGAGAGCCCGCCGGGCCCATCACGCAGGATCTTAGCCCCTCTGTGCCCGCCCCCGGAGCCCTCGCCGTAGACCTGGCTGATGCTGGCTCCATAGGGCCGCTCCGAGGTCAGATGAAGCCAAATGGGTACTTAGCAAAACACCTCCTGACATATGCTACCCATATGTGAGCAATGTTTTTTTTATTTATTTTATTTTATTTATCCCAGGTGCACTGTGCCTTTGGGCTGGGCTCCACGTGGGTGGGGATATCCTCAGCCTTTCAGACACTTGGGGATACATTTTAAAATATTTTATACAAGCTGGGTGTGGTGGCACACACTTGTAATCCCAGTACTTGGGAGGCTGAGACAGGAGGATCCCAGGTTTGTGGCCAGCCTCAGCTACTTAGTGAGGCCCTTTGCAACTTGGTGAGACTTTTTCAAAACAAAAAATAAAAAATAGGGCTAGGGGTGTAGCTCAGAGGTAGAATGCCCCTGGCTTCAATCCCCAGTACTATAACACACACACACACACACACACACACACACACACACACACACCAAGAAATATTTTATATAATTACATAAAGTATTATAGAATATATAAATATATGATATATTATATAAAATATACAATATATTATATGAGATATAATTATACTAATAAGCTATGCTAGTGTTATTAATATATAATAGTCGTTATATGATTACATATACCATGTGATATATAAATGTAATATATTAAATGTAACATATTTATATATTTAATATTACATACTTAATATTTAATATAATAACCAATATTTCTACATCAAATATTTAATATATAATATATTTATATATTATATATTTAATATAATTAATGTATTTGTATATTAAATGTTATGTATTAAATATTTACTATAATAATATATTTATATGTTAAATATTATATGTTAAATTACCATGTGATATAATAATATTAAATATAGTGTGCTATGTTTTATATTTCATAAAGTATATATATTTTATTTTATTTTCTAAACATTATTAATTATTCATTAATTTGTTTATTTTTGTGTGTGTGGTACTGGGGGTTAAATCCAAGGGCATCCTACCTTCAAGCCTTACCCTCAGCCCTTTGTATTCTTATTTGGAAACTGGATCTTGCTAGGTTGATGAGAGCCTCACTAATTGCTGAAGCTGTCCTCGAACCTGCGATCCTCCTGTCTCAGCCACCACACCCAGCTTAATGTATGTAATTTATATACATGGTATTTATTATACAAATATGCATAATATTTTATTGTAAAATAAAAGTTTAATTTCATAAATATGCATACTGTACATTTTATACACATGGTATTTCTTGTGAAAGCATGCATATTATTTTATTGTACAGTAAAATGTTTTATTTTCTAAACATGTAACCAGAAATCCCTTAGATATATCAGTATTGAAATACAGACAGAATATATAGGAATGAGACCTGGCAAACTTCTGATTTAGCCTCCTCTTGAAAGATAGCCAAATATACTTGGACGTCATTTGTATCTGAGTTTTCTGGGTTACGCTCTGTGTGTGTGTGTGTGTGTGTGTGTGTGTGTGTGTGTGTGTGTGTGTGTGGTGGCCCTGAGCTACCATGCCTCTTGAGCTTATGTAAGTGAATTGTGGTCTGTATTTTAGAATACCAGTTACCGAGGGTCTATTTGTGGAAGAGGAAAGTCTTAGAAAATTAAAAGAATGAGTTAAAAAAAAAAAACAAAACCTGACATGTTAAGCCGGGCGTGGTAGCGCACGCTCGTAATCCCAGCATTGGGGAGGCTGAGACAGGAGGATCGTGGTTCGCAGACAGCCTCAGCTACTTAGTGAGGCCCTCTGCAACTCAGTGAGACCCTGTTTCAAAATAAAAAATATAGCTGGGCGTGGTGGTGCACATTTGTAATCCCAGCATGTGGGAGGCTAAGAGAGGAGGATCGCAGTTTGCGGCCAGCCTCAGCTACTTAGTGAGGCCCTCCGTAACTTAGTGAGACCCTGTTTCAAAATCAAAAATCAAAAAAATAGGGCAGGGGGTGTAGCCCAGAGATTAAATGCCCCTGAATTCTATCCCCAGAACTGCACAAATAAATAAATAAATAAAAATAAAATAAAATAAAATAAAAATAAAGAATATAAAATAGGGCTGGGGTGTAGTGCGGAGGTAGAATGGCCCTTGGTTCCGTCATCCCCAGTGCCAAAAAAAAAAAAAAAACCCTGACATATTGCAAAACCAGATCTTTTTGCTGCGAGTAGTAACTGGTGCGTTAGGGGGAGGAAGAGGCCTGCTGTTCCTGCACAAGTGTCTTATCAGCGCCAAGCTGGCCTCCTGTTTGCATGTTTCTCATCGTATCCTGAAGACGCAAGCCGTCCGCCCAGAGCGCAGTTCCCCGCTGGCTGGCTGGCAGCCATGGAGCACCTTGGCACCCTGCCTGGCACAGTGAGGGCGCCCCGGGGGCGGGGGGTGAGCTGAGGTCACTGTTGCAGCGCCAGGCTTTGGCCCACACAAGAGTCAGCTGTGATAGGAAAAACACGCGGACATAGAATTGTTTTTGTGCCGACAGATAATAAATCCCCTGGTTGATACAATCTCTCCCAACAGCGGCTTCATCTCAGTAAAAAAAAAAAAAAAAAAAAAAAAGCATCAACACTGAATTTCTGTGCTGAGCGTTAGAACTTACAGGAGATTTGAAATCTCAAAGTCTGCAGAAAGAGATGTATGTGTCTTTTTTTTTTTTTTTTTGTGGAACTGGGGTTACTGGAAGCCCTTCTACCTCCGGGCTACACTCCCAGACCTATATTATATTTTTTGAAACAGGGTCTCTTAAACCAGCGCGGCTGGCTACGAACCTGCGCCATCCTCCTGTCTCCGCCTCCCAAGCGCGGGGATTACAAGCCTGCGCCACCACGCCTGGCTATGTGTCTTCTTTTCGTAGAGAATGACTTAGGAGAGTGGGCTGTTGCCCAGGATTTGTGCAAAGAAGCTGCGTGTCATTTTAGCGCGTCAAGCACTCCCTCACTTAACAAGGGTTTTAAATGTGGACCCTCCACTTGGAACCAGGCACTGTGCCAGAGGCTGGCTGGGCTACAGCAAGCCAGACAGGAGGGGCCTCTGCCTCCAGGAGGGGTGTGTGTGTGTGTGTGTGTGTGTGTGTGTGTGTGTGTTACTGGGGATGGAAACCAGGGGCGTTCTACCTCATCCCCGGCCCTGTTTCATTTGGCAGTTGCTGAGGGCCTCCTAAGTTGCTGAGGCCGCCCTGGAACCTGCGATCCTCCGGTCTCTGCCTCCCAAGCACTGGGATGGCAGGCGTGCGCCCCACGCCCAGCTCTCCCGGATTCGCCTGCCGCTCCCTGGCCCTTCTCTGCCTCCACATCCTCAGATCCTCACCGGGACACCTCTCCCTCATCTTTCAGCCCACCTCTACTGCTTGAATCCCAACTCTTCACCTGAACTACACTTTTACCCAGGAAGCTGAGTACATGCGTGCGTGTGTGTGTGCGCGTGTGTGTGTGCACGCGTGTGTGCATTTGTTTAGTAACAAACAAAACAGCTACCTTCGCCTTGCAGGAGGCCTCAGTTGACTCTCACTGCCTTGAGGAACTGGCGCTGCCTTTAATCCTTGAACACGCCTCCTCCTCCCCTGCTGCAGAACGCCAGCCACGCACACTGCTGAGGGCCTCGTTTCTAATTTTCCTAAGGAAATAAAAGCAGCCATCAGGAAATGAGGCTCCGCTTGCTGCCGCCACTTTCCGACCCTGGAGCGACCTGTGCAGAACCCCAGACCCGCGCTCGCTCCTGCCCCGACCTGCGCCTTAGATCTGCATAGAAGGATAAAACAAATGAATGTAGTCTGAAAAAAAAATTTTTTTTCCTCTAGGGGCAGGAATTTTTCAGCGATTCCTGGGGAATTTGCTTATATTGATGGCTTGAGGTGTGAATCACGTTTTGATAACTTTCTGATGGGAGCTGGGATAGAGGCCCCATGCCAACACACTGGCAGCACAAGCAAAACAAAACAAAAATAAATAAATACAAACCACAGAGTGTGTAACAGAGGAGGCAGTGAGCCATGTTTACAAAGTAGACAGCTTAGCCCGGCGTGGTGGTGCATGCCTGTAATCCCCGCGCTTGGGAGGCTGAGACAGGAGGATCGCACGGGTTCAAAGCCAGCCTCAGCTACTTAGTGAGGCTCTCAGCAACTTAGTGAGACCCTGTTTCCAAATAAAATATTCAAAAAATAGGTCTAAGAGTATAGACTGGAGGTAGAAAACCACTGTGTTCTATCCCTAGTACCACCAAAAAAATAAATAAATAAATAAGTAAATAAAAATAAAGAATAAAAAATAGGGCAAGGGGTGTAGCTTGGAAGTCAAATGCCCCTGGGTTCCATCCCCAGGCCCGCAAAAAAACAAAAAGTAGCTTTTTTTTTTTAATGCTGTTGCTCTTCTGACTTTGCAGTATTGAAATACGCTTTTATCAATTAGAACGCAACCATGAGAAAACCAAACTTCTCCCTTCTTAGGACTACTCAGTTACAGTTCCACCATGGGGTGTGTGTGTGTGTGTGTGTGTGTGTGTGTGTGTGTGTGTGTGTGTGTGTGTGACAAAAAGTAAATAACCCTGAAAACATTTTCATCTTATTTACAGGGGAAAAAATTCCTAGCACTGAACTCACTGCTCTGGGGAGGCTGTATGAATGTTTAAGTATCTCTTGACTCTTAACGCCTAATAGTTAATTAAATTGACTATAAACCGGCCCAGTGTGGTGGCTCAGGCCCTCAGCCCAGGGCTCGGGAGGCTGAGACGGGAAGATCGCAGGTTCTAGTTCAGTTTCCAAAATTTATGAGATCCTATTTCAAAATTTAAAAAAAAAATAGGGCTGGAGGTGTAGCTTGGGGTAGAATGCCCCTGGATTCACTCCCCAGTTTTCCCCTGGCCCTCCACAAAAGAGACAAATATAAACTAGTCAGTTTGGGTTGCCGTGTCGGGTTTTGAACCACTGACCTTTGTGTTTCTACAGAATGAAATTCTTATGCTACTCAGCGAGGCCTCACCTCATTGAAAGGGTGAAACGAATATCACCAGCCGGGCACGGTGGCGACACCTGTAATCCCAGGACTTGGGAGGTTGAGACAGGAGGATCACAGGATGGAGGGAGCCTCAGAAAGTAGTGAGAATCTCCTGAACCTAGCAAGACCCTGTTTCCAAATAAAAACAGAATCGGGCTGGGGGTGTAGCTCAGCGGCAGAATGCTCCTGGGTTCCATCACCAGTATAATAAATAAATAAATAAATAAATAAATAAATAAAGCCGGGCCGGGGGTGTAGCTCAGAGGTAGAATGCCCCTGGGTTCAATCCCCAGTTCCCGCCCTATTTATTTATTTATTTTTTATTTTTTATTTTTTTTGGGGGGTGGTACTGGGGTTCCTGGAAGCCCTTCTACCTCCGGGCTACACTCCCAGACCTATTTTTACATTTTCATTTTGGAAACAGGGTCTCCTATGCCAGCACGCACGGCTGGCTTCGAACCTGCGCGATCCTCCCGTCTCTGCCTCCCAAGCGCGGGGATTACAGGCGTGCGCCACCACACCCAGCCCGCCCTATTTATTTTTATTTTGAAACAGGGTCTTACTAAATTGCTGAGGCTGGCTTTGAAACTGCAATCCTCTGTCCCAGCCTCCCGAGTACTGAGATTACAAGCGTGCATCACTACACCCGGCTCAGTTAATTTAATCAGCACAGATAATTAGTCCAGATATTTTGGGACCCAAGTGAATTATCTGAAAGTTAATTGTACAACTGCCTTATATACTGTTAATATTGTACTCCATGGAAACATTCGCCATGTTGAGATTATCATTATTTGTAAGAAATGATATTTCAAGCGTTTCTTTTCTTATCAAGATACCTGGGTGTCGTGGTATTTTAAAGTATGCAGTATGTACAACAGTCTAGCCAAGACTGGCTTTCTTTGTAAGTAACCATTTATCAATAAGACTAGTCCAATAATTTGCAGGTTTGTACAGATAGTTTTTATCTCTTTTTTTGGTGATGGTACTTGGGATTGAACCAAGGGCATTTTACCTCTGAGTTATACCTGCAGCCCTATTTTTATTTTAAAACAAGGTCTCACTAGGTTGATGAGAATCTCACTATTTGCTGAGGCTGTCCTTGAACCTGCGATTATCTTGTCTTAGCCTCCCAAACACTGGGATTCCAGGTGTGTGGCATTGCACCCAACTTAAATTCTTAAAGGACAGGCTGCGTAGCCTGGATAACCGGGAAGTGGTCGAAAGAGAGTAAGGACTTATGTTTTATTAGGAATATTAAACTTTTCCGAATAGTTCAAATTTCAGGAATGCATCATCTCAGGCGGTGTGTGTGTGTGTGTGTGTGTGTGTGTGTGTGTGTGTGTGTGTGTTGCTGGGGATGGAACCCGGGCCTGGGGCACTCCAGGCAAGCTCCACCACTGAGATCCTGGTATTACCCTTGGTAGCACCCCTGCCTGGCATTATACTTTTTTTGTTTTGTTTTTGTGGCACTGGGGATGGAACCCAGGGGCAATCTACCTCTGAGCTACACCCCCTGCCCTATATTTTATTCTTTATTTTGAAACAGGGTCTCACTGAGTTGCACAGGGCCTCACTACGTGGCTGAGGCCGTCCGCGAACCACGATCCTCCTGTCTCAGCCTCCCAAGTCCTAGGATTACAAGCGTGCACCACCACGCCTGGCTCTGGCATTACACTTTTATCTGCTCACGCTGGTGCTTGAGAAGTTTGATGTTGTCATCATGGTACCCTTTTCTACTCGGCCTTCTCCCTGCAGGTGCCCGAGGGCAAAGTGGTGGTGCTTAATTTCCGAGAATTCGACCTCGAGAGTGACAAGCTCTGCCGCTACGACTCGGTGGACGTGTACAGCGGGCACTCGCACGACCAGCGCATCGCACGCTTCTGTGGCAGGTTCCAGCCCGGGGCCCTCGTGTCGGTCGGCAACAAGATGCTGGTGTACATGGTCTCGGATGCCAACACGGCTGGGAACGGCTTCCTGGCCAAGTTCTCCGCTGCGGAAAGAAACCGGAGTGCGGGTAGGGTTTTCACGGGGCAAGAGAACAGGGCTGGCGTGTCCAGTGCACACTGGGAGGCGGGGGCTGTTCTTGGCACTTTCTGTGTTTACGCCCTTATCCTAGAGCTTAAGAACAGTTCTTCTCGAACAGAGAGCTAGGGAATGCCGCTGAAACATCAAGACAGTGTGAAAGAGTCGTTCAACCCATGTTCAGTGGAGGGACTGGAGAACGTATTAGAGGAAGTTCTTCAGGAACCATGAGAAGTACTGGAGGAAGTTCCTCGTGATGTGGGAAGAGACAGCACGGGATAATGTGAAAGAGTGAAGGGCCGTGGAAACAGGGATGACAGAAGACGACAGAGCCAGGGGTGGCGGTGCACACCTGTAAGCCCAGGCTTGGGAGGCTGAGACAGGAGGATCTCAGGTTTGAGGACAGCCTCAGAAGTTTAGTGAGACTCTCAGCAACCTAGTGAGACCCTGTTTCCAAATAAAAAAATAAATAAAGAGGGCTGGGTTGTAGCTCAGAGGTAGAGTGTTCCTGGGTTCAATACCCAGTGCCACACACACACATGGAAGAAGAAGAAGAAGAAGAAGAAGAAGAAGAAGAAGAAGAAGAAGAAGAAGAAGAAGAAGAAGAAGAAGAGAGGAGGAGGAGGAGGAGGAGGAGGAGGAGGAGGAGGAGGAGGAGGAGGAGGAGGAGGAGGAGGAGGAACCACATACTACATGTTATTTTAGTTTAGTTTCTTTACATATATGCCTTCAAAATAAACAAAAACCCTCTTTATTATGGACTCTATAACATGTGATGTTATATATTTGTCAACAAGGAATGGGTGTCAGTGGAGCTGGCTGGCCACACGCACACACAGTACCCACCCTGAGCAGACCGACAATAGTGACCTGCCCATGCTGGGGTCTCTCGAGCGCCCCCCGAAACGCAGCGATTAGCGCTAAAGCCAGAGCTGAAGCTGGAATACTGAAACTGCAGCTTAAAGAAAACTGGAAGGACAGGTGGAATGAAGGAAGAGTGAGGCCAACAGAAAATGGAACATCAAATCCACGTGTATTGATCAATACGTTAAATGCAAAGGATTAAATACTCCAGTTAGAAGGCAGTTATTGCCAGCTGTGGTGGGGCCTGCTTATCATCCCACTGCTTGGAAGCTGAGACAGGAGGGTCACAGGCTCGAGACCAGCCTCAGCAACTTAGCAAGACGGTCAACCCGGTGTGACCCCGTTTCCAAAATGAAAAGTAAGGAAGACAGTGTAGCCTGGAGGTCAAATGTCCTGGGTTTAATCCCCAGTACACCCCCCCACCACACACACACACATACACACAAGACAGTTATTGCTAGAAGCCAGACCCAACTCTATGTTTTCTACAAGAAAATACGTGAAATAAAAAATAGACTAAAAATAAATGGATAAAAAGTCTGTACCATGCAAACTTCATAAAAATCAAAACTAATGCTTATAAAAAGACACCATCATGGAGAGGCAACCTGCCGAACAAGAGACAATATTCACAAAAATATTTGATAAAGGGCTTAATTCCGGAATATAATAAAGAGCTCACACAATTCGACAACAAAAAGATAAAGGTTTCAATAAATATGGAAGTGAGTAAAACACTTGGACATACATTTCACAATGAAAGATGCAAATGGCCGATAAGTAGATGAAATAGTGCTTAGTATCATTAGTTATCAGGAGAATTAGGAAAATGCAAATTAAACCCACAGTGAGATCCCATTACTACCTACCAGGTTGACTAAAAACACTGACAGACCCTCTGTGCTAACCTTCTTTTTGTGTGTGTGGTCCTGGGGATGGAACCCAGGGATATTCTGCCTCCGAGCTACACTCCCAGCCCTAATTTTTATTTCTTTTTTTTGAAACAGGGTGTCACTGAGTTGCAGAGGGCCTCCCTAAGCAGCCGAGGCTGGCCAGGAACCGCGATCCTCCGGTCTCAGCCTCCCGAGTACTGGGATGACAAGCGGGCGCCACCACGCCCGGCTTCATTTTTTTTAAGAGAAAATTTAGGAGCTTCTACCATACTCTCCTATCTTACTATCCTATTATTTAATGTTGCTCCATTTCCAGTGTGAATTCCTAGTTCACATTGTTGTAACCTGTGCCAGGATATAATCTTGTGGAGTTTTTTTTTTTTCTTTCACCATAAATAACTTCAGGAGACCTGTATTGTGGCGGACGCCTCGAAAAACCTTCTGGCTCCTTTAAGACCCCCAACTGGCCTGAACAGGATTACCCTGCCGGAGTCACCTGTATGTGGCACCTCGTAGCCCCCAAGAACCAGGTGAGGCTCCCTAAAGAGGCGAAGAGAGCCCTTTGTGAACTGCTGGGAGCAGGAGGGCTCCATTCAGGAGCTCAGGCGATGGGGAGAGGAGGGTCCAGCTGGAAACAGATATTTCTTCATATGCTGATCCATGCTAAAATTCTCCCTTGCGCTATTTGACTTGCAAAGCCACGGTTGTAACTTCCTATTCTGTAATGACGATTTTCAAAACAGTTTTGAAAATACAAATGGTAAGGAAATCCCGCACGATGCCTTAACCCCGTGGCGGATGTTTTGAGCCTGGTGCTGTTGGACTGTATTGGAGGATACTGTATTGATACTGTATTGGTGTATCGTATAAATATTGTATTGATAAAAATCCTCCAATCCATGTATGTCTCACTACACCCTCAGCCCTATTTTATTTTTATTTTGAAACAGGGTCTCACTACTTGCTGAGGCTGTTCTGGAACCTTCCATCCTCCTGTCTCAGCCCCCAAATGCTAGATTATAGGCGTGCGCCACCACGCCCGGCTCAGCTCCAAGTTATCTCTTTAGAGAACCGGGTGTCTGATGTGGACGCCGGTCTGTTCCAAGATATCTTGGGTCGTCATTTAAAATGGAACGTGTGCACACTGCCCACAAAAACTTCAAGTCACCGCTCCTGAACAATCCATAGAGAAGGTCTGTTTTTTTTTTTCAGTTTTTATAAGTTTTTCAGTTTTATAAGTTTTTGCATTTTTGCTCTTTTTGGAAACCACTTTCAGATATTAGTTGCAGGACAGCACTTGGCATAGGGATAGGTGGAAATTCTTTTGTGAACTTTAAAAAATAGCTTCTTAAAGCCAGGTGCGGTCGCACAGGCCTGTAATCCCAGTACTGGGAAGGCTGAGACAGGAGGATGACAGGCTAGAGGCCAGCAGGCTGTAATCTAGCGAGACACTCTTTCAAAATCAAAAATAAAAAGGGCTGAGGGTGTAGTTCAGAGGAAGAAGGCCTCTGGGTTTCACCCCCAGTATAAAAATAATATCAATACTAATAGCTTTGTAAAATTATCATTTAAGTATTACAGACTTTAATTCAAACGCTATGGAGTATAACAATGCTGTTTTTATTTAAAACCCACTTTTCTAGCCGGGCGTGGTGGCGCACGCTTGTAATCCCCGCGCTTGGGAGGCGGAGACGGGAGGATCGCGCAGGTTCCAAGCCAGCCTCGCTGGCTTAAGAGACCCTGTTTCCAAATAAAAAAATATAATATGTGTGGGAGTGTAGCCCGGAGGTAGAAGGGTTTCCAGGAACCGCAGTGCCACCAAATAAAAAGAAAAAAAAGGAAAAAGAAAAGAAAAGAAAACCCATTTTTCTAAACTGATGTTTCATATAGCTTGTTCAAATACTATCTCCCATATTTTTTTAGCTCTTTTTTCTCTTTGGTACTGATGACTAAACACCCCCAGCCCTTTTTTATTCTTTATTTTAAAACAGGGTCTCACTAAGTTAGGAGGGCCGCATTCAGTAGCTGAGGCTGGGTATGAACTTGCAACCCTTCTAGCTCAGTCTTCCAAGTACTGGAATTACAAGTGTGAACCACCATGCCCGGCTATTTATTTATTATTTATTTATTTATTTATTTATTTATTTATTTATTTATTTATTTGTGGTACTGGGGGTGGAACCCAGAGGCTTTCTACCTCCGGGCTATACTCCCAGACCTATTTTATACTTTATTTGGAAACAGGGTCTCACTACGTTGCCGAGCGCCTCACTCAGTAGCTGAGGCTGGCTTCGAACCTGCGCAATCCTCCGGTCTCAGCCTCCCAAGCGCAGGGATTACAAGCGTGTGCCACCACGCCCGGCTTATATTTACATTTTTTAATGGGCATTACTCAGGATAATATATTATGCAGGTCACAGACACACGCACTTGAACTGCAATCCCAAAACTTGTTTTTATTTTTAAGAAGAAAAATATAGTCATCTATTTAATAATGAAAGTGTCCAGAAGTCTATCCAGAATTACAATTTAAAATAACGCTTTCAGTTATGTTTCTGAAACATTTAATCTGTTACAGAATTCTTAAGTGAGATGGGCCACTTTCCTGCCTGCGTCATCTGTAAATATATTTGGCCAAATGGTTTCAACTGAATTAGCGTGGAGATTGCAGATCAGCGTGTCTTGTCCACTCTTCTTCCCTTTGGTTAAAGTTCAAGTTGGAGCCTTGTTAATGGGAGTTTGGGCTTCAGCCAGTTCAGATTTTCAGCTCCTGTAGTGTCTGAAACCATTGGCAGCTCTGTCAAAGGTGAAAAATATGACGGGAAAATTAAGTCCTAAATGAATCCTATGCAAACCGGTGGAATTTTCTTCTACTAAAGAATTGCTTGTAACTAGGAGGAAAGGGGCAACAGGAAGAGGTGGAGCTATAGAAAGGGCCCTATAGTGAAGCAACTAAGGTGACCAATCAGAGGGTATGGGATAGTGGAGGACGGAGCCTCTTTAAAACGCAGGAGGTACATAAACAAATGTATCAAAGTTAATCACCAAACAAGCATGGGATGGAGGGAGGGGGAGGGAATGGGATGGGGACTGGATGAGGGCTAACTGGATGATGTGTGCTTGTATATCCTCTCAAGTCTTGTACTCCAATGTGATTGATATATGACTACAATGCACCAATTAAAAAATAAATTAAAAAAAACATTAAAAAAAACATAAAAAAAAGAATTGCTTGTGCTGGGCGTGGTGGTGCACACTTGACATCCCAGCACTTGGGAGGCTGAGACACGAGGATCACAGGTTCTCAGACGGACTCAGCTACTTAGTGAGGCCCTCTGCAAGTTAGTGAGACCGTTTCAAAAAATAAACTAGGGCTGGGGTTGTAGCTCAGAGCTATAATGTCCCTGGGTTCAATCCCTAATCTCACACACACATACACACACAGACTGCTTTCACCTTACATCACAGCTTTCTCCTTTCATTTGTTTACTTATTTTAAATTTTCACCCCATGAGATTTCCTTTGATTCTCTCTTAAAGAATCTGCTTGAGATTTTTTTTTTTTTTTTTTGAGCATGGTGATACACACCTGTCATCCTAGTACTTTGGAGGCTGAGACAGAAGGATCACAAGTTTGAGGCCAGCCTCAGCAATTTACTGAGGCTCTGTTTGAAATAAAAACAAAATCAGGCTGGGGGGTATAGATCAGAGGTAGAATGCCCCTGGGCTGGTTAAATCTCCAGTACCACAATAAAGAAAAGAAAAGAAAAAGAATCTACTTGTAAGGGGAATGACTGCCTATGAAATCCAAACTTCCCACTTGAAAAATTTAGGACACTGTTTTTGGTACTAGAGCAAAGCAATTAAGAAACAAGAATTTCGATCCCACTCAGCCTTAATATGTTGTATGGTTACAGTGCACCAATGAAAGTATATTTTGAATAAAAGAATCCTCACGCTGACTTGGTGCATCTTGGGCTGTGCTTGGGATGCGCCCATGTAGAATGAACTTCAAAAGGACATTTCAGTAGCTGGGCGTGATGGGCACGCTTGTAATCCCCGCGCTTGGGAGGCGGAGACAGGAGGATCATGCAGGTTCAGAGCCAGCCACGCTGGCTTAAGAGACCCTGTTTCCAAATTTTAAAAAATATAAAAAAATAGGTCTGGGAGTGTAGCCCGGAGGTAGAAGGGCTTCCAGGAACCCCAGTACTATCGTCCCCCAAGACTCCGACCCGCAGGGGCTTAGAGAACGACACAGACACCTTTTCAGCTGAAATATGAATTCTTCTTTAATGGATCCTTAACATGTCTCTTAATATGTCTCTTCCTATTCTAATATGTCTTCAATATGTCTGACAATGCGTACAACAAGCACAATTTATATCAGCATCATAATCCCTCCTTCTATTCCCTACCAACCCCAAGCTTCCACAGCTAGGGCATGCACACTTCTGACTTTCTAATAGGCAGGCTGGTGGTAGGCGTCACTTATCATTCTGCAGGCACGTAGCATGGCACACTGCGCATGCTCAAGGAGACGTCCATCTTGTGAGTCTCATGACTTGGCTGCAAGCCTAGGCGCCATCTTGAATCCACACTGGCAACAAGCCTGGGTGCCATCTCGGTCCAGCCGAGTGGGCCCCGACATCTCCCCCTTTTTGTTTTATTAAAATAAGGCTCGGGATCGTGCCTGTCTTAGGTCGTCGACCCTCAAGGACCAGTCTTACCCGTCATTGGGAGAACAATAGCATGATTGTTTCCCTGTCTTAGGTTGAAAGGTCCCGGGGAAGATCTTACCCGTCACTGACTACCGATCCAGCATACTGAGCCATACATGGGGAGATGAGCCAGCTTCAAGGGCTGCCATAGCTTGCACCAATATACGTTGTTGTTGCAGTGTGCGTTGTCGAGTTCGCCTGATATATCCAACCAGGAAACAGCATGCTACCACCAGCAAGAATGCCCAGAATGCCATGCCACCCCAATCTTTTAAGAAACCCAAAGTTCCATGTATCAAGTCCATCCATTGTTGTACTGTGGCGACTTCCACACGGGTAGAATTAATTGCAGTGATGGACGCTCGGAGCTCAATCATGGTGTGTTCAAATTCACGGCTCCAAGTCCCTAGAAGCATCTTGCTTAATTGCCGAGACAAATTACCTGCATGGGAGAAATTCTGATACTGCACATATGTTATACATAATCCAGACAATTTATGAATACATGGTACCATCGCCATTTGCCCTAGAATGTCAACCTGTTCTTGTAACAGGTCTACTCTTTGATTTACCATTAATATGCCAGCTTTAAGTTGTCCATTTATTTGAGCTTGCTGAGCCATGGCAGTAGCCGCATGTGAGGATAGGGCATTCATAGTGGCTGCAGTATTTATAGACGTTGTCAAAGCGGCAGCAGCTGCAATTGCCGCGGTCACAGAGGCCACAATTACAGCAATAAGAGCAGAAATTCCAAAATCTCTCTTTTCTCGGTTCAGCAAAACTGGAAGGGAATTTACATCCACTCTTACTGGCCAAGGGACTGCTATAGGCAGTCGCATTACTACTGCCCAAGGGTGCATAGAAGCATTCCAGCAGAAAGTTAGAAAACAGGTATCAATAAAACAACCTAGACTATCATTAACCAAGGAACTATTAGAAACAAGCCAAAAAAATGGAGTAGTTACACAAACAGGAGTGGGTCCAAACGGGAGTTGTGGTCCCATTGAACAATTTACTTTGACGCTATTTTCAAAAGTATCAGAAAAATTCTGAGAATAGCTGCAATTTTTTTACAGTTCCCCCTAAAATCATAGACATAGCTGTTATATCAGTACAGCCTCCTGCTATTCCACAGAGAAGCCAAATATTAAAAGGATTGGGTGGCTTATACTGTATAGGATTTTGATATGCATAATTATATCCTGCCCAAGTATGATTGCGCATAGTAGATATGCCTGGAGAAAAACTTAAATCATAGCCTGAAGAGGCCCAGACTACCTTAGAGTCTTGGCAATCAGTCCATTTAAATGGCCAGCTACGTGGGCTATAACATTTTGGAGCCCACCGCGGCTGCAAAGGAGCTGTTTTATTTTCAGGATGTTCATGTCTAGAAAATGCTAAAGGAGCATATCCTTCTAAGACAGTGACATTTCCTATGGGACTGGAATCATTAAATGGCTGAAATTTTCCCATAGTTTGATTATATAACTGCACACATGGATTAGGACTATCATAGGTATCATTCAAAATTTTATTAGCATAAAAACATAAACTACCACTTAAAGTTATATTGAAGAATGCATAAGGCCTAATTTCTTCATCAAAGGGAATCTATGGCAAATTTAAGGAACTATTGGTCATAAAGAACCAAGGAAAAATGGTGGCAGTGGTGGACACAGGCAAAGGAAGAGGGAAAGCAGAAATAATTCCCCAAAGATCTTTTTCACTCACTCCAATGTTGAACATTACCAACAGAGTTAGCCATATCCATTTGTTGCTTGGCATCTTCCCTTGGTTCCTGTACATGACGCACCAATCTTTCAGGAACCCAAATCGGCGAGTCTTTGTCCTGTGGGAAAACACACACCGACCCTCGAGCCCACGTTAGCACTGGATCTGGACCATTCCATGCTCCTGTAAGAATATCTTTCCACATTGCTTGCCCTGCATAGCGCTCATGAGGCCTGTAATGTCTTTCCGCTGCTGTCCGTCCATTGGCGTCCAACGTTAAAAAATTTAGAATAAATAATATAAGATTTAGTTTATCTTTAGGTGTGCTCCAGTGAGCCCCTATTCCCCCTTTTTGTTTTAGTAAAGCAGATTTAATAGTGGCATGGGCTCGTTCTACTATGCCTTGGCCTTGTGGATTATATGGTAATCCATGATTTAATTGTATAGCCATTTGGGTACAAAAATGAGAAAATCTTTGAGAAACATAAGCAGGTCCATTATCAGTTTTAATTTGGTGAGGGATGCCCCAGGCAGCAAAAGCTTGCAGACAATGGGAAATTACATGTTGAGCTTTTTCTCCAGTATGAGCAGAGGCAAAGATGACTCCAGAACATGTATCCACGGAAACATGGACATATTTAAGAGAGCCAAATTCAAGAACATGCGTGACATCCATTTGCCATAGGTGAAGAGGTCGCAAACCTCGAGGATTTACTCCTGTAGTAGGCTGTGGCAATAATGTCAAACAATTTTTGCATTGCAATACAATGCGTCGAGCTTGTTCTTTAGTGATTTTAAATTTTAGTCTCAGCGTTTGGGAATTTACATGAAATTTATTGTGAAATTCTTGAGCCTGTAAAACTTTGTCTTCATTTGAAAAAATAAGTACAGTTCGAGTATGAAAATTTGCAATAGCATTGTCTTCAGCAAGTGGTCCAGGAAGTCCTGAATGAGCTCGTATGTGGGTTGCATAGAAGGAACATTTTCGGTTCCAAATATATTGTTGTAACTTAGCCAATAATAGAAGAATAGTAGATTGTCCCTTAATATGTCCTACACATTCAAGGCTATTAAGTGCTTGTACCACATATAAGCTATCTGAAATTAAGTTGAATGGAGTGGAATCATAGAGCAGAAATACTTGAATCACTGTCAAAATCTCTATTGCCTGTGCTGATGAATGAGGAAAAAGAAAAGTTTGTGGATCTGAGCCTTTTTTGAATATCACGCCCATACCTCCTTTGGATCCATCTGTAAAAATATTTGACGCTCCAGCAATCGGTGTAGATCGAGTGATTTTAGGAAAAATAATAGGATGAGCCAAAACGAACCTGAGCCATGGATGTTGTGGATAATGATTATCAAATTGTCCTGAAGCCATTACATGAACAATGGCCCAATCAGAATTGGTGGCAGCTAGAGTGGCAAGCTGTTCTTTAGTATATGGAGTGATGATAAGATCAGGCTGCATCCCAAATGCAGTCAGAGATGCCTTTAGTGCCTTAATAATTATTTGTGCAACACAGGCTGGATACCATGGCAACACTTTTTTAGGAGAATGAGGGAGGTGTATCCACACTATGGGACCCTCTTGCCACAACACTCCAGTGGGTGTGAAATCTGTGGTAAGAATGCATAACAGCAATTTTTTTTTGATAATCTATACGATCTACTTGTGCTTCAGATAATCTTTCCTCTACAAGTTGAATACATGCTCGCGCCTTAGGTGTTAAAGATCGCGAAGAAAATAAATCTGAATCCCCTTTTAGCAAATCAAACAAAGGTTTAAGATCAGCATTACTAAGCCTGCAATATGGTCGAATCCAATTTATATCTCCTAAAAGTTTTTGGAAATCATTTAAAGTTTGTAAATTGTCCACCCTCAAGCTAACCTTAAGAGGATGAATAATAGTATCTTCTAATTTAGTGCCAAGATATTGTTTAACATTTCTTTGTTGTATTTTCTCTGGAGCTATAATTAAATTCCATTGTTTAAGACATAATATAGTTTTTATAAGCATATTATCCAAAATTTCTGGGGTTTTAGCACATAATAAAATATCATCCATATAATGATAAATCATGGAAGAAGCAAATTCTCTTCTAATAGATTGTAGAGCTTTATCTACATATATTTGGCACAATGTGGGACTATTAGTCATACCCTGTGGTAGTACTGTCCATTCATATCTTTGATCCACTTGCTGATGATTAATGGACGGTATTGTAAAAGCAAATCGAGGGGTATCTGCAGGATGCAGTGGAATAGAGAAGAAGCAGTCTTTGATGTCCAACACAACAGTGGGCCAATTGGCAGGGAGGGCCGATATAACTGGTAACCCTAATTGCACTGGTCCCATGATCTCCATACTATTATTTACTGCTCGGAGATCATGTAACAATCTCCATTTACCTGATTTCTTTTTGATAACAAAAATAGGTGTATTCCATGGAGATGTGGAGGACTGTAAATGTCCTGCCAATAACTGCTCCTGTACCAGTTCGTGGGCTGCTGTAACTTTTTCTTTAGGAAGGGGTCACTGAGAGACCCACACTGGCACATTTGTTTTCCATTTAATCTTTAATTGTTCAGTGGCCCCATAGAAAAACCCAGTCCTCTTTTATCTTTGGGATTATTTCTTCCCATTATGGGAACAGGGGACTTTCGACCTTGTTCAAATCGGCCAAGCCCACCTGTCCCTGAATAGCCTGCATTGTGCATAAGTTGTTGACTTTGATGGCTATATACAGATTCAGTAGTCAATTTTACTCCCATTTGTTGCAGTACATCTCGTCCCCACAAGGATACAGGAAGCTCTAGAACAAAAGGTTGGAATGTCCCTGAATGACCTTCTTGATCTGTCCAATTAAGGTGAACGGCACTGCAGCTTGGACTATTTGCATATCCTAACCCCTTAAGTAATTGATCTGTCTGTTGTAATCCCCAATCTTTTGGCCATTCAGATAATCTAATGATACTACGGTCTGCACCTGAGTCCAAGAGACCCCAAAAAGAAATTCCCTGTATGGTGAGCTGACACATGGGACGTGACCCCATGTCCATGGTGAGCCATGCTCCAGGAGGACCTGTAGAACCAAAGCCCTTATCTTTTATTGCCTGTCTTTGGCTAGGAAAAAGAGAATGTTTACTAGGCAACAGAATTATCTGAGCAATTCGGTCTCCATTATTTATAACAGAAATTCCACGAGGGGAAGAAACTAATATTTTCACATTGCCTGTATAATCCTGATCAATAACTCCTGGATGCACCACTAGACCTGATAAGGTAGTGGAACTTCGGCCTAGAAGCAGTCCTACAGTATCAGAAGGAAGGGGTCCATGAAAATCTGAATCTACTTTTTGAACTCCCATTTCAGGGGTTAATATGAGTCGGGCGGTGGCACAGACGTCCAATCCTGCACTCCCTGGGCTTGCTCTCCGTATGGTAGGAGAGGCTGCTGAAATCGAGGCACCTGCCTCATCTGTGGTCCTGCGTTCCCTGTCTCCTGTTGAATTGCCCCATACATTTGAGGGCCCTGAGGCACAGGGCCCCTCTGCCCGTTTTTTGGCCTAACATTTGATTGTGGTGGAGGAAGAGGCTTTCCATCTACATCCCATCGAGATCTGCACTTTACAGCCCAATGGTTGCCTTTTCTACATCGAGGACACAAATTGGGAATCTTCTGGGCCTGGGTGTAAGATGCTCCAGAATTAGTCTGTATGCAATCTCTCTTTAAGTGTCCTGGTTGACCACATTGGAAACAATTCCCTGAAATGCCTCTTTGCTTTTGATTATAAGGCTTGCCTTGCAACCCAGCAACAATGGCAGCAGCTATGGCTTGTCCTTGTACGACAGAATCAGTTATGTCTCTGCATACCTTGAGCCATATTTCTAGGCCCTTATTTTTATAGGGACGTATTGCATCCCGACAAGGCTTATTGGCTTGCTCATAAGCTAGCTGTTTAATCAATGGCATGGCAGCGTCCACATCAGGGAAAACCCGAGAAGCAGTTTCCACAAGCCGTGATAAGAAATCAGCAAAAGGCTCATTGGGTCCTTGAGTAACTTTCGACAGACTGGCTCCTAAATTACCTGTCCCTGATAACATCCTCCATGCCCTTAATGCTGCTTGATTAATTTGCCCATACACCTGCTGTGGATACCCATTTTGATTATTAGCAAATTGTCCTTGTCCCATAAGCATAAGGCAAAATCTCTGTCCACGGACTAGCCTCAGATGTCTTCCGCCTATCAGTCTGTCCTTTCTCAGTAAGATATGGTGGCGGGCTAGGAGAGGGAGGGGGAGGAGCAGAAGGTTCAGGATGTTTCTTTTTACTGTGACAAGACACTTGGAACTTGCGCCAAGATTCTAACAAGGCTTCTTCCTCCTTATCTCTCTCTGGTGGAACAGGCCATGCCTCTTGTTCCTCGGAGGAATCGGGGGAGTCGCTTTCAGAGGACTCCTCGTCCCTGTGAGAATCTGCCTGCTGACCTTGCACTGAAATCTCTTCTTTTGCTTCCTCTAAAGCATTAGAGCCTTCAGCCAGAACTTGACTATACCTTCCTGTTTTATCCTCCAGGCATGCTTTAATTAAACTCCAAATAGCCAATGTCCCAGGTGGGAGAGCCCCTTCTGCATCGGCCTTAAGAAGATCCTGACCGAGGCGCTTCCATTGAGAAATATTCATATATCCTTCCTCCAGGAACCATGGGGCTACTGCTTTAATTGTGCTAAGAAAATTTTCTAAAGTGGCTGCTTTCACTTTCACTCCTCCCTTAGACAGAATGTTACAAAGAGCCTCTTTGACTTTCATGGTAGCAACCTTAGACCCCATGATAAATTTTTACTTTGTTATAAACTCCTACACCCCTTATCGTCGGATTTACCTCCGAGCTTATCGTCGCATCTACCGCGAACTTATCGTCGCATTTATTTATTTATATGTCGCATTTATCTGCGAACTTATCGTCGGAATCTCATCCGAACTTATCGTCGCATTTTATCTGCGAACTTTTGACAGCTGTCCCTCGCTTATCCGCGAGCCTCGCTCATCTGTGAGCTTTATCTTATTTTGTTACTTACCTGCAGACTTTTTGTTACGTTGTTCTTCTTTTTCCCGGGTTTCAGTGCCACTTATCGTCCCCCAAGACTCCGACCCGCAGGGGCTTAGAGAACGACACAGACACCTTTTCAGCTGAAATATGAATTCTTCTTTAATGGATCCTTAACATGTCTCTTAATATGTCTCTTCCTATTCTAATATGTCTTCAATATGTCTGACAATGCGTACAACAAGCACAATTTATATCAGCATCATAATCCCTCCTTCTATTCCCTACCAACCCCAAGCTTCCACAGCTAGGGCATGCACACTTCTGACTTTCTAATAGGCAGGCTGGTGGTAGGCGTCACTTATCATTCTGCAGGCACGTAGCATGGCACACTGCGCATGCTCAAGGAGACGTCCATCTTGTGAGTCTCATGACTTGGCTGCAAGCCTAGGCGCCATCTTGAATCCACGCTGGCAACAAGCCTGGGTGCCATCTCGGTCCAGCCGAGTGGGCCCCGACAAGTACCACCAAAAAAAAAAAAAAAAGACATTCCAGTCAATTCCCACTTCCCTGAATCTCTGATTCTAAAAATATGACGCCTTTACCTGTAATAGGAACGTGAGTCTCCTTCTGTCAAAGGGAGAACAATTCTATTCATCTCCCCACACATACACATACACACCGCACCCCCGACAGGTTTAACATGGGGGGCGTATCAGATCATACTGTTGATTTCTGAGAGACAGCTCCCTTTCCCACTGACGCACACACCCAGTTATCCAACCAGTCTTTGTTTTTCTTCCTTTTCCTCTCCTCCTCCTCCCCCAGCCTTACTGAAGCTTAGTTGACAACGCTCTATCTATTTGCAGAGCGCAGCACGTTTGATGGATGAAGCCATCGTGAGATGATCCCCACGCTGAAGCCAGTCAGCGCACCCAGCGCCTCACCCAGGCGCCCTCTGTGCTGGGTTGGCTCCACTGTGCTGGGTTTCAAAGGCGTTGCACCTTATCATGGCCTCTGGGTACCGGGCTGGATGGCAGAGCCCGGGGCCAACTTCTGTCCTACTGTCAGGTGCTAGAGTCAGAGTGTTCACAGACCGTGGCGCTCCAAGCAGACAGTGCTCTTGGGTTGCAGTGACTCGCTAGGGCTCATCTGGGTTGAGACCGTCTTTAGTCATGACTACAGTGAAAGCAAAAAAAATATTAAAGTTTTGCTAACATGCAACAAGAAAAAAATATTTAAGCGAAAAAAAAATTTTTTACAAAGAAAAAGCATGGTATTCTACAGGTACCATGAAATAGAAAAATTTTCATTTGAGGGTTTTCTTTTCTTTCTCTTCTTTCTTTCCTTCCTTCTTTCTTTGTTTCTTTCCTTCTTCATTTTTTATTTCTTTTACAGTACTGAGCACTAAACCCAGGGGTCCAGGGGTGTTCTACCTCTGAGCCGTATCTGCAGCCCTGTTTTATTTTTATTAAATTAAATTAATTAATTTTTAATTTTTGTGGTACTGGGCATGGAACCTAGGGGCTAAACTATACCCTCAGCCCAATTTTATTCTTTTATTTTGAAATAGGTTCCACTAGGTTCCTGAAGCTGGCCTTGAACTCATGGTCCTCCTGTCTCAGACTCCCAAGTACTGGGATGACAAGTGTGTACCATCATGCCTTGCTTTTTTTTTTTTTTTAAATTTTGAAACAGGGTCTCACTAAATTGCTGAGACTGGCTGGGAACATGTGATCCTAACCCAGCCTCACAAGAACTTGGATTACAGGTGTGTGCCACCACACCCAGCTTGTACAAATCTATTTCTAATATCATGCTTTCTCTAAAGGTTATAGAATTAAAGTTTGAGAAGTTTGATGTGGAGCGAGATAAATACTGCCGATATGATTTTGTGGATGTGTTTAACGGTGGAGAAGTCAACACAAAGAAAATCGGCAGGTACTGCGGCGACAGTCCGCCTGCGTAAGTAGACCCTGTTAATGACTCTGAATGTATTTATTACATTTACCAATTACATTTCTTTTCTTTCTTTTGTGTTTTTTTTTTTTTCTTTTCCTTTGAGGTACTGGGTTTGGAACCCAGGGGCATTCTACCGCTAAGCCACACCCCAGCCCTATTTTATTCTTTATTTTGAAACAGGGTCTCCCTGAGTTGCAGAGGGCCTCACTAAGTAGCTGAGGCTGGCCGCGAACCTGTGTCCCCCGTCTCAGCCTCCCGAATGCTGGAATTCCAAGCGTGCGCCACCACGCCCGGCTGCGTTATGATTCTTTAATGGATGAGATTTCCTGCTGCTGTTTAGTTAACAGAAATCCTTGGGTTTCGTAACAGTGGAGTTCCAGCCACACCACCAAGAAAGAACAGCAACCCAGACGCTCAGGCCACGCAGAGGATGTGGATAAGATCGATTTAGAGAACCATAGCAAGAACTATTTTGCCGAGTGTGGGGACACATGCCTAGAAACCCCCCTTCCTGCCCCACCCAGTTGAGAGGCCGAGGCAGGAGGATGGCAGGTTCGAGGCCAGCCTGGGCAATTTACCAAGACTGTTTCAAAATAAAAAAGGAAAAGGGCTGACGGTGTATCTCAGTGGTAAAGCATTCTGGATTCAATCTCCAGTGCCACCAAAAAAAAAAAAAAAAAGAAGAAGAAAAAATCGAGATAGAAGAGAAGAGAGATATATTGAGGAGGTAAAATGAATGGGTCGCGGTGGCTGCGGAACTGAGTAGCCAGAGACAGCAGCATCTGCGTCCATTCTTGGGACCTGGACGCCGGGGTGATCTCGGTGAGGTTCTGTTCATTTGTCACATGAATTGGCAAGTAAGTTACTTGGCCGCAATATATCACAGCACTGTGGTTCTGTCACAGTTATTCCAAGCCCAGTGGCGCCACAAGCAAAAGTTGGTCTTCCTTACTAAAATACTCTTCCTTGAGGATTCAATTTCCTCCAATATAACGCCTCCAAGAATAGTTCATAGAAAAGGCAGTGGGCGGTCACTATAAACAGAGTATCTGTGGGGAAGGCTGACCTGGTTAGGATTTAAGAAAGACTTCTGTTGCCACCCACATGGCGGCGCATGCCGATAATCCCAGGACCTAGGAGGCTGAGACAGGAGGATTGCAAGTTTGAGGGTCAGCTTCAGCAATTTAAGGAGGCTTGCAGCAACTTAATGAGACCCTGTTTCAAAGTGAAAAGGTCTGGAGGTGTAGCTTGGAGGCAGAATGCTCCTAGGGCAATCAACAATCCCCCCCCACACACACACACAAGATAAGTAAATAAAAAATAGATTTTCTTTGCTACTTATAATTAGTTTTTTGGGTTTGTTTGTTTGTTTGTTTTGGTGGTACTGGGGTTCCTGGAAGCCCTTCTACCTCCGGGCTACACTCCCAGACCTATTTTTACATTTTTATTTGGAAACAGGGTCTCCTAAGCCAGCGCGCGCGGCTGGCTTCGAACCTGCGCCATCCTCCTGTCTCCGCCTCCCAAGAATGGGGATTACAAGCGTGCGCCCGGCATAATTAGTGATTTTTGATTAGTGATTTTCAATTTTTGTTATCATTTAAATAAGATTAGCGCGTTTTATTTCTAACTGCAGGTGAGAATTGTGTGCAGTGCCCTGTTCTTATTTTCTTGATGGAATATGTTTTTCTAAAGAAGGTTAGAATATTTCTGTGAAAGGCTTCTAGAATCTCAGAAGCATCATTTAAATGCCCTTGGTCACTCTGGGGACTAGACGTGTAAGAGCAGGGCGTGAGACTCGCTCTTCTGTTTGTTCTGTCCCGTGGCTCAGAAGGTGATCACTCAGGACGGAGACGGTGAGGCAGCTTTTCTAACTGGCTGGTTCCAACACGGCTCCACACACTCACTGCAGCTGATGGGGATGGGGCGGAGGAGAGTTACCTTGTTATTTTCTGTCCAGGATACCTAAGAAGTGGTTTGATTGGGAGGATGCCTCAGAAGGGAGCAGTATCTAATCACTGTTTAATGCAATTTTAAATAAACTCATTTTCTATTTGTGAAGTGTGTGTGTTTGGTGCTGAGAATTGAACCCAAGGATATTCTACCTCTGAGCTACACCCCCGCCCTGTTTTATATTTTTTATTTGGAAACAGAGTCTCCTTAATTTGCTGAGGGCCTTGCTAAGTTAGTGAGGTGGGCCTCAAAACTGCAATCCTCCTGTCTCAGCCTCTTGAGTACTGGGATTATAAGTGTGCGCCATCAAACCTGGCTCCCTGAGTTAGCCTTTATTTTGTATTTTTTATTATTTATTTATTTATTTATTTATTATTTTTGTGGTACTGGGGGTGAAACCCAGGGGCTTTCTACCTCCGGGCTATACTCCCAGACCTATTTTATGCTTTATTTGAAAATAGGGTCTCACTAAATTGCTGAGAGCCTCACTAAGTAGCTGAGGCTGGCTTCGAACCTGGGCGATCCTCCTGTCTCAGCCTCCCAAAGTGCTGGGATTACAAGCGTGCACCACTCCCACCCCGCTTAATTAGTTTTTAATTAGGATTAACCAAACAGCATTTAAAAAAAAAAAAGCAGCATTGTTTAAATAATAATCGCAGAGCTTCTGTGAAGCTGCTATCTGGCATGGTGTAGTTATCCTCTAAGATTGAAGAGGGCCCCGGGGCCTCAGTATCTGCACTAAATCTAAAGAACCAACGCACCTGCGAGCCCCTAAAATTAGAGTTCTTAGTGGTGCGCTCGTGAGCACCAACACAGAGCAATCGCTTTCTCTTTTTCCTGAAGGGCATTTGCTTAATGGAGATCATAAATAGACACGTGTCCCCTTTCGGGCACGCACCAGGACTCCCATCACAAATGAAACCAAAGCACCTGTACACCGTGCGACTTGCTCTCTTACCCATGACTGAGATGATCCCCGGGGCTGAGTCTTCACAGGGCGTGGGGATTTGGTCGCCGATTTGTCCACGGACTTCTCTAAGACCGGCATCTGGCTCCCCAGGTCAACTTGCACGCACAGTCTTAGTTCAAAGAAACGGCCCTGTTTCCAAGTAGGCGAACCCGCAAGTGCTTGTGGGAAACCAACCTCGGCATCGACGTTATACGCTGATCGCAATAGCCCCTACCACTGTCTCTCTAGGTTTGGGGTTCGAATCCTAACTCCGACAAAATGGTCACAGGGCCTTGGGGAAATCCCTTGAGCTGTCTGGACATCAGCTGACTACTTCAGAGGGAGGGATAGTAGGGATTTTGGAAGATGAATGGTAGAAACGAAGCCTAGCTGAGCAAACGCTCGTAAATGTTGGGTATTAGTATAATACTCAGCAGATTAAGACTTTTTTCTTTTCGAGTGTTTTAGCACTTAGGTATAAATAAATGGTCAATTTATTGTCAGAAGTTGATGAACAGTTAGAAAATTTTACATTTTCAAAGATATGTCTATATGTGCATATATATATATATATATATATGCATGTATATTAAACATGATTTTCTTCCTGTAGGCCAATTGTCTCCGAGAAAAATGAACTTCTCATTCAGTTTGTATCAGACTTGAGCTTGACGGCAGACGGATTTATCGCTCACTACAAATTCAGGCCTAAAAAATTGCCCACAACTACAGCAGCACCTGTTACTACCCCGGTCCCTGTAACTACAGGTAAGTTTTTCTCTTTGGAAGTTTTTGCAAAAAAAACTTTAGGAGTATCAAGATAATTCTTTTGACGTAGAAAAAAAAAAAGTAAGAACAAGATACAGAAATAAAAATGATTAACTAGGATAGAAACTTACCTAAGAAAGTAATTTGACACCATAAATGAAATAAAGTTAGGGTGATTGCTTATGTGTTAAGCAAACATCTCATCTAAGAAAACGTCAAACTCTCATCTAAGAAAATTATGACCACTTAAGAATTACCAAGAAAGTCTCTTATAAGCATAGATCAATATAAGCATAATTGTCACTTAAAAAACTATGGGATTTCTTCTATTTATTTTTAAAAATTTAATAGCTGGGTGTGGTGGCATATGCTTGTAATCCCAGTGCTTGGGAGGCTGAGACAGGAGGATCGCAGGTTTGAACCTCAGCAAATTAGTGAGGCCCTGTTTCAAAGTATAAACTAAAATAAAATAAAATAAAAAGGGCTGGGAGTATAGCTCATAGATAGGCTGTTCCTGGGTTTCATTCCCAGCCCCCCCCCCAAAGTTAACACATAATAATTGTGCATACTGGGCGTGATAATTTGATCGATGTTGAGAATGTGCGGTGGTCAAATCAGGATAGCAGCTAGCATCACTATCTCCTTGTACACGCATGTCTTCGTATTGGGAAACTGAACTCCTCTCTTCTAGTTCTTTATAAAGTATATAATAAGTTGTTGTGAACTATAGTTACCCTATTGTGTGTAGAATGCTAGAAAGTACTTTTATCTAACTGTAATTTTGTGTCCATTATCTTACCTTTCTCTACTGCCCTCCTTCCCATCATGTGTACTTGTTGTGTGGGGTGTGTGTCTGTGTGTGTGTTTAATTATATAAGATGGTGGTACTTTTAGGTTAAGTTCTAGAGCCTCAATACCTGCCAGTTTTCTTTTCTTTTCTTTTCTTTCTTTCTCTCTCTCTCTCTCTTTTTTTTTTTTTTTTTTTTTTTTTTTTTGGTGGTACTGGGGTTCCTGGAAGCCCTTCTACCTCCGGGCTACACTCCCAGACCTATTTTATATTTTTATTTGGAAACAGGGTCTCTTAAGCCAGCGCGGCTGGCTTTGAACCTGCGCGATCCTCCTGTCTTCGCCTCCCACACGCGGGGATTACGAGCGTGCGCCACCACACCGGCTATACCTGCCAGTTTTCACATTTAGAAGTTTTGATGGGGCATTTATTCTTCTCAACAAAAATGATTCATAAAATATATTATTTTAAAACTTGTATTAAACCAAATATATTTAGCATATTATAGAAGCTAGTTGGGTAAACTGGCCTGGGTATGATCTAAGAAATGGGGACGCAAGAGCCGGGCGTGGGGGCACTTGTTTGTAATCCCTACATTCGGGAGGCTGAGACAGGAGGATCGCGGTTTGAGAACAGCCTCAGCTACTTAGTGAGGCCCTTGGCAACTCAGTGAGACCTTGCTTCAAAATAAAGAATAAAAAAATAGGGCTCGGGGTGTAGCTCGGAGGTAGAATGCCCTGGGTCAAAAAAGAAATGGAGAAGCAGGAGTAGGTCCCTGTATCTAGTTCAAAACCGTATCTGCTCCCCCCCCCCCACTGGGATTTCCAGGAATCGGAGTAAATTCCAAATACGGGGAGAAGAGAAAGGTGTGGGGCTAAAAGATGAACCGAGCAAAAAGGCCCCTGTTTGTTGCCCAGGGCTTCCTGCATCCCGCTGATGGGACCCTGTAGGTCTGGATTTTCTGAGCACTGACGTGGGCCACCTTGTGGCCGAGGTGTGAACTGCAGCTCCTGCTCTGGCATCTCAGTGGGCCTGGTGTCATTCTAGAGAATTAACTGGTCAGAGCCATGGTGCTAGTGGTTCTCTGGCTTTTATCGCTACCCTAAGCTTACTTTGAAATTGCCAACATGGATTTGAAAGGATCCCCTGGACGTTTTGAGACTTGCTGGGTATTTAAGTGAAAGCATATCAAACTTTTTTTTTTTTTTGGTATAGGGGATGGAACCCAGGGGCATTCTACCATCGAGCTACAATCCCAGCCCTATTTTTTATTCTTTATTTTCAAACAGAGTCTCATGAAGTTGCGGAGGGCAACTCACTAAGTAGCCGAGGCTGCTAGTGAACTTTCAAGCCTCCTGTCTCAGCCTCCCAAGTGCTGGGATTACAAGCGTGCGCCACCACGCGCGGCTTTCAACTTTTTTTCTTTTTAAATCAT
Source organism: Muscardinus avellanarius (assembly GCF_963383645.1). Lineage (NCBI taxonomy): Eukaryota > Metazoa > Chordata > Mammalia > Rodentia > Gliridae > Muscardinus > Muscardinus avellanarius. Next base: position 129,205,279 of record NC_137790.1, read on the forward strand.
ACCTTTCTTTCTGCTTCAAACCTGAGTCCCCACCTGTTTGCCTCAAATTGTGCGTGCACGGCGTCTGGAGGCAGACTCGGAGGGTCCTCTGAGTCCTAATCCTCAGTCTTACCTTCTTGCTGTCTTCCCCACTCCCCGAGCAGGCCATCTTGTCTTGCTATTAAATGTAAGGTCTACAGCTGTGCTATCCAATATGGTAGCCACTCCTGAGAAGCTAGGGATCTTAGAAGCTAAACTTTTAGTGCAGCTTTAGTTAGTTCAAATCTAAAAGCCCCACGTGGCTAGTAATTATCACACAGGGCAGCCTAGGACCCCAAGCTCGTTCTGGTGCTACTTTAGACCTTCTACTCTTCCTCCCTTTTGGCAGTCTCTCTTTATGGTTTCATGAACTTCAGACCCTGCCACCTCTCTCTGTATCCTCTGAGTATTTGGGGTTTTATCCCAAATAGGGGGGAAGCGGTTGATGTGTTCACGCCAAGTTCAAGATCAATAATGCCCATAACCCCAAAACTTGGGAGGCTGAGACAGGAGGATCACAGGTTCGAGGCCAATTTCAGCAACTTGGCAAGACTTTGTTTCAAAACAAAAGAAATTAAAAAGGGTCAGTGGTGTAGCTTGGAGGCGGAATGCTCCTGGGATCAATCCCCAGTACCGAAAAGAAAATGGATTTGCGTGTCATCAAGATCACTCTGCCCACATGAAATGACGGGAAGAGCCGAGAGGTGAATGGGAGGTGGTAGCAGGCCTTGGTGGTTAATTGGACTAAAAAGACCAGGAGGTGTCGAGGCAGAATGTCACTGTTCACTGAACAAGAGAACCGTTTGACAGCCGATTCACAAGCCAAGCCATGGCCTACTTACACTCTAGCCCTTTGCTGGGGACCGCCCTGTTGAAGAGCAACCCAGGAACCTGCCCATTGGCGCCCCCTAAGGACGACAGCCAGAATGTTTCCAGATATGCTGGAAATATAATTTTACCTACAGGCAAAATTACCCTCAGTCATAACTACTGTGTCTAGTTACTTATTTTTACTTTTAAATTTTTCCACTTCTCAGTTCTTAAGAGAAAACCTAATTACAGATGTGACACGTCGCAGGTGAGCAGCATTTTTCTAGAACCCTGTACAACTCACTGCATATTTATTTTATTTATTTATTGTTTTGCGGTACTGGGGATGGAACCCAGAGGCATTGCACCTCCGAGCTACACCCCCCTAGCCCTAATTTTTTATTCTTTATTTTGAAACAGGGTCTCACTGAGTTGCGAAGGGCCTCACTAAGTAGCTGAGGCTGTCCGCGAACCGCGATCCTCCTGTCTTAGCCTCCTGAATGCTGGGATTCCAAGCGTGCGCCGCCACGCCCGGCTTCACTGCATACTTAAATGCACCAAGAAGAAACCACCGTCCATCCTCGGGGATACCGTGGGATTCCTCTTAGGAAGTGCAGAATTAACCTGTATTTGATGAGTTCAGATGTGTCACACTTGGTTTTCCTAAGCAGGGCACACGCAGACAGTGTATCTATTTTTGGCTGCAGTGTTCGTGTTCTATAATGGAAGACGAGAACAGGGCTAAATTTGGGTTATCTTTGATCTCAGGCTTAAAATTCAGTGGGAGGTATTGAGTTGCCCCGAGGAAATTAGAGCAGCCGTTGGTGGCGAGATGGGTTTCGTGTGTGTGAGTGTGTGAGTGAGTGTGTGTGAGTGTGTGTGTGTGTTATAATTATATTACTGTTATGATAGATCATTGGCTCCAGGAAATAGATAGTGATTTTAAATGGATACATTCAGATGTAAACACCAATTATGCTTGAGCTCGTTTTCCTGAATCTTCTTTTTTCTTTGAATTAAGGTTTAAAACCCGCATTTCCTGTGTGTCAACGGAAGTGTAAATGGACGGGGACTCTGGAGAGCAATTATTGCTCAAGCAACTTTGGTAAGAAAGTAAAAACACAAAACAAAACAGCCTTTCCTTTCATCAGACACCTGAGCCTGCATGCGGAGTCTCAGGGGGCTTCCATGAATTCAATGGCGAAGGGTCAGTCACGCTGTTCATACCCAAGAAGACACTTTCCGAACATTAGGGTGTGTTGGCTTGTGTTATTCCAACAGATTTCGCAGGTGCGAAAAGTAAGAATTCAGAAACTGTGTTTTCTTCCACACAGTTTAACAAGCTGGCTCTTGGTCTGCCTAGCTGCTGCCCTCTGGATTCCAGCTGACTGTTCAAGGGGAAAAAAAAACCCTCACAGATTTTTCCTGTACCAAATGCTTTTCAAGCATCTGTAATTCAACTTAAGTACCTTAGAAATAGTGCCGAGCTTGCGTTCACCTGCCTCGGAAGCAACTCAAGTATCAGTGTGCTCCCAACGGGCTACATTAAAACTGGGAAATTGAAGTCCATTTGGAAACCCTTACAGATCGGAACCTGAGGAGATGCAGCACTTAATGGACTTGAAATTTCTGAGAGCTTTTTCTGATTAAAAAGCGGTACCATCTGTGAAAGCTACTAAAGAGCAAAAGATACTAAATTTTGTTTATGTTGGTTATTTTAAAAAGGAAGCTTAAAGCCGGGTGTGGTGGCGCACGCCTGTAATCTCAGCATCTGAGAGGCTGAGACAGGAGGATCCGGGTTTGTAGACAGCCTCAGCTACTTAGCGAGGCCCTTTGCACTCAGTGAGACCCTGTTTCAAAATAAAGAATAAAAAATAGGGCTGGGGGTGTAGCTCGGAGGTAGAATGCCCCTGGGTTCCATCCCCAGACCCGAAAAAAAAAAGCTTAAAAGAAATATTTCATAAGTATTTTAAAATGTTATTCATTTAATTTATTTGTGTGCGTATGTGTGTGTATGTGTAACTGGGGATGGAACCCAGGGGCATTCTACCTCCAGGTTATACCCGAACCCCTTTTATTTTATATTATGAAACAGGGTCTCTGCTAAGTTGCCAAAGCTGGCCTCTAACCTGAAATCCTCCTATCTAGATTTAGAGGTGTGTGCCACCATTCCCCAGTACAAACAAAACAATTTCTCCTCCTCCCTCCTCCTCCTCCTCCTCCTCCTCCTCCTCCTCCTCCTCCTCCTCCTCCTCTTCTTCTTCTTCTTCTTCTTCTTCTTCTTCTTCTTCTTCTTCTTTTCGGAACTGGGGACTGAACCTTGGAAGAGTCTCTCCCAGCAACACCCCCAGCCCTATTTTTCACTCCTCCATTTAGAGAGGCCTAGGTTGCGAAGGGCCTCACTACCTAGCTGAGGCTGGCCGCGAACCAGCGATGCTCATCTCAGCCTCCCAAGGACTGAGATTACAAGTGTGCACCACCAGGCCCTGCTACAAAACAAATAAGTCTTACCAGAAAAGGAAAATTGCTACAACCCAAATAGGTTACTGACTTGCTCTCCCTAGGCCTTAAGTGGCAACTGTCTGTGGCCCAGATGGGCTCTAAGGTAAAAAAGATAGGCAGTCATTGAAGAGTCTGGTGCCTTCAGCCGTACTGTGCGTTGCACGCGGAAATTCAAATAATCAGCACTCAATGAAAACACACAGCGCTGGGTGGCGTTTCTCCCTCGGCCAGGTGAGTCTTCCGCACGAGCTGGCTCAGGAATTGCCTGTGTCTGGGCACCACCTGATTGCACTTGGCTACAGATCGACGTCGCACAGTGAACAAAGTCAGGCGCGAGAACTGCGATTCCAGGTGCCGGGCACCGCGCCAGCATGGAGCGCTCCCGCGATCCCCTGTCTCAACCTCCCGAGTACTCGGATTCCAGGTGTGCGCCACCATGGCTGGCACGGTGCCCAGGTTCTACCACCGTTCTCAGCTGGGGTGGGCTGACAGCCTCCTTTAGGGCAGCTGTTAGTCGTCTTAATAGCTGGGGAGAGGAGGGTTACTGTTTTTTTTATTCTGGGCACGGACGTAGTTGGTAAAAGTGTCATTTAATGCAAGCGTGTACCACAAGGACTTGTCTCGCTCAACCTCCAAAAATGTCAACAGCATCCTTTTGAGAAGGCCGGCATCTTCCCCCGTGTGGCTCAGAAGACAGACTTTTCTCTGTCACCATGGGGGGAAAAAAGGAGTTATATGATGAAAACCAACTGAATTTTTTTCTAAGTTATTTTTTTTCTTTTTTTGCGTTATTGGAGATGAAACCCAGGAGCATTCTACCTCTGAGCTATACCCCCAGCCCTATTTTTTATTCTTTATTTTGAAACAAGAGTCTCACTGAATTGCAAAGGATCCCAGTAAGTAGCTGAGGCTGGCTGCAAACCGAGATTCTCCTTTACCAGCCTCCCAAATGCTGGGATGACAAGCATGTGCCACCACGCCCGGCCTAATTTTTTTTTTTTTTTTTTTTGGTGGGTCTGGGGATGAAACCCAGAGGCATTCGACCTCCGAGCTACACCTTCTGCCCTATTTTTTGTTCTTTATTTTGAAACCAGGTCTCACTGAGTTGCAGAGGGCCTCACCATGTAGCTGAGTCTGTCCGTGAACCGCGATCCTCCGGTCTCAGCCCCCCGAATGCTGGGATTACAAGTGTGTGCTACCACGCTGGACTCTAAGTTTTTTTTTTTTTTTTTAAAGCAAGTTTTTATTTTTATTTTTTGGTGATACTAAGGATTGAACCCAGGGGCATTCTACTTCCGAGCTACACTCCTAGCTCTTTTTTTTGTTTTTGTTTTGAAACAGGGTCTTGCTAGGTTGCTGAAAGTCTCGCTACATTTCTGAGGCTGGCCTCGAGCTTGCGATCCTCCCATCTCAGTCTCCCAAGTACTGGGATTACAGGTGTACACCATCATGCTTGGCAAAACAATGTTTTAAGTTATATCTCAGTTCTAAGATTTGACTTGCTAAGTGAGATAAATAGGATAGATAAGAAAGTGCCAATGAAAGATAAACAGACTGATAATCCGAGAGAGAGATGGGGCCCTGTGGGATGAACAGAAGTTCAAGGAGCGATGGCTGTGGGGAGAGACAGAAGGCAGACGTCTCCCACAGGGACACAAAGATCCTAGGCATTCAAACCCCACCTTGCGGCTCTTAGTGTGGAGCAGGGACCTCTACAAAGGTCTTGTTGAATATTCACAAAGGCTCATAAGCCCTTCCTTTATTTGGCAATTGATCCCCATGGTGAATGAAACAAGGGTGCCCAGCCCAGCAACAGACTCCAATATGGCAGGTGTTTAGGTTTCTCTCCTGGTTATCAGCACCCACTGGCCAGAGCGACGTTATAGCTCCGTGACGCTTTTATCACCTAAATTTCAGTGACCAATACACGTAACCAAACTCAAGGGTTCAGTTAGGGCTCTTTCCTTCCATCGTTGGTACAGGGGATTGAACGCAGGGGCATTCTGCCTCTGAGGGCCACCCTTAGCCCCTGTTATAGTTTTGTTTTGAAACAGGGTCTCCCTATGTTGCCGACAGTCCCGCCAAGTCGCTAAGGCTGGTCTTCAACCCGTAATTCTACTGTTTCAGCTTCCCAAGTCCTGAGGGTGTAGGTGTGCACACATGCCCTGCTGGGCACTTTTCTTTAACATTAAAAGGTTCCATTTCTGCAACTGAGAACAACGTAGAAGTCTCTTGAGTTGCACCTGCGTCTGCCTCCGCTGTCCCGTGGTCTCACACGTTTTCTTCCACAGCGTTGGCCGGCACCGTTATCACAAACGTCCCTCGGGGCAGGACTATGCACGCCACGATCTCGGTCATCAACATCTATAAAGAGGGGAATCTGGCCATCCAGCAGGCCGGCAAGAACATGAGCGCCAAGGTCATCGTGGACTGTAAGCAGTGCCCTCTCCTCAGACGAGGTGAGGAGGACAGCTTTCTCCTAGAGGGCACAGCGGTGGAGGAATGGGGGAGCCGCTTTGAGAAACTCACGGGTCTTCCCAGGCCTGGTGTAGGCGAGTCAAATTGGGGGTACCATATCGTCCGCATCTAGCAGAGAAGGAAGCCTTTGGAGTCAGGCATGACTGGGCTGTCACCCCAATACTGGTCACTTGTGGGAGGAGAGGTGGAAATGACGGATGAGTCCCACAAGTATCTGAAGTTCAATTATTCAGGAATAGACACTGAGCGGCGGTGCAGGGGGGTCTTCAGACCGGCGCACCTGAGGCACCGATAGTATGTTTAAAGGAAAGTGTCCAGCAAGCAACGGGAAACAAAGAACCAGACTTCTGAAGAGAGAGGTAGATCTGGGCTAGGAGGAAGGACCTGGGAATCATACAGAGGTATTTAGGACCAGTAAATGAATGGATGGGAATGAGCTGATTAGAGAAACTATGGAAAAAGGAAAGTCATTCCAGCACTAGGAACATGTGACTTTGAAAAAATGTTTAACAAGTTACTTCTTTTATAAAAGTAATATATGTGGCATAGTTTTAACGATATTTAAATATTAGAGAAGAACATAAAATAAAAAGTGAAACCTCTCCCTTTCTCCAGAAGTACTAGAAAAAGTTGCTTCCAGAGTTTATCCCATACAAACTATGTATACTTAGAACTATACTATTTATATTCTACTGCGACTTTTCCTCTGCAGAAAGTATATGGCCTCAGTCTGGATCTAACTTTGCCAGACACAACAATGTGCAGTAAATAGTATAAGTTCTCTCTCTCTCTCTCTCTCTCTCTCTCTCTCTCTCTCTCTCTCTCTCTCTCTCTCTTTGGTGCCGGGGATGGAACCCAGGCGCATTTTGTACCTCCGAGCTACACCCCCAGCCCTAGTTTTTAGTCTTTTTATTTTTGAAACAGGGTGTCACTGAGTTGCAAAGGGCCTCGCTAAGTAGCTGAGGCTGCCCACGAACCACAATCCTCCGGTCCCAGCCTCCCAAATGCTGGGATTACGAGCATGCGCCATCATACCCGGCTATAAGTATTCTTTAGTACCTGTTTTTTTCAAGGCACTATACCAATGCAAAAATTATATAAGCCATCATTGCCTTCAAGAGATTTACATAGAATCTGCATAATGCACATACTGATCTTCTTTGGAGTGATGCTAGTATCTGGTATTCCACCGTGACACGCTATGGTTTCCAAGGAGTCTCAGCTCACTCCTTCTCGGTCTTGTCACCTTTCACACACACGGTGCACACACAGACACACACAAACCCATGATTTCCAGCTCAAGAAAGCCTTACAGTTTTACAGTGCATTCCGATTATTCAGAAGGGCCAGCAGGCCAGCAGCCCCACACTGACATCTCCAGCAGTTAGAGTGAAGGCTCTGTAAATAGTAATGATTCTTTCCAGAGCTGCCAGGAACCACAGATGGCACACGTGCAGATGCTACCAGGCCTCATAAGGCTGCTGGCATCCAGCTTCAAGGTGGCGTCCACCTTCCTTGCCTCAGTTTTCAACCTCAAGACCACTCTGACGACGCTAGCCCCCACGGGAAGCGGTATACAAGAGCAACTGGAAACACTTGTGATACGCAGGGGAAAGGAGGGAGGAGAGGAGCAGTAAACACCTCCTTTCTGACATGTCTCTGAAGCAATATGAATCTTCAGAGTTGAATTACAGCCACCCCAGTCTAGACCTCCTAACTTAGCCAAACACCCAATAATATTAACAAATAGGATGACAAGTACTTTTAGTACTTGTATTTTGCAAGGCACTATATGAACGCAAGAGGTATATGAACCATCCGTATCCTCAAGAAGCTTACACGGTACACGTGCTTGACCACAGCAGAAGAGAGGAGACCTCAGTGCCAAGTGCTGGGGAGATCCAGGTGCAGGTGGGCCTGCGCCACCTGCAGAAGGCGCACCGTGGCGCACAGGCGGCCCTGGAGCAGGGAGGCCCTCTCACGGTCACAGAGCATCATGACGTGGGCACCGGGAACCGTCCCAGACCTCCAGAATGGCGGAGGGCAGAGGACGGGATCCAGTGACTTCTTAGCGGGTGTTTGTGTAAGCAGGGCTAGATGATGTTACTAGCTGAAGTTAGTGTTTTGCTAATGAGTCTTAAACCAGACTTTGTCCTAAATAGAATGTGTCTAATTATATCATTTATATCAAAGAACCTGAACTAGAGATGTTGTAATCTAAGTTGTTTCAGAGTACACACATACAGGTAATATTTTTTCTATCCTCTTCCTTTAGGTCAAAGTTACATTATCATGGGCCACGTGGATGAAAACGGAAGAGGCAAAATCATGCCCAACAGCCTTGTCATGATGTTCAAGGCCGAGAACCAGAAGCTCCTCAACGTCATTAGAAACAAGCAATGTTAGCAGTGAACTGTGTCCATTTAGGCTGCATGCTGCCGTTGCCTTTGACTTAATACCCAGCATCTGGAAGACCAGACCGACTCACTGTTCACCTGCTGTCGGCGTGAGACCTGCAGGGCGGCTGGTGGAGGTTCTGAGCGTGCCCGAGAGGCGCAGGCATCTGCAGACCTGCCCACTCCGTAGGGCGAGAGGAGACTAAAGGTTTCAAGTGCTGACAACTGGGAAGCAGTTTATTTATATATCTCTGCAAAAAGATATTTTGGAATTGAGTTTGTGAAGATATAAAAAAGATTTTACAAGTGCAATATTTATAGTGATATTTGTTTTACCTTGAAGCATTTGCTCTATTATATTCTTCTCTTGCATTTTTAATTCAATGCTTAATAAAACATTTTAAAATGATTACACAGCAGCCATTAAAACTTGTTCTTATAAAAGGACTCTAAAAAAATACCCCCCTAGCAATATTATCTACATGTGTCTGTTATCAGTTTACACTGTCTAAAATAGCCCAGCATGGTGGCACACACCTGTAATCCCAGTACTTGGGAGTCTAAAACAGGAGGCTCACAGGTTCAAGGATAACCTCAGCAACACAATGAGACCCTGTTTCAAAAGAAAAACATAAGGCCGGATGTGGTGGTGCACCTTGTAATCTCAGTACTTGGGAGGATGAGACAGGAAGATCGCAGGTTTGAAGACAGCCTCAGCAAGTAGTGAGACTCATCGACCTACAGAAACCTTGTTTCAAAAAATAGCCAGGCATCATGGCGCACACTTATAATCCCTGCACGTTTATAATCCCTGCACTTGGGAGGCTGAGACAAGAGGATCACACAGCTTAGAAGCCAGCCTCGGCTACTTAGTGAGGCTCTCAGCAACTTAGTGAGACCATGTTCTCAAGTAAAGTATAAAATAAGTCTGGGAGTCTAGCCCCGAGGTAGAAAGCCCCTGGGTTCCACTCCTAGTACCACTAAAAAAAAAAATAATAGGGGGGATATAGCTTGGAGGTAGGATGCCCCTAGGCTCAGTCCCCAGTAACACACACACACACACACACACACACACGGAAGCTGAATTACCTCACAGAATGAATTCAATTTCTGAACAAGTTACTGAAGCAGCCTGTGCATTTCTCTTAAAAATTCTTTTAAATTAAATAAAACAGTACCTGACAGGTTTACTCTCCTCCAATAAGAATAATTTAGACTCAAAGGTGGATTAAATAACATTTCTAAGAGAGAGAAAGACAGAGGGAGAGATCCAGATTGGTGATAGCAGGGTGTAGAAAATGAAGCTTACCTATAGTTTACTTGATTGGCAAGGATTTTTTTTTAACATAAATTTACTTCCTACACAAACCTGCTGTATAACCTCTTGCATTACTATAATTTAATATGCATCAGAAATCATTTCTCTTAAAGATGGTTATTTTTAAAGAATGTACCTAGCACATAAAGTGTTTCCTAATTTTTGTGTGACGTATCTGAAATGTTTATTTCAAAATGCAGGTAGGAAGAGCAAGAGAAGAAAAGGTTAAACTATCAAATGAAAGAAACACTAATAGAAAATTCTTCTAAGTATGTCCTCCAGAAATACATTAAAGAACCAGGCATGACTGTGAGAAAGCTAACAAATTAACCTACAAATGAGAAATTCAGAGCAGCCATTATTCCTGATACTATTCATATTTTCTTAGTGTAATTCTCAATAATTAGACCCAGTTGGTTTTACTCCCCAGAGCTGATAAGCTCAACCTATTTGGCATTTCATAAATGTATTTTCCAAGGAAAACAACGTAAAAATAGTATAAGGAATCAAGAATTTTTTTTCTTTTTTTTTTTTTTTTGCAGTACTGGGGATGGAACCCAGGGGCATTCAACCTCCAAGCTACGGTCTCACTACGTTTCTGAGGGCCTCAAAAGAGGGCCTAAGTAGCTGAGGCTGTTGGCGAACTGCGATCCTCCGGTCTCAGCCTCCCGAATGCTGGGATTACAAGCGTGTGCCACCGCGCCCTACTGAAATTTCTTTTTTTAAGAAGAGATAGTATTGTCGGTAATGAGATCAACATTTCCAGGCTTATCATTTTTTAGGAAAGACCAAGAATGATCAATAGTTGGTCAAATATGTCCCTCTAGCAATTAATAACAACTTCTAGTTGCTTTTAGGAAAATGTTAATCTAAATTAAATGAAACTTGAACACATTACTAAGTGATCAAACATATTGGTCTTTTGTTGTGGTAGTGTGGGAAGCATAATCTATACCTAATTTTTCAGTTATTAAAATATAATCCCATTAAGATTTCAGAGCTAAAAACTATAAAACACTGCTGAGAGAAATTAAGGCAGACCTAAATAAATGGTGACACAGCATGTTGATGGATAAGAAGACAATATTGTAACACATCAATTTTTTCCAAATTGGTCTCTATAGTCAATGAAATTCCAATCAGGACAGCAATGATTTTTTCTTGGTTAGAAGCTGATAAGAATATTCCAAAATTTTGGGGAAAAATTAGACAACGTAAATAGCAAAAATAAGTTTGAAAAAGGACTTCACAGTGACATTGCCTACAGTAGTTTATCCTCCTCTGTTGCTAGTGTGGGTACCAACTTATGTATTCAGTTTTGTTTTTGAATAGTGATGAACTGGAAGATCCCACAGCTGTTTTCTTAGGTCTTTATTTTAATGTGTCATAGCATAATTTCCATACATTAAATTTATTCTTTTTTTTTTTTTTTTGCAGTACTGGGGATTGAACCTATGGGCATTCTACCTCTGAGCTATACCCCCCAGTCCTATTTTTTATTCTTTATTTTGAAACAGGGTCTCACTGAGTAACTAAGGCTGGCCTCGAACCTGTGATCTTCCCAAGCACTGGGATTACATGGGATTACTGGGCATGCACAAACATGCCCAGTTTAAATTCACTCTTTTTAAGTGTAGTTTGATGAGTTGTACATCTTCTCTTTCTACCAGACCCTGGTAACCAATGATGTGATTTTAGTTCCTAGAGTTCTATTTTTTCTGCTGTGTTGTAAAATGGAATCATGTAGTGTGTAGCCTCTGTGACTGGCTCCCTTCCTGTTAAGACTCACCTGTATCTACATGGCTGAATCTGTCCCTGCGGTGGCTTCGTGACCTGCTGACCGGCCAGGCCTCCTTCTGTTTTGCAGAGCTCGCTTCCTTGTATGCGCCCAGTTGGGGTAGGTGACAGAAGGCATTTCAGCGTGACATCTGGGGCGCGGAGGTAAAGCCACAGCGACTCTCTTCTTCACGCCGTCGCTTTAACTCTCGCGTGCTGACTTCACTGCTGGCTCACCTCGCTGACGTGGAGCAGCAGTCCGGCGTGGCGCTGTTCCACCTTCCCTTGGCTCCTCCGTTAGCTTCTCGGATTCCTGGGCCACTGTGTGTTCAGCAACACACTTCAAAGGCAAGAGGCAGACGGCAACCGTTCTGCCCAGAGTACTGCAGGGTGAGGATGGAGGCGTGAGAAGGCCCGGGTTGACTCCACCTTCAGGGTTCGGCGTGGCTGCTCTCTCCTCACATCTGTTTCTCCTTCCCACCCCACCACGCCATGAGCTTCCAGCTCCGGCAGTGGATGCAAGGGGGAAAAAGCCTCACAGAGACTGCTTCTCAATTCCAACAGTTGTAAAACACCAAGTCCCTGTTGTTATCACACACACACCCACACCCACGCACGCATGCGCGTGCCTGTAAATATCTAGCAGCTCTGCTTCTGATTGGTAGGATTCCGTTTTTACTACCCAGTAGATTTTCAATATATTGATGTACAATTTTTTATTCACTTACCATTTGATGGATATTTGTTTTCGGTTGGGACCATGAATAAAGCTTTTATGAACATTCATATACGGGCTGTTGTGTGGACATATTGTTTCAAAATATGGTATTTACCAATATAAGAGGGAACAGTTAACAGTAAAATGTGATTCACACCAGGGGTATGAAAAGGTATAAAGGGATCTGAAGGTGATGTTTTGCATTTTAGGCCTTTGTTACCTTGAGTTTAAAACAACAACACTGAATTTGTGAGTTAAACTCAATTTTAAAGGTATGTGACGATACGGTGGACAGACTCTGTGTTGATTTATAAACTAACATCACGTTTATTCACCTTTTTCTTACAATATGCTGTCATTCAAAATATGCCTTGTAAATAACTCATGCATAGAGTAGGCACTCTATAAATATTTTACTTTAATAATTAGGATTTTTATAGCATGACTAAAAATTCTGATGTAAAATTGAGAAGTGCATAATCCCATCATAGACAAAATATATAACTTTACAATAAACATTTTTTATAAGAATTTGCCCAAAAGAGGGGTCACTTTAAATTTAGAAATTAAAAATTAAAAAGCAAGATGAAACATAATACTCGCATATTTAGACAACGATCCCTGGATCAGTGGTGCCTGCACCCTGTGGCATTAAGACCATCTGACATTCTGTTAAGAAGATAATTTTTACCTATTGACTTCTTAACTAGAAATGCTGCAAGAATATAAAAGTAACAGGTTGTGAAAAAGTTCAGATACATCCCTCATATGAACAAAGAAAAAAATACACTTTTTATTTTCAAATTAAAAAAAACAATTCTTTCCATCTTAAGCAGCAAGAACAATCCATAAATAAGTCTGAAGTCACTTTCATAGAAGCTATGTTAAATTCTGTGGACAATACTTAGGGAGATAAGCTCAAGAACCTTAATTCAAATATAAAGCAAATCCTTTCGTTAAGAGTCTTCCAATGTTTTACAAAATCAAAACAAGTGACTACAAATGATAAAGAAGTATCTTATAACTACGAATATTCACTCTAACTTAAAAAAATATAGCACTATTATGGTAAGAGAAAATTAAAAGCAACCAAAAACCTGGAGAACTATGCAAACTTAAAAGTAAAAATGTCTACTGACAATATTTTCCAAAAAGTACATAATTCTATAAAAATTTGAATACATGGACTACTCAATACATGGAAATATATATGTCTTATATAAAATACTGTTAAGTGAAAAACAAAATTAAAAATATAAAATGATTATAACCATGTAAAAGTAAATATATTGCAATAACAAAAAACTGAAGTGAATCTAAACTGAGACATAAATAAATTCAAATATTCATTACGGTTTTTTCTTTGTTGCTTAAGATTATAACAAAATAAAAAAAATAGACTATTATTTTAGATAAAACTATATTCCTAGACAATAAATACTGAACTATACGTGAACTCCTAAAATAGAAGTTTAAAAAAGACAAAACTTCCATATTTCGAGTGTACCCTACGGGAGGAAATAAGCCCACGCCTGCTGATCTTCACTTTACAAAACTTTTGGGCAATGTATATATTTATAACTGCCCTTCATAAACACTAAAAACAACAATAACTCAATGCATTGTCTGATCAAGAAAACCAAGTAGCATGCGAGGAAAAATTTATCTGCTTAATCAGTTTTGCTCCTGCAAAAAACTGACAGGTTTTAAAAAACTAATTCTATTTACATATTTTACACAACACATATTTTAAAGAATGGCTTTTACATAATTGCTTATTTCAATATATATTTTATTATTTAGCTGCAAGTTATGCAAACAGTCTTTTAGATTTGTTATTGAAAAGTATTCTTTATAAGATTTAAAAAAGGATTAATTTCTTGGGTAAAACATAGCATATTTAGAAGTCCGAAAGCCAAGCAAATCCCTTATTTCATTTCGGAATTTTGACAGGTCCTGGCGCAGCTCGTTTAGATTCTCCACAGTTGCCTGATCTGTGCTTTGCATCTTCTGTCTCATGGAAGTCAAATAACGATGCACTAAGCAGCACATCACCTTTTGGTAGTTTTCATCTCTCTTTTGTTTCAAATTTCTCCATTCCTTCAAAATAAATAATAATATTCTAAAAACATGCAGAAACATATATAGGTACATGTGTGTTTGGGGTTTTGGTTTTTGCAGTGCTGGAGATCAAAACTAGAGCCTTGTACATGCTAGGCAAACTCTACAACTGAGCTAGAAACGGTATTTAAATTAGGTAGATTTAAAAAACATCCACCTATCCTTTTGCATGTTAGAAAGGGGCGGCACTGAGGATTGAAACAAGGGGAACTCTACCTTTTAACTACAGCCTCAGCTCTTCTAAAGTTTTCATTTTGAAAGAGGAGCTAAGTTACTCTGCACTCGCCTCAAAGCTGTGATCCTTCCGGCTCAGTTCCCAAGTACCAGGATTACAGGTATTGGCCACTACACACAGCATCGTACATCTTTTAGTGCTTGCTTTCCTTCCCTCCCTCCCTCCCTCCCTCCCTCCCTTTCTTCCTTTTTGTGTGTGCACGTGGTACTGGAGATTGAACCTGGGGCCATTCTACCACTAAACTGCCGAGGCTGGCCATAAACCTGCGGTCCTCCTGTCTCAGCCTCCCAAGTACTGGATTATAGGCGTGTGCCACCAGGCCTGGCTCTTTCAGTGCTTTATGTTAGTTTTGAGTAAAGTGGTACAAAATAATACACAACACTTGTTAAAAACAAATATAGCCTGCGTATTTAAATTTACTCCCCACTGTGCTTATATGCTTATTTTGATTTGGAATAATTAGTTTGGGAATTCTCAATTTATATCAGGGATCAGCAAACCACCATCCACAGGCCTACTTCCTTTTTTTTTTGGTACTGAGGATTGAACCCAGAGCATTCTATATCTGAGCCATACCCTAGCCCTATTTTATTTTATTTTTTATTTTGAAACAGGTTCTCACTAAACTGCTGAGGCTGATGTGGAATATTCAACTTTCTGTCTTGATTCCCAAGTACTGGAATTATAGGTGCGTACCACCACTCCCTAGCCTACTATCTATTTTTTTTATAACCTATCACCTAAGAATGGTTTTTATAACTGAGAATTTTAAATTAATTTTATAATAGGCAAACTCTTTAATTTTGAACATTAATTAAGCAAAATTGTATCCCTATCCAAAGGAATCCTATTCTTTTCACTAGTGAACCTATATTACTACTTCTCAGTTATGGTTATAGTCTATGCTTCATCAATTTTTTTCTCTTGCTAAATCAATGCTTACACAGAGTAGATTTGATTTTGTTTTGGCCTGCAAAATATGAAACATTTATTTTTCTGGCCACCTCTGGTTTATAAGCAACAAGTACTGAATTATTGATGTATTGAATAACTTTCAAGAAGAACCAAAAACATGAGCTGACTACAGTAGTCACTCTTTAATCCAGTCAAAGAATATGTACTCTAAATTACTTTCCATGTTTTCAAACTATAAGATGAGATTTTATATGCTGGAGGAATCTGAAAACTAAAAATAGATTTCTACCTATCTCTCATTTGCAAATATTTATTAAATCCTTACTTTATGTTAGATACCATGCTGTGCAGCAGAGATACAACAGTGGAAAAAAGAAATTCATTATATCCCTTTAGAACTGTAAAGATTTATGCTTTAAAATATCTAAGATGAGCCCGGGCGTGGTGTCACACACACGCTTGTAATCCCCGCGCTTGGGAGGCAGAGACAGGAGGATCGTGCAGATTTGAAGCCAGCCTCGCTGGCTTTAAGAGACCCTGTTTCCAAATAAAAATATAAAATAGGTCTGGGAGCGTAGCCCGGAGGTAGAAGGCCTTCCATCCCCAGTACCACCAACAAAACAAAACAAAACAAAACAAAAACAAAAAACCTAAAATGAGGACCTACTAACTTCTTGGTGGCAAGTCCACCTTCTAGTTTCTTACCTTTAAGCTGTTCTGCCGTTTGACCCTGCCTTTTGACGTATGAGAGCAAATCCACTTACTGAGGCTGCTAATCATATAGCAAATAGTCTTTGGTGAAGGAATGATGTTAAAAGGTGGGGGTAATGTACATTTGTCATCAAAGTAGCTAAGCCACAATTTTGCTCGAGCAAATTTCCATTCTTTGTCCTCATGATTCTGTAGGAGGCAAATGAAAGCAACATAGAATATAAATACAGATGCAGGCACATGTAGGAAGGGTGCGGCATATTCTTAACACTGTTTAATTTTTTACTTCTACCTTGCAAATAAAAAATTGTTTCAATATTTTACAGTTATTATGTATTACAATTTAAAATCTATATTTAACTTTTTGTTTTGTTTTTGCAGAACTGGGGATTGAACCCAGGGGCATTCTACCTCCAAACTACACCCAAAGCTCTATATTTTATTCTTTGTTTTGAAACAGGGTCTCACTAAATTGCAGAGAATAGCTGAGGCTGGCTGAGAACTTGCCATCCTCCTGTCTTAGCCTCCCAAGTACTGGGATTGCACGCATTTACCACCATGCCTATTTATTCATTCATTCATTCATTCATTCATTCATTTATTTTGGTGGTACTGGGAATGAAACCCTTCTACCTCTGGGCTACATTCCCATACCTATTTTATATTTTATTTGGAAATGGGGTCTCTTAAGCCAGCGAGGCTGGCTTCGAACCTGCACGATTCTTTTGTCTCTGCCTCCCAAGCACGGGGATTACAAGCTTGTGCCACCATGCCCGGCTATATTTAATTTTTAAATACTATTTCTTATAATCATTTGTTATATTATCTATTGCATACATTTAGTATGCTCTAAAAAGAATATAAAATTTTAAAGAAAGAATACTTACTGCTATCAACTGAAAGCTCTTGTGAAGCATTGCCACCAGCAGCTTGGTAAGCACAATCACAACCACGACGTTGTACGTGCCAACAATCACAGCTCCGACAAAGGACTGCAATTCTTCTCCATAGCTAAACCTCGTGACAAAGATGGCCACGTGTGCTAAGGAGAAAATATACCAGAACAGAGCAAAGCAAGTGCCAATGAACCTGCAAAGACAACAACATTTCTGTTTGAAAGGAAATTAAAGAAATCATTAGCAAAATGAATATTTGTATTAAAACTACATGAATAACGTATTAATAATCCTTGCATACTTTATAAAAGCAAATGAGGTTGATTTTCACAGTACAAGTATGTCTTATTTTACACAAGGCAAGAGACTCAAAAGAAGACAATTTGTTTAACCCTTCGCTGCCTGTCTAGATTCAACACGGCCGCCTGTAACTAGTCAGATTTTGCCGCCCTCCTGCTCACCCTTCAAAAGGCCCCAAGTCTCAATAGCCCCAACTCTTTGCCAGGGCCAGCGAGGTCCTCCGTGACCCCTCCTGCTTCTCTACCCTCACTGCCCCAGCTCTCCTGGGATTCCCCGCAGCCCACCCACACTGGCCCCTGGCTTTGCCTCAACTCGCCATCACGCTGCGGCCTCTGGGCGCTTGCCCTGCAGTTCCTCTGTCTATAAATGCTCTTCCTCTAGGTAACTTCTCATGGCTCCTTTACCAGCTGGAGGATTTTATTATCATGTCTTCTGGGGAACTCATGGACCTGTCTGAAGATGCATCCTCAGCTGTGTGTAGTGGCCCACGCTGGTAATCCCAGTACAGGAGGATCTCAGGTTCAAAGACAGCCTCAGCAACACAGTGACTCTCAGCAACCTAGTGAGACCCTATCTAAAAACGAAAAATATAAAGGGCTAGGGATGTAGTTCAGAGGTAGAATGTTTCTGGGTTCAAACCCCAGTACTAAAATAAAATAAAGTAAAATAAAAAACTGCATCCTTTCAAACACAAATGCTTTTTAGCCCAATATTTACTTGTACGTAAAGAATTGCTAATACTTAATAGTAACACAAGAAGTATGCAATTCCACATCCTTTCTCTTTTATTTTAAGAATGGGAGGAGGTATTCTATCTCACAACCTATTGTCCCAGTCTTACGTTAGAGAGAGTGAAAAAAAACCTTGTTCATTCAGTTCTAATGATTCTCAAGTCTAGTGACCTCTAGGAATGCTGAAGAAGTGAGTGTTTTAGTTGTAGCAATGACTGAGGTTGCTACTGACACTTAATACTTGGGGGTTAGTGATGCTAAACGTCTTGCAATATAGAGTTTGACAAAAGAACTGTCCCAAAATGCTAAGGGCACAGGAAAGAGTAAAAACTTGGACAAGTGTAAAAACTTGGACCTACTATTTCAGGTTCTATGCAAAATGACTATAAATAATTAGTGGACGATGAATATTTGTTAAAGTTTATAAACATTTAAAAGAGCTTTTTTTTTTTTTGCGGTACTGGGGATGGAATCCAAGGCATTCTATCTCTGAGCTACACCCCCAGCCCTATTTTTTATTCTTTATTTTGAAACCATGTCTCACTGAGTTGCAGAGGGCCTCACTAAGTAGCTGAGGCCATCCGCGAACCGCGATCCTCCAGTCTCAGCCTCCCGAATGCTGGGATTACAAGTGTGTGACACCACGCCCGGCTAAAACAACATTTTAAAATAAAAAGTTAAGCTCCATTACTGTTGGCACCAATTCATATAATACATAGTAAAGAGAAATATGTTTACTAAAGAATTCAAAAGACACTCACGAATGGAAGGTATCGTTGCTTTGCTGTTCACAGAAGATGCCCACACAGTCTTTCTGTTCTTTTGGAGTATAGCCTTTATCATAGAGCTGTGTCAGCCCAATTGTGAAAGAAAACAAAACAAGAAGGAACATCCCCAGGAATTTCCCAAAATCCTGTAACATCTGTCCCATTGAAATCTGTGGAATGTATACAGAGGTATCTATTAAAAATTAGAGCAGCACAATTCACAACAACCAAGTTATGGAACCAACCTACGTGTCTGTCACAGATGAGTGGATAAAGAAAATGTGGTATGTAGACAAGGGAGTGTGACTCAGTCATAAAGGATAAAATTACATCATTTGCAGGAAAATGGGTGGAACTGCGGAATATCACACTGAGATCAGCCAGACTCAGAAAACCAAAGGCCACACGTTCTCTTTCATATGTAGAAGCTAGAGAGAAAAGAAGGGAAGAGAAGGGACCTCATAAAATCAGGAGACCAGGAGAGTAGTAGAAGGCGGTCAGAGAAAGAAGGGGGCAGGCCAAGGGGAGGTACAGGGAGGGAACAGCAGAGACTGGTATGTGCAAATGTGAAGGCATCACTATGGCGCTCACTATCATTAGCGATAACACACCAACAAGAATTGCTCAAGTTGCCAGAAAAACTAGATTTTTTTTTTTTTTTTTTTTTTTTTTTTTTTTTTTTTTTGTGGTACTAGAGTTCCTGGAAGCCCTTCTACCACTGGGCTACACTCCCAACCTATTTTTACTTTTTTTTTTTTTTTTAATTTGGAAACAGGGTCTCCTAAGCCAGTGTGTGCGCTTGGCTCTGAACCTGCGTGATCCTCCTGTCTCTGCCTCCCAAGTGTGGGGATTACAAGCGTGCGCCACCACGCCCTGCTAAAACTAGATATTAAATATCAAATCACGAGCAATGAAAGGAAGACAAACACACAGTCCATAGGCCAACCTTTTCATTTTATCTGGCTGAAATGCATCAGTACTTTGAAAACATAAAAAGTCCAACTGCCATCCTATCTCCCATAGACAGCTCCATCGCAGTTCCTATCTACCTTTTCAAAGGACAGATAAGATCTATCTGTTCATATAGACATGTTCAATATGCATAGGAAACCTCTGGAACTTCACACAAGACACTGTTAACAGTGTTTATAGGAGGCAGGACTAAGGGTATAGAACATGGGTTTTCCCACTATCTCTTTGAATTTTCTTTATTATATAATTCTATTACTTTTGGAATACAGAAAAATAAAGCTTAAAATAATCCTTTCTCAAATTTAACCAAATTTATATAATAAATTCCAACTTCAAATAAAATTCCTAACTGACCCAAGCCTGTCAACATAGAGCAAGCCCCCCCCCCCCAAAGATACAAAATAATTGCTACAAACAAGTAACCAAGCTCTTCTAGACCACTAAGGAGAGGCAGCCAACTAAGCAGAAGTGTGCTAAAATTGCCAGGCATACCATAAGCCAGACTGCAACTGTGACTAGGCCACATGTACTTTTCAAAGCCCACTTGGCTCTTGCAAAATATGAAGTAGGGATTGTTTAGACTCAGAAAGCCCAAAATATGTGAGGAAAAAAACACACTTCACTTTCAAATTAATGACAACTTTACTGGGTCACCTAGGAAAAGAATTTATTCAGACTGTGAATGCTCAAAATAAAGTTAAGTCATACTAATAAAAAACGTAATAACTAGCTAGGTGTGGTGGTACACGCTTGTAATCCCAGTACTTGAAAGGCTGAGATAGGGGATCTGAGTTCATAGCCAGCCTCAGCTACTTAGTGAGACCCTGTTTCAAAATAAACAATAAAAAATCAAGCTATGGGGGTGAGCTCAGAAGTGGAATGCCCCTGGTTCAATCCTCAGCACCACACACACAAAAAGAACTTAATAACTAAAGACACTAAGAATAAAATCATTGCTTTTGATAACTACAGAAAAGATTACCTTTGAAGAAAGTTTAGGCATTGCAATTTTACAGGGAAATACGGTTTTCTAAGAGTGACCATATATGATGATATGACTTTAAATTTTTTAAACTAGTTTAAAAATAGAATCTTTAACATAACTAAGTTTTAAAGAATTAGTATAATCCACTTCGATATTAAGGTGGGTAACACTGAATGGGAACACCACATACTCCATGATATCAATTACATGGGTTGATACTGACGAGATCATGTCCAAAAGTAGTTCAGTGAGTATCAATCACCGAGGTAAACACTGGCTTGAAGACACTAGTATCATATGAAAAGCAAACATTAAAAATGGTAAATTTATTTTAGACTGAGAAAGATTATAAAGTTTATGCATTTGTAAATGTGATATTTACAAATATTTAGATAGTATTTTAAACTAGTTGGCAGTTTTACTTGAAAAACATGAACATTTAAGAAATAAAAAGGGAAAGCTAATTAAAATACAAATACTGAAATTTAGGTAGGAGTTAGTATTAGTCCACACAGAGAAAAAACAAGCTCGCTTGAAATTAGAAAAATGGAAATGAAGTTGGGTACAGTGGCATGTGCCTGTAGGTTCTGCACTCAGGAGGCGGAGGCAGGAAGACTGCATAAGCCCAGGAGTCTGAAGTCGGCCTAGGTAATATAGTGAGACCCCGTATCAAAAGAAAAAGAAAAACGAAGAAGAGAAAAAAGTGAAGGTGGAAGAGGGGGAGAAAATAAAATGAAAACTAAAAACTACTGAGCCAGGCGTGGTGGTACATGCTTGTTATCCCCATGCTTGGGAGGCAGAGACAGGAGGATCGCGCAGGTTCGAAGCCAGCCGCGGTGGTTTAAGAGACCCTGTTTCCAAATAAAAAATATAAAATAGGTCTGGGAGTGTAGCCCAGAGGTAGAAGGGCTTCCAAGAACCCCAGTACCACCAAAACAAACAAACAAACAACAACCAAAAAAAAAAACCAAAAAAGAGCCCATCACTTTGTGGATTTATCTTAGCTTTCCCATTACAAATTTGGGGCAAGATACAATTAGAAGGGATTTAGTTCCCATTAATAGTCACTCCACTACAAAGACTGCTGAATTAATATATGAATGAATATCCAAAAGTATGTCATTTTAAACAGCTTGATTAATCAACACCAAGTTCTTCTAACACCGTGTGAGTTAGGCCTTACTTACCCAATTTCAAAAAAGGAAACAGGGGCTAACAAATGTTGCATGAGACTCACCCACAGGACTTTTGCCACAACTTAACCCAATCCATTTAATCACTTTTGGTGGTACTGGGGTTCCTGGAAGCCCTTCTACCTCCGGGCTACACTCCCAGACCTATTTTCTTATACTTTTAAAATTTGGAAACAGGGTCTCTTAAGCCAGCGTGGCTGGCTTTGAACTTGCGCAATCCTCTTGTCTCCGCCTCCCAAGCATGGGGATTACAAGCGTGCGCCACCACGCCCAGCAATTTTTAATCAGCTTTGAGTATCTAGGTTAAACATGCTCCCAATGGGACTATGCAGCCCCACCACTTTGGGTACCTCTGGACTATATGACTTTGAGCTCTAAGAGTCTACACTTTTTCAAAGAAAAAAATCCATCTTCAAGTATATCACAAAATGCAAAGTTCCTGAAAGCTAATAATAGTAATATTACAAATAGGTGAACACCCCTATTGGCTTCAAAATCCTACTCCATTATTCACTGTTAAATAATATCAGTGAGCAAAAAGAAAAAGCAAGACATTTGGAGAGCATTTCCAATTATTGTGCATGTTGAAGCCCAAGAATGCCTGCATAGACATTCACGGGCCTCCCTCCTTTAGCCTCGTTTGCTTTTGACCACCACCCCAGGACAAATCCATGCTCGAATCTTCTGCTTTGGGACCCTCCTCAGAGCATCCTAATCAACTAATGTGGGGCCGTTAGCTGAACTGTCTGGAACTACAGGACATGGTGGATATCCCAGGAAAGAAACATTTCAACTTCTGGAAAGTAAATAAAAAAATAGTTAAAAGGGAAGGGACTTTGAAAAGGAAAGGAATTAATGCTTTTGAAAATTTCCAAATAACCTCTCTCTCCTTCAAAAATGAAACCGTCTTTAGTTAACTAGTTTCTCTAGTTGCGAGGCCTGCAAGGAAGAGGTCAAGGCAGCCTGGGAAAGTGGCAGGAGGAAGAGATGTGTTGCTTTTGGGAGAATTAGCTACAGCAGCACTGAGGAAAAGGTGCTGTTTTGATGGGAGAGGGATAAAAGAAAGAGGAAGAGAAACAGGCCCAGGCAACCTTATGACTGGCTCTGGTTAACTGCCCAGTCTTATCAAGTGTGACAGTAAAAGACCAAAATAGCAAAGCAGCAGGTTTCACTTTGGACAGATTGTGGATTTGAGAGGTCTGATAGCCTTGTCCTCTCTTTTCTATCCTCCTCAACCATATTCTACCTTACCCTTTATCTGCAAAATTCAGTCGAACTTTCTCATTCCATGTACCAGTAACTGTCTTCAAAATAATTACATGGAAAATGATTAAGGCACAGAGCTTCATAAAATCTAAGTACATGCATCTCAGGATTCTCCCTTCTCTGGAACTACATGCAATATTCAAAGATTTCTCCTTTCAAGTAAAGTGAGTTTATGTGCAAAGAGAATTCTAGCTTGCTGTAGGGCGAGACGTCTATTTTAACCAGTACTACAGCAGCGGCCAACGCCACCGCAGCTGCTGCGTCTTAGGATTCGCAACAATAGCAGCATGGACATTTCTTGAGCATGTGGTGTAGGCCATTGTTTTCTATTTAAAAATAGAAAATAGAGAGAGAATGAAAAATAGAAAGGAACCAATACCGCCATAATGCTGACATTTCGATTACAGTCATACTCATGAGGCAAAATAAATCTTTGTTCTAGCAAGAAGTCTTTGCCAAAAGAATATTTTAATGTAATACATTTGTCTTCCTAAATAAGATGAAGTAGTTGAATGAATGTAGTTAGGCTCTCATCTATTGCTCAGGTCTTAGGGGAAAAGTCAATGAATGATGAAATATGACCAACCCTTTTTGGATAACAGTTTTCTTTTTTTTTTCTTTTTAAGTGGTGGACAAGTATAAGAATGAAGCCCACAAAACTCTAAACCAGGGGCACAGCCTGACTCTTGGTGTGGGCCAGTCAGTAGGCTGTAGGTGAAATACCCTGCCTGACAGGGTCATACCTGGATTCCAAATCTTCCTCCTCATCCAGATGAGAAGGATTCAGGGACCCATGCAGCAAACAGTCTCAGAGCAGGAGGAACAACTAGTATCACAGCTTCTGTACAAAGCCACCACACTGAGAGGAAGCCTCTAGGACCTGAGAGGTCCTAACTTAGGACCAGGTGGGAGCCATGCGGTCATGTCTTGTTCTTTCTGTCAGTCTTCAACTCTTAGTGTTAAGGCTGTTTAATTCATTTGAAACATGTGGATCAGCTAAGAAGAACTTTTAAAAATCTGTGATTATTGGTACATGCCCACATGTACAATAAAATTAATAACATGTACAATAAAATTAATAACATGTACAACAAAATTATTGTACAATAAAATTAAGAAGAAACTTGTACTACTCTGTAGTACAGAAAACACTGTGAAGCAATTTAGCAACTGGTTAGAGCCACTGGCTTTAAGGCTGAGGATATGGCCCTGTGGTGGAGGGCTTGCTTGGCACGCACGAGGCCTTGTGCTCAATCCCCAGCACCATAAAACAAACACAAGACCATTGTTTTGAAGCCAAAGCTCCTTGGCTGAATTGCGTTTCTGCTACGTACTCTGCACTAGTTACCTACTACCTCGATGCTTCAGGCTCTTCTTCTGTAAAATGGAAATGAAGAGTCTTTCTCTCGGAACGGTTGTGAGGGTTAAATAAAGTAACAAGTGTAAATAAAGACCTTGGAACTATATAATATGGGCTCAATAAGTGTTTGCTGCTATTATTACTATTACCTCTCAGAATGGTTGTGAGGATTGACTAACAAGTGTAAATAAAGATCCTGGAACTATATCTAGCACATATGGGCTCAATAAATGTTTGCTGCTATTATTACTATTACCACAATTATTTACAGATTCTATCTTCATGCTTTTCTTTCTTAAAATATAAATACTGATTTATGCAAAACATGATTCTTAGATTTGCTGAAGTGGTATAACTGGTATCCTTCACAAAAACAGGACAGCAAACTCCAGGTTAGTTTCTGGAGTCAGACAGACTCAAGTTCAAGTCCTGACTATCACTCACAAAATCTGTAAAGTATTCAATCTCTCTAGGCCTCAAATTCCTCACATGTAAAATGTAAATAATAAAATAACAAGAGCTGTAATGAGACTTAACTAATGAATAACACTTAGCACAGCATCTGGCCCCCACAAAATGTGACACAGATGTTAGCTGGTATTCCTATTTTGAATAAGCATCTACAACATCGGCTGGTATTAATCTCCCCCATTAGCTTCTTTCTTATCTCAGGCCACTGAGCACTTGTTTCCTTTTCTTTTTACTTTATTTTTGATTTTTTAAAATTTCTAAGCACTGTTTTCTATTTAACCCTATTCAAACCAGTTTTTCATTTCAAATGACAATATCATTAAGTAATTACTATGGCAAGAGGATGAATAAAAGGAGATGAGAAAATGAAAATATAAATCTCAGATACTAGGAATTTTTAATTTAGTAGAAACAATGTAACTTGGCTTAAATTTAAGACAAACTCCAGAATGTACTGCAAAAAAAAAAAAAAAAAAAAACTAAGCTAGAGGTATCCTAATATCTGATGTTAAATTATAATACAAAGCTATAGTAGTAAAAACAGTTTTTGACACAAAAAATGGATGCATAGATCAATGGAACAGAAAATACAGAAACAAATCTTACCACTTATAGCAAGTTAATTTTTGACAAGGGTGCCAAAAATATACACTGGAGAAAACAGCCTTTCCAACAAATGGTGCTGGAAAAATTGGTTATCCATACACAGGAGGAAGGAATTGGAATTAGATCCCAATCTCTTATCCTGCACAATGGTCAACTCAAGGTGGATAAAAGACCTAGAAATTAGACCAGAAACTTTGCAATGACTAGAAGAGGGCACAGGGCCAACTCTCCAACATATAGGCACTGGTAGAGACTTCCTCAATAAGGCCTTCAAAGCTCAGGAAATAATAAAGGTCAATAAATGAGACGGCATAAAATTAAAAAGTTTCTGTGCTGCAAAGGAAACAAGAGTCTGAAGAGAGAACCTACAAAATGGAAGAAAAGCTTTGCAGCTACTTTAATAGAAAACTAATAACTAGAATATACAAAGAACTTAAAAAAAGTAACAATAAAAATAACAATAAAAATGGGCAATTGAACTGAATAGACAGTTCTAAAAAGAAGAATTACAAATTGTCAATAAATAGATGAGAAATGTTCTACATCATTAACAATCAAGGAAATGGAAATCAAAACTACAGTGAGATTCCAGCTAACTCCAGTTAGAATGGCAATCGTCAAGAATGCAAACAATGATAAATCCTGGTGAGTATATAAGGAAAAAGGAGCCTGTTATACATTTTTGGTGGGATGGCAAATCAATCCACTACAGAGATCGGTATGGAAATTCTGCAGAAGACTGAAAATGGAACCACCATATGACCTAGCTATATCACTCTTGGGTACCTTTCCAAAGGAACTTAAGTCAGAAAATTAGAGTGATATATTCATATAAATGCTTATAGCAGTGCAGTTCACAATAGCTAAGTTATTAAACCAGACTAAGCATCCTTCAACGGATGGATTACAAAAGTGTGATTTATATACACAATGGCATTCTATTCAAAAGAAGAACAAAATTATGTCATTTGGAGGAAAATGGATAGAACTAGAGAAAGTGAAGGACCATATGGTTTTCCTCATCATATGTGGAAGCTAGGGAAATATGGGGAAAAGGGATTTCAGATTAGAGAAGAGAGATATTAGTAGAACAGAGGAAAGGGATTTGGGGATGAAGGTGGGGAGGCAAAAAAGGGAACTCGATGAAGTAAACAGTTCAGAAAATGCTATGTTCACACATGAAGTTATCAATACCAATCTTGATACTATGTCTGGGGGAGAGGGAGGAAGGTGGGGTCTAGAGAGAAATACACCCAGTGCTGTGTGCATGTTTGTTTTTTACCACTCTGAACCTCATTATGATGTATAATTACAATGTACCAATAAAAGCATACTAAACAAAAATTAATCATCTTAATGTTAAAGTACTATAGAAGTATAAAGTTGGAAAGCTTAATCTCTATGAATTTATTAGCTCCTTTTTTTTTTTTTTTTTTTTTTGGTGGTACTGGGGATGGAACCCCTCTACCTCTGGGCTACACTCCCAGACCTATTTTATATTTTATTTGGAAACAGGGTCTTAAACCAGCACAGCTGGCTTCGAACCTGCGCGATCCTCCTGTCTCCGCCTCCCAAGCGCAGGGATTACAAGCGTGCGCCACCACACCCGGCAATTTATTAGCTCTTAGTATGATATTTTCCAGTTTATTACATTTCATATTTGCTAAACAAAAGTAAAAGTATATTTTTAAATAGAGCTCACATATTTTCAAAATCGTCATTATGCTTATTTCTATTTGTGCAGGACCTACCTTCTTAATCTAAGACACTTAAAACTTTAAATGTGAGATTCTTTTGGTAAAAAGCAGTTTTTATGTTACACTACTGTCTAAAATAAAACTCTATTTTAAACACATCTATGTGCATGGAGTGAAAGAAAGAAGCCAAAGGAGCACAGTTTAATAATGTCTGAACACCTGAAGCAAGAGGCTCTCACTGAGCCAAGAGCAGAGCGGAGGAACGTGCTGTGCTCTTCCAGTGGCTCATTATTTTCAAAAGCAAAATTTGGTCTCACCATCATGACAGAAACATTCCAGTCGTTTAGTAGAAATAATAAGTGGTAATAATAATGAGATATAGTAAATGTTCTTTAAGAATTGTTAACTATTTACCTGTAATGGACCCAGGATAGAGCTGGTTGTATACATAAAAAAGAGACGAAGATAACTCAAAACATTTGCAAATGCAAAAAGCCCTTCTGCCACAAGTGTAGGGTGGAATGCATCCCAGTCCTTCCGATCAGCAAAATCATGAAACTAGGGTTAGGAAGAAAAGCCAAAGGTAAATAGCATTTTTATAGAGCTTTTCTTTTTTAATAGTAATAATGTTTAACTTAATAAAAGGTTTCTATGTATGTGAGACAGTGAAACAATATCATTTACTTTATTTATAGAGATTTTCCCGGAAATTCCTAGGTTTTAAAAAGTTAAAGTTTCTTACAATTGCCATTAAATGTATTTTAAATTCCACAACATAAATGTTAAGTATGCATGATGTCAACTAATTAGCTATTATAGTAAATTAAACTAGTCCTTTGACCTAGGATTCTAGGAACCAAAGAAGTCCACCCACTCCTTTAATACAAAACAAATTTTTAAAAAGTGCATTGCTATACCTAGACATAGAGTGGCCACGTGTGCTAGCTGCCTGTGACAGTCTGAGATTAGATACCAGAGCAGCATAAATATGAATACTGCTTTCTCTCATTTTAAAGTTGTCCTGTTTGGGATAATACACTGTAGGAGCACTCTACTCCTAAAACTAAAGAGATCAGTCTGAGAAAGCAATGCCATTCAATCTCTTTATTAAACCATTTATCTATGCATGACCAATTTTTATTTTCCTAGTATCCTTGTACTGTGGTCACTGAATGTATTTAATCAACATGTTGCATACTACTAATCAATTCAAGGAATAAAAATTTCAATTAAAAATTAAAAATTTTAAATCTAACATAAGAGAATCACTTTTCTTTTTCTAAAACTTATAAATTAGTTAAGAATCAGGGAACATTATATATGAATTCTAGGTCAGGGTTTAGACAAAGATAGTTAACATAAAATCTATTACTTTTCAAGCCTTGGGAGAGCATAAATCTTGATGAAAGTAAAATTATAGATGTCTACAAGTCTAGATTTTTGTCAAATTCTAAACAAAAATATATAGTCATGAGAAAAATAATTAAATTCATTTACTTTTAAAGATATAAAGGAAAATAATGATGTAGATTGTGTAAAGCACTATATAATAAATTCCATTAAGATAAACTCTTTTTCACACTTATATAAAGATATTTAGCAGTAATCATTTTAAATTACTTTGTGTCTTATGATATATACATTAATGAGCTAAATGAATGTAGCTCAGATATACGGCATTAGTATCTGTTACAAAGAAAATGCCTAGACAGACCTGGATTTATATCTAGTCTTGGTTTCTTACTGTTAAGTTTTAGATATGTCATTTCTAAGCTTCAGACCAGGTGTAAAGGTATATACCTATAACCCCAGTACTTGGGAGGCTAAGACAAGAAGATTCCAAGTTCAAGGCCAGCCTCAGAAATTTAGTCAGACCCTGTTTGAAAGTAAATAATAAACAGGGAGCCAGGCGTGGTGGCACACGCTTGTAATCTCAGCACTTGGGAGGCTAAGACAGGAGGATCACAGTTTGCGGACAGCCTCAGCTAATTAGTGAGGCCCTTTGCAACTCAGTGAGACCCTGGTTCAAAATACAGAATAAAAAATAGGGCTGGGGTGTAGCTCAGAGGTAGAATGTCCCTTGGTTCCACCACCAGTACCACAAGAAAATAAAATAATTAAAAATAAACAGGGATAGGAATATAGCTCAGCAGCAGAGCACCCCTGGGTTCAACCTCCAGTACTACTCACATACACACAAAAAAAGAGTTTAAAAATATAAGCTTCATTTTTCTTACTTGCAAAATGGTGTTAAAGACTTCTGTTTCATAGACTTCCTGTGAGGGTAAAATTGAGTTAAAATATATATCAAATTTCAACCATGGTACCTATCATACAGAAGGCAGCATCCTTTAAAGGCAGGAAACTACACGCAGACAGGTAGTTTTAAAAATGAACACACACCAGACACAGATTTGTTTCTAAGAACTCTGAGTTACATAGCCAAATAGCTGAGGTTTTGTGGAAATAAATGTTTGTGCCTTCAACTGACATAGCAAATAGTCACCTTATTGTGAGCAACCACTTTGAGAGCAAAGGTTGCCAAATAAAGGGAATTCATGACAAAACTGAGTTGATTACGAGATTCTTCTAGAAAGTCTTCCAACCCTTCATACCAGAGTCTTTTAATGTCTGACCAAATCATCCCTAAAAAAGGAAGAAAAACAATCAGATAACACTTTCATAACTCAATAATAAGCTAAATAGTACTTTTAGAGTCAAAGTAGTAAATAAATTACCCTTGAGCTCGTTGTAGCATTATTCAAAATAAAAACATAACTATTTAGTGAAATATTCTTAAAAATTGCAAGAACACCTTAGGTTTCATATGACCTGGAGAGAATAGCCTTACGTTTTATCTTTGCCAGAGAGGGATATTAAGCGATGTGAAACAAGCTAAGAAAACAAACACGCCAATGCGAGCGCCTCTCTGCCACTGGGGCCAGGCCCTGACTCCTCCGGTGTTACCTCCCACCTTAGCCATCTCATCCTGACTGATATCAGGCTTTGAACACCAACAGCCTGCCACAGATGCTCACTTATACATTTAAACTCAGCATACATCTCTAAACCTCTCTCCTAAACTCAACTCCGACAGGCAAACGGCTCCTCTATGTCTCCAACTAGAGATGCGTCCAAACTCAACTCCTAACTGACCTCTGCCCCCAAGTCCACTGCACTTGCAGATTCCCCCGTCGGTTGATGGCAACTCTGCCCTTTAGGTGTTCAATCCAGATGTCCCTGAATCACCCGACTCTTTCATTTCTTTTATATTCCATATTCGATGAAAAAGAAAATCCTATAGCTTTACTTTCACAGTATGTTTAAAATCTAGCTCTCCTCACAACCACTTAACTTCAAGCCAGAGCTGGATTATGAGATAACAGGTAATCCCTCGGCTTTACCCTTAGTTTCTTCTACTCTCAATACAGAAACCAGAGTGATTTTGTTAAACTGTGTTACTCTGGTCCTCAAACCCTTTTGGGATCTCCCAGAGGAGAAAGAATTAACAGAACATCCAAACTCTGCTTCATGGGTAAATAAATAACCTAAGGTTCTCTTCCGTTAAAATGTTTTACTTGGAAATATACTACATTCAAAAAAATATGAAAGGTCAACTGCGTTCGGCACTGTTATAAAAACTAGCATGACTAAGCCAGGCGTGGTGGCGCACGCTTGGAATCCCCGCGCTTGGGAGGCAGAGACAGGAAGATGGCGCAGGTTCGAAGCCAGCCACACTGGCTTAAGAGACCCTGTTTCTAAAAATAAATTAAAAAAAATAGGTCTGGGAGTGTAGCCCAGAGGAAGAAGGGCTTCCAGGAACCCCAGTGCCACCAAAAAACAAAAAACAAAAAACTAGCATGACTGGAAAAGAGCACCTGGAGTGGGAGGACTATTACTGAATTCAGAGACCCTTAAGCCTACGTGGTCAGGACCGTAGAGACGCATGTTATAAAAAGGCCTCAGCTTCTCTGTGTGATGTCTGTCTCAGCTCTCAGAGTACCTGTCCTGGAAGCTGCACTCCTGGACTTTAGATGACACCATTCCTGCTGGATTTAAGGCTTTTCTGATGGAGTATGCCATACCCACCCACATGGCCTTACCCGCTACAAAGCAGAAGGCCCACCATGGGGCTGGGAAGTAGCCTGAGACTTTTATGAGGACTCCCAGCAAAAATATATTTCAAGCCATCAAGCTGGCATGCTGCACTTCCTGTGTGGCATCCTTCCACAAAGCTAAGTAAACTTGGTGTCAGGTTTCAGCCTGCCTGCCCTGTGAGTGGGAGCACAGAGCACACTGGACCCGGGGCCCATTGATGACATGTATCAGGCACCGCGCCTTCCCTTCCGCCCTATTTCACAGATTCCAAACCAGTCTTTATAATGGCCTTCAAGACTCTACTGGAGCCCTCTTCTCTGACCTTATCTCCTACCAGTTTTTTCTTCTACTATTTTAATTACCTGCTTCCTTACTGCCCTGCAGCACACAGGATTCCTGCCTTCAGAGTGTACACTGGCTCACCCTCTGCCCATCTAACTCCTCACTGCATCTTTGCTCAATACCTTCCCTGAACACTTTATTTAAACATTCCAAGTCTCTTGCCCCAAGCTCAATCCTCCTAACCCTGCTTTGTAATACTTACCAATTCCTAAAATTGGATACCTTTGTATCCAATTGGAACTACCTTTCTTCTGTAGCACTTAGCACTATCTAAAATTGGATATAATTTCCTTATTAGGTCTATTATTAACTATCTTCCCCACTTTGGGTAAGCTCTTCAAGGGTAAGAACTTTTGTTTTATTAACACATATCCCAAAAGTCCTAAATTGTGCCTGATACATAGAGAGTACAATTGTCAAATGAATATATATATACAAAAATAAACCCAAATCAACCAAACATAAAAACCTTCCCTCCTTTGGGCCAAAAGTTCCTCCATACTTTTATATTTCTAGGGGTACCAGAAAGCAGTAACATACCCAGGACAGTTTTATGGTACATTCTTTCATCAAGATGCCTTTAAGGAGACTATAAAATAATTGACTATATAACACATGGGCAGAAATCAAATTAAGCCAATCAGAATGATCATCTGGCTAAACAGGCAGAATGATGCCCTTGGGAATTACTGAAACATGGAGCTGGAGAGGAAGTCCATGCTTGAGTTAGCAATGTATGAAGAGCTGCACACAAATTATGAAACATTCTTGAAAATTTTTATCTATAGCTTTTGGGGGAAGTACTGGGGATTGAGCCCTGGGCTTTCTACCTCTGAGCTACACCCCCAGCCCTTTCTATGTTTTATTTTAAAACAGGGCCTCATTAAGTTGCCAAGGTTCTTGCTATATTGTATGTATCACCATGTCTGACCAAAGCATCTTAATTATGTAGTACTGATATTTTATGTACAAACAAAAACTTACTTACAGAGCTGACAGGAAAAAAAAAAAAAAAACAGAAAATTCCACTTGAAAAATTTTTACTCAAAATAAAGCAGATACAAACTGTCTAAAATGTTAAGTGAAATAGTCTGGCAGGTTAACATTAATTCAAACATTATTTTGTTTTATTTAGGGAAGAAACAGAGATGAAAATTTTCTAAAAAGAGATGATGCTTAACCTTTACTCAGGCTAGGAGCTATAGAGTGGTAGTAGAAATGGAAATGATTCCTATATATTTCTTTAGAACAGATTTGGATCTATATATTTAAAGAAGCTCAGAATGATCAAACTACATAACAGGTTTCAGAAGCCATTCCTGGCAAGATTTATTCAGATCTAATTGTTTCAAAGAAGAAGCAGTGTTGGGAAAAGTAAAACCCAAGAAGAAATTAATTCTGGAAGAATTAATTCAAAAAATTAATCTTTCAAACCAATTTCATACTCACCAATAATCCACAATATAAGAAGATAGTCTATTCTTTCAAGGGCTGGCCCCATTGTGTTTTTCTTATCTTCATTGTAGACAAGAGAGTACAGATTTAGTAATAGCAAGAATGTGAAATATGATGCTCCATGAATAATAAATTTCATAAAAGGTGTATGAATGATTCTGCCAAATTGAGATTTGGGAGCTATTAAATAACACAGTGACAGAACTGGCCAAAAGATGCCAACTGTTAAAACAGTCATTATCTTCTTACAGGTGGGCTTACGTCGGTAACCCGACATCTGTCCAAACCAAACTGTATTCAGGAACTGCTGGCAGTTCGACTGGGAGACAAACTGCAAAGGACATACACAGACACACACAAAAAGGCAAAATAAAATCTTTAAAGACTAAATGATGACTTGATATTCAAAGTCTTGCAACAGTTTAAAAACCATCTCTACACATTCAAAATTAGATTTTTTTTCCCCTCCTTGTAACTAATGAAGTACACAGGTTAAGAGCACAGACTCTGCAGCCAGATTCAAATCTGGTTCTGTCACTTACTAAATGACCTTAAGCAAGTTTTTAAATCTCTCTTGGCCTCAAATTCCTCATCTCTAATGTTCAGATAATAATAGTAGTTACTAATAAGGTTGTGGCAATTCATATAATATAAAGCTCTTAAAATAGTGCCTTGTCCAGAGCATGCACTTATTCTAAGTATGAAGTACAATTATTAGCCTATGAAGCTATTTTCTCACATTTAAAAATGCTCATATAATAATATTTATAAAATTTCAAACATGCACAATCCACAGAAAGAGATACCACTAACTCATGTTAGGATGTCTTCAAGTCTACAGAAACTGCTGATTTTAGTTATAAAAAAAACCAACATGTAGCCAGGCATGGTTGCACATGCCTGTAATCCCGGTACTTGAGGAAGCTGAAATAGGAGGATCACAGGTTCAAAGACAGCCTCAGCAATGTAGTGAGACCCTCAGCAACCTAGCAAGATCCTGTTTCAAAACAAAGAACAAAAAAGAGCTGGGGTGTAGGCTGAAGGTAGAAAGCCCCCGGCTTCAATCCCCAGTACCACAAAACACCAACCAAAAAAAGAAACACAAGCCAAACAACAAACCTAAAAATAAAACAAAAAGCCCAACATGTTAAAATTATAAAAGAGTCTACATGTTAGATCTGTGCTCCAGAAAACAGAAACTTTTTTTTTTTTTCCCCTTTGTGGTACAGGGAATTGAATCCAGGGGCATTCTACCTCTGAGACAAAACCCCCTATACTTTTTTTTTTTTTTTTTTAAAGAAGATCTCAATTGCTGAGAGCCTTGCTAAATTGCTGAGGCTGGTGGTGAACATGTGATCCTCCTGTGTCAGCCTTCCAAGTAATAAAAACACACTGTGTGTGTGTGTGTGTGTGTGTGTGTGTGTGTGTGTGTGCGCGCGCGCACGCATGTGTGTGTGTTACTGGGAATTGAACCCAGAAGTATTCTACTTTGAAGTTATACCCCCTGTGCTATTTTATTTCAAAACAGGGTGTTGCTAGACTGATGAGTCTCATTACTTGCTGAGGCTATACCTGAACCTGTGATCCTCCTGTCTCAGCCCCCCAGGTACTGGTATTAGAGGTGTGCGCCACTATACCCAGCTCTAAAAATACTCTTAAGCCTACTTAAAACTGAATTTCATGTGAGAAGAAAAAGGAAAGTATTCCCAAATAAAAAGAAGTGTCTAGTTTTAGTACAGGAATTAATTCACCCAAGTTTAAAAGCTTCTTAGTTTACAGATTTCACTGGCAGTATTTTTTTAATATGATGCTCATGTTGTGAAGCATAACTAAGTATCTTGATAATTTTCGATATAATAATATGATCGGGTTTAAAATCAAAGCAAAGCACAAAAAAATCATAATAGTATTCAGGTAATCTAAAGTATTACTTTATTAATACTCTGTTTTAAAAAGATTTATCCTGAAATAGGATGCAACTTGTAGTATATAAAAATGTAATAAAAAAGAACTAGACAGGTTATTGTTGTTTATTGTGCTTATCAAAACAATTCTAAGCCAGGAGTGGTGGTGCACACTTGTAATCCCAGCACTTGGGAAGCTGAGACAGGAGGATCCCAGGTTCTTGGTCAGCCTTGCCCTTTGCAAATTAGTGAGACTGTTTCAAAATAATAAAGAATTAAAAATAGGGCTGAGGATGTAGCTCGGGTGTATGATGTACCTGGGTTCAGTCCCCAGGACTGCAATAATGATAATAATAATAATAATAATAATAATAATAATAATAATAATATGTAGTTCTTTTAAGAAACCAAGTCTTCCTTACTACTTGTTCTGATTTCAGTGTTCTAGGGGAATCTTAGTTCGTCCCTGCAGGTAAACACCTGAGGGAAGACACAGTGCTCCTTCCCATAAATGGACCTGTTTCTTAGTACCCAAACAGTGGTTTCACCTTTTCCCCAAATATCAAGCTCAAGACTAATCACTGTCCTTGCCATCCCTCTATATAATACAATTTAATGAACAATAATGTCACATGGCATCTGGAAGAACAAAGTTTCAATTACAAATGTTCTAAGGCTGTGTGATTTTGAAACGTGGACACAGATCCACTGATACACCAGTGGTCTGAGGTGGCAGGCGGAGAAGGTCAATATCCCCTACACTTCAACAGGTTCATGATTGCTATGATCGCAGATTTTCATAGAAGTGATGCTCTGTGACTTCCAGGTAGGTGTAAAGGCATGTTTCTTCTTCCATCTCGTTTGCTGGAAGACTTGTGTTAGAGCCATGAACTGATATATAAACAGTCCTACTACCCAAGAGCTGCTCTACCCTGAACAAGCCAAAGCTCCACAGAGGCCCATGAGGGCCCTCGTCTGGGCGGGAGAGGCATCTTGGCCTCCTCACAGCCTCCCCTCAACCTGTCCACTCTGGAGGCCACGCCCCTCCCAGACTCCAGCTGCAGTCTCAGGAGCTCCACTCTCTGGGGACTCATGCACTTGAGCATCTGATCTTACTCTTAAGTCCTTGGCTACTGCTCAGACATAGATATGTAAGTGAAGAAGCCAAAGATGGCCTGCCCCTACTTAGACACCTTAGTACTGCATTTCCTTTTTATGTTGAATAGGTAGATTACTGATTTAGAAACTTATCTACCCATGCCGGGCATGGTGGTGCACACTTGTAACCCCAGAGCTTGGGAGGCTGAGACAGGAGGATCGAATACGTTCGAAGCCAGCCCCAGCTACTTAGTGAGGCTCTCAGCAACTTAGTGAGACCCTGTGTCCAAATAAAGTATAAAATAGGTCTGGGAGTACAGCCCAGAGGTAGAAGGCCCCAGGGTTCCAACCTCAGTACCACAAAAAATAAAAAATAAAGTAAAATAATAAAAATTAAAAAATAGGCCGGGCGTGGTGGCGCACGCTTGTAATCCCCACACTTGGGAGGCGGAGACAGGAGGATCGGGCAGCTTTGAAGCCAGACCCGATGGCTTTAGAGACCCTGTTTCCAAATAAAAATGTAAAAAATAGGTGTCTGGAAGTGTAGCCCGGAGGTAGAAGGGTTTCCAGGAACACCAGTACCACCAAATAAATAAATAAACAAATAAATAAATAAACTTATCTACCCTGATCCAAATTTTTGCACTTAATTTTTTTCCAATAAATGTTCCACCTTGAGCAAGAATTGTGGAGTAGCAAAAAAGTATAGGATTTGAAGCCAGAGATCTAGATGAGTAATTGAGTTCTCTTAAAGAATTTTAAAACTTCTATAATAATTTCCTAGGTAAAAAACAATCGTGAGGGTCAAATTTTCAGCCAAAATAATAAAATATCCTGTTCTCATCACCAAAGGGCCTGAATCTTGCCTTCCACCATCATCTACTTTAGGCCCCATTTC
The DNA here is from genome assembly GCF_963383645.1 of Muscardinus avellanarius. Taxonomy (NCBI): domain Eukaryota; kingdom Metazoa; phylum Chordata; class Mammalia; order Rodentia; family Gliridae; genus Muscardinus; species Muscardinus avellanarius. Next base: position 129,242,316 of record NC_137790.1, read on the forward strand.
TGCAATAATAGAATTTTATTCTAATGCCTACGTGGATCATAAAAATAATGAGTCTTAAAGTAATACCTTAAAAGTACCATTTATCAAAGACCCCATACTATTAATTATTTATCATTATCTACATATAATACTATTGCTTAGTGAATTGCGTCAATGAATGAAATTTAAAATGCATGCCTCATTCTTCAAGTTCATGAATCATGTGTGTATGTATGGGGAGTAGAAACGAGTATTCCCCGTAAGAGGGAGGGATGATGCCAGAAGAGTCAGACTCAACTTAGTTACATCATCTGCTTCCACCTTCAGGATCAGGAAGTACAGCATCTGACTTTATTTTTAAATAGAATCACTCTTACTATAGGAAGGGCTATTTATAACCAGATCAGTAAGTTCTAGGACGGACGAAACACTAGGTGGGACTTCATTATAAAAGTTTGCCTGTGTAGCTACTACTCTCAGCAAAACATTAACAATCATTTTATTATAATTACTGTTAAAAATAATAGTAACTACCATTTATTACTTGCTTAACAGCAGTACTCACTGTGCTAAACCATTTAAGTACATATTCATAATTAATTCTTAAAACTAAAGCTTAGGCAAATTCAATAACTTCCCAAGGGCACACAATTTTGTGGAACAGAGAGAGAGGATCTCAACTCAGATATGTTGCTCTAACGCCTTTGCTCTAAGATATTACCCAAGGGTAGAGAAAGAAATTTAAATATATCACAGAAAGCTTCATACCTCCTTTTGGTTATATTTGATAGCAAGTTTTAGACGACTTAAATTCATTCTTTCTTCTAGCAGTCCCCGCTTGTCAAGAGGTTCGTCACTAGATGTATGGTTTAAGATAACTTCCAATTCACGTGAATTCCGGGCTTGTGCAAGCAAATCTTTAGCAAACATTTTGCATTGACGGGCTAGTTCCTCATAATCATTCCTACAAAATGCAAGAGTCTATTATTAGAAATGTCACTTTCATCTTCTAATTAAGCTATACTAAAATTTTTTATGCAGCAACATTTTAATTTGGACAGGGCTACACAAAATATGAAGCCATTTTCTGCTGACAAATGAAGGACTCTACTGGTGCATAAATTCTCCATACCTCTAAGAGAAAAAAACTCTAACACAATTATGTTTTTTCTGTCCATACTGATAATCTCAGATAAACACATATTGCCTTATATACTGATATTCTTAAGAATTCTAATATTTGTCAACCAGTTCTTCACTTAACTCATTTGTTCTTATTTTCTGTAAGTTTGGCTAAAATTCCTTTTATATTACTCATATAAATAAATCATATTTTAATCCAACTTAATAAATATTAAATAATTATAGAGGATTTTTTAATAATAGTCTACATTTAAGCTATTTATAATATTAAAAAAGTATTTTATATTTAATGTGTTTGAATGAAATTCAAGTTAGAAAGATACTATAATGTACCCACTAAAAACCTTCCTTTCAGAATCACTGTTTCTTGCATTTTACTGCCTTTGATTGCTTATTAAGGCAGATCTAACTTAACATTGTGAGAAATTAACTCGGTGCGTAAAATTGTAACTTAAAGAATAAAAATTACTTTTTCTTAGAAGTTAACGTTTTTCTCATTCATTCTTTGCATGTACTAAATAACCAGAGAATATATAGTTAGATTTCATTAACAAATAAAGTATTACCTGCTTTGGTTAGGGATGGATGTAACTGCAGATGAGAAAATTCATCAGAAGTGTATGTTACTAGATATCTCACCTTTTAGACAAGCATTTATTTGATGAACCACTAAGTTAAAAGGTAAAGTGAACACATTTTATTAATCTAATTAGCCTAAACTCTAAGCCTAGCAATCGATAGATTATTGGAAGACAAATTAGTGGTTATCAGTTCAGACAGACATACTGTAGACTAGAAGCGAGGAGTACTATGTTCTAATTATAGCTTTCAGTTTCAGTCTTGTTCTTAATTAGATGTCGATATTAGTAAAACATGTAACCTTTCTAGAACTTATTCTAGGTCTTTAAAAAAAAACACTGATTTTTTATTATTTATTTTGAAACAGAGTCTTGCTAAGTGTGGAGGGCCTCACTAAGTAGCTAAAGCTGGCCAAGAACCTCCGATCCTTTCTCAGCCTCCCAAGTACTGGGATTACAAGCTTGTGCCACCACACCCGGCTTGAATTCTATTTTATCTGGAAACTCAGACTCAAATTATTTTACAATAGGAAATTCTTCATATTTAAGCAGAATAGTTTATTAATAGCCTCATGTGCTAATAAAGTTAAAAGCAACAGTTATATTTTAGCCATGTCTGAGTTCATCAAAGTACATACGTTATGTCATGTTAGGTTTAAATAAAATTTAATGTTTCCAAATAAAGTATAGCAATTCTGAACTTAAAAACAAGTATTTTTTTTAATAAGTCTCTGGAATTCAACTATGGATTGCTACTATTTTTTTTTTTTTTTTTGGAACTGAGGATCAAACCCAGAGCGCCACACCTGCAAAGCAGGCACTTTGCCACTGAGCTATATCCCGGCCCCAAAATTACTGATTTCTTATCATCTTTTTAGTACTGTAGAAGTCTAAACTTTCTCAATCTTGTCAAGTCATTGGAGGGGTGTCACAAGATTTGGGGCTCCAACAGAAGTGGACATCAAAGAAAAGATGGGTTTGGTATAGATCCCTGAAGAAACCATGCAATAGGGGCTGGTAAGAAATCTTCATCAATCCCTTCTTGAGGCTGCCAGGGAGGCTCTGTCCGTAGGGAAGATCTCAAAGCTTTCCTTGGGGGACCGGGGTGGCAGAGAGTAGAGGGCAGAAGGGGAAGAAGTGAACTGAACAGCACCAGCATCTGTCCCTCTGAGGGAGGAGGGACAGTCCAAGTAAAGTGGCAACAAGGTATGGTCGTCTAAAATCAAATGTAAATAAATAGAAAGACAAATGTCAATTTGGCCTATGAAGAAGTTAAAGCTAAAGATTCTGAAACAAAAGACATTAAAAAATTTACAATTTCCACTTATTCCCACCTGAATTCCACTTCCACAAGGCTTAGTTCTTTTAAGTCAGCACTAAGTTCAAACGCTCTCAGAATTGGATCCTCCTCTGTTAACATTATTAGGGCTGGGCTGGCTAAGCAGCGATATATATCAAGACGAAACCTGTGATGAAATTTGATTCCAAATGTATAAAAATCTTATTTTACAATATGATTAACCTATTTTTTTTAAATTAAAGTATTATAAAATTCAAAAAAATAAAAATATTTATAGATAAACTTATAATTCCATGAAATAAGATAAAATTAAATATTTTGACATAGAAATACTAAAAAACTTTTAATATCTACTTCCTTTAAGGAAATTATTTTATTGTGTTTTCATAGACTCAAAACTTTGTATTGTTTAGCTAAATTAAATTTTATTCTTTTACCAACATAATTTTATGTTAATAATAAACATTTAATATGATGTACACTGGATGATTATTAAATTTTTCCTTTTCCAGTGATAAAACTTCTTTAGTATGCCAGATATACATAGCACATGACTCATTAGAACAGGCTATGTTTTGAAAGATGTTTCAAATATTAAGAGTGAAATAATTAATTTACACATAATTTCCAGCTAACAAAAAGCACTCTCAGCTGGGCATGGTGGCACAAACTTGTAATCCCAGTACTTGGGAGGCTGAGACAGAAGGATCACAGATTTGAGGCCACCCTCAGCCACTTAGTGAGCTCCTCCCCAACTTAGTGAGACCCTGTTTCCAAATAAAGAATGAGCCAGGCGTGGTGGCGCACGCTTGTAATCCCTGCGCTTGGGAGGTGGAGACGGGAGGATCACGCAGGTTCAAAGCCAGTCTCGCTGGTTAAGAGACCCTGTTTCCAAATAAAAATATAAAAAATAGGTCTGGGAGTGTAGCCCGGAGGTAGAAGGGCTTCCAGGAACCCCAGTACCAACAACAACAACAAAAAGAATAAAAACTAGGGCTGGACTGTTTCTTAGAGGTAGAATATACCTGGGTTCGATCCCCAGTACACCTCCCCACACATACAAGTCTCCCTACTGCTCTCTGTAAATTAATAAATCTTCATATTTCAATATGTAAGTATGAAACAAAAATTCACTGTAAATCACTTATAAATATATTTTTTCCAATAATAAATTTGGCTGGACATGGTGGTGCATGCCTGTAATGCCTATAATCCCGGTACTTGGGAGGGTGAGACAGGAGGATTACAAGGTTCAGAGTCAGCCTCAGCAATTTAATGAGATCCTGTTTCCAATTTAAAAAAAATACAGGGTTGGGGTTGTAGCTCATAGGGAGAATGCCCCTGGGTTCAATCCCCAGCACCAACATAAATAAATAAGTAAATAAATGTTATATAATACATATTTTTCTTTTAAGTATAAATTTAAAATGTACTTGCTATTGAAAAAGAAGTGAGCAGCATGGAAGCATGCCACCCTGAATCCTCCTCCATTAGTTCTACACGTCAAAGACACTGCAGAGGACTGTTCATATCCTTCCTAATATTTTCCATTTATGCAAACATAATCAGGCATAATATATAAAGGAACAATTCACTTTTAAATATATGGTATGGAGCTGGGCGTGGTGGCGCACACTTGTAATCCCAGTGCTTGGGAGACTGAGACAGGAGGATTTCACAGTTTGAACTCAGCCTCAGCAACTTACTGAGACCCTGCTTCCAAATAAAGTATAAAATAGGTCTGGGAGTGTAGCCGGATGTAGAAAAGCCCCTGGGTTCCACACCCAGTACCACCAAAAAAACAAAGATAAACAACAAAAAAAACGTGGTATGAAATTCACTGTGTATCACTAAAGATGGCTCTGCTTCATTCTTCCCTGTAACAGGGTGGCTTCTCAGTTAATGGGAGTCCGTTAGACTGTGAGAGATGGATGTGGAATGTCTCCAAAGGCTCGAGTATGAATTCTGGTCCTCAGAGCTGGCGGCCCCACGGGAGATGGCGGACACCTTAGGAGGGGCCTAGTAGGATGAGGCAGCCCCTGGGGCGGTGCCACTTGAGGGCAAATGTCACCCTGTCCCCACCTTCTGACCCTTCTCTCCTCCCCAGCTGCCAGGAGGTGAGCAGCTTTGCATCTGAATGTCCTTCCTCAGTAAGGGCCTGGAAACAACACAGCCAAGGGGCCATGGACTGGAACCTCTGGAACTGCGAGACCAGGTAAGCCTTTCCTCCTTTGAGTCAATTTTCTCAGGTGTTTTGAAACAGCAGTGGAAAGCTGACTGATACAGATTTCCATCAATGAACATTTAGGTCACTTCTTTCTCTGCTATAAAAAAAAATGCAGCAATGACTATTGTTTAATTCCTATTATCTTTTGCACAGCTCAAATTGCTGGGCAAAATGGCATAAGTATTTTAAATTTGTACAGATGCTTCCAAAGCAATAATGATGAGAGTTCACATCCCCCACATTTTCACTAGTATCAATTTTTGAACCCTTGCCAACTTTTAGTGGAAAATGGAACTTTATACTTGGTTTAAATTTAATTTCTTTAAAAGTCTGAGCATTATTTTATGTTAAATATCAATTTACATTCCTCCTCTACAAACTGTTTATATAATTTAGCCCAGTTTTCTGATGAGTGTGTGTGTGTGTGTGTGTGTGTGTGTATGTGTGTGTGTATTAGTTACTGGGGATTGAACTCAAGGGCATTCTACCTTCAAGCTGTATGCCCAGCCCTTTTTTTTTTTACTGTTTTATTTTGAAACAGGGTCTTGCCAAGTTGCTGAGAATCCCACTACTTTGCTGAGGCTGGTCTTGAAATGCAATTCTCTGATCTCAGCCTCCCAAATACTGGGCTTACAGGCATGCACCACCATACCCGCGGGGTTGATGATTATCTTTTTTTTTTTTTTCCTAGTACTGGGGATGGAAATCAGGGGCATTCTACCTCTGAGCTATACTCACCGCCCTATTTTTTTATTCTTTTTATTTTGAACCAGGGTCTCACTAAGTTGCAGAGGGCCTCACTAGGTAACTGAGGCTGGCCATAAACCTGGATTCTCCAAACTCAGTCTCCCAAGTACTGGGATTACAAGCGTGTGCCACCATACCCAGCTGATGATTATCTTTATTTTTTGGGAGGGTGCTGGAGAGTGAACCCAGGGGCATTCTACCGCCAAGCTCCACCTCCAACCCTATTTTTATTCTTTATTTTTAACAGGGTCTCACTGAGTTGCAGAGAGCCTCACTAAGTAGCTAAGGCTGGCCATGAACCTGCAATCCTCCTGTCTCAGGCTCCCAAGTACTGGGATTACATGCATGGGCCACCATGCCTAGTTAACTAGAATTATAACTGGAAGATGTTGGAAAGAAGGAAGACACTGATAAAGTTCTATAAAGTTTCTACAAACCATTTCTTGGCTGATAAGAAAATTATGCTTGTGTAAGGAACACAGAAAGTTTGGTTAAAAAAAAAAAAAAGCCAAGATATGTTGAAAAATACCCACACTTTTTTTTTTTAATTGGGGGATGGAACCCAGGGGCATTCGACCTCCGAGCTACACCCCTTGCCCTATTTTTTATTCTTTATTTTGAAACCGGGTCTCACTGAGTTGCAGAGGGCCTAAGTAGCTGAGGCTGTCCGCGAACCGCGATCCTCCGGGTCTCAGCCTCCCGGATGCTGGGATTACAAGCGTGCGCCACCACGCCCGGCAAAAAAATGTCCATACTTTTTAATGCATTTCCCAACTAACCCACAGATCGATCAAGAATAGATATTTTAAGGCTTAAAGTGTAATAGCAGAGCCTCTGCCCAAATCATTGATTGGCTGACCTATGCAGGCACTAAGTGACCTGTAAGAATACTAGGCACAGACGTTGCTGACTGCAGACCACAGGAGAAAGGTTCTACAGGCCAAACAAGTAACTAGGAAAACACGCATGGAAATATTAATCAGTATCCAGAGTTCTTACAGTATGTACTAAACTGCTCAGTTATCAAACAAAGAAATACTAATATGTAAGCGAAAGGTAAGTTGTTCCACCCAAGGAGTAACAGCACAGTCTATCACTGAGTGTGGGGTAGAAAATAGACTTTATTAAAATAATACAGTCAGGAAGCGTAGAGGGGTGGCACACGTCTGTAATCGCAGTACTTGGGAAGACTGCAGATTTGAGGACTGCCTCAGCAAGTAGAGACTCTCATCAACCTAACAAGACTGTTTCAAAATAAAATAGGGTTAGGGTGTAGCTCAGAGGTAGAATCCCCGAGTTCAATCCTTGGAAAAACAAATAGACATACACATACTACACACACACACACACACACACACACACACACACACACACACGGAACTAATAACCTAGTCAGTCAATAAAAAATGAGCAACCAAATAATAATAATAAGCCCCAGGAAAGGCTGTGGGGTAGATACTAACACACAGAGCCGCTACAATATCTTACCTTTTTGTGTGTGGTATTGGGGATTGAACCCAGGGACATTCTACCTCCTAGCTACAGCCTCAGCCCGATTTTATCCTTATTTAGAAATAAGGTCTCACTAGGTTGATAAGTCTCACTACTTGCTGAGGCTATCCTCAAACCTGCGATTCTCCTGTGACAGCCTCCCAAGTACAGGGATTACAGATGGGCAGCACCACAACCAGCCCACAATATCATATCTAAAATGTGTAGTTTCCAACAAAACATCTCAGGGACACGCAAAGAAACAAGAAAATATAACCCATTCCCCAGAAAAGAGAAACAACAAAAACACTAGGCAACAGGAACTGCCTGTGAGAATTTCCAGATGTCAGACTTAACAGAAAAGAATGTCAAAGTACCACTGTATGTATGTTCCCAGTAATAAAGGAAAGCATGACTCCAGAACTCAAGGAAGGTATAATGGCAATGTGACATCGTACAGAGAAAATAAATAAAGGAATTATGTCATTGGTTTTTTTTAATGTATGTGTATGTATGTATGTATGTATGTATTTATTTATTTATTTATTTTTGTGGTACTGGGGTTCCCGGAAGCCCTTCTACCTCTGGGCTACACTCCCAGACACCTATTTTTTATATTTTTATTTGGAAACAGGGTCTCTCAAGCCAGCAAGGCTGGCTTCGAACCTGCGTGAATCTCCTGTCTCCGCCTCCCAAGTGCAGGGATTACAAGCGTGCGCCACCACACCCGGCTTAATAAAGGAATTATGAAAAAAATACAATGAAAATTTTGAAACTGAAAAGTATAACTGAAATTAGAAACTCACTAGAAGGTCTTGTTATGGGTTGAATTTTATCACTTCAAAATTCAGATGTTGATGTCCTATCCATCAGTACTTCAAAATGTACCTCATTTGAAGATGGGGTTTTTAAAAAGGAAATTCAGGACATTATGGTAGGACTGGTGTCTCAAATGGGGAGGATGTGATAGGAACATTAAGATAGCCATCTACAAACCACAAGAGAGGCCTAGGACATATTCTTTCTTCATACCTCTCATTAAAACCAACTTCCTTTTTTTTTTTTTTTTTTTGTGGTACTGGGGTTCCTGGAAGCCCTTCTACCTCCGGGCTACACTCCCAGTCCTATTTTTACATTTTTATTTGGAAACAGGGTCTCCTAAGCCAGCGCGCACGGCTGGCTTCGAACCTGCGCGATCCTCCTGTCTCCGCCTCCCAAGCGCGGAGATTACAAGCGTGCGCCACCACGCCCGGCAAGAACAACTTCATTTTTAATTCTAGGCCTCAGTTTTGTGAAAGAAATAAATTTCTGTTCAATTTATGACAGCCCTAAGAAATGAATACAGGGTGAACAATAACTGTAAATTGGCAGAAGAACTGGCAAACTTGAAGATATACTAAAACAGTATATATATTTTTGACTAGCTGGTAAAGTTTTTATTTTTCTCTTATTATTAAATATTAGTTTGTTGGATATAAAATATTTTATCCCACTGGTTTCTGTTGAGACATCAGCTGTTAGTATTATTTGAATCCTCTTGTAAGTGATATGCTATTTTCTCTTAATGCTAGAAGAAATTAAACCTATCAAATGAAGAAATATATCATGCTTATAGCTTAGAAGATTCAGTGTTATTAAAATGGTATCTCTTCCCAATCAATTCAACGTAATCTCTCTCAAAAAATTCCACTAGGTGTTTTTATAAAAACTGACAACTGATTTTAAATTTTATTTGGAAATACAAAGGATATAGACTGGCAAAAAATCTGGGGGGAAAAGAGTAAAAAACAGAGAACTTGTACTAATTGATTTTAAGATTTACAGTAAGGCTAGAACAATCAGCACAAAGTGATTTGGGTGTGAAAACAGATATAGAGATCAATGGATAAGATTCATTAACTTATCAGAAATAAAACCACAAACATCCAAATGATTTTCAAAAATGTGAATATAACTCCATCGAGGAAAAATGATCTTTTCAACAAAATAGTGTTATTGTAAATGGCTGAATATTATAAAAACTAGAAAAATAACTTAGAACTTTCATTTCATATATATTCAAAAGTTTACTTAAAATAGATCATAGAATTATATGTAAATCTTAAAACCATACAAATTCAAGAAGTAAACCAGAAAATGCCTTTGTTGCCTTGGGTTATGCAAATATTTCTTAACTATTGACACCAAAATCATAATTCACAAAAGAAAAAACTGGCAAGTTAGACTTTATCAAAATAAAAACTTTTGCTTCTCAAAAGATATCATAAATCAGGCATGACAGCACATGCCTGTACTTCCAGTAGTACTCTGGGAGGCTAGGACAAGAGAATCACAAGTTGAAGACCAGTCCCTCAGCAACTTGGACTATGATTCAAAACAAAATAACTAAAAGTGAGCTAGGGGTATGGCTTAGAGGTAGAATATCCACCTTCCCCCAGAAAAATACACACTGGGTGTGGTGGCACGTGCCTGTAGCAATAGCACATGGGAAGTGAAGACAGGAGCATTGCAGGTTCAAGGACAGATTCAGCAACTTAGCAAGATCCTGCTGAAAATAAAAAAGCTTAAAAGGGGCTGGGATGTAGCTGAGAGACAGAATACCCCTGGATTCAGTACCAAAAAAAAAAAACTATCAAGAAGATGGAAAGATAAGCCATGAACTAAGAGAAATCATTTGCAAAACATACCTGATTAAGAACATGGGTCCTAGAATACATAATTTATAACTTAATAAGACAAGACAAACAATCTGTTCCAAAAAACAACCTATTCACGACAAACAACCTGTTGAAAAAAATGAGCTAGCCGGGCGTGGTGGCGCACGCTTGTAATCCCTGCGCTTGGGAGGCGGAGACAGGAGGATCGCGCAGGTTCAAAGCCAGCCGTGCGCGCTGGCTTAGGAGACCCTGTTTCCAAATATAAAATGTAAAAATAGGTCTGGGAGTGTAGCCTGAAGGTAGAAGGGCTTCCAGGAACCCCAGTACCACCAAAAAAAAAAAAAAAAGAAAAAGAAAAAGAAAAAAATGAGCTAAAGATCTGATAGAAGATATCCTAATTAGATAAGCACATAAGATGATCGATATATTAGACGTAGAGAAATGCACATTAGAACAGGAGTAGATGAGGCAAACCTAATGAGAGAAGAGCAAAACTGAATGGATTCTGTCTAGGCAGAGGTGAGAGGGGGCTCTTCTAACACGTAACTGAGAGTCACTGCTGAGGCTCTGGTTTCTAATGTAACACTGAAGTTAAGAGTCATATTTCTAACCCTGGTAATATTAGCCATTAAGAAGCAGATATAGAACAACAAACTCCTAACAGTTATTAATTCTAGAGAGTAGAAGAGAACGTGACTGGACAAGAGACTTCTGCTGAATATTGAGCAGTAATTTTTTTTTAAAATTTAAGGACTTATTCATATATTATTTGTGTAACTAAGTAACTTAATAAAAAGAAAAATCACTGGAAGCAAAGTTCCCATATATAAGCCATATGTGAGATTTTATCTTTGAAAAAGATTTTAAATATATTTATTATATAATCCAGTTATAAGTATACAATCCAATATGAACTCTATTTTTAAAATTTAATTAAAATTTATTGAATTAATTTCCCTATTTATTTGGTGGTACTGGGGATTGACCCTGGGGTGTTCTACCTCTGAGCTATACCCCCAGGCCTATTTTAATTTTTCCTGTTTTTTTTAATTTTTATATGATTTTACTGGCACATATGGTCTCACATCATTATGTAAATTATGTTGACAGTGACGTACATGCACACTGCACTGGTGCCCCCATCCCGGCTCTCCAGCTCCCCTTCCCCATAGAGAGTACTGAGCTCGACACTGGCATTTTCACATATGTACATATAGCTCACTTCAGTGAACTTCACTCTTCCCTGCCCCTTCCCTTAGACTACCTCCCTGGCTCCAGTGAGGTTTCTCTTCCTTCCTCTGGAGCCCCTCTGGTATCTCCATTACTCCCTAGATTCTGCATTTTAGAAAAAACATATGACCTTTCACTTTCTGTAGCAGGCTAATCTCACGTAACATAATATTCTCCATGTCTCCATTTTCCTGCAAATGACATAATTTTATTCTTCTTTACTGCTGAGTAGAATTCAATTGTGTGCATATCCCACAATTTTGTAATCCTTTCATCTGTTGATGGATATCTAGGTTGATTCTGTAATTTAGCTATTGTGAATTGTGCAGCTATGAACATGGATATGCATATATTACTATAATATTCTGATTTCAGTCCCTCTGGAAATATACCCAGGTGGGTATAGTGGATCCATTCCCAGTTTTCTGAGGAATCACCACAACCACACTGATCTCCACAGCAGCTGGACTTGTTTGCAATCCCACCAACAGTGTACAAGAGTTCCAACTTACTCACATCCTTGTCTCCATTTACTGTTGTTTGTTTGACTTCTGGATGATTGAAATTCTAATTGGAGTTAGGTGGAATCCCGGTGTAGTTTTGATTTGCATCACCCTGATGAGAATGATGTTGAAGATTTTTTCATATATTTATTGACCATTGTAGTTCTTCTTTTGTGAAGTGTCTATTTAGTTCAATTGCCCATTTCCTTGACTGAGTTTTTTTTAGTGTTAAGTCTTTTGTACTTTATATATTTTAGATATTAGTCCTCTATCAGAGAACTAGATGGCAAAGATCTTCTCCCATTCTGTAGGCTCTCTCTTGATGGTTTCCTTTGATAAACAAACTTTTTAGATAATGCCATTCTATTTATTAATTGTTTTAATATCCTGAGCTTTGGGAGTCTTATTGAGAAAGTTTCTACCTGTGGTTATATCTTAAGAATGTTGGACCTACACCCTCCTCTAATAATTTAAAAATTTATAGTCTAATTTCCAGGGTTTTTGATTCTATCTGCACTTAATAATAAATATTTTTATTTTATTTTGAAATAATTTATAACTTCAGGATATATCAAATATTGAGACTAAAATTAAATTGGAATAATTACATTACTAAAAATATTTTTCTAAACTACAATGTCCACTGTGCATCTCTTCTCTGTTGGGAAATATTGCCTCTAGACATTATCACCTGGAACTACATCATCTCTGAAATTTATAAAACATAGTTTATAAACACAGATTGTCTCACTTTCTTATTGCCAATATATCAGCTCTTCAATTCCACAAAAAATATTCCCATCTCTTTTTATTCTCTTTTTTTCCCTTTCTTTTGTAGAACTGGGCATTAAATCCAGGATCATTCTACCTCTGAGCTACACTCCCAGATCTTTTTTTTTTTTAATCTTGAAACAGGGTCCCCTGAGTAGCATAGGGCTTGCTAAACATCTGAGGCTGGCCATGAAACTGATCCTCCTGTCTCAGCATCCCAAGTACTAGGATTACAAGCACGTGCTACCATACCCAGCTCTTTTTACTCATCTTGTTAGTCTCCTTCTCATCTGCAGCTCTACTTAGTAATTCCTAAAATTACTTTCATCAGGGCTCTTTGCTACTATTTTCTCAAAAATCAGTAACAAATTCCCTCAAACTCTTCTGCTCCTCTTCCAAACCATTTGCAATTCCCAAATAAGTCAAAACCATACACTATACTTTCTACCTAAGAGACACCTTAACTTCTAAATCTTATAATTCGTAAATACCTATCTCAAGCCATACCTCTTTAAAAGCTCTCAGAACGAGCTGTTTCCCAACTCAAGCCAGACTCTTCTCCATCCACAACCTTTCACCCCAGCTGCTTCAAACACACACATACTTAACAAGCATATAATTTGGAAAAGATTTGCATTTAGTATTAATAAAAGATACTACAACTAAAAGAATTAAAGATAAGTTCTGTGTGTCGTTTTATAGTCATTTTAAAAAAGTAAAGTGCCATATCAACCAGCTCTTACTAAAAAGAAACAGATCTCATTGCAAAATAGATCTGAAACAGAACACATTTCTAGATAAACATGTACAAATAAACATTAAATTGATTCCCCAGAGACTTCTCCAATTTATGAATTTGGAACTGTCAACCCACCATAGGTCTGTTTTTAAAGTAAGTAGAGAGAAGATAGCTTGCAGCTATGATATCCAGGTCTATTTTCCAGAGCAGATATTTACTTGATACTAAATCACCTATATTTAATTACTATTTGCATATATATATGTAAGTGGTGCATTTAATTATTATTAATTGTATAAATGTATAATGAAAGATACTATTATTCTCTGTTGCTATATCAAAATACCTGACACCAGGTAATTTTTAAAAAGAGGTTTAGTTGGGTTCCTGGTTCTGAAAGTCTGAGAGCGTGGAGCCTGTGCCTGCTCAGCTTCTGTCCAGAGTCTCAGTGGGAAGCAGACGCAGGCACATGCAGAAAAAAGCACACATGTGAGAGAGGCCACGAGGAAGGACCAGGCCTCCTCTGGTAGACCTCATCCACTGCCACGAGCACTCACCCAGTCTCAAAAGAACTAACCCAGAAAGACATTAGTCTTTCAAAAGCCCCCCTCCCAGTGCTGCCACACTGGCAATCAAACGCCACCTGGAGTTCTGGTGGAGAAGAAAACACATCTAAATTCTAACAAAGGCGTATTCTGAAAAGATGGTTCTCAAGTGGAGCCCAGGCCATCCAGCTCCACAACACGCCCACGTGTGTGCTCCTGCTCAACCTGTGCAACGCAGAGTGCTTCCTAAACCAGTCTTCAACTGGGGACACGGGAAGACGATGAACAGGGGAAAGAGAAAGACTTGAGCACTGTCTGAGAGGGGATGTGAGAAGCTTAACAAGTCAAGTGTTTACTGAGATGGGAAATAGTTTTGATTTCTTATAAATAATAAAGAAACTCTGAAATTCTCTTCAACTACTAAATTATACCTCTAAACAGCAAAGAGCATTCCTACCAGCAAGAGTATGCGATAAACCTCATTCATAATTTGAAGCATTTTCTTAATTATTTAGCATTTAGTAAGCATTTCTGAAAAGCTGAGAACTCAGGAGCAAGAAGTCTGACTTTCCTAAGTCACCCAGCATCGTATTTCCTAAAAGCTGTGTACAAAGAATTAAAAAAAAACAAAACCACAACATAATTGACATATACCTCATGATATCTCTATTTATCAAAATTTTAATTTTCCAACCTGGAATGTCGGAGGCTATCCTTTTTGTTTTTTGCAGAACACAATGTGCATTCACAGCCAACTGCATGGGGCTTGGGTAGAGACACATCCTGTTTTAAGAGCATTGTAAGAATTTCATAGTTGTTACGATGAGCAGCTAAAATGACAGGTGCAACATCCATAGTTGTTGAATACTCGGGATTCTGAATTCGTTCCATTAGTTTCTGAAAAATATGTAAATGTCCAAAAGTTATTATGTATAACTTCAAAAAAGTATATATATCTGAAAGATGAAACAAAAAACTAGGAAAGTACAAAAAACTTAAGAATTATTTTAAGGAATATGACAAACATTTTACTTGGACTACATGTTTTGAAACCTTAAAAATGTTAACTCTAATAAATGGCATATAATCATAACAGACAATATCTTCAATAGGAAACATTCATATAACTACAGTTCTATTAACAAAGAAGAAGTGAGAATATTTAAAGAAATACTTTAGGAAAAGGTGTTTAATTTTTATAAGATTATAGAAACATGCAGACAAAGATAAAGAATTTTGGGAAAAGAATATAATGGAAAAATAGAAAAGTTAAAAACAGGCAGAGTATAAATGGATGAGAAAAACTAAAAATTCTACCTCTACAGCAAATTTTATACTGATAGCAATGAAGCTACTTGAAAGGGTATGTAAACAGGAAGCACTCTTCACTCTGTACAATTCTCTACACATTGTTAAAAATTCCCTATATGTAGTACTTTCTATTATAAATGCACAAAACATTAACAATCACAGTTACTATTACTCAGTCCTGACACTATTAGGCACTTCACATTCATCATCTCATTGACCCCCACAGTGTCCTGTAGAACTGAGCATAATTAATCCCCATAAAGAAACTGAGGCTCAGAGAAGTTAATGTGCCCAGGCCACACAACAGAGGGGCAGGCTGCTGATCAGAGGCCAGGTCTGTGTTACTCGGGAGCCTGGGCTCCTCTACTACAAGGGCCCACGGGCCTGGTGATGGCATGAAATGAAGAAAAAATATTAGTAATTAAAGAATCAGAGTTAAATTAAAAGGTTGAATATTTTATGACTATTGCATATTCTTTCCAATACTTCTCACTTTTTCGCAGAAGTTTCCCTGAGAGCTGTTTGATTCCAGTGTAAGCTCATCAAGTTCACATTTTGGTAATTTTTATTAACACTGTAAAAGTAGTGTACACTCATTATAAAATATCTGAAAAATACAGAAAAGCAGAAAGAAGAATAAAAATACCCATATTCCTTCTACCAAACAACATTTTAAGTACAGTATTTCCTTCTAGTCCTTTATCTACCACACCCCTGGTTAAGGTCGTCTTTTGCATAATTAAAAAGTAAGCTAATCACCAGAGATTAAAAACAATGGTTCTTAGTATTTGAAATCATGGACACTTTTAATAATCTCATAATGTACATCCCAGGATCTTCCAGGAATAAAAGACTTATGCAGAGAATTTTGCATGCAATTTAGAGAAATGCCTAGATATTTTGCTAATTTAAGGAACACTATAGCAAACGTCTTTATAAAAATACTGTTTTGCAAATTTAGGATTCTCTCATAAACATTGGACACCCCCCCACCCCCACAGAAGTAGAATTATGGTGTGAAAAGGCCATCAAGAGTTTAAAGCCCCTGATATATAATGTCAAAGTCTTTTTAATAGTTTATAATCCCAATAATATAAGAATATCCATTTCACATTAAACTTTTACTCACCAATACTGGGCATGACCACTCCTAATTCATGAGTAAAAAATATTAATCATGAAATTTTAAATACTTTTTTGATTACTGGTAGATTTTAATATTTTCTGATATACTTATCTGTTTTTCCCTCTTTTATAAATGTTTTTTGTTCATAGACTTCCCATTTATTTATTGGACTTCAAATGATGAATTTATTTAATAATTACAGAGAAACCTAAAATTAGTCATTTTTCCTTTTACTGCATTACTTGTTATAAGGAAAATTATATTTAATCCTAAGAGAAAAGGAGCCCTCATATTTCTTATGAAACATACTTAAACCACATAAAAATATCACTGGGTGTGCTTAATATTAACATTCATAATTTCATTGTTTATAACAATCTGTGTACTACCAAGCAACTTACATGACAAATTTGAAAAGCAAAGAATACAGAATAAATTCATTGAAATGGTAAAAGTATATAAAATATTTAGTACTGTTGTATAGATGTAATAGGGCTATTACAATATGATCTTGCTATCACTGGAATTTATAAGAGACACAGCAGGTAGTGTTTTTCACTGGCTAGGTGAGGGCTACCAAGGCCTTGCAACCCTCAGATTTCATTGGTAGTGGCATGGTAATGACGTGCCACCAGCCAGTGGGTCCAATATCTAGCATACTATACTCCACCCTGCCCCTCAGAAGAGGAGACTGGCTAAACCTAGGAGGTAGCCCAGGTGTACCACAATCTGATGGTGACTGCAAAGAGAGATGGCAGAAAATTAAGTAGGATTCTGTATATTTCTGGTACTTTGAACAGGTGCTCTATTCTTAGTCCTTTTTTCTTTATTCCTGGTGGTTTCACATCACTTAAACTAGGTAGTACTATTCCCCTCAAAGAAGTCATACTTTCGCTATTGTTGTTGTTGTTTGTGATGCTGGGAATCAAATCCAGGAGCCTGTACATTCTATGCAAGCGTTCTATTAAGAGCTACTCCACCAGCCCAGAAAGTCACAAGTTTCTAAGTCTAAATTTTTCCATTCACATAAGATGCTATGAAATCTAGCAGAGCCTCTCACAGTTCTCAGATCATTACAGATCGTCGTCTTCTATCAACTTAATTACTTCTTAAAACAAGATTTTTCTTCTATTACCTGTTTATCGTGGTAGTTACTTAAATTGCTTGTTTCACTCTATACAAATTAATAATAAATGTTAGAATTTTAAAAATTTGATGGATAACAAATATCTCATTTTTAAAAATTAGCATTTATGTGAGTATTAGTGACTATCTTCCTAAATAAGAAGTCTTAAAGAAAAAAAAATCCTTAACTTGGCTAATCAGCAAGAGATGACTACTATGAGGAATGGTTTATTACATTTAGTCTCTTTTCTGTGCATAGTTTAAACCTTGAATCATATTTTTCCCATTTTTTCTCACTTAATATATATTTCCATATTCCTAAAAATTCCTTTAAATGCCATTTTAATAACTGCATGATATCTTATTGCATGTATACATAATTATTTATATTTTCTATTTTCTATTATGTTGTTTGCTTTTTTCCTTGGTGCTGGAGATAAAATCCAAGGCTTCATACACATGAGTCAAGCAAACTACCACTGAACTATTTTTAAGATGTTTATCTTCTGTTACATGGAGTTTATTTCTTTACTGCTATAAATAAGACTATAATCAAGATTTTTGCCCACTGTGTGTGTGTGTGTGTGTGTGTGTGTGTGTTACTAGGGGTGGAATCCAGGGGTTTTCTACCTCCGGGTTACACTCCCAGACCTACTTTATATTTTATTTGGAAACAGGGTGTCACTAAGTTGCTGAGATCCTCACTTAGTAGCTGAGGCTGGCTTTGAACCGTGCGATCCTCCTGTCTCAGCCTCCCAAACCCGGGGATTATACGCATGTGCTGCCACGCCTGGCATTTTTTTTTGTTTTGTTTTGTTTTACTATTTCCTTCACAGAGTTTTAGAGGCAATATATGACATATATTGACAAAATGCTCCCAAAGTATCTGTCCCACCAACAGCATGCAAACTGTACTCCTGCCTTGCTAACAGTGGTTTTCATTTTTTAAAAATATCTGCTGAGCTGGGTGCAGTGGCAGATGCTGAAAGCCCCTGCTACTTGGGAGGCTGAGGTGGGAGAATTGCTATGCCCACAAGAACAGCACAGGCAACATGCAAGATCCTGTCTCAAAATAATAATTTTTTTATTAGTTTAATGAGCAAAACTTTTAAAATCCTATTTATCAGTAAGATTTAGTATTTCATATTATCTGTTTCTGAGTTTTAAAATGTCATTTTCTATTATGCTTTCAGTCTTTTCCATCAATTTACCTAATATTAAGATTATTATTAATTTGAGATACTTGCTGTCTTTTGCCAGGTATTCATTGCTTTTTAAATTCTGCCTCATTTTTTTTCTTCTTTTTTTTTGGTACTGGGGATGGAACCCAAGGGCGTTCTACCTCCCAGCTACACTCAACGCCTATTTTTTAGTCTTTTTATTTTTGAAACAGGGTCTCATTGAGTTGCAAAGGGCCTCGCTAAGAAACTGAGGCTGTCCTGAGGCTGTCCTGAGGCTGTCCCCGAACTGCAATCCTCTAGTCTCCGCCTCCTGAATGTTGGGATTACAAGTGTGCACCACCACACCTGGCCTGCCTAATGTTTGGATTCCAGAAATTTAACTTCTATAATAGCCAAAGGCTATGCCACTGTGATTTGTGTGTGTGGCGGGGGTGGGGGTACTGGGGATGGAACCCAGGGGCGTTCTACCTCTTAGCTACCCCCCCAGCCCTATTTTTTATTCTTTATTTTGAAACAAGGTCTCACTGAGTTGCAAATGGCCTCACTGAATAGCTGAGACCATCCTCAAACCGTGATCCTCCTGTCTTAGCCTCCCAAATGCTGGGATTACAAACATGCACCACCACACCTTGCTTGCCACTGTGATTTTTTTTTTTTCCGGGTCTGGGGATGGAACCCTGGGGCATTTGACCTCTGAGCTACACCCCCTGCCCTTTTTTTTACACTATTCTTTATTTTGAAACCGGGGCTCACTGAGTTGCAGAGGGCCTAAGTAGCTGAGGCTGTCCACAAACCGCGATCCTCCGGTCTCAGCCTCCTGAATGCTGGGATTACAAGCGTGTGCCACCACGCCCGGCTGCCACTGTGATATTTATTTATTTATTTATTTGCAGGTCTGGGGATGGAACCCAGAGGCATTTGACCTCCAAGCTAAACCCCCTGCCCTAATTTTTAGTCTTTATTTTGAAACAGGGTCTCACTAAGTTGCAGAGGGCCTAAGTAGCTGAGGCTGTCCACGAACCACTATCCTCCAATCTCAGCCTCCCAAATGCTGGGATTACAAGCATATGCTACCATGCCTGGCTTTGCCACTGTGATTTTTTTTATATTTTTTTGTAGTACTGGGTTTTCTGGAAACCCTTCTAAATCTGGGCTAAACTCCCAGACCTATTTTTATACTTTTTATTTTGGAAACAGGGTCTCTTAAGTCAGCGTGGCTGGCTTCGAACCTGCGCGATCCTCCTGTCTCTGCCTCCCAAGCGCGGGGATTATAAGCGTGCACCACCACGCCCAGCGTTGCCACTGTGATTTTTGACAACTACTTTTATGCTTTAAAAAAATCATTCCACTTCCCATCAGTTAAGTCTTCATCTACATTTTCTTCCAATTTTATGATTTCATTATTTACATTTAATTCTTAAATCTATCTGAAAACTAATTTGTATTTTTAACATTACCTGAAGAATATTCCAAACTAAAAATGTCCACACTGATAAAATTATAGAACTATCAACTAACCTTTAAAAGATTTCCTAAAAGCAATATTAATTATTGCAAAAGTCTACTTACTTTAAAGCAATACTTTGCAAAGTGAAAAAAATCTATTTAAAAAAAACAAATTTGGGGGAAGAAAAAATGGCAATGGGGCAGGAGATCTACTTTGGTTTAAAAATCCAAATTAATAAATATTTAAGAGTACTAACTACTATAGTTGGTCTTGATGATCGTTTTGGTCGATGGTTAAGTAGTATATCAACAGCTCCCACTACTTCAGAGTCGATTGCCACCAAAAGTGCATCTGCGGACTTCAAAAAAAATAAAGTTAAAAATGAAAATGGAAAGTAAAAAGGTAAACTGTTTACTAATTCATAAATAATGTTATTTTAATGTTTTAACTGTATTATATACAGTAATACTGAATTTTTAAAAATTTAGACCGCACAAGTAGAACATTTGCTTGCCGTAAAAGTACTTCTGGGTACGACAATATACATATGTTTCTGTCCTGGTTTCAATGAATGAGCTGATACATAAAATAATGGCTGCTTGAGAGAAGGGCTTCCTAGTGGAGCAGTGCTGATCCACTCAGTATTTAAAGTTCAAAAAAATTATTTCAAGACCTTTACGCTTCAATTATGGACTAAAAAAACTTTGCGTTTCAAATCTATAAAAGGAACTGCTAGGAACTATTACTGTAGGTAACGGAGTATGTTCGATTGAATAGAAATGACTGTTACTAATGCAGTCATGAGAAGAGGGGAGAATAAAAAACTTTAAAGGGGAGAGCTCTGTTTTCACTTTTAAAACATTCAAGGCTGAATGAAATGGTAAAAATTTAACATTAATAAGGCAATTTTGTCAAGTATAAGCCCAAAGAATTAAGTTACCAAAGTGTGTAGAGGCAGAGGGAGAAGTGACTTTACAGTTCTATTCCCAAACTATAGCTCACTGTGAAGCCTCACTTTTGACAGGAGGAAAAAAAGGTAAAGTGGGAGGAAATGGACTTTTCAGTCTCGAAGGCAAAGCCTATGGTCCTGGCAGCCAGGACGTCAGGTTTAGGTTTCCCTGGGTTTCTGTATGTCTGTTTTGGGGGGGAGGCAGGGATACTGGGGATGGAATCCAGGGGCATTTTACCTCTGAGCTACAACCCAGCCCTATTTTATTTTTTATTTTGAAACAAGGTCTCACTAAATTGCAAAGGGCCCCACTAAGTTGCTGAGGCTGGAAACAAACTGGTAATCCTCCTGTCTCAGCCTCCCAAGTACCAGGATCACAAACATGAGCTGCCATGCCCAGCTGTCTGATTTTTAAGGACAAACAAAAAGGCAGAAGGAAAACATGGGAATAAATGATGAAATTTAATCTAAGAAAATTCCCTCATGACTTTCAATCTGCCCTTTTTCTTTGAGGTGGGGTGAGGATAGAGGAGATTCATTTACAGAAGTGAAGGCCCCACAGGAGAAAGGCTGTGAAGAGGGAAGGGCCACACTCCAGGGAAAGCACCCGGATGGACGGCCACTCCTGGGAATGGAGGACAACCTGGGGCAAGGGGCTCACTGTTAATATTAAGCAACACTCTTGCTTTGGGGAAAGAAATATGTCAGATCTTTAATATTTTTATAGCTGAAAAGAATCAATGTTTTATCCACCTTATCTCAATGTCAAAAAATGGGGTTACATATCCCAAAGAAAAGGCCAGCTGGAGTCCTCATTCACCCATTCAAAATTGCCTATGCCTCCTATCCAGGCGGAAAACTAAATCTGTTTTATACCTGAAAAAAATGTAGGGTTCCTAGACTCTAGCCTTTGCCTTCAAGTCCTAGCATTTTTCTTCTGCTTTGTAAACAGTTCCCGCAGTTTTAGCATCTTCAGTAGGTTAAAACAAACAAAAAGGAACCCTTGTATCCATTATTACTAAAAATTTCATCTATGGTTTCTAGTTTTAACCATACAGCTAACTATAGCAATGGAATTGCTAACCTCAACCATTCAAATCAGAGCCATGGTCCAGCTGCAACTTAAAACAAAATTAAAATAAAAAAACAAAACATTGAGCTGTCAGTTCAGTGGTATTATTTCCCAGAAGAAACAGGCCTCAGAACACTGTCTTAGCATTGTCCCTAAGTAATGGCTACCTGGCTTTCGCAAGTAGCCTTCAGATCTATACTGAATAAGAGAAGAGCTAGATTAAAACCAACAGAGGGGGCTGGGAATTGCTAGAAGTTGGCCATTGAATAAATAAAATACCAGTGTATCAAAATCATTGTCAATATACAAAAGTCTGAAGACATTTAACATACAATAAATATGTCAA
Organism: Muscardinus avellanarius; assembly: GCF_963383645.1. NCBI lineage: Eukaryota > Metazoa > Chordata > Mammalia > Rodentia > Gliridae > Muscardinus > Muscardinus avellanarius. Next base: position 129,264,783 of record NC_137790.1, read on the forward strand.
CAGTTTCAGACCATATTAACCAAAGTAAAGTGATTATATTCTCAATGATTCCAAGTTATGATGGAAAAGTTAAATTATATTCAGATATACTATTTAGTAAAGAATAAGATTTATGTTAAACCTTTCAGTGCTTAAAAGGATAAGCTTCAGCTACAAAAATATTTATCTATATAAAAGTGTCATATAAATAAGTTACCATTGACTTATTCTGTACAAATGTATGTTATTTGATAAATGCAGTTCTGAAGTAAAAATATTTTAATTATTTTACAAAATATCCTCACCAGCTTTGTTTCCTAATTTCTTAGGTATCTGACCATTCCTTACTAAAATATTTTCTACTCATATATATATATATATATATATATATATATGTACATATATATGTACATATGTGTGTGTACATATATATATATATATACACACACATATATATCTGTGAGACTGCTATCTTCCTCCTCACCTCAGAATTTGTCTTTTCAACAATTCCCATACTCTTTCCTCTAAACTCAGAGTAAGAAACTAGTTATTTCCTTTCCAAACCCAACTTTCCACCTTATTATTCCTTTTAGTGCTCTCCAATTTCCTATAGGACCTTGGCCCTTCACTAACAGAAATACTAGTCCCAGCTTCCACCTTCCACAATTTGAAATTATTCCTCACCCTTTGTTAATTTAACTTGATCCTATCTCTTACCACGCAAAATTTCTTTTCTTTTATGGTGTCATTTCTCACATCGATGTGTCTAACTTTCTCTAATTCTACCAGTGCCACATTTTCAAAATCCAATGGCCTTTTCTATCTTTATTTTTCTTGATTTTTTTTGTTTTGCGGGTCTGGGGATGGAACCCAGGGGCATTTGACCTCCGAGTTACATCCCCTGCCTTATTCTTTATTCTTTATTTTGAAACAGGGTCTAAGTTGTGGGGGCCTCACTAAGTAGCTGAGGCTGTCCACGAACCACGATCCTTCAGTCTCAGCCTCCCGAATGCTGGGATTACAAGCGGGCACCACCACGTCCAGCTCTATTTTTCTTGATTTCTAAGCAAGACATTAAAATTTTTACTTTGGCAGTCTTAATGCCACACTATATTACTGTCCTGATATCTTAAACTTTTCATTTGGTCTCCTTTAGTGAAACCCTTTTTTTGAACCCTCTTTATTAAATGTAGGCACTCCCTGAGCATGAATCTTCACCAGCAATTAGATTTGCTCTTCCTGTGACTTCACCTCCTCCCATAATGTCCCTGTCATTGGCTGCTTACTGTGTCTCTTTAGCAGGACCTCTCCCTGGAAATACGACCGTTACCTGTGACTGCGGGAACTGCTTGGTAGCCCCAAATGAACAAGGCCTACCCAGAGACCACTCTGCTTTGTGCCAAGCCTGCTTTGTCTTCTGAATATGCTGGTTTTCTTTCCTCCTTCTCCCGGTCACTCAGGTTTCAATATTTCACATTCATCTTGGACTTCTCAATTCCGCCCCCAAATACAAATGTTCACTAAGCTGTCAATTCTTCCTTCTTAACATCACTCATATCTACATTTCCTTCCTCTTTTTGTAGCCATTCTTCCAGTTCAGGCCTTACCATCGTCACATCCGAATCACTACAAAACTACTCATGTGAGCTACTGTCCTCACTCTTCTACTAAATCCAACTCTTCTAAACTAAACTCTTCTACTAAATTCTACTCTTCTACTAAATCCAACCCTAGATTCTCTTTCTAAAACACCACTAAAACATATTATCCTTTCTTAAAATTCATTTAATGGCACCCTAATATCTGTTATATAAAACTTAAATTCCTCAGGCCAAATGTCAAAGGCTTACCATCCAATGCCTCTTTCAATAGTTTTCTTTCCATTAGTTTTCCTGATAATTCCTACAACTTTCTCAACCCAAATATTTTGTTCAAAAAGGCTGTCAATTCACTCTCAAGAATAGACATTGCACATATCTTTGTCTATATCCTCTCTACAGCCTGTGTTCCTTACCTATCTATAAATTTTTGAGAAAAGACTAGGGTAATAGGTTAAAAAAAATTCTAGAGCCAGAGCCTAGGTTCACCTGCAAGTTTGACATTTATAGAATGACTTTGGGAAAATTAATCTTTCTGAACCTCATTTTCCACCTCTCTAACATGGGGATAAAAATAGTATCTACAGCTTAGGGCTATTGTGAAGATTTAGTAAGTGGATATATTTAAAGTTGCTGACACAGAATAGCACTATGTAAGTGTTAACATTAATATTTCAAAGCTGAGCCCAAATGACATTCTTACAACAAAACATGTTTTGATAGTTCCAGTCCACAGTGATTTTAACTCTTTTCTGGATTTTGAAAATATTTATATTGAGCCACAAAAATATAAATACAAAACAGGGTTTTTAAAGAGTGGCACTACTGGCATTTTAGGCCAGATTTTTGTTGCGGTGGTAGTGGCAGATGTCCTGTGGATTGCAGGATATTTAGCAACATTCCGAGCCTCTACCCGCTGGATACCAGTAGTAACCTGCCCTCCAACTGTGCAATTAAAAATGTTTCTATATTTCCTCTAGTGGGGGCAAAATCATTTGGCTGAGAATCACTGATGTAACACAAGATGAAATACAAGAAAGCACTTTTTAACTACAAAACAGTATAAGAATCAAGCGACAACTATTACCACTCAGGACTTATCAAATGCACCTTTGTATTACTTAACTGATTTGTAATTCATATGTACTTTGTCTAATGCACTTATGATCCTTTAGTACAAAACTCATATTTTGCTTATTCATTTCCACAATTACACCCAACCAAAGCCTTGGAGGCGTGATGACTGATAGAGTAAGACGCAGATAACCTAGGCAGGACAGAGTGAACTGGAAAGAGCATGGGATTTGCAGTCAAAAGATTAAATTCAAATCTTAGCTTCACCTTTAGTAACTTTAGAACACTGGGCAATTCATTAAAGTCTATGAGCCTCAGTTTTCTGATTTATAAAAGCTAACATCTATATAGGCTGACTGTGAGGTTCAAATACGATCAGTAATATAAAAGAGCCATGGATACTGTACAGTTATTATATACATATAAGCATATGTGTAAAAACACAAAATTATCATACCGTAAAACCTCTTTACCCAAAATCACTGGGCCTGAATTTCCTTACATTCTTATTTCCTAGGTGACTGAAGCTTATGCCTTTAAGTGTTTTACTTTAAAATTGAAACTGTTTTGATGGACATCTTCTGCTTCCAGAAGTACAAAGTAAATGTATTCTTATTTCTTCTAAAACAATAGGCACTGAATATAACTTAACTTTTCCCTGCTGATTCTCAGCCATTTATACCTTAGTTATTCTAATGCAGAGCCCCTCAGAAATGATCAGATGGGCAATGCTATTGACCTCCTTGTCAACAGTGTCAAGAGGCGCCATGTCCCACTTTGTTCACTGCAGCTCTCATGCCCCCTCCACTGCCCTTCTAATTCTCCTTGGGTTAGAAAACTGAGTTCATTAGAATGTATCTAAAACAAGAAAAAAAGGGACTTTGAAGGAGACCTCCAGAATTACTCCTACAAAGAAACTTAATTTGAAAATTTCATAATAACTACCTTGCTGCCCAAAGGTATTTCTTACTCTTTCTGGTTCTCAGCTGTGCTCTGGCTAGCTCAGGTTGCAGGGTAAACAATTTTTTTTTTTTTACTCTAGGAATATATATGTAGACAGCACCATATGTTATTATATATAACAGAGATGTCCATAGAACTACCTATTTATACTCAGAAAATCTGTTGTGAGTGCTTCCTGATGTCACTCAAGGAAAAAACAAAGAAGAAAATAATATGCCTCATTAAGGGGAGAAGAGGGAAGAGCCAGAATTCACGTGCTAAGTCCATCATAAGCAAAACAAGAGGAAAAAAATATTATTAAATATCCTTCAGAATATCTAAACTGAATTCTTTCAAAATTTACATGTAATTTATGCCTAATTTTGTGCCTGAACTGATATGAAGTCAAACAGAAATGTCTTTTTCAGTTTTTTAATTTGTTTATTTTTATTTTTATTTATTTATTTGATTATTTATTGGTGGTACTGGGGTTCCTGGAAACTCTTCTACCTCTGGGCTACACCCCCAGGCACCTATTTTTTATATTTTTATTTGGAAACAGCGTCTCTTAAGCCAGCATGGCTGGCTTCAAACCTGTGTGATCCTCTTGTCTCTGCCTCCCAAGCACTGGGATTACAAGCGTGCGCCACCATGCCTGACTTTTCCGTTTTTTTTATTTTTTTTTAATCATTCACCTTCACACATAAGGAAATATTAAATTTCAAATAAAAAGAAAAAATTAATAAAATTTGGAGAAAACTAAAGCCAAGCAGATTGTTTTGTGAGTCAGGATCACCTTGTTCATATGCCTATAAATAACACTGGCCACAGAAAAACCTGTCCCCCTGACATAAGTAGTAATAATGCCAGTAATAAAAACAAAATTATCCTTAATAATTCATGATAATTTACCTCTATTGGATACAGGTAAAAGTGACAGTTTCAAGGAAAAAAATAAATCAATCTAAAATATACTTTAAAAATGACTTTCTTGTTTGTTTTTTAAACTTTGTAATGGCTCAAAACAAATAGAAGATTCAGAGAGAAAGAAAGAAAAAGAAGAAAGTAAACTAGAAGGAAAAGATAAAAACATGGCACGTCTAACATTTCTTAGAAGCTACTGTTGAGATAAAAGTATCCAGCCTTGTACCTGACAACCGTAGTCCAAAAGAAGCTGCAGTATATCCAAGTTTTCGTTTTCAATAGTTATGGTAACAGCATTTCTCCCAAGCACATCTACGCAATTTATGTTCAAGTCACCTGAACTGTTTTCCTCCAAAATCTTTTTAACCATATAATAGTCACCTAAATAACAATACACAAACATAATTTAATATCCAAGACATGTTAAGTAAGAATGAATATAAAGAATAATTTAGCTTGTTGAATTAAAGATTTAAAATATCTTAACTCATTCTCATATATGGAAATGTGCACAGAATATATGAACATTTCCTGGATAAAAACCTGTCTCTTGGTAAACTAATACATGCATTAATAACCAAGCAGAAAGCAAGTAGAAAGGTTTTAAATGTACAATACAAAATACAAGCTACTAGTCTAAAATTCTGAACTGGATTGACTTATAGAAGAAATATAAAATAATTGAATATAGAATGCCAAAAAATGCAGACTGGCACCTAGGAAAACAAGCAGTTTAATGGAATGTTTCATATCCTAATATATATAGACATTTACTTATGTATCAAAATGGTTAAAATGGTAGAGAATGTAAGAAAGAGTTTTCACAGGGAAAGAATACATTTGAGAAACAGTATGAGCACATGCATGCTTCTGGGTATGAGGTAATGTTGCCTGAAAATCCTGTGCTCTCCAACACACACACACACACACACACACACCAACTCATTAATACAACTGTTTAGAGTAAATTATCAGGGAAATTTCAGCTCACAAAACTAAAATTGGTGCCTGACCTGTTGGGCAGACTGTCTTCTGCCTAACTGTAGCTTACAACAAAACAGTTCTTTCATGTGGGAACATGAGAATAAATCCTTTCACCAGGAGCCCACCATCTGCCTGCTGATGGGATGACACAAGAAACAAGGGGAAGAAATCAAAAGAGAAACGCTAGCGAAGAAAGCAAGGGGGGTGTTTGTTTTGTTTCAGTTTGCTTATTAAACATAACACTATTTAAGTGACTTGCAAAATATAAGCTGTTCCTTAGAAGTCTATGAGTAAGAAACCAATTGAACAATCAGAGTGGAAACTGGAAGGAAAAAGAAATGAATGATTTCATGACACAGAAAGAGAAAATACTAAAATTAGACTAAATACATATGAAAGACAGGTAACAAATCTTGTTAAAATTTAAAAAGTGCTATTTTAATCTATGATCTTATAGTCACATATATTTTGAAAGTAAGGTTTCTTGACAAAATATTTTCCTAATTCCCTCCAGAAGAAAACTAATCACAAAAAGAAATATTTCCCTCCTAGTACTACTATCAATATGCAGACACTAATATTTCATGGCAAAACAGCAGCTCCTTCACCAAGTGACGCTCTCAGTCAGAAGCTGCGTCAACAGGGACCAAACTTCTCACTGTTACTGGAGAGTCACATGGGTGAAAGGAGGGAGTATGGGGGATTGAAGCTGGGTGCCTTCCACCTCCAAGATATACCACCAGACCCTTTTACAAATATATATTATTTTCATTTTGAAACAGAGTATCACTAGGTTGCTGAGGCTGGCCTTGAACCTACAATCCTCCTGTCTCAGCCTCCCAAGTACTAAGGTTACAGACATGTGCCAACACCCCTAGCACTGGAGTAACATTTAAAACCTATTTCAATGTCTTAGTGGTTGGAGAATGCAACCCCTAAGAACTCACCCGTATCTCTTTAATACACTATGTGTAGATGAGGTCTATTGCTTGGGACTCACTAGGCTTTCTAAACCTGAGGACTTCTGCCCAGGAATTCTGCAATATTTTCAGCCATTATCTCTTCAAATATTGCTTCATTTCAGAAGTTTACATAAAGTATATTTCAAAAGACCAAAACAATCTTAACTTTTGGATGAGTGTATTTGTAAAAAAGGTTAGGAAACATGAAATACATACCTAGAAACTCCCTATATAGCAAGGGTTACAAATTCAAAATGCCTACATATGCCAGACAAACATATTTTATATTTCCATCGTAAATTGAAGTTGCTTTCAAGAGTTACATATACCTTTTGTCTTTTAAAATATAGAGAAGGACATGTGACATAACCTGTTTACCTTTTTTTTTTCTTTAGTGAAGGAAAAAGAAACCCTTTTCAATCCATCCCACACTGAGTGTTCAAATTTAACAGAGAGTCGGCTCAGAGAGGAGACCGACAGCTTACCCCATGTGTGCTGCTATCCCTCATGCAAACCACCCCCTGAGCTCACTCCTGGACAATGAAATGGACTCTTAGCTGATAATCCTGCTGGAAAAGATTCTCTCCCTGAACACACTCCAGGCAGGCTCCTCCGGGCTCTTTGCTTCACGAGACCTGTCTTGAAAAACACTTATACAGCTTCCAAAGCTCCAGGTCACAGCACTAGGATGGGACCAGTCAGAGGGCCTGCCTGGGAACACTCAGGGTTGCCAAAAGCTTGCAGTGTGGGCCCAGCCAATCCCTGAAGGCAGAACCCCTGTCCTCAGCTGGGCGAGAGGGCGGAGGCCAGCTTCCCTTAAGGGCCAGTCAGGAAACCCAGGCTGGTTTCACACAGACCAACTACCCACCTCCTGCCATTGGTAATCTGTCACTCCCTGACTGAGCCTTCACCTTTCCTCTTTTCTATCCCTTTAGTCATCTCTGTACACACTGCACTTGAGTTCAGTTCACAGGAACTCTTTCCCTGTTGCAATTATGTTAATACTCTACATTCTAGCAGGGGACTCAATGTATTTGTTCTGAACAAAAGGCCAGGTAGTAAATACAACAGGGTCTGTGCGCCAAGACATCTCAGTCACAGCTACTCAGCTTGGCCCCGTTAGCACAAAAGCAGCACAGATCATATGGAAACAAACGAATGTGGGATGTGTCATAAAACACGGTGTAAACAACGAAATCTGAACGGTTTAGGAGTTTTGCATTTTATGAAATATTCTAAATTAATTTTTAAACTCTTTGAAATATAAAAATCAGTCTTAGATTTCAGGCCTTACAGAAACAGTCTGCTCACCGTGCTCTAGCCCCACCTCCTCAATCCATTCCCCACCCGGCAGCCAGAGTGATCTTTTTAAAATTCACAGTTTATAACCTTATCATTTTCTATCACACCTATTAAAGGCCAAAACTTTTACCGTGGTGTACAAAGTCCTGCGGGATGCAGACCTTGCTATTTTTATCTTATTGTGCCCTCTGCTGCTCACCCACCATGATCATACTACACTGGTGTGTTTCAAACTGGGGGTGATTGCACAAAAGCAATGCAGTCCCAACCAGAATTATCCAAAAGTGAAATAGTACATAAAATACCAGAGTAATCCCATGGATCCTTAGCACCAAATTTATTCTGCCTTACCATGATAAACCCTTGAGAAAAACAGTGGAGAGATATTACCATATTAAGAACAAGTGATTCCAACTTTCCTCACTGGCATCTCATTTAATTTTCTTGCATATGATGGTATTTTTCACTATTACTGAAATGAGATCATTAATATTGGTCAGTTTTAATTTTATTTAACAAGTTTGAAGTTACTTGTAAGGGAGAATTTTATCTGTCAAGAATCTTGTTTTTTCAAACCAAATTTCTGTAACAAATTTTAAGTGTAGCAATTATTTTCAAATTATGCTTAAAATAGATTTTATTAAAAGAAAAGCCTTGGCACTCAAAGAAAGTCTGTTGAATTTAGTAAATAGCATTGATATGGTGCTGTTATTTATTTATTTATTTATTTATTTATTTATTTTATTTATTTTTGTGGTACTGGGGATGGAACCCAGGGGCATTCTACCTCTGGCCTACACCCCCCAGTCCTATATTTTTCTTTATTTTGAAATAGGGTCTCACTACGTTGTGGAGGCCACACTAAGTAGCTGAGGCTGGTTGCAACCTGCGCGATCCTCCTGTCTCAGCCTCCCAAGTACTGGGATTACAAGCGTGCGCCACCACACTCCACTTATTTTTCCTTTTTTATGGTAGTAGGGATTGAACCCAGGAACATTCTACCTCTGAGCTATACTCCCAGCCCCCCATTTTTTTTTTGAAACAGGGCCTTACTAAGTTGTTGTCTCCCTAGGTTGCTGAAGCTGGTCTTGAACCTGTAATCCTCTGTCTCAGCCTCCCAAATACTGGCATTACAGGCAGGCACTGCCACAGTTGGCAGATGCTAGAATTCTTTTTTAGCCCTATCATTCTTTTTGATTCTTAAAAGATACTACTTTTCACTTAAAGTGGGGAATACTGGAGATTGAACCCAGGAGCATCTAGCTTTAAGCTATGCTCCCAGTCTTAATTTTATTTCTAAATTTTGAAACAGGGTCTCACTAAATTTCACTACGTGCTGGCCCTGAATCTTTGATCCTCCTGTCTCAGCCTCCCAAATACTCGGATTATAGGCTTGCACTACCGCACCCAGCTTACTTATCACGTCTTAAATATTAACTCTTAAATTTCTTGTTACCTGCTAAATTATTAATCCTAGATCTCAAACTTCTCAGAAGATATTCATAGCACTAGCAGCAGAAGAGGAATTATTCTTAGGTTACAACAATTCCTATACAGTGAAATTCAATGTTTACCCTGTAATTCTGTAATATATACATGATGTAAGAATTGGGGTGGTTACCTGGATTTTGTTTGTTTTGTTTTGTTTTGTTTTAGTGGCCCAGATAAGAAATTGCTCTACTCTAGGAACAACCTATCTTCCAAATCACATGTAGGCCATCTGAGTTAGCCTGAGCATTTGCTCCTTCGCGGCTTCTCTTTAGTTAGATCTCTTCTATTCACCACACATTTTCCTCCTTACTACTCCTCACTAAGCACGAGAGAGCGTTCATTACAGGAAAACCTCCTAAAAGATAGGATGTAGTCAGTAATTCACTGGTCAGGCACTTTCCAGTGCTATAACACAATCAGAAAATTGTTAAGTACATTTTGATGACACAGAAAAGAGCTACAAAGTAAAAATAATATAAAGAAACATACTTGTGGGATCACTATACAGAAATGCCAGCATTACGGGACTATGCAGCTGCTCAATGAGTCTGCTATGTATTATACAGCATGAATCTGGTGATTTAAAGATCTTTTTGTTGTTGTTCTTAAAATAAGATTATTTTGTTAAAATAACCACTCGCTGTGGCAACAGTTTTCAACTAGTACATTTTCTGCTTCAGCGATTTAAAAAGCTTTCCTGTACAAGACGTAACTGCTATACCTAAACGACAATTAATGACGTGTTTGTCTAATGATGCCTACAATACCCTCTTCACCTCTCTTTCCTTCAAGTATCTCTCCCTCACAGTACATACCTCTTTACATTAGGTGCTGCCCGTCAACAGAAAACTTCTCAGCAGTACCGAGTACTCTCCAGTTTTTCTTCCTACCGCCTTCCTCTCTAACCTCACATTCAAAATCTCTTGTCAAATAGCTAAAGTAAAACAAACTGAACAGTCCCATTAAGTATATTATGGCGTTAATAAAGCAATGACTTGTATCACCTCTACCAGAAACGCTGCACTTTTCAACCAGCATCCTCAGAGCCAAGGTGCACAAAGCTCAGTCTCAAAGCACCATTTAGCTTACAACGTGGCAGCCACATCACAAAGGTGACAAACCAAGCTGAGCCCAGGCGTAGAGGAGAATTTCTGCTTTCTCCATACTCTAACCCCACGCTGAGATGGCAGGAAGGGACTCAAAATCCTCTCAACAGAGAGCTGGCAGTACCAAATTCTTTCATGCCTCTTTTTTCGGCACAAATTAAAGGGTTTATATTCATGAATATGTACTAAAAGCGACCATCTACTCGACAGTCATTTAACTGAGGAAAATTAACACAAATCACACATAGTTTAGGTGCTTCCCTAAAAAGACATGATTTACCCGTTACATCCAGCAGGTCTGAAGGAATGCAGGCTAAGGAAAACATAGGCTCCCATGACTAAAAGGCCCATCACCATACTAATTCCAGCTCAGAAAAAAACAGACATGGGTGGTAAGAATCACTACTTAATAATGAATAGAACAACTACCCTTTCTGACACTCATTAAACTATAACCAGATCAATACAACATAGTAGTGACTGACACACACAGACACAGCAGACGTGGTGGAGATTAAATGGAATCATCTGTGAAAAGCATACGCACTTGGCCCCAGCTGTTTTAATAAATGTTCTCCATTTGGTCTGATGAGATTCCAATGTAATAGTGAGAGTTAGAGTTACTTCAGGGAATTTTTCCCGTTTGGATTTGGTTTGCATACCACTAAAAAGTGTTAGTGACTACGGACATGCACACAAGAAATACTACTCTAAGTTTATTTAAAAACATAAATGTGTGCCATAGCTAAGTGTAAGAAATATGCTAGCTTTCCAACTCTCACCCAAGAATTTGTTTCAGTGTACCTGAAACATAGAAAATATCTATTTTATCTCTCATTTGAAAGTATTAAAATTTATATAGGGGTTAGATAAAACAAGCATATTTCGTTTCTACCCACCCTCAAAAGCCAAATTTCTCTTAAGGGTCTTTATGTTGATAACGGATATCAAGCTGTTTCAACTTGGTTCTATAGAACATCTAAAAACTGTTACCAATTAAAACTCGTTTGAGATATGTCATAAAATAATCCTATATAAACCACCATATAAATAACTACTCCAATCATATTCCAGTATGACATTTCTGTCCTGACTTTGCCAGGAAGATCAAATTCCTTTTCTTGACATCCTTTCTGTTTGCTTTACACTTGATCTTAGCCAAAAGCCAAGAAGGGATTTTGTCTGCTTTAAATTAATGGGCCAGCATAAATGCTGTGGCCACTTATTTGTTCTAGTGCGACACAATCTTTTCCTTTCCCTTCTCAGAGAATTTCTGAAGTGGGGAAAAAAAAAAAAAAAACCCTGGCAAGCCACTCCAGCAATATTAACTTTACAAAACCCAGAGACCATAATTTTTGTTATGTTATAGATTCTGTAACATTTCCAAGGCTACTTAAAGTTGTCTATGTTGGACTTTAAGAAATCCTCCCACATGATTAATTAATTAAAACTACAAGAGAACATACTAGTGGCTTGACTATAGACATATGTAGACTGTTTATAAACCAATGTGTTTTCAAAAAGTTAAACAGACTGGGGACTAGCTACATGGTAGAGTACTTGTCTAGCATGAACGGCCCTGGGTTCAATTCCCAGTACTATCCCAAAAATAATAATAGTAAAATAAAATGATCTTTTCTCTATGAACTAAGGAGAACAGTAGAGTGGTACAAGGGGATGGGGGAATGAAAAGGAAGGGTATGGGGAAGGAAACAGTCCTAATAACGTTATTCACCTATCAGCGTGAATCTCATTATCTTGTGCACTTAAAGTGCACTAACAAAAAATTTTAAAGTTGTGTAAATAAAATCTTATTTCCAAAGCAGTTCAGAGAGGTTAGGGAGACTCATTTATTTAAGACATATTAAGACATAAAAGCAAACCAGAAGCGGCCTGTAGTTAGTCTTTCCACAATGTAAGGTTCCCTTTGGGTTTGTGTTTTGGAAGTCTGCATGGTTCTAACAGTTTCCTTAAGTGAGCACTGCCACCTTACCGCAAACTGCGTACATTTAGAAATAGAAAATTCCAGTATTTTTTTATCATGTAGGGGAAAAAAGCAATCTAAGAGCAATTTACTATTTTATCATATCCATCACTCGAAAGCATGCTTATGTGAAAAAGACTTTTTTTTTAAGATTTAAAGAAGTTTATTAGAAAGATTGAAATACAGAAAATAGAAATACAGCCCCATGCCAAAATGGCATTGGGGGGGTGACTCGAAATGAATCCACCCTGAAAAAGACTTTTTAACATGGCCATAAAATGAATTTCTAGATTTAAAAAAAAAAAGGAAAATGACACTAAATACATTCCATCTATTTTCGCCCGGTATTTTTCACAACCTTTATCTCGCAAAGGCGGCTCTGGAGCCATAAACCTTTCTCTCTAATAAAAAGCACTAACACCTGGAAGTTTCCTACATTCGAAGAAAGTTGGGGGGGGGGGGGTGTTAGGCAGAGTTTCTCCAGCCCTGTCCTTAATGCCATGTACCTCTACCTAGCAGATTCAAATACCTAATTCCACTTGACCATCACTGGCCAAGGAACTGGACAGCTGAAGTTATAGAGAAAGAAAAGTTGTTTTGTTTTTTTTTTTTTTTTTAAATACAGCTGAGAGCCTTAAGATGAAGTAGGAGAAACCTTAAGAAAATCTGGGGACTGGATGCTCCAACGCGAGCCTCTTGGACTCTCAAGAGCAAAGAGCAGCCAGAGAAGCAGACAAGATGATCCCAAGTTTCAGCAGAAGGGGGGGGCTAAAACTCAGGGTCCCGCGCCGCGACCCCAGAAGGGAGGCCGCAGGAGGAGGCCGGGAGCGGAGGCCGCGCCCGGGCGGGGCGGCGCGGGCAGGTCGGCGCCGGGGCGTCCGGGGCGGAGGACGGGGCCTAGCTCTCACCCTTGTCGCACGCCAGCAAGAACAGCTTCTCGTTGAGGGAGTTCTCCTCCTTCACCTCCCGCACATCCTTCAGCGCCATCACTTCGTGGGGCGACGCGCAGGAGGAGGAGGATGGGGAGGACGGCAGGGAGGAGGAGGAGGCGCCCGAGAGGTCGGTGCTCGGGTACAGGGCCGCCATCATCGCGGCCCAGGCGGGGGGCAGGCCCGGGGACGGGGGCGCCGCCCGGGACCCCAGCCCCGCCGCGGGGCCGGAGAACGGGTGCGCGGAGCCCGCGGCCGCCTCGGCGCGCGGCCCGTTGGCCCCGCAGGGCGGCGCCTCGCCGCGGAGCCAGCACTCGCCGTCCACCGACAGCCCCAGGCCGGCGGCCGCGCCCGCCCGGCCCCGCGGCCAGCGCCCCCGCCCCGGCCGCCGGCGCCCGGGCCGCGCCGGGCCGCGCCCGTCCGGGGACGACAGCGTGGAGCGCGCCAGGGCGGCGGCCGAGCGCGGGGCCGTGCCCGGAGCCGCAGGGGCCGCGCGGGGCGGCCCGGCCGGGACGAGAGGGGTCGCGGGGAGCGCCGCCCGGCGCCGCGCACGTCGGGCTCCGCGGCTGTGGGCCCCGAGGCGCCCCGGCTCCTCACGTCATCCTCGGCCCGCCGCTGCGACGACTTCGGGGCGGGGCCTGGGGCGGGGCCTGCGCGGGGCGGGGCCTGGGGCGGGGCCTGCGCGGGGCGGGGTCTGTGGGCGGGGCCGGCGGCGGGCGTGCACCGGGACGCTCCTCCCCCTGCTGCTCTCGGCCGCCGCTCGCAGGTTCCGCGCAGCTTGGGGACAGGTGCAATCCCGGTCCCAGTTCTCCGTACGCAGGTTGCGGGTGTGGAGTAATTGCGCTGTCACCTGCTACTGCGCGTCATGAAATATGCCAGCCGGGCCTCCGGACGACTTAACGTTCAGTCGAAACCCCGTGTGAAATTGTCCATGTATCTCAGATTCCGGTGCACTTGAGAGGAGGAGGTTTATCTGCACTTACATTGGGCCAGCTACTATCCCCCCCCCTCTCTCTCTCTCCCTCTGTGTGTGTGTGTATATATATATATATATATATATATATATATATATATATATATATATAGTGTGTGTGTGTGTGTGTGTACTATACATCTATATCAATCTCTCTCTCTCTATATATATATATATATAGTGTGTGTGTGTGTGTGTGTGTGTGTGTGTGTGTGTGTGTGTGTGTGTGTGTGTTACTTACTGGGAACTGAACCGATGGTATTATAAATCCCAGCTGCACCCCCAAGCCCTTTTTTTTAAAAAAAATTTCTTATTCTGCAACAGGATCTCACTAAGTTGCTCAAAGTCTCCCTACTAGGTTGGTGAGGCTGTCCTTGGACCTGTCATCCTTCTGTCTCGGCCTCCTAAGGATTGGGATTACAGGTATGTACCACCATGCCCGGCTGCTACCCTCATTTCTAAGGGCTATATTTTTTAACTGTTCGTTTGAGATCTGAAATTCACCTAATATTCCTGATGTCATATATTTATTTGCATGTAATACAAAGGTGTTGGCATGTCACATCGCATGGCCGCATTTTTAGGACCTAGTCTTCATCACAGTCCTCCAAGTGCTTTGTTCCATTCATCACATACATGATTTTTTATATTTTTATGATTGCACCGTAATTATACATCATAGCAAGAGGCAAAGTGATAAAACATGTGTGGACGGATCACATGGTTCATTTCCCTCCATATCTCAGCAGGCTCCCCCATATATGCTGGTGAGATTGGCAGTGCACACCATGATTATGGATATAAATTATTTGAACTGGTCTCTCCTCCATACTCAGTTTTCCCCTCCCCACCTCCCTCTCCCAATCCCCTCCCACCATTCTACTGGTTTCCCTCCTCATTTGACTGAGTCCCCTTCGCTTCCGATAGCTTCCACATAGGAGAGAAAACACACACCCTTGGCTCTCTGAGACTGGCCCGTCTCACTTAGCATAATATTCTCTAGTTCTGTCCATTTTCCTGCAGCAGATTTAATTTTGTTCTTACTTATAAGTGATTTTAAGATGGATCTTTTAGTCAACACCCGAATCTTCGTAAATGCCACTTCCTTTAATAATTTATTTTTATAAAGCTTTTATTTAAAGCTGATGAACCATTATCCAGTGTTGCTTTTGTTTCCCAACTTTAAAAGGCAAGAAAGGAAAACTGGAAATTATCTCCTGAATAATTTGTTGTGTCCCAGAGTCAACTATGGGGAAAAACCCAAAATATGCCTTTTAATCTTTAGTTTTTTATATTGTTGTTTTGTTGTTTTGTTTAGTGCTACTAGGGCTACATTCCCAGCCCTATTTTATTTTTCTAAGTTGCAAAGGGCCTCACTAAGTAGCTGAGGCTGGCCAGGAACCCGTGATCCTCCTGTCTCAGCCTCCCAAGTACTGTGATTACAGGCACGTGCCACTCTTCAGTTTCTAAAGAAAGGCAATACATAAATGCACTTCAGAGCATCTCATATTTGGGGGAAATATTTCCGATCTCATTCAAGTTGATTGTTTCATCCCTGTTCCTACTAACACTTTAACAATTTTCCTAAATATAACTTTCCCATCATTCAAAGTTCTCCTGAGGTTGTTACTAATAAAAGGCCTTAGCAATGCCGGGCGTGGTGGCGCACCCTTGTGATCCCAGCACTCAGGAGGCTGAGACAGGAGGATCGCGGTTCGCGGCCAATCTCAGCTACTTAGTGAGGCCCTTTGCAACTCAGTGAGACCCTGTTTCAAAAACAAAAGAATAAAAGGCCTTAGCAGAGCCAAGTATGGTGGTGCACACTTGTAATCTCAGTACTTGTGAGGCTGAGACCGAAGGATCCCAGGTTTATGGCCAGCCTCAGCTACTGAGTGAGGCCTCCACAACTTAGACCCTGTTTCAAAATAAAAAATAAAGTAGGGCTAGGGGGCGTAGTTCACAAGTAGAATGCCCCTGGGTTCTATCCCCAGTGTCACACACACACACACACACACACACACACACCCCTTATCTAAACATTTTTCGTGTGTTTACTTCAAGATAAAGATATATGTATAGATGTTATTTCACTTTAACCTGGAACTTTCCTAAATTTCTGGGCTGGACCAATTTCTAAGATTTTGAGAGAATTCCAGCCCACTTTAGTAGTAGATAATAGGAGATATTCCAAAGCACCCATTTCAAAATAAGCCAGTTTTGAAACTATACTCTTCTTTTAAAAGATCTGTGGATCACCCGATACAGAATATCCTCTTCTCTTGCCCCTGTTAGTAAACTGTATCCAGCATAAATTGAGGTGTTTTTTTTTTTAACATTACCTACATGGGTCTGTTTCTAGCAAGAATGTGATAATAAAGACCATATCACAGGTATACAAGAGCAGTCAGTCATAACTCCAACCAAAGAAGCCAGGCATGGTCGTGCACGCTTATAATCCCAACATTTGGGAGGCTGGGACAGGAGGATCGCAGTTCGCAGCCAGCCTCAGCTACTTAGTGAGGCCCTTTGCAATTCAGTGAGACCCAGTTTCAAAATAAACAATAAAAAAATAGAGGTGGGGGTAGAGCTCAGAGGTAGAATGCCCCTCTGTTCCATTGCCAGTATCATAAAAATAAATAAGTGAATAAGTCATACATGTGTAAATAAATAAAAATTAAAGATAAATAACTCCAGCCAAAGAAGAAAACATCCAGTTTTACATCTAACCCTATACATAGGCTACACCCCAACTACATCGTCTAAGTCTTTCCCTCTCCTTTACTACTCTCAGGTCACATCTGCCTATTTCTTTTCTATAAATCCTACAAGGCTCTACTTGCCTGAAAACCCTTTGCTCTTGTTCTCTCCGCTCAACCACTCAATGTCCAAATAAAGCATCCTTGAAGGGACCTTCCCTAACACTCAACCTAATCTCTACCGCAGCGACCAAGTCCATCCTATATCCCATTCTCCTGTTTCTTTTTCTTCCACTGCACTAATGCTATCTAAAATTCCCGTTTATCATTTGTCTCTTTCTTACAAAAGGCCCCAAAGTGGGCTATACCACCCCCAGGGGGTGCTGGAACAAAATATAGAAACCAAAGAAAGCAAATTTGTCCCTGTGTCTTTCTGTTAATTCACTTAAAGAATTAGGTAGGTTTTTCCTAAAAGGGGGTGGTAAGCCAAGCGAGTGGGCGTCTATGCACTAGGATATAAGGTAAGAAGGCACTGTAGATATTTTTCTCAGCTGAATCCCGTGTCTAACATGAGTACCTGGAGCACAGTAGGCAATAACTTTATGTTAATGAATTGATTCACTCAAATTATTTCAACATAAACTAAATTTATAATAATCATATACTTGGTCTTTAATAAATTTCTTCATATATGATAACAGAAGAATTATCTTCACTCTCAAAGCAATGACCTAATAAACTTTGGGTTTGCTTTACTAATTCATTTAAGAATTGTTCTCTTTCCTGAAAAAAAAAAATGGGCGTACGTCAGACTAATTGTCATGGTTGTATCTTTTTCTTTAAAAGAAATAAACACCAGACACACTTCTACATACACAGCATTTTTATTAAATATACTTTGAGGAAAGAGAACACCCTAAAGTGCCAAATTTCATGTAAATCAGATAGCTTAGTAAATATAAGGGTGAAAAAAATTAAAGAGAGAAGCGTGATTTAAATAATCTCATAAAAGATAGACCATACTTTAATCTGCATATAAGAAAACAATCATCAAAATATAAAAGGGAAAGAAATCTCTTGTAGAAGAATATATTTCAAAACTCCACCTATTGGTCATTTCACTTAAAAAACTCTATTCTAAACACAAGGGCACGCTCTCTCTTGCCCTGTGTATTTGTCAACGGTAGAGGAGGACTGAATCCCCTTATTCACACTGAGATAAAGTGACAGCACTTTTGTTGCATAGCAGTATTGCTCAGTGGCACCAAGCAGTGGAAGATGAGGAAATGGATTTCTGGATTCAACTGTGTGCAGCAGAAACTGGTCTACTAAGGAGGAAGGGGCATCTCAAGCTTTCGCTCCCCCACGTGACACAAGCATTATACAAACACTGCCAGTTTATAGGAGGTTGTGGGGGAAAAAGACATGAAAATACTCTGTCGATTATTAGCTTCATGTTACTTTTAACTGAATATTCAGAAGGCATATTCTAAATCATTTGGGTTTGCTGAGAGATCTAAACTAGGAAATGTCATGAAGTGAACGGGATGGTGTCCACGTGACTCGGGCTGTTCCGGCCAATGCTTGGCTACAAGTATTTGGAACGAGTCAGTGGAAAAACATATGTGTATTCATAATGAATATTTGTAAAAGAAGTCTTCACATATCAGAGAGCCACAAACTGAAGTGTTACGCATATTGTGGGGGCAAAATAAATACATCATGATTAGCCGATTGACCAACTATACATACCATTTAAGAAAACCTGGGTGATTCAGGTGAAAAATATATATACACATATTTCTTTAGTAACACCCTACTGACATAGAGTATATGCTACGTGTCATAGATAAAGCTGTCTTACTGAACTGGGAATTTAAAGCAGCAATGCATTTTAATTAATTTTTAAGTAAAAAGCTCCTGCTACATATATGAGAGAGCAAACGTTGGGGTTTACTCAAGAATTAGTTCCCATATATAAAAAGTTCAATGTTAATGAACAATACTTGCCACTTTAAATTTTTAGACAATATAGAAATTTACAGAAAAGTTAAAGTTTTAGACCACTTTATATATTTAAAGGAAGAAAAGAAAAGGTTTATGACTTTGAATCCACTTAGGGTTAAAATTAAATAACACACCAAAAAAAAAAAATCAAAACACATTTCACAGCAGGACTTGCAAAAACTTTTTTTTACTGATCTTTTTTGAACCGTGGAAAAGAATGAATAGGTCTTGTTTAGTAAAAATTTTAGGAAAGAAATAATTTAATCATGAAATGCCAGGTAGATGATGAACATACTCTGCTATCAGTATTGATTGGTAAATTGTGTTACCCCAAAAGATGACAGTTTCTATGTAATACGAACAGGATATTAAATTTGTTAATGAATATATTGCTATTTTGAGCATACAAATACTCTGATTTTAGACCCACTACATCTCAGAATTCTGTAAACTGTGAGACTTTTGATGTGTTTAATGTGGCAGAAAATCATATTAGTTTCATTATTTTATTCTGTTCAGTCCTCTTCCCATTAAGCATGCAAACACCGTCAACACCATCTTTGGTTTTACTTCTACCAGGTCATCAGGCAATGCATATATCCGGGCACCAATCTTCCGAGCAACTGAAATGGCATACCTAAAAAAGACAAGAAAGGTTAAAAACATCTTCGTATTTGTTATCTACGATGTTTTCACTTACTATGTTTTAACAAAAAAATTTTTTATAAGATTCACTTTACAAACACGTGAAGGTTGTGATCCTTCAGTCATATCCCCCATATGAGTTGAACGTAAAAACCGCAGACCTTTCCCATGTCCTAATATAAACCATAAAGGCTCACTTAGCATTGTTCAGTTTGTCCTCATCAGAAAGGTTCCCTCTCTTGATCATTTCTTCACGAACTGCATTTGGTGCAATGGCGTCTATTAAATCGAGGACAGGTAGACTTGTGCTAATCGATTTATCCTAGAAAACAAAGAATAGATGAACAGTCATACATATTTTAAACTTTCATAAATGTCAGCCTCATTTAGTCAAAGTCATGGAACTGAACATAATCTCTACATTTTTTCCTACTGAATTTTAAGCTTTTCTGCAACCAGCACACATAAACCATTTAAGATATTTCTCCCCCCCCCCAATCTTTCTGCAAATAACAATGTAGAGAACTATCGCCATACTTGAATAAGGTTTGTGGATATGACTGTTCCTAAATATGCTAACTATGGTATCCATTCTTTAAAAAACAAAAACAAAAACCACCTTTGAATGGGAATGAGAAATGAATTTTGAGTTTTTAATGTCATGAATTCAGGTAGTATTTCATAGACCATGAATTCCTAAGCCTTCACCTAATATTTTTTTAGAAAGAAAAACAAAATAATGAAAGGAAACTAACATTTACAAAGACATTGCTTAGAATGTTTTAGTTTATTTAATCTTCTTCAATTCTAACATCCTAGTAATAATCATAATCCCTTTTTTAGAGATAAAGAGCAGGAAGCCAGGCATGGCGGTGCACACCTATAACCCCAATACTTTGGAGGCTGAGACAGGCGAATCACAGGTTCGAGGATAAGCTCAGCAAGCAGCGAGGCTCTCAGCAACCCAGCGAGACCCTGTTTCAAAACAAAACATAAAAAGAACTGGGGGATAACTCATAGGTACACTGCCCCTGGGTTTAGTCTCCAGTAACACACACACACACACACACACACACACACACACACACACGCACACACGATAACACAAGGTTCAGAAAGCTCAAGTGAAGTACCTCGTGTGCATTAGAGAATTTCCCTCTTGCCCCTCCCGTCCCCTCAGTTAGGTCACCTGAACATACCAATGTCCATCGCCAAGCCAAACATGAGAAAGAGGGAGGAGAAGGGAATGGGGCGGGAATTGGGGAAGGACTAACCGTGTGATGCGTGCATGTGCGTCTCCACCATCTTGTACCCCTTTAAGGTGTATGACTACAGTGCACCAATAAAAAATTTAGAAATTTAAGCCAGGCGTGGTGGTGCACGCTTATAATCCCAGCATTTGGGAAGCTGAGACAGGAAGATCGCCGTTAATGACCTGCTGGAAAGTTTAGATTCTTATCAGGAATGTTTAGAGTTCATATTTGGAGCAGGTGGGGATAAAAGGAAAAAGTAACTGGGGCTCCTTAGTTTGGCCTGTTACTGGTCATCTGGATCTGGTTTTTTAGTATTTTTTCTATTTCTGAAAAAGTTATTATACTTGCTTTCTCAGTGTACAGCCTGCAAAACAACTACATGAAAATCACCTAAGGTGTGTGTGTGTGTGTGTGTGTGTGTGTGTGTGTGTGTGTGTGTGTGTTAAAAGTTCAAAATTAAGCCGGGCGTGGTGGCGCACTCTTGTAACCCCAGCATTTGGGAGGCTGAGACAGGAGGATCACGGTTCGCGGACAGATTCAGCTACTTAGCGAGGCCCTTAGCAACTCAGGGAGACCCTGTTTCAAAATAAAGAATAAAAAATAGGGCAGGGGGTGTAGCTTGGAGGTAGAATGCCCCTGGGTTCCATCCCAGTACTGCAAAAAAAAAAAGAAAAAAAAAGTTCAAAATTAAGGCTGGAGGTGTTCATTGTAAATTGATGGTAAAGAGTTTGCCAAGCTTGGGGGAGGCCCTGCATTTGATCCCTAGCACCAGAAGGGGGAAAAAAAAGTGCAAATTTAACCCCATTCTCAAATTAATAAATCAGATAATTTGTCAGTGAAGCTTGAAAAATCTACTTTTTTTTTCTTTTTTTGGTGGTACTCGGGTGGAACCCAGAGGCTTTCTACCTCCGGGCTACACCCCTAGACCTATTTTATACTTTATTTGGAAACAGGATCTCACTAAGTTGCTGAGAGCCTCACTCAGTAGCAGCTGAGGCTGGCTTCGAACCTGCACGATCCTCCTGTCTCAACCTCCCAAGCTTGGGGATTACAAGCATGCGCTGCCACGCCCGGCTGGAAATCTACATTTTTAACAAGCTTTCTAGATGATGCTACACTGTTATACTTTCTAAAAAATGAACTTATATTTAGGTTAATCTAGAATAAAATTTAAATTTCCATGGGTTTACCTTTCATATATTTCTATGATGATCCACATGAACAAATGGTTTATTCGTGCTATACTTTGAGTACTGGATTAACTATTTGTGAGATTTTAAATGCTTCCTGACTTAGATTTAGGAAACAAGGACTTTTCCCCACCTACTTCCTTATGATTCACCTTGAAAAAGCTTTTACTGAGCTGAAAAAAAAATTAAGTTTTTAAAAATTACATCAGATCCCTATCTTCTTGCTTCCAAAGAAATTGGCCTACCTTCCAACTCTTCTGATCTGTGCACTATCGGTGAAAGACATTTTACTCTTGGCAAAGAAGTAGGGGGTACGTGAAAGCTCCTACTTCGGTATATAAGTACATTCTCATCCTTTTTTTTTCTTTAAATGAATCATAAAATTTATACAGGTAAAACAAAACTTAATTAGAATCAACCTAGAGCTTAGCTTGATTTTCAAGATAATGGTCACATTATCTCTTGATCTTAATTTGATAGATGCTATTTTTAGAACGACCTTTCCCATTGGTCCTCCTGTCTTTTTCTCAGGGTAGGTGTGTGCTAGGGATTGAACCCAGGGGAACACTACCTTCCAGCTACACTCCCAGCCCTATTTATTTATTTATTTATTTATTTATTTATTTATTTATTTATGGTGGTACTGGGTTTCCTGGAAGCCCTTCTACCTCCGGGCTACACTCCCAGACCTGTTTTATACTCTTTTTATTTTTGGAAACAGGGTCTCTTAAGCCAGCGTGGCTGGCTTCAAACCTGCGTAACCCTCCTGTCTCCGCCTCCCAAGCGCGGGGATTACAAGCGTGCGCCACCACGCCCGGCCTATTTTTATTTTTTATTTTGAAACAGAGTCTATTTAAGTTGCTGAGCGACCTCGCTAAATTGCTAAGGCTAGCCTCAAACCTGCAACCCTCTTGTCTCGGCCAAGTACTGGGATTATAGGCATGTGTCACCACTCCCAGCTAGCTCTCTTCCTGTTTGTTTGTTTTTTTGTTGTTGTTGTTTTGTTTGTGTTTGTGTTTTTTTTAGTGGAAAAACAGTTACATGGCCCACCAGAGTTCCCTAGAAGACTTAACAGGAAGTCCTCCACATCCGATGCCCTTATATATTGGTGGTGCCCATAACATAGTAAACCCCATAATATGTGCATAGTAAACCCCTTTAATATGTGCCAGGAACTGTTAAGCCCTTTACATTTGTTACCTTATTTAGTCTAAGAATCTCATAGGTGTTATTCATAACTCCATTTTAGATATGGAAAAGCTCAAGAAATTTAAACTTTCTCAGAATCACATAGATACTAAATGCTGAGCCGGACATAAAGGTCTGCCGAATTTATCAGTAGATGTCACCGTGCTGGTGTACACGGCTAAGGTTTCTGTAAAGGTTTCCTTCTCTTTGCTCACCTATCTCCCTTAGCTGATTGATACAGTATTATTTATACCCCATATTGTCATTCTGGTTTTATCTGTCTCATCTCTCAAGGGTGAGCTCTTCCAGGGCACTCTATAGCCACAGCGACTAGCAAGGCGCCCGACGTGGTAAAGTTGGAATATTTATGGAATGAATCGACGTGGTAAAGTTGGAATATTTATGGAATGAATGAATAGTACGTCACAGAGCTAGGAAAAGTCTTAAAGAGTCAGACTCGAGGTTTCACAGCTCCAAAGCTTAGATTCAATCTGCAGGTGGACAGACCTGGATGTGAACCACAGCTGTTCTGCTTAAGAGCTGTGTGACACTGCACAAGGTATTTAAGCTCTCTGGTGCTCACCTTTTTACTCACTGAGAGAACTGTTTAAAGAAACAATGTAAAAGTACTTAGTACTGTGACACAGATGACTCAATATATGGTAATTATGATAACTGTTATTATTATTTTTTGGTGGTACTGGGGGTGGAACCCAGAGGCTTTATACCTCTGGGCTATACTCCTGACCTATTTTTATATTTTATTTGGAAACAGGGTCTCACTAAGTAGCTAAGACTGGCTTCGAACCTGTGCAATCCTCCTGTCTCAGTCTCCCAAGCGCAGGGATTACAAGCATGTGCCACCATGCCCAGCCTGATGATTGTTATTTGGTATATACCACCTCCCTATCTTCTTGAGAAGGAAAATTACTTCGCAACTAAAAAAGATAAGTCTGTCTTTTCTGAAATGTCTAGTTAGCATTTCCTTGATTACGATTAATATATTCTTTCTTTTTTTTTTTTTTGCAGTACTGGGGATGGAACTTAGGAGCATTCTACCTCCAAGCTACACCCCCAGCCCTATTTTTTTTTATTCTTTATTTTGAAGCAGGGTCTCACTGAGTTGCAAAGGACCTCACTAAGTAGCTGAGGCTGTCTGCAAACTGTGATCCTCCTGTCTCAGCCTCCCAAGCGCTGGGATTACAAGTGTGGGCCACCACGCCCGGCTTCCCTCCTGAGGTTTGCACAACACACTTAGAAGCCATTATCTGCTGGGAGTGGTGGCCCACGCTTGTAATCCCAGCATTTGGGAGGTTGAGTCAGGAGGATCCAGGTTCACAAGCAGCCTCAGTTACTTATTGAAGCCCTTCGTAGCTTAGGGAGACCCTGTTTCAAAATAAAGAACAAATTCGGGCTAGGGATGTAGCTCAGAGGTAATATGTCCATGGATTCAATCTTCAGTACCAAAAATAAATAAATAAATAAATAAATAAATAAATTAATTAATTAATTAAAGAAGCCATCTTCCCTAGACAAACTGTTTCTCCTAACTCTCCGACTCGCCTTTATTCACAGTGGACCTTTCTATCTTGTTATGCCTTTCTCCAACCTTCCCCCACCAATTCAAACCCCTTCTTCATCTGATGCTCAAATCAACACTCTCCATCCACTCTTTACTGACCATAGAGTTGTCACGACCAGTGAAGACGTCAGCCGCAGTTATGCTGCTTGGATCTTATCATTTACCTTCTCAGTGACACAAACTTGTCTTTCAAGTAAATAATGAACAATGGGGGCCTAACTGATTTCTTAAACTTTTCCTTTACCCAGAAAAGTTACTTTAATAAATAATAATTTTATTCCTAATTTTTTCATTATATTTGATATGTGCTTGTTACTTTAACAAATTAGTAGGCAAATTATATAGTTTTACTGCAACAATTTCAAAATAACTACCAGCTACAGAAATTTATCATAGATCCCCACTTCAATTTTACATCTTTAAGTTGTGTTTTATACCTAAAACTTATAGAAACAAATCCTTCACTGGAAATTACTTTGTTTTTTAAAAAATAAGCACCAACCAAGAAAATTCAATGTCATTCATTCCTTCCATGATAGAAAAGAAAAAAAATGCACTTATAATAAGATGCAGGCAACATATCTACCGCCATCCAGCTATCCTGTTAACAATGATTCGGGGGCTTCCGTTTTTGATAAAGATGAAAGATTGAATTTATCAGTTTCACATTTCATCTACTCTACCATTCCATGGTGTTGTTTAAAACACAGAGAGCAAAGGCAAAGAAACAATAAGGTTGGGTAGGTCTCTTAGGATAGTTCAATGTTTCATCTGTTTGCACTTTTTTACTTCACTAAAAAAAAACACAAGATTGCTGGGTTTTCACATATAATAAAGTCACAAACACAAGGTTCACTCGATGGACGTGTCCAGGCAGACATGCTTATTGGTAGCTAACACCAGCTTGCATGCAAAAGCACAACACAATGGAAATGCATGAGGATTAGTGGTCCGGATACGCATGTTACACTTGTGCTTTATGAATCATCCACAAACGCTCGGGAGTGTTAAGTGCATCATGAAGCCAGATGACAAGATATATATTGTTTTCCTACCAGTCTTCTCAATCCCCACTTGAATCGGTTTGGCTGGCTCAGTTATGACTTGGAAATGGTGTCAATACAATTCTGAGTCTGCTGCTAAGGAGCACAAAACATTATAGGTCCTGTATAAACAAGCATTTTTATCTTTCTTTTTTCATTTGACAACTGGGGGAGGAGGGAGGCTCAATTCTATTTTTTTTAAAAATTAGATTCCCATAGTCTATTCACCTTCAGTTATCTCCAGCAAGATAACCAATCAAAACTAGAAGAATTCAGACTAAATAGTCATAGTTTATACATGCCAAAGAATTAGGACGCCTAACTCATATATTGTGTATTTCTGAGATACCACATTAATGCAGTTCTGAACCCAACCAATGTCATTCTCAATAAAAATTTCTTTCTAAACTTACAAACAAAATTTTAAATACTTTTGATTACCTTGAAGCTGGAAATTGAAGTATTTTTCTTTGCATTTTTAAGAGTCTGATTGACCCATTTAATAATGATGTCATCATTTACTTTTTCTCCTTCTCCAAGATCTGATAACACATTAAATGTATACCTGCAGCAAAAAAGATATGTGTCAGTGACTAAAAGGGGTAACATGTGCCTTCACATCATTTATATCAATATTTAGATAAATATTTAAGAAGACGTTCATTTCTCATGAATGTTTCTAATTTTAGCCTGGCATTTGTACTTGGTTACATTCCAGAGTTCCAAAGCTCACTAATCAAAAACAAAAACTACCACATGGCATTTAAAACATTTAAAAGGAAGAGGGGCGTGGTGGCACCCGCTTGTCATCCCAGCATTCGGGAGGCAGAGACCAGAGGATCGCGGTTCATCGCCAGCCTCAGATACTTAGTGAGGCCCTCTGCAACTCAATGAGACCCAGTTTCAAAATAAAGAATAAAAAACAGGGCTGAGGGTGTAGCTCGGAAGTAGAATGCTCCTGGGTTTCATCCCCAGTACCGCAAAAAAAATTAATTAATTAATTAATTAATTAAATAATTTTAAAAGAGTTCCTCACAAAACCATTTTAAGAGTTAAGAAAAAAGAAAAGTGATTGTGCTTCTCGAGATGACCCATTTAAAAATAAATGTTATCAACTATATAATCAATAGTAAAGCCTTTGCAAAGTTAGTGTATTTAACATTGTATATTTCTGGTGTTCATCATTCTTGAAAAACAGCAAAAGTTTGTTTCTTGTAACGTAACGAAGGAGCCGACCCGGGGGCTCCAGACCCATCGCTTTGCACCTTCTCATCAGCTGCCACACCAATGCCAGAGTGAGTGTCGCGTTCCCTTCGTTCAGGTCCTGCCCGGCGATGCCCACCAAGGAGAATTTGGCCTTATTCTTCCCAAGCTCCACGGCATAGTTGCAGTTTTCAATCTATAAGGAAGCAGACATATTGCTGTAAGAGCAGATTTTTAAATACCTGTCTCCCGAATAGCCCAACCGAGTTCGGGCATCTGAAAACTAATTACAGAAATACTTTATGTGACCAAATTTTATTTCATAATAATTACTCAGAGAAAGCAAGGGATAATGGTTCCCATTTTGTGGCTGGAGATATCAAAGCACTAAGGGATTGACCTGGACAGAGGAATAATTAGCTGAAAAAGGTTAAGATCCCCCCCCCTCTAAGATTAAGATCCCCTGACTATCCAAGATTACACAGCTTATTAATGGCCAATCTGGGATGAAAACCTCCGTTTCCTCCATCGACCAAGAGATGTAGTAATTACTGTTTTGTCCAGATTTTAAACTAAGGGAGAGAAAAGTAACTGTTTTATTAAGAATATAACTTCCTCTCCCATGTCCTTGGTCCAGATCCTACTCCTCTGAAATTCAGCTCGGCCCATTTATTCCACAAACTTATAATAACCTACCCCTCGTTAACCTCCCAAGAATGCTTATTTTGTAGTGCTTACGCACCATCTTCTATTTATGCCTCACTTTTATATCTTTTTTTTTTTCTACCTACGGCATAAGCTCCTTTTTGTGTATGTGTGGTACTGGAGATGAAACCCAGGGGCATTCTACCTCCGAGCAACACCCCCAGCCCTATTTTATTCTTTTATTTGGAAACAGGGTCTCACTAAGTTGCAGAGAGCCTCACTCAGTAGCTGAGGCTGGCCGCAAACCTGCGGTCCTTCTGTCTCAGCCTCCCAAGTACTAGGATTAGAAGCATGGTATGCCACGCCCAGCATAAGCTCCTTTTAAAGAACAATATGTGTTTACATGTACACATCTGTATCATAATCCCCCTACCCCACCTAGAGCCAAAATCTGATCTTTAAGTACCAAGTAAATTATCTGCCCACCTATCTACTGATTTCTAGTGATATTAAGTTTCATTGAATCTTTTCTGTCTTTTTTGTGTGTGTGTGGTCTTTCTGGACCTCCACAGAAGCTTACCTACCATCATCTAGTACTAGACTTCAGAATGATTTCTCTCTCTCTCTCTCTCTCTCTCTCTCTTTTTGCTTCAGTGAAACTGTTAGCTCCCATTTGCAAACAATTCAATGAGAGATTACACAGATACATTTTTCCAAAATAAGAAAATATTTCTAGAAAAGATAAGAGACCACACAATAGAATCATTTACAAATAAATGAATATTGTTTAAAAAAAGAGAATTCCAATTCTCAAAGTTCTGTTGCTATTTGAACAAATAGCAATGAAGATGCTTTAAGCCTTCTATAACACATGCCTGGTTTACTTCATACATCAAGTTAATTATTTGACATAGATTATTTTTTAAATATTAAAAATAAATTTCATAATGGAGACTGAACCCAGGGGTATTGTACCTCTGAGCCACATCCCCAGCCCTTTTTTTTTTTTTTTGAAACAGGGTCTCACTACATTGCTGAGGGTGGCTTCCTGAGTCCTGGGATTACAGGCATGCGCCACCATGCCCACCTAGATTCATTTTTTAAATGCAAGGAGACAATATTTTAAAACTATTTTTCATAGTTGCCATATTGAATTATGCCTGTTCATGGAAACAAAGGCTATAGAAAAGTACAGAATTTTAATAGATTCCTAATTTGTGGAAAATCACATCAGTACCACGATTATGTAACTGTGAACAGGAAGAGAAGAACCAGGATGTTTTCCATGGATACCCATTTGAACGGGAGACTCTTCCAGCAAACTGTAATAATCGCTTTTGTGAGAAATGTGTTTCCGCACAGAGCCATCTGTTTTACAGCTAGTTTTACCAAAAGCTTTTTACCAAGGGAGATGATGGCATGAGAGGAAAACAGGGCTGCTAGCGAGAGGCCTAAGAGGCACAGACAGCAGGAAAAGAATATATTCTATTTGGGGCAGCATTAGGTTTCCAACTCGGCACTACACGTCTAAGACCTAGAGAGCTACCAACCAGAGAAAAAGAATGAGGAATTAGGTTCCCGGAGGTATGCTGTGTTTATGGTCATTATCTAAAGCCCTACAAACAGATCTGCTTCTTGAAGATATAGAAGCTTTGGACCATCCCTGAGCCTTGGAGATAATTAAGAGCTGTCCAGGCTGAAAGATGACTAACCCAGAGACTTCACACAAAGGCAGGCACGGGGGCGCACACACACAAGCCCAGCTACTCAAAGGAGGAGGCGGAAGGGTTCTGAGTATGAGGACAGTCTGGGCAATTTAACGAGACCCCGTCTCAGAACTAAAAATTAATGAAAGGGTGGGGATGTAGCTCAGTGGTAGAGCACCCCTGGGTTGAATCCCCAGTTGGGGGTAGGGGAAGGTAAGGGAGAAAAATAATTAATACCAAGAAAGCAAAATTAAATTGAAGAGTGCAGTCCCACAGTGTGAATGGAAGAAATGATTACCGAGCACTTCAAATACTTTGGACAATGGATGCAGGGATGAGTCAATGAAAAGAGTTATACTGCCGGGCGTGGTGGCGCGCGCTTGTAATCCCCGCGCTTGGGAGGCTGAGACAGGAGGATCGCGCAGGTTCGAAGCCCCAGTACCACACACACACACACACACAAAAGAGTTATATATTAGGAGACAGGAGACCAGCTTCCAAGTGAAAAGAAATACTAAAAAAATATAGAAAGATGTTTAATGGTGCAGGTTTATGAACGTGAGCTTTGTAAGTGGAGTAAAGAGATATCTATAGATAACTGCTCAAACTCCATAAGGTAATTCCATCATAACTGTATCAAGAAAGTACTGTCTCCTCAATTTCTTTTGTTGTGGTACTGGGGATTAAACCCAGGGGCATTCTACCTCCAAGCTATATCCCCAGGCTAATTTTTTATTCTTTATTTTGAAACAGGGTCTCACTAAATTGTGGAGGGCCTAAGTAGCTGAGGCTGTCCTCGGACCCCGATCCTCCTGTCTCAGCCTCCCAAGTATGGGGATTACGAGTGTGCGCCACTACCTCTGGCTTGTTTTCTCAATTTTTTTTTTTTTGTGTGTGTGTGTATGGTAATGGGGATGGAACTCAGGGACATTCTACCGCCAAGCTATACTCCCAGCCCTATTTTTTATTCTTTATTTTGAAACAGGGTCTCCCTAAGTTGCAAAGTGCTTCACTAAGTATTAGCTGAGGCTGTCCACAAACCACGATCCTCCTGTCTCAGCCTCCCAAATACTGGGATTGCAAGCATGCACCACCACACTTGGCTCGTTTCCTCAAACTTTTAAACATCTTAAACTTATCTGAGGCTTTATGTTTCAGCCTTTAAATAGTATTTGTTAAAAGGAAGCATTCTGCATATGATTCATTTGTGACATTTTGTAATTAACATAAAAAAATTCCAAGTATAATGAATGGCTCAATGTGTGTTTTCCTGTTAATTTTGCATCTGAAATTTCAAAGAAAAAAAAACTTACATGGAATTAGTCAATAAGATTTTCTGAATTCTACTTCCATGAAAAGAAGTATAAGTAAATCAAATGAAAACTTTAAATGCAGGCAGTCTAACCACTACAAAGACAGAAAAATATAAAATATACATCTCCTAAGTATACTATCCATTGAAGTACTTTCAGTATATTTCCTTTTTAAAGTCCTGAGAAAGACTCAGTTACAAAGTTTCTAACTGCATATTCATTTTCAAGATGGAGAGGAAGATTACAAATCCATTCTGAATGTGTCTGTTTGTATATGTTTAGGCAGAAGAGTTTCAGATCATGTACACACACAATTTACATCCTGCTCCATTCTGTGTCCCTATTTGTGTATGGTGGGGGGAACTCAGAATCGAAGCCAGAAGCATTCTACCTCTGAGCTACACCCCAAGTCCTATTTTATTTTGAAACAGGGCCTAACTAAATTGCAGAGGGCTTCGCTAATTTGTAAGGCTAGGCAAAAAACTAGGATCCTCCTGTCTTAGCCTCTCAAGTACTGGGATTATAGACGTGCACCACCATGCCCGGCTAGATTCACAGATTTCTAGATGTCTCTTCTACTCTATTTTTATGCCCCTAATAAGCTACTTCAATTACTGTACCTCCACAATAAATATATGTGTATATATAGCTACATATTGCTTAATGGGAAATGTGTTGTTGTGACTGTGTTACTTGATGTTATCACCTTAGGCAACCATACTTGTATTTGTAGTTACTGACCAAAATAGCAATTTTTGTGCCAGATGACTAATTTGTTTTGTGTGTGTGGTAGTGGGGATTAAACCCGGGGATGGTCTACCACTGAGCTATAACCCCAGCCCTTTTCATTTTTACTTTATTTTATTTTGTTCTGTTTTGTTTTTGTAGTACTGGAGATTGAACCCAGGGGTATTCTACATCTGAGCTACATCTCCAGTCCTATTTTTAATTTCTTATTTTTGAAACAGGGTCTCACTAAGTTGTGGAGGGCTTCACTGAGTAGCTAAGGCTGGCTGGGAACCTGCAATCCTTCTGTTTCCGCCTCCCAAGTACCCTTTTTATTTTTTGTTTTGTAACAAAGTCTCACTAAGTTACTGTGTGCTAACCTCAAACCTGAGATCCTCCAACTCAGCCTCTGGGTGACTGTTATTTTTCTAATATCTCCCTCAACATTTTTGGAAAATGTTCTTGACTACCCAGGCCTTTTCCTTCTTCCAGTGGAACTTGAGAATCATTTTACCAGTCCCATTCTTTTTTTTTTTTTTTTTTCCCGGTGGTACTGGGGTTCCTGGAAGCCCTTCTACCTCCGGGCTACTACACTCCCAGATCTATTTTACATTTTTATTTGGAAACAGGGTCTCCTAAGCCAGCGCGCGCGGCTGGCTTCGAACCTGCGCGATCCTCCTGTCTCTGCCTCCCAAGCACAGGGTTCTTAAAACATGCATACAACCCTCAGTGCTTGGGAGGCAGAGACAGGAGGATCACAGGTTTGAAGCCAGCCTTGGCAACTTAGCAAGGTTCTCAGCAACCTAGCAAGACCTTGTTTCCAAACAAGAAATAAAATATCAGGCTGGTGGTGTAGCTTAGAGGAAGAATGCCTCTGGGTTCAATCCCCAGTACCATGCAATCAATCAATCAATCAATCAATCCTGATCTGTAGGGAAACACACCAAGTGATGTGTGTAGTATATGTATCACTTTGAATTGCACTACGATGTGCGAAACATACCAATTATTCTAAAAAAGACGCTTGTAATCCCAGCATTCAGGAGGCGGAGACCAGAGGATCCCAGTTCTTGAACAGCCTCAGCTACTTAGTGAGGCCCTCTGCAACTCAGTGAGACCCTGTTTCAAAATAAAGAATAAAAAATTGGGCAGGGGGTATATCTTGGAAGACCCACTAAATAAATAAATAAATAAATAAATAAATAAGTAAATATAAAAAGAGAAAAAATAAAACAAGGTGTGATGGTGCACACTTATAATCCCAGTACTTGGGAGGCTGAGACAGGAGGATCGCAGGTTCAAAGCCAGCCTCAGCAACTTAGTGAGGCCCTGTTTCTAAATAAAATAAGGCTGGTGGTGTAGCTCACAGGTAGAATGGCCCTTGGGTTTAATCCCCAGTACTATTAAAAAAAGAAAGAAAGAAAAGAAGAGAAAAAGAGGGAGAGATAACTATAATATTTATTTGCTTACTACGTTGTGGTTGTTTATATACATATCTTATCTTCCTGATATCTTTAGGGTTCCACGACTTGTGTCTTTTTATAACATGCGTTGCACTGTACATGTATGTGGTCGGTAGACAGTAAATATATGCTGGATACATGAATACCCGGGAAAAACCCAGCAAGTAGCGGCCACTAAAAGTAAGAGCGCACTTGCGATCTATCTCAAAGAACATAAGTACTGCCACCTGGTAAAGAAGAAAGCACTCATATCAAGTGTCTCACTGGGAGGACTGCCTTCATCTTCCCAAGCACTCCGGCAAACCTGTAAAGAAGCTATTAAGCCTAACACATTTTGGCGTGGAGAGATCACACGTTCCAAGCTTTACAAAATTCTAAATCTTCTGTTTTATGTGAGCACAATGACCACATTTCTGTGTCGATGATTTCATTTACCTTCTTCATGTTCCCTCCGAGGGCGGGATAAGGAGGTTTGTTGACCTGATTCCAGTTGACTGGCACTCGGATCATTTCGTACAGCTGGAAGATCACCAAGGCATCTGCAAGGTCACTGAGACACGGAAAGGAGACGCGGGAAGAGTCAGGATTAGCACCATCTAGTTGTATTTGGCATTCTGGACACAGACATATGTCTTTAAACAAAACACATCAGGAGTGGTACACAGTAGTACTCGCCTATAACCCAGCTACTCAGGAGGCTCACTGAGGCCGGAAGATTGCAAGTTCGAGGCCAGATTAGGCAACAAAGCAAGACCCTCTCTCAAAATAATATTCTACCTCTGAGCTACACTCCTAGCCTGATTTTTTTTTCTTTATTTTGAAACAGGGTCTCACTGAGTTGCAGAGGGCCTCACCAAGTAGCTGAGGCTGGCCGTGAACCCAGATCCTCCTGTCTCAGCCTCCCAAGTACTGGGATTACAAGGTTGTGCCACCACACCCATCTAAATTTTTTTTTAGAAAGGGCTGCAGATATAGCTCAGTAGTAGAGCAATTGCCCAGTCTGCACTCCGCCCTGGCTTCAGTCTCCCAGGATTACAAAACAAACAAGTAAACAAAACCAATAACACAGGGCATTTAATTCTTATAGAATGACAGTATATCCCATTTGATCTGGAACTTCCAAATAGTTCCAAATGTTTTCACAAATATTTCCAAAGATTTTTATGTGTGTGCGCGCGCACACACACACACACACACACACACACACACACACACACACACAGAGTTGCCACAGTATTTGCACTCTCTTTTTGATTTTTTTGAGACTGGGTACCAATGTTTGAAGTCCTGTGCTCGAGCACTCCTGCCTCCTCGGCCTCCTAAGCCGCTGACGACAGACAAGGGGCACTGCGCACAGCTCACGGTATTTTAAATTTGAAAACAACTTAAATGCCTGGCAGTAGGGGGCTGTTGAGTAAACTATACACACCACGAACTCCTGGGCCACCACCAGAAATACTAAGGCAGATCTGTATATAAAGTGATGTGAACAGCTCTACACCATCTATCAGGTTTTTTAAGAAGCAAGTGGCAGAACACTTCATATTAGTTGATGCCATTTATTTTTTTTAAACCTAGAGTCAAATGTTTTTATTTGACTGAAGGCAATCAATAGCGATCATCTCGGGGAGAAGGAGACAGGTGAGAGAGAACGGTCGTGTTTTATTTTATTCTAGATGCTTACCTATTTCATGGAAGTTGTCCAATAAAATGCATTCGTGGTTACATTTTATGATTTTTAGAAACTTTAAAAACAATTATAGGAAAATCACAGCTACTCAGTAGGCAGCTGTTCATGTCTAATAATGAAGGTTGAGGGGAAGGAATTTATGAGCAAGTAGGAGTTCTTCAAGTAAGAATACCATTTTGTAGGCAGAAAAATAGGTTCTCCCAAGAAGCCTAAAGTGTATCTGTAGTCTGTTTTCAATTCTGCATGTTAAGGAGAGAGCGCAATAGCAACTGATGTTTTATTTATTTATTATTTATTTATTTATTTATTTATTTATTTATTTATTTATTTATTTTGGTGGTACTGGGGTTCCTGGAAGCCCTTCTACCGCCGGGCTACACTCCCAGACCTATTTTATATTTTGAAACAGGGTCTCTTACGCCAGCGCGGCTGGCTACGAACCTGCGTGATCCTCCTGTCTCCGCCTCCCAAGCGCGGGGATTACAAGCGTGCCCAACAGGCCTGGCCGCAACTGATGTTTTAAATTGCTAGCTCTGTGGTGGATTGTGTGGCCCTTTTCCTCCAACAGCTTCTCCAAGTTACATTTACTAAGGTTCATATGTAAGTGTCTTTGCATCTCTGGACACACACCACACAGCAGTGAAGGCGGCCGGGCCCTGTGCCACGTGACAGAGAAAGTCTAATATGAAGGTAATGAAGATCTGACCAGGAAGCCGGGCATGGTGGCGCCCGCTTGTAATCTCACTACCTGGGAGGCTGAGACAGGAGGATCGCACAGGTTCGAAGCCAGCCTCAGCTACTTAGTGAGACCCTGTTTCCAAATAAAATATAAAATAGGTCTGGGAGAATAGCTCAGAGGTAGAAAAGGCCCTGGGTTCCACCCCAATACCACACACACACACACACACACACACACACACGCACACACACTAAAAATTAAAAATAAATAATCATAATAATTATCCAAGAAAAACAATTTATTTCTACAAATAAGAAAAATACACAGAATCACAGAGGTTGTAGCAAAAATAAATGAAAAATTATGAATTTTAAAGAAAAATATTGAATAATAAAAATATTGTTACTCTAATTAAAGTTAAAATAATTTATTATTTGCATGATAAATAATTATAGAAGAATGAGGATTCTTTTTAAAGGTTTATTTATGTTATCAAAACTTATAAATAGCATCATATAATCTTTTTTTTTTTTTTTTTTGCAGTTCTGGGATGGAACCCAGAGGTATTCAATCTCCAGGCTACACCCCCAGCCTTATTTTTTATTCTTTATTTTGAAACAGGGTCTCACTAAGTTGCAAAGGGCCTCACTACATAGTAGCTGAGGCTGTTCTCAAACTGTGATCCTCCTGTCTCAGCCTCCCAAGCGCGGGGATTACAAGCGTGCGCCACCACCCCCAGCTATGTTACCCATTTCTAACATCCAGAAACTCTAAACGTTGGCTACATTTTTATTATTTTATAAAATTGTTTTCATGGAAACATACCTACAGTTTGAAACTTTAAACACTGAATTTCTGTGGCTGGGGCTGTAGCTCACTGGTAGGGTGTTTGCCTAGCAGTGTGAGGCCCTAGCTTCAACCCTTAGCACCATGATAAAATAAGACAAGATGAAATACATTAAGAACACAATAAAATAAACAGTTGCACCTGTAAGGCTGAAACACAGCGAAACACTCACCTGTACAAATGATTAATGTATGGGTTGACCCCCAAGGAATTCATCCAGTTTCTAAATGTCCTTTCTTCCTTGCTCTCTCCTAGAGTACACATAAGTAAACACTGATGACAGGATGAAAACAGTCGGGACCTAGAGGTTTAGCCATTCAGGCAGGTGCAAAGGCCACACATACTCTGCCATAGTTCTTTGGACACTATCATTTCTTTAGAGAGAAAAAAATACCTCTTTTCCCCACTATCTTGGTAGCTTTTCTCTCTCTCCTTTCTCTTTTCTCTCTTCTCTCTTCTCTTTCTCTCTCCCCCGCCCCGATTTAATATGTGTAAACTAATACTATGCCATGAGTTTCTGTGTACAGAAATATAACAGATAAAGTTATACAGTCTGAAGTTACAATTAGATGCAAAAGGGACTGGCTAAAGCTTTTTAAAAGAGATCTTGTAGCAGTCAGGGTAACATTAGCATATTTAACAGATATGAAACAAGGCTCTACCTTTTCTAATTGCATTGTTTCTAAATTTGTTCAATGATTTTATACAAACAAGTTTCTGGGCACATAAACCTATACTGTACACTAAACAGTGAAAGGGAGAGGGAATTTCAGTTAATATTAAAAGCAGGCAATGAGGAGTATAAATTTTACCAGCTTCCTGAATTATTTCAGATTATCACTACTGAAAATAGATAAGGAACCCAGACCCCAAACTATACCCTTTCTTTGTGTGTTTGGTTTTTATTTTTATTTTTTCCAAACCATATTCTAATGTGTGCTGAGAGTGCTAATATGGTCATGGTAAGTTCCTGGACCTCAAAGATCGCTCGAGAAGATAACTCCTGCATCGACTGTGACTTAACGTGTGACGACCCGGCCTCCTTAGTCTTCCCTTCATAGCAGTGCTTATACCATCTATATAGGCAAAACATGGGTGAGGTGTGTCAAGAGTGGGAAGATGTGAGATTTCCCTGCCACATCTGCTGATCGTCATCTATTAACCTCAAACAGGTTAAGTAAGTCATTGCAATATTGTTTGCTCTTTAGCAAAGTTATGGGGCAATGGAAGCCTGGACTATATCTTGACACCAGATGCCTGAAAGTGGAAACATTTTCACCTGACATTACTTCTAACCCATAGATTCACTCTCTAGGCTTTGACCCATGTGAGACTCGTAGGACAATTTGGCAAAGAAATCTATGGACATCTGGGCTCTGGGGCCCATGCCTACATAGATATCCTATGGGGATCTTCAGACCAAAAAGCACAGATCAGATAAACTGCACATCCAGAATAGGAACCCACACCTTGTATGGTCCAAGGGATTCTTAATGTATATACTCAGGAAATAAACTGCCCTATATATTTTCATGAGGTTTCCAATGTCACTACCTAACAGTTAACCCAGAACTAGCTTTAATTCTTGCTCTATTAAATTATATAGCCATAAAATTTCTCACTTAAATTTTGTTCCCTCTGGTCTATATCACTCTGGTATCAACTGAAATCACTTTATAATTAGCAATCTACATCAGAATCTTTTTTTTTTATGGTACTGGGTTCCTGGAAGCCCTTCTACCTCCGGGCTACACTCCCAGACCTATTTTTTATATTTTTTGTTTTTTATTTATTTTTATATTTTTATATTTTTTATTTATATATTTTTTATATTTTTTATTTTATTTTTATATTTTTATTTTTATATTTATTTTATTTTTTTATTTGGTCTCCTAAGCCAGCACGCGCGGCTGGCTTCGAACCTGCGCGATCCTCCTGTCTCTGCCTCCCAAGCGCGGGGATTACAAGCGTGCGCCACCACGCCCGGCTTACATCAGAATCTTTTTTAAAAAGAACCAAGTTGAACAAAATATGCCTTTAATCTATGTCTACTTTGGTTATAGTAGTTATTAAACCGGTGAAAACTAATTCCCTGAACTTTTCCCAACATGGCATAACTATAAACATACAATGACCGTGAACCTGATGCACAGGACTTGAATTTACTTTATGGTTGTTCCTCTATTCTGTTACAATGCTATATAATTATATTGCTTATATAATTATAATGCCATTATTTTTCTAATAATTAGAAAATCTTCATATTATTTCCACTTGAAACATTTCGAATTAGATCTTAAAATTAATTACAAAGACTGAGTGTCACAAAAGTTTGATTTTATGATATTCAAATTCTGTGGAGCCTAATGATACAGTGAATATTTAAAAAGCCAGCTTGCAATATGACTGAGTTCTAAAATTATTATAAGCTTCGGAGATTCCTAATCCTTCCTATTGTTCTCAATGAATTATATTATCATCATTTAACTTTAATACCTGTAAAGTAAAATGGAGTTGTAAAACCGAACATTCATTTATCTAGTGGCATTTTAAGGTGTCTTGGTAAACAAATGCTCAAAGCTAGAAGCACTTTGCCTTTATGCAAAAGCCATGGTAAAGCATTACAAAAACATATGTATTCCGTATTGGAAAAAGATTTCTGGGTTACAGATAACTAATGCACTCTTAGAGCTAAAGTCCTACTAATTGCTTATCGATACACAGGAGAGAAAGAACTACAAAAATAACCTTTTCATTCTAGGTCAAACTAACATCTGCAATTGATACAAGTTTCAATAAAAATAACAAGCACATTAGAAGCTGACTACTGAGAGGATAGGAAAGGAGCTCACATAACTGCAACGCTCAGTAAACGAGCTGGGTGGATTAGGTACTTCCTTCCTCCCGCTCTGACCACTACTAACCTCTTTCACTCAGGATCGTGTTTAACTTGTCCTGTGACTCTTCAAAAAAACTATTCTTAGTCCTGGCTTATAATATGAGAAAACCAAGGCTCCCAGAGAGGCTGCAGCTATCAAACAGTGGAACCATGATTTGAACAGTCTTTGGAATTCCATGGCCTATGTGCTTTCCGTCACCCAAACAAATTCTGAGATGGTTTCTCCATATGTAGCCCACGTGCTTGGCTCAATTTGATGTGAAGGCTCAGCCTGTCACTGGACTTTTCATTTCAATTCCCTAGAGATAAAAATTCTCTGCCAATGAGGACATACTAATATATGAATCGGGGATATGATAAGGTCGAGCTTCACGTTTCATAAGGATCTAGAAAATCACAAATTTACGCAGAAAATATTCTAATGACAGTCGAAGTCAAATACAGTTTTGGCAGCTCTATCAGGACATACATATGTTCTAAATACAGATGATTGATAAATATTTCCCATAGTATCTTAAAAATTGGAGGAAATACTAATGGAAATATGTACCAATCCTGTTCACAAAATTCCAAAAGCATGCTGAACACTAGCAAAAGAATTCAAACATAGCAAACAGGAAAGCGAGCGAGTTGGAAGAGATATCTAGCAAGAATTCAGTGACTATAAAAAGCAGATCATTTTTAATATGCCACTCTAAACAATGCCTTCTACTGTAAGACACAGGGATTTTGAAAATTTCCAGACTGATAAAAAAATTAAGTCTTCCTTTTACGTGTGTGTGTGTGTGTGTGTGTGTGTGTGTGTGTGTGTGTTACTGGGGATTGAGCTCAGGGGCATTTTGTCTCTGAGCTATACCTCCACTCCTTTTTATTTATTTATTTTTATTTTGAAATAGGATCTCACTAAGTTGCAAAGGGCCTCGCTAAGTTGCTGAGGCTGGCCACCAACCCGTGGCCCTCCTGTCTCAGCCTCCCAAGGACTAAGACTGCAGGTATGCACCTCCAATGCCAGGATTTACTTAAACTTTTTTTAAGTTCTCTTCTTTCACCCTAAATTTTTCTAGACCTAGATCTATTTTTTTTTCTATTTCCCCTCTCAGTTTCATATCTACATAAGAGAATATAGTCTTTACTTTATTTAACTGGACTTTCAAGAAGAGTAAATTGATCAGATTCCTCAATGGATATATTTGTTAAATCTGAAATCTCATTTATCACAAAGATGTGATTGGAGGTGGCAAAGACATGAGAACTCTAGTTGTGGCAGTCAAAGGAAAAAGATGCTGAAACCGACTTTTCTTTCATTCTCAGTGGGGAAGGAGTACGGACAGGCTATCTGTGAGAGAATTAACACGAGGATCTCAGGTCCTCCCCGCAGTATCCCTGCCTTCTCCCAATCAGGGCAACGAGAGGAAACCCCTGGCAGCTACCATCACTGCTGCTCCTGATTGTTCTTTCTAATACCAACAGGGATGTTGGTGTGCAGTGGGTCGGGGGGTAAGAACGGGAGATGAGAGTGAGAAGCTGGGAAACAGAAAAGGAGAGAAATTGAAAATTGTTTTGTCATCATGACGACTCATATATTGTAAGCTCCAATGACATTCAGTCAATGGACCATAGCTAGATAAGACAAAGTAATCCCACGTTATAGAACCTCAGCGGATCCTTTCAAAGAAGGCTTGTGATTTAAAAAAATATATATATATCACAGGAAAGGGATAAAGACTTTACATCAGATCATGAGGTCCAATTGTCAAGACTGGTTTCTAATGTGTTTACAATGACAGCATCCCATCAGTATAGAAGGCAAACTAGGTCAAGACTGTACGTCATCAAAGCCTTGCTCTGCTATTTAATTGGGCTTTATTTGTCTTTTTGCTTGCAGTCACTCACTCTATAGGCATATTAAGACAGACAGCACAGCATGAACGCAAAAAAATAAATATCAACCCAGACAGAAAGAAAAAATGGCACTAATAGAAAGGACATTCAGAAGGAATATATTTAAGGTATAGAAAAGTACTAAATACAGTACCTACATTAGGAGGGGTCAAATCTGCATTTCACGAAGCAAAATAGGAAAGTATTATATATTATGAGACAGATAAACAATAGTCTACACACAAGACAAGTAATACTGTAATTTTTTTCCCTGTAGACTAAAAACATAAAAAAGAGAACAATACTGGAGTTAAGCTAGCTATAAACAACTGTCTTTTCAAATAGCTAATTTACTGTCCACATTGGTGGGAGAGTTCTGTTCCAAGATCACTTATGAGACCAATTTTAATACATGACAGTTTTTTTTTTTTTTTTTCTTCACTAAACCCTCCTGGAGAAACGACAAGCAAGTTCGATTCACCCCAGCATTCTCTTTTGATCAAAACAACCGCGTTCTGTACCTGGCACTTTTTAATGGAGGCACTTCCCTACACACCAGACTACACCGCCTACCACTGTCCCCGGCCTCCGACAGTGATTGTCCAACCAGACCACGAGAAGAGACAGGCAACGGGTCATCAAGAGGCAGAAAGAGCGTACCTTCAAGGAGATTCATATCGATGTCGTTACCGTCAGGCTTGTGAAGGCACGGGTAGGTGTTAAAGAGATTAGCTACGAAGGCTAAATTAAGTTTAGGGTTGCCTGCCACCACATCTGCAGGAGTCACAAACTGCCTGCAGCCTAGCTTATCTGCTTGTTGAAGCATGAACTCGGCGCGCTTCAGATCGCTTTTCTCCTAGACAATGGAATAAAGCAAAAATGGTACGGATGAAATCTTTGATTGCTGTAGTTTTTTTTTCTAGTATACATATGTAGAAGCAATTACTTCTCTACAAATATATCACGTGATAATGCAAAATAAGGTCAATTACAAATCATTCCCTTTTTTTTTATAGTACTGGGGGTGGAACCCAGGGGATTTTCTACCTCCGGGCTACACTTCTAGACCTATTTTATATCTTATCTGGAAAAGGGGTCTCATTAAGTTGCTGAGAGCCTCACTAAGTAGCTGAGGCTGGCTTCGAACCTGTGCGATCCTCCTGTCTCAGCCTCCCAAGCGCAGGGATTACAAGCGTGCGCCACCATGCCCGGCTCCAAATAATTCCCTTTTTTAATCCAAAAGAACATGTCACTCCGTTTCCTTTATGGGTCACTAAGTCATATTTTACCCTCATTACTGAAATACTCCACAGAACTTCAAATATTGTTATATCAGTAAGTTCCCAAGGTAGAAACACAAGACTAACTGTCTCACCATTCTTCACTAAGTGACATATATATGTATGTATATGGTGTGTGTGTGTGTGTCTGTCTGTCTGTCTATCTGTGTAGTACTAGGG
This sequence comes from Muscardinus avellanarius, assembly GCF_963383645.1. Taxonomy (NCBI): domain Eukaryota; kingdom Metazoa; phylum Chordata; class Mammalia; order Rodentia; family Gliridae; genus Muscardinus; species Muscardinus avellanarius. The sequence continues at coordinate 129,307,147 of NC_137790.1, forward strand.
ATTGAATTCTACCTCCAAACTATACTTCCAGCCCCTTTTTTATTTATTTATTTATTTGGTTTTGAAACAGGGTCTCACTAGGTTGCTAAGAGTCTCACTAAATTGCTGAGGCTGTCCTCAAACTTGTGACCCTCCTGTCCTCACCTCCCAAGTCCTGGGATTCCAGGCATGCGCCACCATGCCCAGCTTGTACCAAAGTTATAAGGAAGTAAAATGTAAATAAAATCGAGAGGTAAGGGATAAGACTCCATGCCATTCAACAATTAAAGTTACTAAGGCAGATATAAAAAAATAATCACAACATATGGGCCTTCTAAGGCTCTTGATTCAAAAGAAAAATTGAAAAGGAAAATTTGACATTCACAAAGTGATTAGAAATGTCAATAATGACTAGATGATATTATAGGTTACTATTAATATTTTAGCATAAAGTGTGATTATACTAAAAATGTATTTATCTTCTAGAAATACATATTAAATTTTTTTTTTTTTTTTTTTTTTTTTTTTGGTGGTGGTACTGGGGTTCTTGGAAGCCCTCTACTTCCAGGCTACACTCCCAGACCTATTTTATACATTTTTATTTTTTGGAAAATAAATTTGGTTTATTCTTTTTTTTTTTTTTTTTTTTTTTTTTTTGGTGGTACTGGGGATGGAACCCTTCTCCGGACTACACTCCCAGACCTATTTTATATTTTTATTTGGAAACAAGTTCTCCTGTCTCCGCCTCCCAAGCGTGGGTATTACAAGCATGCGCCACCACGCCCAGCCATATTTTAAATTTTTTGTGGTACTAGGGATTGAACCTAGGGGAATTATTCTACCTCTGAGCTATACCTCCAGCCCTATTTATAATTCTTTATTTTGAAATAGGGTCTCACTAAGTTGCAGAAGGCCTCACTAAGTAGCTGAGGCTGGTCATGAATTCAGATCCTCCTGTCTCAGCCTCCTCGTATCAAATATTTCATTGATAAGTTTATCAATGAAATGATATGATGTCTAGAATTTGCCTCAAAACAATATAAGAAAGAAGAAAAATAAGTAGGGAATAAATTGATAAATGTTTAGCTGGAAGCCGAGCTATGGTGGTTTAATATACTAAGTCTGTTCACTTTTTAATATATTTGAAATTTCTATAACTCTTTCAAGTTCCTGATTTTTTTGTACTCCAAGAAATTTGCAGACTTTGCTAGTTTTGCCACACTAAATTCCCGACATATTTTTTATAATAATGTGAAAGATAAGTTATTAGTAATGACTCAAGTTGCCTTTAAAACCAAATACGAAGCCAGGCGTGGTGGCGCACACTTGTAATCCCAGCATTAGGGAGGCTTACACAGGAGGATCCAGGTTCGCGGGCAGCCTCAGCTACTCAGTGAGGCCATCTGCAACTCAGTGAGACCCGGTTTCAAAATAAAGAATAAAAGCCGGGCATGGTAGCACACACTTGTAATCCCCGCGCTTGGGAGGTGGAGACAGGAGGATCGCGCAGGTTCGAAGCCAGCCTTGCAGGCTTAAGAGAACCTGTTTCCAAATTAAAAATAAAAAATAGGTCTGGGAGTGTAGCCCGGAGAAGGGTTCCATCCCCAGTACCACCAAAAAAAAAAAAAAAAAAGAATAAAAAATAGGGATGGGGGTGTAGCTCAAAGGTAGAATGCCGCTGGGTTCCATCATCCCCAGTACCACAAAAAACAAACAAACAAACGAACTAAAAAAAAAAAAAATACAAAGCATGCGCTACTTTAAGTATTTGACTGATATACATATACATATATCAGAACATCTACAATTGGATCATATTTGAATGCTTAGCTAGAACCATCCCCAGTATTTCTAACATATGCCAAAAGAATAAGCTTTCTGGGAAACATGGTAAGTGGATCAGGACCCCTGTCAGTCCTTCCCACGCCATAAGTACTAGGAATCGCTACCTCTTATTTTGGGCATTTCTAAACGAAAGCTGAGGAACTGACTATCAGTTGCTTAGCAATCTAATAACAGCTCGTGCTCCTATTCCTGGTACACACTGATGGTCACAAAAGAACCCAGGCTGCCGCTGCCCCGCACCAGGGAAATGTGGATGAGAGGCTGACTACCCACGGACTCAAGGTTACATTTCTGCAATTCCCTGTCTTCAATCCAGGTGGCTTAGTATGGAGATTTGGAACCTAGGGTATGAAAAGAACTTCCAAAGAGCAAAGGGCCAAACTTTAATGAAGGGCCATGGGCTCTACCAGGAAATGCTGCCCTAGAATCACACTCTAAATTTGACAGTACGCCGGGCGTGGTGGCGCACGCTTGTAATCCCCACACTTGGGAGGCAGAGACAGGAGGATCACGCAGGTTCGAAGCCAGCCTCGCGCGCTGGCTTAGGAGAACCTGTTTCCAAATAAAAATGTAAAAATAGGTCTGGGAGTGTAGCCCGGAGGTAGAAGGGCTTCCAGGAACCCCAGTACCACCAATAAATAAATAAATAAATAAATAAATAAATTAATTAATTAATTAATTAATTAATTTGACAGTACTTGCTAGATTCAGAGAATCAGAGAGTTAGAGGTTACCAGCCACTGGAGAAGGGAGAAATAAGGAGGGTTGTTTGCTTGTTTACTTTGTTTTGTTTTGTTTTGTTTTTACCATTTGGGGGGTTATTTTGGTTTGTTCTTTTGTACCGGGGATTGAAGCCAGGGGCATTCTCCCTTCAGCCTCTACTCCCAGCCCCTTTTATTTTGAAACAGGGTCTTGCCCAGTTGCTAAGGGCCTCACTGAGTATCTGAGGCTAGCTTCAACCTGTGATCCTCCTGTCTCAGCTCCCCGATTACTAGGATAACAGGTATGCACCACCATGCCCCGCTGACAGGAGAAGTTATTGTTTAATGGGAACAGAATTTCACTATAGGATGATGAAAGAATTCCAGAGATAAATGGGGGTGGCCGTTTCAGAGCAAACATGAATGTTCCTAATGTGAGTGAGCGCTACATTTTATGTCAATATACGATATACAAAAAATAATAATAATTAAATACTGAGCTCACGTTAAATCCCGAAAGGTCAATGTCAGTGGCGGGTCCATCTTCTCGGTCGCCTTTAGGGGCAATCTGATTTAGCAGGTGAAAATAGGCTTTTGAATCCTTCAAGGAAAGATAAGAAATAGCATTTTTAAAATGAATAAAGTCATCATTAAACGTAGGGAAAAAAGTGCTCAAACTGAGGGAAATGCCCCATCTTTAAAAATGGTATAAGGAACAACAACTTAGTGATGATGATAATACAAAATAATTTTTGGATGTACCATGTTGGTTTACACATCAGAGCTTGAAGCAATCCAGTTTTATACCCAGAGCTTCCGGTAATACCATTCTGTGTAACTGGAACACTTCCCTCGACTAAGACATCTGTTTACACCTCCAGGCAGCCACATCTATTAAAACTCTTTTATTTATTTATTTATTTATTTATTTATTTTTTTTTTTTTTTTGGTGGTACTGGGGTTCCTGGAAGCCCTTCTATCTCCGGGCTACACTCCCAGACCTAATAAATATATATATATATTTTTTTTTTTGGAAACAGGGTCTCTCAAGCCAGCGATGCTGGCTCCGAACCAGCGCGATGCTCCTGTCTCCGCCTCCCAAGCGCGGGGATTACAAGTGTGCGCCACCACGCCCGGCACTTTTATTCTTTTGTGGTACTGGGGATTGTACCCAGGGTCATTCTACCTCCAAACCACACCGCCAGCCCTACTTTTTATTCTTTATTTTGAAAGAGGGACTCACTAAGTAGCTGAGGCTGGCCATGAAACTGCAATCCTCCTGTCTCAGCCTCCCAAGTACTGAGATTATAAGTATGTGCCACCACGCCCAGCTTGCATCCATTAAAATTCAGGTCAAATATTTTCTCCTGGAACGTTTCCCCAGTTTCTTTAGAATGAACCAGATATCTTCCTCTCTACTGCACAGAACCCCTTTCTCATCTCTGTAAGTAAACTGCAACCCTGTTGTATTAAATTACCCAATACAGTCATCTCGTTTTAAGAAAACAATCATAAACCGGGCATGGTGGTGCACGCTTGTAATCCCAGCATTTGGGAGGCTGAGAAAGGAGGATGGCAGTTCATGGACAGCCTCAGCTACTTAGTGAGGCCCTTTGCAACTCAAACCCTACATCAAGCTAAAGAATTAAAATAAGGCTGGGGGTGTAGCTCGGAGGCAAAATGGCCCTGGTTCAATCTCCAGTACCACAAAACAAAAAAGATCATAATTATATATGCACGCAGCTCCTCTCATCACAAAGCGGGGCCTATTTTCCCTCCCGTTAATTTGACCTGACCTGAGCAACAGAATGCTCTGGGAGCCTCCAAGCCCAAATACTAAGAACCTCTGCAGCCTCCCTATTTTTTTATTTTTTGGATTATTGTTTGGGTTTTTTGGGTACTGGGACTGAAACCAGTAGTATTCTACCTCCAAGCTACACCCCCAACCCTGTTTGTTTATTTATTTATTTATTTAGAAACAGTGTCTCGCTGAGTTGCTGAGTCTGGCCTCAAACCTGTGATCCTCCTGTCTCAACATCCCCAATATGGGGTGGGGTTACAGGTGTGTGCCATCAAGCCCGGGTCAAATTTCAGTTTGAACTGCCTTATATTTCCCATTCTGCAGGCTCCACGCCCATCATGCACCTGAGCACTGCAAACCAAACCTTAATGTCCTGGCTGAAGTTGTTGATGGTCCTCCACCCTGCGTTGGTCAGGTGGTAGTTGACCCACCGCAGCAGTAAGTCCTCGGGCGAAAGCTTCATCAGCTCCTCCAGCTCCTCGCCTTCGCTCAGCAGCGCGATCAAAGCTGGGAGGGAGACACCGAGATATAAACTCTCCCGGGAGGAAAGAAGGAAGCGTGTGCCGGTGACAAGAAAGGATGCCGACGCTCTCACCTTCGTTTCTGGAGATCTCAATGTCGGCAAACAGACCGACTTTGATGATCTGCCAGAGAAGTCCCAACACCAAGTGAGGTTTGCCTTCTTTGAGGTCCTGCGCGCCGATATTGACCACCGTGCAGCCGATGGCTGAGGCAGAATTCAGGGCCAGGTTTAGATTTTCCTAAATGGCCCAAAGAAAAACACAGGTGAGGAAGTCCTTTCTCGAGCCCTATCAACAAGTCTTCTACATGCAACGATGGATTGCAGAAACTCATATATATATATATATATATATTTTTTTTTTCAGAAATGGGGATAGAACCCAGGGGCATTCTACCTCCGAGATATACCTCAGCCCTATTATTTTTATTATTTTGAAACAACATCTCACTAAGTAGCTGAGGCTGTCTGAGAACCACAATCTTCCTATCTCATCCTCCCAAGTATTGGGACTGCAAACATGTGCCACTGTGCCTGACTCCAAATTTATTTATTTATTTATTTATTTATTTATTTATTTATTTATTTATTTATGTATGTATTTAGTGTGTATGTGTGTGGTACTAAGGATAGAAACCAGGGGCATTCTACCTTTGAGCTACACCCCCAGTCCAATTTCATTCTTTATTTTGAAACAGATTCTCGCTAAGTTGCAGAGGGCCCCACTAAATTGCTGAGGCTGGCCTTGAACCTTCAATCTTCCCATCTCAGCCTCCCAAGTACTGGGATTACAAGGGTGTACCATCACGCCCAGATCAGATTTTTAAACATAAATACTATTTATTTATCTATTTATTTATTTTGGGTACTAAAGATTGAACTCAGAAGCATTCTATTTCTAAGCTAGATCCTCAATCCTTTTTATTTATTTTGAAACAGGGTCTTGCTAAGTTGCTGAGACTGGCCTCACACCTGCCATCCTCCTGTTTCTGTCTCCAAAGTGCTGGAAGTACAGACATGTGCCACCATGCCCAGCTAACATAAGTAATATTTATACAATGAAATTACACCTTTTTTTTTTTTTTTTTGGTGGTACTGGGGATGGAACCCAGGGGCCTTCTACCTCCGGGCTATACTCCCAGACCTATTTTATATTTTATTTGGAAACAGAGTCTCTTAAACTAACTGAGGCTGGCTTCGAACCTGTGTGATCCTCCTGTCTCAGCCTCCCAAGCATGGAGATTACAAGATTACAAGATTACCACACCCGGCAAAATTACACCTATTTAAAAAAAAATAATGTGGTTTTAACTATCTTCTGCATATAGCAATGTTCTCTCCCCCGCCCCTCTCTCTTTGGTGTGGTACTAAGGATTGAACCCAAAGGTATTCTACCTCCAAGCTATACCTCCTTCCCTCTTTTATTTCTTATTTTCAAACAGGGTCTATGTTGCGAAGGGTGTCACTAAGTTGCTGAGGCTGGCCATAAACCTGTGATCTTCCCGTCTCAGCTTCCCAAGTACTAGGATTCTATGTGTGCACCACTGCGCCTGGTTACTGATTTTAAAATCTTTATCTCCAGCCTGGTGCCGCTCAGAGCCCCCACTCTAAGCCCTCTGTGTGTACACACTTGGTTCTACCCACCTGGAAGTTCTACCTGACCTCAAGTGCAACAAGACAGAGTAAGAAAATTCCTCACCCTGTTTCCAGTCTTCCTCTCATCCCTGGAAAGTCAGCTCTTCCTTACTGACTTGGTCAACAGGACCAACCTTCATTCTCACCTCCTTTCTACCTAAGCCAGACACCTGGGCAGAATCCAGGCTCTTCCTTGTCTCCCACATCCAATCACTAGTGTTGGTCAATCCCACATTCTAAAGACCCCTGAAAATGGTTTCAATAACTTCTGAACTCTCTAATGACCATCCTCAGACTTACTCTCTACAACACATCCTCTAAAATACTCAGTGATCTAGTAAAATAAAAAGCTGGTGTTCCCAGGTGTTTTTTGTTTTGTTTTGGTGCTAGGGCATTCTACCTCTGAACCACACCCTCAGCCCTTTTATATTGTAAGAAAGGGTCTCGCCAAGTTGCTGAGGCTGGCCTCAAACCTGGGACCCCTCCTGTCTCAGTCTCCCAAGTACTGGGATTACAGGTGTTCGCCACCACGCCCAGCTGTTCCCCAGCTTTGAAACTCTCCAGATGTTCCTTGTCTACCAGTCTTTCACTATTCTGTTCCAGCTATACAGGGCATTTGAACTTGCTGTTTTCTCAGCCCAGAATGGGCTTCCTCCAAATATATACGGTTGTGCGTATGTGTGTGCACACACGTGTGTGTTACATGGGGATTGAACCCCAAGGGCATTCTACCTCTGAGCTATACCTCAAGCCCTCTTTATTTTTTGTTTGGAAACAGGGTCTCACTAGGTTGCTGAGGCTGGTCTGGAACCTGTAATCCTCCTCTCTCAGCCTCTCAAGTCCTGGGGTTACACCCATGCACCGCCATGCCTGGCTACACAGTTGCTTTAAAACTCTGCTTTGATGCACCTAATCTGCAAAGTCTTCTCTGACCGTCCGTTATAAAACAGCATCACCATGATCCCAACGGGAGGTCGTTACTCCTTAAGTGACTCGTATCTGACGTATTCTATGCTTGTTCTATGCTTGTTTCTTATTACACCTCCCCCAGTTAAGAGTATGAACTCTCTAGCAGCAGGAGCTTTGATCTGTTGGGGACTGTTTTCCAGTCATTAAGCTCATGTTATAAGCTCAACAAAGATGTATTGAATAAATGGATGAATAAGTAAGAGGGAAGAGAAGAGTCATGTTCCAGTGCTTATGGGGCAATGAAAAACCTTCAGACTTGACCCCAGCTCATCTTCCAGGATTTCACATAAGTGTTTTATGTTTGGGGGAAGATTTATCTTAATTATTCTTTCTTTCTTTCTTTCTTTTCTTTCTTTTTCTTTCTTTTCTTTTCTTTTCTTTTCTTTTCTTTTTGTTTTTGCATGCAGTACTAGGGGTTGACCCTAGGGTCATTCTAACTCCGAGCTACACCCCCAACTCTATTTTATTTGGAAAGAGGGTTTCACTAAGATGTAGAGGGCCACACTAAGTCTCTGAGGCCGGCCACAGACTTGTGATCCTCCTGTCTCAGCCTCCCAAGGACCGGGATTGTCAGTGTGCACCGCCACGCCTGGCTCTCTAGCAAAGATTCTTTTTTGATATAAAGCCTTTTGCATTAGCTTATCATGCCCTTCTTTCCTCAAGCCATGTGATCATTCCTCAAGTCAAATGCTATCTCTTATCCAGGCATGGTGGCACTCGCCTGTAATCCAGTGCTCGGAAGGCTGGGACAGGAGGATCGCAGGTTCACAACCAGCCTCAGCAACTTGGTGAGACCCTGTTTCCACATAAAAAATAAAAAGGGCTGGGAAAGCGGCTCAGGGGTAGAAGGGCCCTGGGTTGAATCCCCGGTACAAGAAAACAAAATACTATCTCTTTCCCTAAATCATCTCCTCATACAAAAATTTTTCACTCCCTTCCGTCGACTTGTATAGTAAGTTGAATATTACCCAAGAAGAAAGAAATGTTGACACATTTATAAAATATGTAATTATTCAAATATATTTTAGTGGTAAATTCCCTTAGAAATTTCAGTGCCAGCAGCTTATCAGCATTGGGTGAATGACCTTGGCTTCCAGAAAGTCTCCATTTAGAAAAGCACTGCTTTTATTTTTTTATTTTTTTATTTTTGGTGGTACTGGGTTTCCTGGAAGCCCTTCTACCTCCGGTATACACTCCCACAGGCTACACTCCCAGACCTATTTTTTTTTTAACATTTTTATGTGGAAACAGAGTCTTTTAAGCCAGAGAGGCTGGCTCCTAACCAGCGCGATCCTCCTGTCTCCGCCTCCCAAGCGCGGGGATTACAAGCCTGCGCCACCACGCCTGGCTAAAGCACTGCTTTTAAAAATAACATGCAACAAGCGTTCAATTCCACAACATTCTATTTTGGGGGGAGGGTGGTACTGGGGTTTCTGGAAGCCCTTCTACCTCCGGGTTACACTCCCAGACTTATCTTTTTACATTTTTTTATTTGGAACACAGGATCTTCTAAGCCCAGCTCACAACATTCTAAAAGATCTGAGACACACCTGGCTACACAAGGCAGAGTCAGGTGACCCGCGGTCTCCAGAGGCCTCCTCTGCATCAGTGGGCTCTGCTGCTAGTCCCAGCGGTCACCACAGCCAACTTTTTTTTTTTTTTTTTGGTGTTATTGGGGATGGAACCCAGGGGCATTCTACCTCTGAGCTACATCCCCAGCCCTATATTTTATCCTTTATTTTGAAGCAGGGTCTCACTGAGTTGCAAAGTTGCACTTTGCAACCAATTCTCGCTGTCCACGAACCCCGATCCTTCTGTCTCAGCCTCCCAAATGCTAGGATTACAAGGGCGTGCCACCCGGCTCAAGGCCAACTATTTAATGTGTTGTAAGAGCAGCAGCTAGGCACACAGCTTTTCAAGCACAGTGAATATGTCGGCGGCTTTCTCTTGCGGTATGCTAAAGTAATTTCTCTTGCTAGGCGCCAAGTGAATGGCTCTGTCTCTTGGGGATCAGTCAGGAGTGATTAAATTCCGCATTTGGAATGAAATTATTTTTGTGGTACACAGTGTTCTTTGAAATGCAATTCTCCTGCAAACAGCAGGAACAGAAAATCCTTCAGTGGTTTTATAATCACCTAAGCATTATAAATATGTGTGATTTATAATCACACATCAGCATTATAAATATGAAAACATTAAGATATTATCAGTAAATGGCAAAATTTTAGGAAGCTTAGAAGACTTTTTAAAATTTTTGTTTTTGTTTTTTGGCAGTACTGGGAATGCTCTACCACTGAGCAATACCACCGGCCCTTTTTATTTTTATTTAGAGACAGGGTCTTACTAAGTTGCCCACACTGGTCCCCAATTTGTAATCCTCCTGCCTCAGCCTTCCAAGCAGTTGGGATTACAGGCATGTGGCCACTGTGCCAGGGCTCTGAGGATATTCTTAACCACGTCAGATGCTTCTAAGTTACCTTAAATCAATACAACTATCAAGAGAGAGCTTCTGCAAATTTAGGCTTGACCACTAAGATGTTTCTATCTTTTCTTCCCAGAGCTTAAAGGATATTTGCTCCGCTTGGGAGTCCCCAGAATGCATCAGCAAGACTGGGAAACTGGACTAAAAATGATTCCAATAATAGTACTAACCTTGTGATGACCCCATTCATAGTTACCGACAGCATGGAACTGTGTCCAAAAGATGTGATGATGTGACTTCACTAAAGTCACTGTAATAACTAGGAGAAACCAAACTTTCTACCACTCTTCCCCGCCTGCACACTGACAAGCAAAACCAGGCTGGGGCCGTCCACGCTAATATGGTTGGTGTACAGTTCCTCCTGGCTTTACTGGCATAAACCTACTAATCCTGTCTTCATTAGCAAGATTTTATTCTTCTAGGAGTCTTAAGTCTAGGGTACATGTACTACCTAAAAGACCCATTAGCCCTTCAAAGGAAAACATCAATTGATAGTTTATATCCTAAATTCATTTGTGTCCCCTACACCCCCACAAAGCAAGACTCCCAACAACCTAGCAAGATCCTATTTATAACACAAAAATATATATATATATAAAAAGGGCACGGGGTGTACCTCGGAGGGAGAATGCCCCTGGGTTCAATCCTCAGTACAAAGAGAAAGAAAGAAAGAAAGAAAGAAAGAAAGAAAGAAAGAAAGAAAGAGAAGGAAGGTAGGAAGAAAGAAAGGAAAGAAGGAAGGAAGGAAGGAAAGAATGAAGGAAGGAAGGAAGGAAGGAAGAGGGAAGGAAGGAAGGAAGGAAGGAAGGAAGGAAGGAAGGAAGGAAGAGGGAAGGAAGGAAGGAGCGAGCCCTTTTTACTCGGTTGAAAATTTCCCACTATGGTTTTAAATAGCTTCTTACACTCCTTCTATCTTGATTAACTAACAATCCCTTTACTGAGAGCCTCAAAACTGTGCTGTAGGTTTCACTGCTTTTACTTTATACCACTTTGCAAAGTTTTACAGACCCTAAAGTTTCAATTCCAGGTGAGTACAGTTTTATTAATGATTTTTAGAAGGCTGTGCTATACACTTTTTGGGTCAGTAAGAATAAACACATGATTTGTTATTCAGATTTTGTTCTTATTTTACACATCATCACTTCTACTCCATCAGGAATGTCTAAATGAGATTTATGGTGTTTTTCCTAACTAAATTGTAACTGTATGTAAGACAACATTAAGATAAAATATAGGGCCGGCGTGGTGGCGCACGCTTCTAATCCCAGCATTTGGGAGGCTGAGACTGGAGGATCGTGGTTCGCAGACAGCCTCAGCTACTTAGTGAGGCCCTCTGCAACTCAGTGAGACCTGGTTTCAAAATAAAGAATAAAAAGTAGGGCACGGGGTATAGCTTGGAGGTCAAATGCCCCACGGTTCCATCCCCAGACCCACACACACACAAAAAAAAGATCAAATATAGGTAGGTGTGTATGCTTGTACACATATGTAGCTAGAAAGTACAAACATATGTCCTTTGTACGCATGGGAATATGTTCAGTACACTGGGTTTTCTTTACATTCGGCAATGAATAGATTCCATTTCCCATAACTAGTGTCATGTTGGTTTCCTGACTTTTACGTCCTGCAATGAACAACATCTGTTTTGCAGAGTCTTTTTCATACAGTTAATTTATCTTAATGATGATAAACAAGTACAAGAAAGTGGTCCAGCAGCAGCAGAGTAGGTAAAAGAAAAAAGATGAGGAAGTCTCCAGATAATCCGCAGCCCTCCTCTACCTGATCTGTCCCAACTATTGTATCTCATTCTCACCCTTTTATCTTTTTCTTCTTTCAAAATCATGATAGCACATAAACATATCACCATAAGGTGAAAAACAATATTACCACAGTCTTACTATCTGTGTGTGTGTGTGTGTGTGTGTGTGTGTGTGTGTGTGTGTGTGTATGGTACTGGGGGTGGAACCCAGGGGCGTTCCTACCTCCTGGCTACACTCCCAGACCTATTTTATATTTTATTTGGAAACAGAGTCTCACTAAGTTGCTGAGAGCCTCACTAAGTAGCTGAGGCTGGCTTCGAACCTGTGCGATCCTCCTGTCTCAGCCTCCCAGTCGCGGGGATTACAGGCGTGCGCCACCACGCCCAGCCACAGTCTTACTATCTTTGACACACAAATTAAAGCTTTTTTGGGATAATGTTTCTTACAAAATTAGCTTTCTAGCAGACCTATTTTTCCCTGCACTCTAAAATCCTAAACAAAATGGACAGATTTAATATCTGCAGTAACACTTTGTCTCTCATCAAAACTCTTAGCCTTCTCTTATTCTACATTAGTACCCTTTCCCAAGCATTGTGAGGTTAGTTCCGGAAGAAGGCTACCTCTAAAAATAAAACCATCTAACACTTGGCCCCTGTTATAGTTAGACATAAACTCTGCCCTGAATAACTCATTTGTTAATGCTTGGAGCTGATGTAATTGAGTCTTGAGGACTGTCATCCTAGCAGTAGATAAATTTATGTAAAGGATTTATCTGGGTGGTGACCCAGGGCAGCAGGGTGTGGCTGGAGGTGGTTCCCGGGGTGTGAGGCCTTGGGGATTATATATATGGCTCCTCCTCGCCCTGCTCTCTCTTGCTTCCGGCCTCCATGATGTGAGGGGCAGCCCATGTGTTCTTCTTTTCTCTGCCTCCTGCCACCATGCCCTGAGATCCGTGGTCTCTGGCCTCACATGGACTGAACCCAAAACCTTAAGAAAATAAATCTTTTTTCTAAGTTACTTGGTCAGTCTTTTAGATTACAGCTACAAGAATGCTAACTGGAACAGATCCTCAGCTCCATTCTGTAGCTACTGCAAAATATTTACAGAATGATTTCCTTTTGTTTTCTTTAATGCACTGCATTACACATATTAAGAGTAAGCCAAACCACACCTATAATCCCAGTACTTGGGAGGCTGAGACAGGAGGATCACAGGTTCAAGAACAGCTTCAGCCATTTAATGAGACTCTTAGCAACCTAGTGAGACCCGATTTCCAAACAAAAAGTAAAAAGGGCTGGGGGTAGAGCTGGGAAGCAGAATACCCTGGGTTCTGGGTTCAAGCCCCAGTAACACACACACACACACACACACACACACACACACACACACACGAGAGAAAAAGAAAGGCTTATATCCTGATTCTGCCAGTGTTTGACCTGTCAGTGACTCAGTGTCCTCATTTATAAAGTAATTGTATATACCTTATTGTAAAGTTTCTGGGAGCAGCCAAGTAGTTAATCCAAATAGTATGTTTAGCCGGGCGTGGTGGCGCACGCTTGTAATCCCCGCGCTTGAGAGGCAGAGACAGGAGGATCGCGCAGGTTCGAAGCCAGCTGCGCGCGCTGGCTTATGAGACCCTGTTTCCAAATAAAAAAGTATAAAAAATAGGTCTGGGAGTGTAGCCCGGAGGTAGAAGGGCTTCCAGGAACCCCAGTACCACCAAAAAAAACAAACAAACAAACAAAAAAAACAAATAGTATGTTTAGAATAATGATGGGCACCGAGTAAGTAATCCTTAAATATCTACTCATTTGTGTAGAGGTTTGGAGTGGAAGCGTATGGTAAGTACAGATTCCTGAATTTTGACAAGATCTATATGGAGAAGCTGACTACAGAAGAAACTAGTATAAAAAGGGGGAAAGTTTGTGAAATGATAAAACAGTACAGAGTTCTTTCTTCAACCAACTAATTAGAACACTAGCATCAGGGCTGGGTTAACTCAGTGCTAATGTGCTTGCCCAGCATGCACGAGGTCCCAGGTTTGATCTCCAGCACTGCACCACTTCTTTAAAAAGTTTTCAACACCAGTATCAAATAAGTAAGCATTAATAAAATAACTCGACAATCACAATAATATAAGCTGAACACTATTAACTTAGGGAAGTTTATAAAAGGTCATTAGAATCATAATTTCATTCATTAGAAAATGAAGCAGAGTTTAATAAAAAACCAAGTTTTTATAAGAAAACAGAATTACATTAAATCAAAGGCTTTCCATTCGTCCAAATATCCATGAATAAAAGCTTTATATTTAGTAACATAACATTTACTGTCAAAGGGCAAATACTTACAGAAATGGTAAAAGGAGTGAGCTTTTTCTTATTAATGGCTCTTTCATCAATTGTATCTGGTTCCGATAAGTTGATCATTTTGCTAAAATAAAGGGGGGGAAATCATTTCTATCAAAATTCTCAGAAATGTTTTTAGCTTATTCTTGAATACAACCTAAATAGTTAAAAATTTTTAAGTAATAAGAAATTTCTTGAAACTGTTAAACTATAAACTTAAGTCAATTTTTAAAACCTAAAAAAATTCCTTATTATCCTAAAACAAATCTATCACTCATTGTAGCAATCTTAGCATTTACACCTAATTATTTTAACCATCTTGCATTTTTTTATGTGACTTCTTTCTATTTTACTTAATGACCATTAACCTTTACCAGCCCAAAATATAAATAAATTCTTCAAAGGCCAAATTCCATGAAGCAGTATCAACACTGTTAAAAATATGTTACAGAAAGATAAGAAGCCAGAGACTTAGTGTCTAAGAATTTAATACCTCAGACAGTTTAAAGGAAAAAATAAGCCAGGTGTGGTGGCCCACACTTGTAATCCCAGTACTTGGGAGGCTAAGACAGGAGGATCACAGATCCATGGCCAGCCTCGGGTACTTAGTGAGGCCCTCTGCAACTTGGTGAGATCCTGTTTCAAAAATAAAGAATAAAAAATAGAGCTGGGGGTATTGCTTAGAGGCAGAATGCCCCTGGGTTCCATCCTCAGTACTGTAAAAAAAAAAAAAAAAGGAAAGAAGGAAGGAAGAAAGTTCACAGAATACAAAGGGCCCAGCTGATTTAAAACATTATTTTCCTTAGATACAACTGAAGTGTGTCTTTCTGTCCCATTTCCTCCTGTTCCTGTCCCAGTCAATAGTCAATGCCCCCTTACTAATAGAAGAACAAAAGAGACCATGTAACCATTTTTAAATGCATCCAAGGACTAACTCAAAACTTTCCTGGCATTATTAATGGTAATAGACTACAAGGGCCCAGAAAAATAAGGGATTGTATGAGGGAAAAAAAATTTCGACAACATAGAGTACTTAATTTTTTAATCTTTCAAGACCTAAGTAGCTGTTAATTCCAAAAGAAAATGGGTTTGCTGAATGGAAGCTTCGTCGGGATGTCCTTCAGTGGGAACAGGAAGAATGCAGCTCCCGGTACGGCAGACCTCAACTCACCAGAGCAGGATGCCATCCGCCAGACACTTGAAGAGACTGTCGTCGTTGGGGTTCATGGGTAGAAGATGCCTGCAGTCGGGGTCAGTCTCCAGGGTTTTGTTGATCCAGTTAACAAAAGCCACTTTCTCTTCCTCTGAAAACAGAAGATCTCAGTAGGCAAACCTTATTTCACAACATTCATCACACAATGGAAACACACTTTGTAGCATCTGCTTAAAGAGGATAAATGACTATTAGTAAAACTCTACTGCAACACTAAAGGGTTGAAGAAAGAGGGAAGGGGGAATTCATTCCACTTCATCCAATGTATTAGGAGAGGAAAAGAAGAAAGATATTTATCTTTTTGTGTAGTGTGTGTATGTGGTACTAGGGATTGAACCCAGGGGCGTTCTACCTCTGAGCTACATCCCCA
The DNA here is from genome assembly GCF_963383645.1 of Muscardinus avellanarius. NCBI lineage: Eukaryota > Metazoa > Chordata > Mammalia > Rodentia > Gliridae > Muscardinus > Muscardinus avellanarius. The sequence continues at coordinate 129,322,770 of NC_137790.1, forward strand.
GCCCTATTTTTGTTTTTTGTTTTTTGTTGTTTTGTTTTTTTTTGAAAGAGGGTCTTGCTAAGTTGCTGAGGGCCTCGCTGAGTTGCTGAGGCTGGCCTTGAACCTGAAATCCTCCTGCCTCATCCTCCCAGGTACTGGGATTACAGGTGTGGGCCACCATGCCTGGCTAAAATCTACATCTTAAATTAGCACAATTAATATTTGGGTTGCCTCTAAAAGCCTCCCAAATGTACACTGCTTCCAAAATCTAATGTATCAGAAGCAAACCATAAGAAGTCAAGTATATAAAAACATAAGTAAATAGATGGAAAGATAGATAGAAATTTAAATAGGGGGGTAAATATGAAAAAAAATCCATAAGGATCCACGGTAATAAATTCCACCCCCAAGACAATTTAGAGATCTGCGATATTTGGATTTCAGAAGAAATACCGAATTCAATCAAGAGTTATTCAGCGCTGAGGATGTAGCTCAGTGGTAGAGCTATTTTTTTTAACATGCATGAGCCACTGGGTTGGATCCCCAGTCCCACACACACATGCACACACACGCATGCACACACACACACACACATATTCACACACACAGAGTTATTCAAATAAAAGAGCATCATTTCGTGAAATATTCACTATGAGAAAACTGTTACAAGTCTAGATACCAGCACTACCCTTAGCCATCTTCATCATCAGCTTCTCAACAGAGCTGCTAGTATGCGTACACTGATCTTTAGGCAGAAAATGTTGTTGAGTTAGTCAGCGGGGGAAATAGGAAGGAGCTGGAAACAAACATGCCCTACACCTTTGTTATTATGATGTAATAATATAAAACTTATTATATAAAATAGCATAACAATATAGACCCTCAAAGTCATTCATTCCGAGTTACATCAGAGTATAGTAAGCCGGCAATGCCTAGAATTAAATAATTTTCTTAAGAGCATACTTGGCAGTTACCCCCCCAAAACTTAAACCACCATACACACAGTCAGTAAAAAACACAATTATCAGCCGGGCATGATGGTGTGCGCTTGTAATCCCAGCATTTGGGAGGGTGAGACAGGAGGATCACAGTTCGTGACCAGCCTCAGGTACTTAGAGAGGCCTTCTGCAACTTGGTGAGACCCTGTTTTAAAATAAATAAAAAATAGGGCTGGGGATGCAGCTCAGAGGTACAATGTTCCTGGGTTCCATCCCCTGTACTACAACAAAAACCACACAAGTATCAATATTTCTGCTCTGTATATATCTACACACACACACACACACACACACACACACTCCACAAAAGGCATCTCAGACACACACACACACACACACACACACACACTCCACAAAAGGCATCTCAGACACACACACACACACACACACACACACACACACACACACTCCACAAAAGGCATCTCAGATTGAATGACATGAGCCGCTTTAGTGAAGGAATCGCTGACTAAAAGATGGAATTTGGAGCGGTAGGTTACCTGAATAAGAGTGCTGGGTACCCTCACTGGAAATGGACGATGTTCCTCCGATAGCAGTGATCCCTTCCCTCTTGTTAATTATTTTCCGGAATGTTTGGCTGATATCTTTGCTTTTCAATTCTTGCATTAGCTAGAATAGAAGTCAAGCTGAAACTTAATCGGATAATCAGAAAAATCGGGTGACGTGAAGGTTCTTTTAAAATTGAGAACAGGTTGAAAATGATACCAAAATAAATATGAATCAAGTGTTCCCATATGTGATGTTTAATGGGTCCACAGACAATGCTGTGTCATTTTTCCAGTAACACCAAATGGACAAATGCTTGTACCCACTGCTGGGACAAGTCAGGGCTAACCTTAAATGAAACACTCTAAAATTATTCTCCCTGACATGCCATGATGTTTTATACTAAAAGCCTAAGAAAAAACTAACTACCTCATAATGATTTTTTATTTATTTATGTATTTCTTTTTCTTTTTTTAATTTTTTATTGAACATAAATGGTATACATTTAAACTATACTTGGTGCCCTCTCCCCCCCCGCCCCTGTTTTCCCTTCCCCCCTCCCACCAATGACTGTCCAGGGTAACCATGCCATATTCATAATTTTACACATATTCAGATGTAGACCCTCATTAATCAAGTTCAGTCTTCCTCCTCCCCTATCTTTCCATTCAAGCTTTGCTGGTATTTCCCTTCCATTACCTGGAGTCCCACTGGTATCCTCTAGGTTCCCTAGTTTGGGCATATTAGAGGGAACATATGTACCTTCTCTTTCTGTGCTTGGCTAATCTCACTTAACATAATGCTCTCCAGGACTTTCCATCTTCTTGGAAGACAAAGGGGCCTCATAATGATTTTTTAAATGCCTTAGTGGAGCTGGACACAATGGTGAGCACCTGTAATCCCGGTACTTAGCAGGTTGAGGCAGGAAGATCGCAGGTGAAGGCCAGCCTCAGCAAGTAGTGAGTGACACTCATCAAACTAGTGAGACCCTGTTTCAAAATAAAAATAAAATAGAGCTGGGGGATTAGCTCGAGGATAGAATGTCCCTGTATTCAATCCCCAGTAACACACACGCACGCACGCACGCACATGCACACACACATGAAGACATTTTCCTGCCCAAACATTCCAAATGTATACAGTTAAATAAAACAACTATTTTAGGAAATAAGACAGACTTACAGACCCTCCCTTCCCAGTCATTCTTCCTGAACAGTGGTTATAGCTGAAACGGGAAGGAAGAAGAAAGTAGATGCTGAAGTAAAAAGAGATCAGGGCCTGCAGGGCCTTGGAGGACGTGTGTGTGTGTGTGTGTGTGTGTGTGTGTGTGTGTGTGTGTGTGTAAGTGCATATGTGCATGCATGTGTGAGTGTGTGTGTGTGGTACTGGGGATTGAACGCAGGAGTGTTCTACCTCTGAGCTATATAACCTCAGTCCTATTTTATTTAATTTTTTGGTACTGGGGATTGAGCCCATGGACATTCTACCTCTGAGGTACATGCCCAGTCATTTTTTTTTTTATTTTTGCGGTACTGGGGTGGAACCCAGGGTCATTCTATCTCCAAGCTACACCCCCAGCCCTATTTTTATTCTTTATTTGGAAACAGGGTCTCACTGAGTTGCAAAGGGTCTCACTAAGTAGCTGAGGCTGACCTTGAACCATGATCTTCCCGTCTCAGCCTCCCGAATGCTGGGATTATAACACTTAGCGTGCCACCATGTCTGGCTTTATTTTATTTTATTTTTATTTTGAAACAGTCTCACTAAGTAGCTGACGCTGGCCACAAATCTGTAATTCTTCTGTCTCGGCCTCTCCAGTGCTGGGTTACGGAGATATACCACATGCCTTGCTCATAGCCGACATCTAACTTTTATCCATCCTTGTGATTCTGCTTCCGCACCACATGTAAACTCTATAAAAGAAAGGACCAGGTCTCCTTCTGCTCATTATTTTACTGCCGAGAGCTCAAATATTGCTAAGGAACTAAAGAATACCAGACCAGATCATTTCTATTTCATAATTGTTTATTTAACTATATTAGTGGTCGATCAACAGTGTGTTCACACATAGTTCTTCTAGGGCATGAACGACTATTATCTAAACCTGATTTGCATTCAATGATATTCTCCTTTGTTTTATGAATCATTGGTGGAAATTATTATTTCGAACATAAGAGCTGTTGTTAGCCTCATGGTCGTTTGAAAGCAGTGTTTTTCTGTCCCCTGCAGACAAATCTACCCAGAGCCGGCCATGACATTAGTAAGATCCTGCTTGAAGGAAAAAGACCAGTGGACAGGAGAGAATCACATTACTTACGGACACGAACTCTTCAAAACTGATTTTGCCGTCTTTGTTGTTGTCTGCCACGGCTAGAATCTTCTCCACTATCTCGCGCACCTTGTAGCCGGGAAGAGGAAGGCTTGCTTCCTTAAACAGGTCCTGAAGCTCATAGTCGCTAACATAACCACTGTTATCGATATCTGTAAAGACATACCATGAGCTGTCAAATATCCTTTGTACTGCTGCAGACCTGAACTCAGCAAGCCCATTGGCTTCACAAGTGGCCGTAACCTGTGCCTGCACCTAAACTGTGGAGGGTGTGCTATATATTTTATCAAAACACTCCTCCTCCTCCTCCTCCTCCTCCTCCTCCTCCTCTTCTCCTTCTCCTTCTCCTTCTCCTTCTTCTCCTTCTTCCTATCATCACCATCACCATCACCATCATCATCACCATCATCATCACCATCACCATCACCATCACCATCATCATCACCATCACCATCATCATCATCGTCACCGTAACCGTCACCATCACCATCACCATCATCATCACCATCACCATCATCATCATCATCAACAACAACATTATTATTTTGGTGGTACTGGGGTTCCTGGAAGCCCTTCTACCTCCGGACTACCCTCCCAGACCTATTTTTTTTATACTTTTTATTTGGAAACAGGGTCTCTTAAGCCAGCATGGCTGGCTTCGAGCCTACACAATCCTTCTGTCTCCGCCTCCCAAGTGCGGGGATTACAAGCGTGCGCCACCACACCTGGCTATTTTCTATTTTTGTAGTACTGAGAATTGAACCCAGGGGTATTCTACCTCTGAACTACACCTCCAGCCTTTAAAAAAATTTTGTTGTTGTTTTGAAACAGGGACTCATGAGGTTGGTGAAAGTCTCACTACTTGCTGAGGCTGTCCGCAAACCTATGATCCTCCTGTCTCAGTGTCTTAAGTACTAGGATTATAGGTGTGTGTCAGCCTGCCCAGCTGCAACACCTATATTTATTTATTTATTTTTTTATTTTTGTGGGTCTGGGGATGGAGCCCAGGGACATTCTACCTCTGAGCTACATCCCCTGCCCTATTTTTTTATTCTTTATTTTGAAACAGGGTCTCACTGAGTTGCAGAAGGTCTCACTAAGTAGCTGAGGCTGTCCGCGAACCTCAATACTACGGTCTCAGCCTCGGGAAAGCTAAGATTACAAGCGTGCGCCACCACGCCCGGCAAACACCTATATTTAAATGGAGCCCATCCCTCCAAGGCCGGGATTGGAGCCAGCTGAGGGGTCAGGCCAGTGTCAGGGCCAGCGAGACCAGAATCGGGGCCTCCGAATGAGGCAAGGCCGCTGCTTGAGCCAGCGAGGTCTGGATCAGTCCACCGGGTAGCCAGGCCACAACTGGGGCCGTCAAGAGTGGGATCAGTATTTGCAATGCGGCATGCACAGAGAAATATCGCAGAAAATTAAAACCAGATGCTTACCTTAATCAGCAATAACTAGGAAGAAACAGGCAACAGGAAGTGGTTGGGCTATAGAAAGGGCCCTATAGTGAAGCAATTAAGGTGACCAATCAGAGGGTATGGAATGGGGAGGATGGAGCCTCTTTAAAACGCAGGAGGTACATAAACATATGTATCAAAGTTAATCACCAAACAAGCATGGGATCTAGGGAGGGGGAGGGAATGGGATGGGGGCTGGAGGAGGGCTAATTGGATGATGTGTGCTTGTATATCCTCTCAAGTCTTGTATTCCAATGTGATATATGATTACAATGCACCAATAAAAATAAATTTAATAAATAAATAAATAAATAAATAAATAAATAAATGGAGCCCATCGCCATAGATTTAAGGCCCCCTGTGTGTATTTTAAGCATACTGTATGGACAGCACTTTGACAGGAAACACAGTTTTAGAACATGACTAAGTTTCAAAGAAAGAAGCCTGGGAAGTCTCAGATATCTCAAAAAAAATATACCAGTACAGAGGAGAAAGAACATCCACTTGGACTGGACAGAAATTTACAAAACTGGATGGGATTTACAAAACCACTCCTCCGGCCCCACATTCCGTGTCTGGCACATGCATCACGGAAAATACACGCCCAGCACGGTGGCTCCACGTTTTGCCGGTGGCAGATCACTCATGTGTCAATAATTCATTGCCTCTTCATTAGGTATTTATGAAGCCATTATGTGCGCGGAATCATGTTGGATGGGCCTTTGAGAGATTAAGTGTGCAAGAAATCTCATGCTTATATTTGGATTTTCAGAAATGGGGTTTCCCGGTGGTCTGTTTTAAAAATTATTTTATGGCCGGGCGTGGTGGCGCACGCTTGTAATCCCCGCGCTTGGGAGGCGGAGACTGGAGGATCGCTCAAGGTCGAAGCCAGCTGAGCTGGCCGTGAACCGCGATCCTCCGGTCTCAGCCTCCCCGGTACTGGGATTACTTGAGAACGTGACTCTGGATAAAGGCAACGCAAAACTTCTGCCCAGATCTGGCAACACAGCATGTGGCTGTTATATTCGTTGCCTGGATCCTTTTGATACTGGCTCTCTCCGCTCACCTAGGCATATTTGCTTCGTTTTCTTTAATTCATTTTCTTCTCAGTACAAGGGCTGTCATCATTGTCACTAAATGAAGGGCAAGAACTTCTAATATGAAAAAACTTTCTAATATGAAAGTTTTTAGAATACTGATCAAAATGATGAAAAATTAGCCAGGCGTGGTGGCGCATGCTTGCAATCCCAGCATTCAGGAGGCAGAGACCAGAGGATTGTGGGCAGCCTCTGCTACTTAGCAAAGCCCTTCACAACTCAGGAAGAACCTGTTTCAAAAATAAAAAGACTAAGCCAGGCATGGTGGCGCACATTTGTAATCCCAGCATTTGGGAGGCTGAGACCGGAGGATCGCGGTTCGCGGACAGCCTCTGCTACTTAGTGACGCCCTCTGCAACTCAGTGAGACCCGGTTTCAAAATAAAGAATAAAAATAATTGGGCAGGGGGTATAGCTCAGAGGTCAAATTTCTCTGAGTTCCATGACCCAGACTCAGAAAAAGATAATAAATAAAATATAAAAAAGAAAAGACTAAAAAATAGGTCTGGGGTGTAGCTCGGAGGTACAATGCCCCTGGATTACATCCACAGTAACACACACACACACACACACACACACACACACACACAAATGATGAGATATTTCTAAACCAGAACCACCAATAACCAATACACTGCTATACACTCAAAAGTCAGCTTGAAAGCCAAATCGCTTAGTATTATAATAATAACACTGCTTACTTTGAATTTAGACCCAAACCTCAATAGTAATACACCACCCATTCAGAACATTTTCCACATGCCTGAAACATACAAGTAGACTTTGTTGGCTTATTTCTACACTAGCACTGTGGTGGGAAATATTTAAAAATAAAAAGACGAAGAAAGTTATTTACCTGCCAACCATCATTCTATACACTAAAAAGAAGAGTTAAGGCACAGGGACTTGGTTGAGACAGGTGGATCGAAGGTTTGAGGACATCCTTAGCAATGTACTGAGACTCTCAGAAACCTGGTAAGATCCTGTCTCAAAAGAAAAAATAAAAAGGGCTGGGCGTATTGGTTGGAGGTGGAATGACCCTGGGTTCAATCTCCAGTACCTGCCTCCAACATACACACACACAAAAAGACAAACGGATCTGAAGAGAGACAGACCTAGGTGTTCATATCCCAGCTCTGTCTCTACAACAACTGTGATTTTAATGTGATATGATAAGAATTATTAATAAGTACCATTTAATGAGCACACATTCTGGGCTGAATGATTTGTTAAGCCTTTGGCTTACCTTATCTCATGAAATCCTTACAACTCTGGGGCAGTGACTAGTAGCATTCTTACTTTAAAATTGAGGAAACAAAGACTTAGGTTAAATACCCTAGGAGATAGTTTCAAAAGAAGAAAATTACTATTTAATAGTTCTAGACATTTATTTACTTATTTATTTACTTAGTGGCACTGGGGTTCCTGGAAGCCCTTCTACCTCCGGGCTACACTCCCAGACCTATTTTACATTTTTATTTGGAAACAGGGTCTCTTAAGCCAGTGTAGCTGACTTCAAACCTGCGCAATCCTCCTGTCTCTGCCTCCCAAGCGTGGGGATTACAAGCGTGCGCCACCACGCCCGGCAAGTTCTAGACGTGTAGCTGGGTGCGGTGGCACATGCTTGTAATACCAGTTCCTGGGAGGCTGAGACAGGAGGATCGTAGGTTCCTGGCCAGCCTCAGCAACTTGTGAGGTCCTCTGCAACTTACTGAGATCCTGTTTCAAAATAAAAACAAAAGCCAGGCATGATGGCACACACTTGTAATACCAGTACCTGGGAGGCTGGGACAGGAGGATAACAGGTTCACGGCCAGCCTCAGCTACTTAGTGAGGCCCTCTGCAACTTAGTGACACCCTGTTCCAAAAGAAAAAAGAAAAAATAGGACTGGGAATGTAGCTTGGAGGTAGAATGCCCTGGGTTCAATCCCTAGATCCACAAACAAATAATTCTAGAGGTTTAGTTTAAGAGGATGAAAAGAGTCCTGGAAAATAGTAATAGTGGTAGATGCAAAACAATGTGAATGTATTTAATGCCACTGAACTATATACACTTAAAGTGGTTAGAATGGTCGGCTTTGCCTGGCGCAGCAGGAGTTTGTCGCCTCTAACCCCAGTATCGGGAAGGCCGAGACAGAAGGAACATAGGCTCTCAGGCAGCCTCAGCAATTTAGAAAGGCCCGCCGCAACTCAGTGAGACCTTGCTTCCAAATAAAAAAATAAGGATGGAGGTATAGCTTGGAGGTAGAATATCCCCAAGTTTGACCCAGAGTACGAAAAAGCAAAAGAATACGGCAGATTATATTATGTGTATTTTTACCACAAAATTAAAAAAAAAAGATTGAGAAATATTTTAATTTCCCCCTTTGCCCAGTAGACCCCAAACGCTCGCTGTAATAAGGTTGATGGGTGTATCCCTCTGTCCCTGAAAAAAAAAGTGTTTGGTCCAAGTGAGCAGAGGGTTTGCTAGGTTCATGAGTCACGGTTTATCTTATAAATAAAGTCAGCAAGTACATACTCCACTAGTGTTAGCAGTTCCCTCACACAGGGCAAATTATCTGGCTGTCAGAAGTATTCTACCAGTGAATTGTTTATTCAGAATATCATTAAACAAATACTGCAAGATTACATGTCCATGAGTCATAACGGCGAGAGTTGGTAGGCCAAACAAAGAAAATACATTACTAATTCATTCATTTAACTAAGACCAAGGGAAGCACTTTATTTTATTTCGGGCCTGCAAAACAACTAAAAATACCAAATTAGGAGATCCAGGTTTATTACCTCCTCAATTCCGATGCGTAAAATGAGAACATTTCAATAATGGCTCAATTTTTGTCTTGAAAGATTCGAGGCACTGCATACAAACCTCTCTAAAATTTATTACTGATATTTTTCTGGAAACCATACCACATTCATGCAATGCTCTTCCCGCAGGAGAAGTGAGAGGGCCCAGAGATCTGAAGGGCTCTCTATTTCACAGCAAAAGTTTGTAAATTATGAGATTTGTCTTTTATAAATTAAATGCTTTGCTTTTAAAAATTAAATATTACGCCGGGCGTGGTGGCGCACGCTTGTAATCCCCGCGCTTGGGAGGCGGAGACAGGAGGATCACGCAGGTTTGAAGCCAACCGCCCTGGCTTAAGAGACCCTGTTTCCAAATAAAAATATAAAAAATAGGTCTTCCAAATAAAAAAAAGTGCAGCTTCGAAGTAGAATGACCCTGGGTTTAATCTGCAGCACCACAATAAAATTAACTAATTAATTAGATCTTTTTTCTTAGCTGGGCTTATTGAAATATGATTGAAACCTCAGTACTTGGGAGCCTAGGACAGGAGGATCACAGGTGTCAGATCAGCCTTAGCAACCTAGCAAGACCCTGTTTCAAAATCAAAAGGAGAAGCTGGGCGTGGTGGCACACGCTTGTAATCCCAGCATTCGGGAGGCTGAGACTGGGGGAGGCTGAGGCCGGAGGATCGTGGTTCGCAGACAGCCTCGGCTACTTAGTGAGGCCCTTTGCAACTCAGTGAGACCCGGTTTCAAAATAAAGAAAAAAAAAAAAAATAGGTCTGGAGGTGTCACTCGGAGATAGAATGCCCCTGGGTTCCATCCCCAGTACTGTAAAAAAAAAAAAAATCAAAAGGGGGTTGGGGGTGTAGCTCAAAGGTTGAATGCCCCTAGCTTCAATCTCCAGTACCAAAAAAAAAAAAAAGCAAAGAAAAGAAAAGAAAAACCTCTTTTTTTGTCTTTGTCTCTAAAATACATCCTGCTCTACATTTTATCTCCATTTTAGTCCGTACTCAGGAGGTTGGTGAGCAGCCTGAGAACAAGAGCAGGATGCCCGGCTTGTCCTCGCGGGCCCACCCTGGACTCGCGGTTTCATGGCGTTCTCTGATGAAGGGGCGTCGGGCTTCACCGCCCGGGTCTGTTCACGGCGCTCAGCTTTCACGGGGCTGGCTCACCTTTCCCTTGCGCATCCCGGGGCCAAAGCCAAGGGGGGCGTTCTAATTCCACCAGTTGCCAGGGCTTTCTAAGGGGGAAAATGCTGCAGAACTGAGGTCCAGTAGACCATGAGGAAACCCTTTTTAGAAGAAAAATAAAAAGCTGCCAAGATGATAATGTCATAGCAACAAAACGCTGACTGGCTTTAAAAATAAAATAAAAGATATATGGTCTGTAAATATAATGCTAAGATTTTTTAAATTACAAGACGTATAGAGCCAGGTATAGAAGCGCACACCTGTAGGTAACCCCAGTACTTGGGAGGCTGACACAGGAGGATCACAGGTTTGAGGATGGCCTCAACAATTTAGTGAGGCCTCTGTTTAAAAAAAAAAAAAGAATTCAAATAGCCGGGCGTGGTGGCGCAGCACCCTTGCAATCCCAGCATTCGAGAGGCTGAGACAGGAGGATCCGGGTTCTCGGCCAGCCTCAGCCGTTTAGTGAGGCCCTTTGCAACTCAGTGAGACCCTGTTTCAAAATAAAGAATAAAAAATAGGGCTGGGGGTGTAGCTCGGAGGTAGAATGCCCTGGGATTCCAACCCTAGTACCACTAAATAAATAAATAAATAAATAAATAAATAAATAAATAAATAAAATTTAAAACGGCTGGGAGTGTAGCTTGGAGGTACAAATCCCCTTGGGTTCTATTCCCAGTACACTCCCCCCCAAAAAAAGACATACGGCATTAAAAAAAAAATACTAGATTTCCCAAGTATTCTGTGAATTCAAAAACTGTTCGTGACACAGACACAGAGGCCAAAGTTCAGTTTCTACACGGAAGTGCTACTGTATTTTTCCACTGTTATGAGGAGACCGTGTGTATTCAGTTACAGCGTCATTCATTAACCTGAATTATTCTCTGCAAAGAAATGATCAAAGAATTCAAAGTCCATTTCACCTAGAAATCCAAGCCGGCCTTTATCTTTCAGCAAGAAAAGAATCCCGTGAAACCTAGACAGAAGGGGAAGAAAAGGAATAAATCCGGGGACGACGGTGTGATGGCGGAAGATACAAGGCGCTGTTCTACTCCTGAAGTCTGACCTCAAGCAGAACAATAATTCCATCTGCTCCGTGCCTCGGGCTCACCTATTTTATTAAACGCTTCTTGGAGTTCTTCGAGCTCCTCCCGAGAAATGGTGGTGGTACTGTTTTCCATCTCTGAACAGGAAAGACAACTTCAGGCCTTTCGATCTAGAAAAAGTAATAGAGTAAAAAAATATATATATTAGTATGAGGCCCTGGGAAACAGTTAAGCGACAATAAGGTAGAAAGTATGTTCTGAACAAGAAATCGTCCAAACAGTCTGGCCGACAGGGAATAACTAAGAGTAGGTCTCTCAAGCCCGGCACAGTGGTGCACGCCTGCAATCCCAGTATTTGGGAGGCTGAGACAGGAGGATCGCAGGTTCGCAGCCAGCCTCTGCAATTTAGTGATGCCTTCTGCAACTTGGTGAGACCCCATTTCAAAACAAAGACTTAAAAATAGGGCTGGGGGTGTAGCTCGGAGGTGGAATGCCTCTGGGTTCGATCTCCCGCACCGCAAAAAACGGGGGCCGTGGGGGTATAGCTCAGAGGTAGAATGTTCCCGGGTTCCACTCTCAGTAATACACACATGCGCGCGCGCACGCACACACACACACACACACACACACACACACACACACATGTAGGACTCCCAACAACACTCTCAGCATAGTCCTACAAACAATAAGATTCAGTATGGGGAGAACAGCCTGTGTTTCACACCTCTGCTTTGATGGGGCATAAATATTTCTCAATAGTCTGTATAATTTTCACTTATATTTTAATAAGCATTTCAAGTTTAAGAAAAGCACAGCTTTTATAAATGTAAAGGATGAGCTCAGAAAAGTCACATTTAAAGACGTGAATACTGTTCACAGAAAAGAATAAATAAGTTAGAGTTTGCCTGTCCCTGGGCAGAGTGTGCCGTGGGAACGTTTAGCTTTAAGATGACCCGTCCATTGCTACGCCGCCCCTCCCTGTGGGAGACCCTTCCCAGTCCCCCTGTGCGGGACCCTTCTCACTCTGAATAGGCAAAAAAAAAACTAAAGGGGGGGGGAGTTCTGTAAAATGAGGTTGTAGGAAAGTTTGAAGGTGATACTCATAATAGAAAAGAATGGGTAAAAAACACTCCAAGCAGGAAATTTAAATTCCTCATAATCTTAGTATACACAAATTTATTTATTTATTTATTTATTTATTATTTCTTCCTCCCTCCCTCCCTCCCTCCCTCCCTCCCTCCCTCTCTCTCTTTCTCTCTCTCTCTCTCTCTCTCTCTCTCTCTCTCCTTCCTTCCTTCCTTATTTATTTACTTACTTACTTATTGTGGTGCTGGAGACGGATCCCAGTGGTACTCTACCTCTGAGCTGCACCCTCTGCCCTATTTTATTTTTTTATATTAAAACAGGGTCTTGCTAAATTGCTGAGGCTGGCCTCAAAACTGTGATCCTCCTATCTCAGCCTCTCAAGTACTGGGATTTCAGGTGTGTTCTACCACACCCAGCTCCCTAATATATATTTTTTATCTTTATCTTTCTGGTTTACTTTGAAGCCACATGTGCCTTTGTTAAGGGCTAAAACATATGAGGGTACTAGTTTATAACCCTTTTCTTTTTTGTGTGTTAACACACTGTTGTTTTGTTGCCATGCTACTAATCAACACAATATTTAATAGTCATAGATGATTATATCATAATTTATTTTGTAAAACCTTTGCCTATCTCAACTTTTTTAAAATAACGCTTCAGTAAACATCCTTGTACATAAATCTTTAATAGCCAGGTTTATTTCTGTATGATAAATATTTAAAAGTAGAATTACTTGCATTTTTAAGACTTTGAATATGTAACTGTGCAATTCGTTGTTTTTTTGTTTTGTTTTGTTTTGTTTTTGTGGTACTGGGGTTCCTGGAAGCCCTTCTACTTCCGGGATACACTCCCACGGGCTACACTCCCAAGCGCAGGGATTACAAGCGTGCGCCACCACGCCCGGCGTGCAATTTGTTTTTGAAAAGACGTAGTGGCTTGTCTATTTATTGTAAAGCTAACGATAACCCAATTATGTTACATTCCTCATATATATACTTAGTTATATCAGTTAATATGCACCTCCAAAAATAAGTGAAAGTCTGTGCTTTCTAAGAGGAAATGGAGGCAGGCATGATGGTGCATGCCCACAATACCAGCGCTCGAGAGGCTGAAACAGATCACAGGTTTGAAGCCAGTCTCAACAATTTAGTGAGGTCCCTCAGGTACTTAGTAAGACCATAATTCAAAATAAAAATAAAATAGGGCTGGAGGTGTAGCACAGAGGTAAAATGCCTCTGGGTTCAATCTCCAGCCCCCACTCCCCCCCAACAAAGAACTGAAGGTAAGTGTGAAACTTCTTTTTTATATACTTACATATAATTATATTTATTTAAGAGTTTCAATGTCCCTAAGATTTTCAGGGGAGCACATTAGTTTTCAAAATAATTTATTCACTAAAATTTAATCACTGGTCAGTGTAAAATCATATGAAATTATGTGAAGTTCTTGAGGCAACTGGCTAACTTGTAACTTAACATCTGTACACCAATTTGTTTAGGATTTTTGATATCCCTTCAAAGTGATAGATTTCTTCCTTTTATAATTTTTAGGAGCCTGGTTCTAACTTTATGTACAATTAAATGCTTTTTTTTTTTTTTTTGGTGGTACTGGGGTTCCTGGAAGCCCTTCTACCTCTGGGCTACACTCCCAGACCTATTTTCTGTATTTTTGAAACAGGGTCTCTTAAGCCAGCGCGGCTGGCCTCGATCCTCCTGCCTCTGCCTCCCAAGCGCAGGGATTACAAGCGTGCGCCACCACGCCCGGCTTAAATGCTTTTTTTATAATATCCCATTGCCCACTATGGGGATAGGGACACTGAGAATTAAAGTCAGGAGCTCTCTACCTCTGAGCTACATCCCCAGCCTTATTTTACTTTTATTAGGAAACAGGCTCTCACTAGGTTGATGAGAGTTTCACTACTTGCTCAGACTGTCCTTGAACCTGATATCCTCCTGTCCCAGCCTTCCAAATCCTGGAATTATGAGGGTGTACCACCACACCCCATCCCAGTCCTTTTATTTATTTATTTATTTATTTATTTATTTATTTATTTATTTATTTTGGTGGTACTGGGGTTCCTGGAAGCCCTTCTACCTCTGGGCTACACTCCCAGACCTATTTTCATATTTTTATCTGGAAACAGGGTCTCTTAAGCCAGAGAGACTGGCCTCGAACCTGCGCGATCCTCCTGTCTCCGCCTCCCAAGCGCGGGGATTACAAGAGTGAGCCACCACGCCCGGCTAAATTTTAATTTAATTTTATAACAAAGTCTACTAAATTGCTGAGGCTGGCCTTGAATTTGCAGATCCTTCTATCCTCAACCTCCCAAGTCCTGGGATCGCAGGCATGCACCACCATGCTGGGCCGCCAATTATTTAATTTTACACTTTTTTTGTGTGTGTGGTACTGGGGTTCCTGGAAACCCTTCTACCTCCTGGCTACACTCCCAGACACCTATTTTTTTATATTTTTATTTTGGAAACAGAGTCTCTTAAGCCAGCAAGGCTGGCTTCGAACCTGCAAACCTGCGGGATCCTCCAATCTCCGCCTCCCAAGCGCGGGGATTACAAGCGTGCGCCACCACGCCCGGCTACACTGTTTCTTAAAAAAAATGAGGAGCTCAAGTTAATTGAAAAGGAAAATAGGATAAATTTGAAAGTGCTCTTACCAGGTGCAATTTCTTATATCTTAGCATTAAATATTCATTTTATTGAATATTCCCTTTTAAAGGGTTTTACTGCAGTTAAGACTATTTACAGGCAGAGCTATTTTGAGTTGAAAGAAACTAAATGGTCTTACTAGATTTTCAAGTATAACTCCCGAGGTCTGCAAGAACTACTGCTGTGGTAAGCTTTCCATCTCTGTGGTTTCTTTCGGTCATCCTGTATATTCCTGCCCCCATTCAAAATGGTCTCCATCTCCTGCCTCAAGTTTTAAAAATAGGCATCCAATTTTAGCATTTGAACTGCACAGAAAGACTGCAAATTAATGGTCCTTGTGTTGACCTTACATTTGAGATGAGAAAAATAAAGCTAGGGTTAAATTACTTGGCTAGGTCTACTCAAATTTACATCATTTGTTAATTATACAAAATACTTTTATTCTCCTTTAATCAGGCAAAACCAGCATGTAAACTTATTGAAAAAGCAAATTACCCACATAATGTCATGCTTCTTTTTTTTTAAAGCTTTGCTTCCTAATATGTGTAAAGATGTTATTTAAAGCTGGGCGTGGTGGCACACTCTTGTAATCCCAGTGCTCAGGAGGCAGAGACAGGAGGATCGCACAGGTTCGAAGCCAGCCTCAGATATTTAGTGAGGCTCTCAGCAACTCAGTGAGACCCTGTTTCCAAATAAAGTATAAAATAGGTCTAGGAGTAGAGCCCAGAGGTAGAAAAGCTACTGGGTTCCACCCCTATTACCACAAGGGGGGAAAAAAAGATGTAATTTCAAGTCGTTTAGCATTTAAATGAAACAAAAAGAAAACTACAAAATGATCTTTAAGATATATTCTTTTTTCCTGTGTAATGGTGATGCTGGAGATTGAACCCGGAAGACGTTCTACTTTTGAGCTACATCCCAAGCTCTATTTTATTTTTTGTTTGGGAAGTGTCTCTCCAAGTTGCAGAGGGCCTCGCTATATTGCTGAGGCTGGCCTCGAATTTATGATCCTTTCGTCTCACCCTCCCAAGTACTGGGATTACAGGGGTGCGCGACCATGCCCATTGAGATATACTCTGAAAAGAACAGAACCAGGTGTAGAAAAATAAGTATGGCAGGAGGCAAAAGGGGAATGGTAATCAGTTGCATGTTTACAAAATATTTGTGAAAGTATATAAGAGCAAGTATATAGTATATATACTTATAGTATAAGGAATATACTTATATACTTATAAAGTATTTAAGGAACCACTTCTCAATGGGAAATGAAGAATTGTAGAAAGAATAAAAAAAGATAGCTGTCTTCTCATTACATACTTTTTGAGTTCATTTTATTAGACCATAAGCCTACCAAGACCCAAACATATCTAAACAATAAAGGCAGCTGTGGTTAAGACACAGAAGAGCCCCAAAAATGGTGATCTGAAGGTACGCATTATTGAATACTGATAATGATAAGATTATAAGCTATCTATTATCTGTACATTACAACTTCAAACGAGATCACCTATGTTTCCTTATAATGCAATATGCTATTATTAAAATACTAAAATAATTCATAACGGTCCGTAATGGTATGAGGGCTTAGTCATTGAGTTGTTAATGAAAATTACTTGGCCTCATCTTTTACAAGAACAAAATCGTGCATACCCCTATTCTATCAAGATTTTTCTGTTTTTGCAAAATGATGATCGTGTTAGGATTCCTGAAAATCTAATTGTGGTATATGGTATAACTTGGCAAGTATTTGTACATAGTACCACAAACTTATAGAATATCCTGCTACCTAAGAGAATACAGTAGCTTACTTTGGCATTATGAAAGGCTATTCTAATTACATAATTGCCAGGTCTGCTATGATGATTTTCATGGAAAAAATATTTCTGATACAATAAAATAGCTCAGGCCTTTTTAAAAAAAAAGTGAAAAAGAGGATATTCCATCAACAATATACATATTAAAGGGGCAATACTGGAGACTGAAGCCAGAGTCGCTCTACCTCTGAGCTACATCCCAGCCGCGTGTGTGTGTGTGTGTGTGTGTGTGTGTGTGTGTGTTTCTGGGAGTAGAACACAGGGGCTTTTACTACCTCTGGGCTATACTCTCAGACCTATTTTCTATTTTATTGTAAACAGGGTCTCACTAAGTTGCTGAGAGCCTCACTAAGTAGCTGAGGCTGGCTTCGAGCCTGCGCGATCCTCCCGTCTCAGCCTCCCAAGCGCGGGGATTACAAGCGTGCGCCACCACGCCCGGCATCCTTTCTATGTTTTATTTTGAATGAGTCTCCCTAAGTTACTGCACATTAGCCTCGAATCTACAATCCTCCCATCTCAGCCCCCCAAATACTGGTGTGGTGCACCCTTGCACTCAGCTCCCTCAACTCTATTTTTTTAATTAGCATGCAAAATTTTAGAAGAAAAACCCAATAATCCACTAGGTACCAACCCACATTTTTCTCATGATTCCCATGCTTATGATTAACGTGCCACACACTGTCTTAGCGGCTTTGTGTCCATCCTCATTTAACTTCACCACCCGCGGGGTAGGTCCCGTCCCCATTCTGGCAATTAAGAATGGCAGGATCGAATGGCAGGGCACCGAATAATTTTCTCAAGGTGTCAATGGAAGTAACTCTCAGTCTTCTGGCCAACCAAGGTGGAGCCCAATTGTACCAGTCCCTAGGCCAAGGGGCAGGCCTCTCAAACACAATCTGATAGGAAGCCACAGAAATGTACAAAGATTTATTGACATAAAAATTACACAATATTTTGCATTATACATTTACACTCCCGAAATAAAACTTGCATTTGAAAAGGAATCAGCCTCTGTAAAATATGGAAGAAAATCCTAGCGCGGCCAACTCATAGTTATTGAGCATATATATTTGTTGGTCATAAAACACTCTAAAATACCATCGTTAATCTGGGCGTGGTGGCGCACGCTTGCACTCCCCGTACCTGGGAGGCTGAGACAGAAGGGTGAAGATCTGTGCTCAGCCTCAGCTACTTAGTGAGTCCCTCCGCAACTTAGTGAGACCCTGTTTCAAAATAAAGATAAGAAATAGGGCTGGGGGTGCAAGCCCTGGGTTCAATCCCCAGGACCACAAATATTAATTAATTAATTAATTAAAAATACCATTGTTAGCCGGGCGTGGTGGCGCACGCTTGTAATCCCCACGCTTGGGAGGCAGAGACAGGAGGATCGCGCAGGTTCGAAGCCAGCCGTGCTGTCTTAAGAGACCCTGTTTCCAAATAAAAATATAAAAATAGGTCTGGGAGTGTAGCCCGGAGGTAGAAGGGTTTCCAGGAACCCCAGTACCACCAAAAAAAAAAATTAATTAATTAAAAATTTAAAAATACCATTGTTAGTATTCACTTTGCAAAACTAATTATTTATTTACTTATAATTCATTTATTTATTGTAGTACTGGGGACTGAACTCAGAGGCATTTTACCTCCAATCTACACCCCCAGCCATTTCATATATATATATATATATTTTTTTTTTAATTTGTTTTGTTTTGAAAAGGGTCTCAGTTGCTTAGAGTCTTACTAAATCGCCGAGGCTTGTCTTGATCCTGTGATCCTCCTGTCTCTGCCTCCCAGGCACTGGGATTATACGCATGTACCACCACATCCGGTTCACTTTGCCATTTTAGAAATGAAGAACTCGTTCCTTAGTTCTGAAATACCTAGCATTTAAACATATGTATGTAGGTACCTGAGACCTCCAAGAGCCTAACTACCAAACCCAACCCTGAGAAAGAGCTCAGCATCACTGATGAAAGACCCACCAATGGGTCAGTAATGTCCAATTCATTATAACTGATATATTTCCCCTGGATTTTGACACATTCCCTATATTTCTGCGATAATTCCAATACCGCGTTCCTCTCCCACCCTTGTCTTTTTAGCACAAGTCATTTTAAGTGGAACATTCTTTTACCAACCCTAGCCTCTAATTTTTCTTTCCTGATCCTCAAATATACTTTGCTATATATACTTTGTATATATACAAATATACTTTGCTACAACCAAATATATATTCGGAAGGTAAAGAAAAAGCATGTTCTAAAAAAAAAAGAATTTTCCAATTTAGGTGAAATTGAATCTGCTCTTTTATCCTCCCTCAAATCTGTAACTTCTTTGAGCCTTTTAAAGCTCTACCAAAGTTAGGCAAAGCGGTCCTTTAGGCTTGGCAGGACCCAGAGAAAGCCCTTTCTACAATAGTTCCCAAGAAAAGGGTGTTCGGAACCTGTGCGTGGTGGCACGCTCCCGTAATCCCAGACTTGGGAGGCTGAGACAGGAGGGTCGCAGGCTCGAGGTCATCCTCAGCAACTCGGCAAGACCCTCAAAAACTTAATGAGACCCTGTTTCAAAATAAAAATAAATAACGCCGGGCGTGGTGGCGCACGCTTGTAATCCCCGCGCTTGGGAGGCAGAAACAAGAGGATCGCGCAGGTTCGAAGCCAGCCGCGCGCGCTGACTTAGGAGACCCTGTTTCCAAATAAAAAAGTATAAAAAATAGGTCTGGGAGTGTAGCTCAGAGGTAGAAGGGCTTCCAGGAACCCCAGTACCACCAAAAATATATATATATAATAATAATAAATAAAATAAAATAAATAAATAAAAATAAATAAACAGAATAAGGCTGGGGATATAGCTCAGAGGTAGAAGGCTCCTGGGTTCAATCTCACAGTACCGAAGAAAGAAGAAAAGAAAAAAGGGCATTAGGAACAGACCTGAATTGCCATCAACTAACACGATTTTTGTCTCTCTACCAACACGACCAACCATAAGAAACGAAAGCAATCTCACCTCGCACCCGCCAGCACCTTCTGGCTTCCAGACTATGCCATGTCCTCTCCTTCCACGGCGGCCCTGCCCTAGGTCTCTTGAGATTCTCTGAGTTCCCAAGCTAGCCTCTCGCTCAGCTCAGCTGGCTTTGTCCCTCATCCATCCTGTCAATTCCCTTCATACTTTACCCCCCACCCAGTCCCCAAAGTACCATCAAAATAATGGCAAGTGTTTCCTGGGACCTGCAGTGGGGCCCTGGATTGTGCTAATCTCACAGAGGAGTCACTGCGTGTTTACTGTTCTACTCCTGGAACAAGCATCCTTTCAAATGCAAAACCGAGACCACAGAGGTGAGGTAAATGAAATAGGAAGGTAAATAAAAGAGTCAAAATGGAATCTGCAGGGCGTGGTGGCGCAGGCTTGGAATCCCAGTACCGGGGAGGCTGAAATAGGAGGATCCGGGTTCGCAGCCAGCCTCAGCTACTTAGTGAGGCCCTCTGCAACTTAGTGAGAACCTGTTTCAAAATAAAGAATAAAGCCGGGCGTGGTGGCGCACGTTTGTAATCCCAGCATTTGGGAGGCTGAGACCTGGAGGATCCCGGTTCGCAGACAGCCTCAGCTACTTAGTGAGGCCCTCTGCAACTCAGTGAGACCCGGTTTCAAAATAAAGAATAAAAAATAGGGCAGGGGGTGTAGCCTGGAGGTCGAATGCCCCTGGGTTCCATCCCCAGACCCGCAAAAAAAAAATAAAAAATAAAAAAATAATAAAAAAAAAAAAGGCTGAAGGTGTAGATAGGAGGTAGAATGCCCCTGGATTCAATCCCCAGACCTACGAACAAAAACAATAATAATAATGATAAACTGGGCGTGGTGGCAGAGGCTTGCAATCCCAGTACTTGGGAAGCTGAGACAGGATTGCAGGTGTAAAGCCAGCCATGGCAACTTTGCAAAGCTCTCAACGGTCTATTGAGACCCTGTTTCTAAATAAGAAATAAAATCATGCTGAGGGTGTAGTTTAGAGGTTGAATGCCCCCCTGGGTTCCATCCCAGTACCAAAATATAAATAAATAAATAAATAAATAAATAAATAAATAAATAAATAAATAAATAAATAAAATCTGCCAGACCATGGCTGCATCTCAGAGGTAGAGTACTTGCCTAGCATACAGGAGGCCCTAGGTTCAATCCCTAGTGTGGCAAAAAAACAACAACAAACAGTTTCTAGTGTTTTATTTCTTAATTTCTATTAATGTAGCTTAATTAATATCTCTACTTTCTCATGGCAAGCATCATAAGGGCTTGGGACTTGGTTTGTTTGATTTTTGTTTCTGTGGTACGGAGAATTGAAACCAGGGACATTCTTCTAAGCTAGACTCCCAGCCCTTTTTATTCTGAGACAGGGTCTCACCAGCTTGCCCTGGGTCTCGCCAAATTGTCAAGAGCCTTGCTAAGCTAGCTTTGAACCTGCTGATTCACCTGTTTCAGCCTCCCAAGTGCTGGGATTACAGGTGTGCGCAAGACGTCTGCTATCACAGGGAAATTTTAAGAACAGACTGATGACTATTTCACACCAAAGTATGAATGACCGATAAACCCTTACGAGTAATAATTCTCCAAACCATATTAAAATTGTTGTTTGATCAACAGAATATTTAATTATCCATAAAATAAATGATTCACATTTGCTTCTCAAAAATACATACCAAGTAGAAAAAGCAAACTGCTAAAGGATTTATAGAATATGTGATTTATTACAAATTATAAAAACACAAAATGCCCTAAAGGTTGCTTATGATGCCAACACATATTACATACATTTTACATACTACATATATATGTAGTAATACTTAACCCTTGAAAATAACCCAAATTCAGAAGAGTGGTTGTCTCTGGAGGGGGAAGAAAGGGAGGGAAGTTGGGGTTGACAAGGTGGTGAATTAGAATCTGTTACTATTTTTAAAGAAATATTTAAAGTAATTATGACAAAATAAAAAGGTAGTTGTTATAAAGACGCTCTTCTCAAACAAGCAATATAATTCCTTAAGTGCCTGGACAATCCTAGAGACTCTGAGAGCATGAATTAGGCCCTGTTATGAAGAATTAAATCAGATATAACACATACGAGTTGACCAGACACTTGTTTCCAAACCAACTGAGGTAGGGGTGTGTGTGTGTGTGTG
This sequence comes from Muscardinus avellanarius, assembly GCF_963383645.1. NCBI lineage: Eukaryota > Metazoa > Chordata > Mammalia > Rodentia > Gliridae > Muscardinus > Muscardinus avellanarius. The sequence goes on from NC_137790.1 coordinate 129,344,878, forward strand.
TGTGTGTGTGTGTGTGTGTGACTTTCTAAATGGAGGCCTGGAACCTACTGAAAGAAAAGAAGAGAAAGGAAAAAAGAAAAGAAAAGAAGAGAAGACAATACACTGTTGTCATAATGCCAAGGCCTTTCTCCTTCAGTCTTTTGAGTATTGGCCATTTCGTTATCCCCCCATTGCCAAGTTTGACACGGGACATCAGCCTTTCCAGGGTCCGCTCGCCACTTCACTCCCTACGCATCCTAAACCCCTCCCCAGTGTCAGACACGACCCACCGCCCGGGTTCTCCTTCAACCAGCACCCCCGCCCCTATGAATTACTGAGTGCACACACAGAAATGTATTCTTGACTGCGCATCGCTTTATAATGGACCTATCTTGCCATCTTCTTCTCATCCCCCCCTTCCTAACGTTATTATTTGCTTCTTGCAGGTGAATGATTCATATTTTAGCCAGGCTTGGTGGCACGTGCCTGCATCCCAGCACTTGGGAGGCTGAGACAGGAGGACGGTGGGGTTCGAGGCACAGGCCACCGTGGTCACCGCCGTGTGACTGCATTCGGACACTTGGGCACTGACTTAGGGCTAGGATTTGGTGGCTGTTAGAATCACTTTTGTTAGAATTACTCTTTTACAAGCTGGGCGTGGTGGCACGCACTTGCAATCCCGGCATCTGGGAGGCTGAGACGGGAGGATCGTGGTTCGCGGACAGCCTCAGCTACTTGGTGAGGCCCTCCGCAACTCAGTGAGACCCGGTTTCCAAATAAAGAATAAAAAATAAAGCTGAGGGCGTAGCTCAGAGGTAGAATGCCCCTGGGACTGCCAAAATAAAAAAAAAAGTACTGTTTTACCTCTCTTTACTTACAGAAACTAAATATGCAGCTCTGATATCATTCATTTGTGTATTCGATAGATGTAGACCACTTGACTGGGCTATAAACACAGACCCACAGATATTTAAAGCCACACAGGAGTTACTTTCTTCTAGAACGGCTCCACTTGTATAATGTGTATCAGATCCGACTGCAATTGCCTTGGAAACTTAACTAAAACTAATTTTTTGTAAATGATATAATCGTATGAATACTTCTCAGATGAAATATTAGAGTCAGTGTCTAATTCATTTACTACTGAAATCTAGATTTACGGGTTTATTTATATACTTAATACCATTTTATTTTGGCAAAGAAAGAGGTTACTGCAGAACATATTACCTCTGAGCAAAAACCCAAGCCCTTTCTACTCTTTATTTGTAACAAGTCTCAGTTGCTGTAGGTCTCACCGAGTGGCTGAGGCTGGCCTCAAACCCACAATACTCCAGTCTCAGCCTCCGAAGGGCCCCAGCCAGCTATCCCACCTATTATAGTGGTCATTCAGCATACAGCATATATGACTTTGGGCTGGAAGTTTCTAGATTGACAAGATGGCCGTATCATTGTATATCCCACATCAAAAAGAGGCTGAGACAGGTGGGTGTGGCGATGTATGTGTACACACAGGCTCACTCACACACACATGAGCTTAAGAGGAAACGAAAATAAGAGAAAGTGGTAAGGACCAAAGACTCAAAGAACACAGAAACAGAAACTCTGGGAAAGGCATTTATTAAGGGAAAGGCCCGTGTTGTGGCTAAACCATCCCTTTTCACGAAAGCAGACTGCAGGGCAGAGGGAGGCCTCTCTCCAGTCAGAATTCCAGTGTAAACTATGCGGTGAAGCGGGGCGTGGTGGCGCGTCCCTCTAATCCCACTACTTAGAAGGCTGAAATAGGACGACTGCGGGTTTGAGGCCAGCCTCAGCAAGTTAGTAAGACCCTCAGGAACTTAGCAAGAGGCTGTTTCAAAATAGAAAGTAGAAAGGTCTGAGGGTGCAGAACACCTCTGGTGGGTTCAATCCCCGGTACCAAAACAAAACAGAATAAAAACAAACACATAAGGTAGTAAGTCAACAAGTATTTTGAGAAGGCGAAAGTGGATTCGCGTGTGGGATGTGATCACCCAAGACAGAGGTTCAAGCGTGGCTCGATTTGACCCAGCAAGCCAGAGTTGCCCGAATGGTTGAACCAGAATGTCCAGGGGTGGGGAGGGGGCAACTCGTCTCTCCCCACAATCCCCTTGCCCCCGGGGCTCTCCCCATATCCCTGTCTCACATCAAACAGGTGCTTTTCAAATTTAAAAACCAAATGCTTACAGTGTAAGCATGGAAGGGCTGAAGGGACGGCCCAGGCAGAGAGGCACAGCGCGTGACATCTGGCCTGCGTGATGCCCTCTCTCCATCCAGATGGGTGCAACGACCTGCCAGACCTCTAGGGATAAAGGCACAGCTGTCTGCCCGAGAGGCAGGAAAATCCTGGCTCCTTTGGCAAGGCACCAGTGCGCCAACCGCAGGAAAGCAGCTTCCAGCCGCTCCCGAGCTGACTGCCAGTGTTGGGGATGCTAGCTGTAACCCACCGGCCTCTGGGTCTGGGCCTTTTTGGTACTTTTTACTCATTCCCTTCCTCCAGAAAATTTTTGCCAATTTCTTTTTTTTCTTTGCGGTACTGGAGATTGAAGCCAGGGGCGTTTTGCCTCTGAGCTACACCCTCAGCCTATTTTATTTTTATTTATTTTTTTAAAGAAATTTTATTTATTTATTTATTTTATTGTGGTACTGGGGGTGGAACCCAGGAGCTTTTCTACTCCCAGATCTATTTTATATTTTATTTGGAAACAGGGTCTCACTAAGTAGCAGAGGCTGGCTTCGAACCTGCGCGATCCTCCTGTCTCAGCCTCCCAAGCGCTGGGATTACAAGCGTGCGCCACCACGGCCGGCAAGCCTATTTTATTTTTATACTGATAGAGATCTTGCTAGGTTGCCGAGTCTCACAGCTTGCTGGGGCTGGCCTCGAACCTGAGATCCGTGAGTGCGCCACCACGCCCAGCTTTCCAGTTTCTTTTTATTCATCTTCAGGTAAAGATGACAAGCTGAGAAGTCACCGGAGAAACAGAAATGGGCAGGTGCTTCAGGTATTAGGCAAGGAAGAACAATCTAGATACAAGAGCATCCAAGGTGAACGGGTCATTAAAGTCAGAGTTGTTTTTTCTGTCCAGTGCTGGGGACTGAACCGAGGGACACCTTGTGTGCCAGGCAAGTGCTCCAGCCCCGAGCTTTGGCACGCAGCCCATTTTATTTTACTTTATTTTGAGACAGGGCTTCAGTAAATTTCTCTGGCTGGCCTTGAACCTGAGATCCTACTGTCTCAGTCTCCCAAGCAGCTGGGATGACAGGTGTGTACCACGAGTTAGGAAATTTCTTTTTGTGTGTATGTGGGGATGGAAACGCAGGGGCCTTCTGCCTCTAGTACTAGGGACCGAACCCAGGGGAATTCCACCTCCGAGCTACACCCTCAGCCATACTATTTATTTATTTATTTATTTATTTATTTATTTATTTATTTATTGGGTGGTACTGGGGTTCCTGGAAGCCCTTCTACCTCTGGGATACAGACCTCTTTTTTATATTTTTTAAATTTGGAAACAGTCTCTTAAGCCAGCACGGCTGGCTTCGAACCCACGTGATCCTCCTGTCTCCGCCTCCCAAGCGCGGGGATTACAAGCGTGCGCCACCATGCCTGGCTATTTATTTATTTTTTTTTTTATGTGTGGTACTGGGGACCAAACCCAGAGTATTCTATCTCCAAGCCACACCCTCCGCCCTATTTTATTCTTTTATTTTGAAACAAGGTATCACTAGGTTGCAGAGGGCCTCACTAAATACCTGAGGCTGGCCACGAACCTGCAATCCTCCTGTCTCAGCCTCCCAAGTACTGGGATTACAAGCGTGCACCACCACACCTGGCTTATTCCTTACTTTTATTATTTTATTTTATTTTAGTACTAAGGATTGAACCCAGGGGTATTCTACCTCTGAGCTATACCTCCAGCCCTATTTTTTATTCTTTATTTTTGAAACAGGGTCTCACTAAATTGAGGAGGGCTTCACTAAATACCTGAGGCTGGCTGGGAACCTGCGATTCTCCTGTCTCAGCCTCTCAAGTACTGGATTACAAGTGTGCGCCACCACACCAAGCTGACCTTTTATTTATTTAGAAACAGGGTCTCACTACGTTTCAGAAGGCCTCACTGAATAGCTGAGGCTAGCCACAAATCTCAGATCCTCCTGTCTCAGCCTCCCAAGTACTGGGATTACAAGTGTAAGCCACCATGCCCAGCCTGAGTTAGGAAATTTCTAATATATTACATGTATAGATAAAAAGTAATTTATCGCCGGGCATGGTGGCGCACGCTTGTAATCCCCGCGCTTGGGAGGCGGAGACAGGAGGATCGCGCAGGTTCAAAGCCAGCCACGCTGGCTTAAGAGACCCTGTTTCCAAATAAAAATATAAAAAATAGGTCTGGGAGTATAGCCCGGAGGTAGAAGGGCTTCCAGGAGCCCCGGTACCACACAAAAAAAGTAATTTATCCAATCTCTTAGAGTAATATAGATATTATATATGTATATGATATATACATGTATATTATAAATGCATATAATGTATGCATATTGTTTATTTTTATTAAAATAAATAAATATATTTATTTATTATAATAATATATTATTATATTGTATATTATATATTATATTATACATATGTATATATGTTTATAATATATGTATGAATATAATTATATATAATTATACTCAACTATATAATTATAATATGTAATATTATGATATATAATAATTTATAAGTAATACATAATATAATATGATATATAATATAATGCATAATTATATCATAATATATAATATATAATAATTATCATATGTGATTACAATATATGATAATATATAATAATTATATACTAAATATTATGGCATATATATATATATTTTTTGGTGGTACTGGGGTTCCTGGAAGCCCTTCTACCTCTGGGCTACACTCCCAGACCTATTTTATTTTTGGAAATAGGGTATCTTAAGCCAGTGCAGCTGGCTTTGAACCTGCGCGATCCTCCTGTCTCCACCTCCCAAGTGCGGGGATTACAAGCGTGTGCCACCACGCTCAGCATATGGCATATAATTATTATATAAATAATTATGTTTTATAATTGATATGTTATATAACTTAACATATAGTTATATAACTATAATGTATACAATATAATTACCCTACATATGTGTGTGTGTGTGTGTGTGTGTGTGTGTGTGTGTGTGTGTGTGTATGTATCTGAGGTGTTGCAGGTGTCCTGATATCCCACCAGAACCAGGTCTACTGGGCACCGAGTCCCTTTAAGCTAGCTGGACTCCGGGGGAGCACTTGAGCCCTACCTAGGTAGGGCCCCGGGCTCTAACTTTGTGGCATGCCATGGTAACAGGCTTCCAAAGCACAAAAAGAATAAGAAAGACACATGGCAGACAGGAGGCGCAGAAATGGAGCTCTCCATTTTTCTGACAGTATTCTTACGGAGGGTCAGTATCAAACAGGGTTTCAGCTTCCTGAAGACACTGGCCGGGAATGAATCAGAAATAGAAACAAGAGAAATGACGGGATTCTTTTTGTTTTCCCGGTACTGGGGATGGAACCCAGGGCCATTCTACCTCCGAGCTCCACCCCCAGCTCTATATTTTATTCTTTATTTTGAAATAGGGTCTCACTGAGTTGCAAAGGGCCTCGCTAAGTAGCCGGGGCTGTCCGAGAACTGCGATCCTCCTGTCTCAGCCTCATAAATGCTGGGATGACAAGCGTGTGTCACCACGCAGGGCTACGGCAGGCTTCTTTATCCAATATATTTGTTGTTTCCTTGTTGTTTTAAAGTTCCTGCTGGCCACATTGATGTCACTACATCGCCATTCAGAACTACACACACTGCCTAGTGGAGTCTCTATTTTCAAATTCTAAAGGGAAACACTGCAGAGATGAGGCCTCATGCACTTGTCTTTTTTTAATTTTTCTTAACCCAGGAGCATTCTACTGCCAAGTTATATCCCCAGCTCCCGTTATTTTTCATTTTGAAACAGGGGTCTTGCAAAGTTGCTGAGGCTGGTCTCGAACCTGCAATCCTCCTGTCTCCGCCTTCCAAGAATGGGATGACGGGCATGTACCACCAGACTAGGATTCTCTGTTTTGTGAGTTTGTTTTCTTAAACTACACTTCAGACAGTCCTCGTCCCGAGGTTATGGCTGAACACTTTTAGTCCAACCTTTACCTCTGGACCCCTTTCCATCCTTTACACAGCCCTGTTTCCCACTGCACCCTGAGAAAGGCCTTCCCTTTCTCTGAAGCCTCTTCCTCCTCACTGCCCTACAACTTACCTTCGACTGTTTCCCGTCTCTAGAGACTTTGCTCTCACATCCGAGCACCCACCCTCAAAGCACAGCTCAGAGCTGGGCGTGGTGGTGCACACCTGTAATCCTAGGACTTGGAAGGCTGAGACAGGAGGATCCAGGCAGGAGGCCAGTCATAGAAACTTAGTGAAAGGCCCTGTTTCAAAATTACAAAATAAGAAATAGGGCTCTGATGGCGCGAAGATAGAACACCCTTGGTTTCAATCCCCAATATCACAAAATATAAATGAGGAGGAGGAGGAGGAGGAGGAGGAGGAGGAAAAAAAATTATCTAAATTTTCTGACTGAAAGATTCAAGGAAGAGTTTGCACTAGAGAGGTGGTATCATTTGAGCTAAACCTTGAAAACAATGGTCAGGGATGTTAATCCCAGCTGAGGAGGAAAAATATCCTTTGTGGTTTCCCCAAAGAACATTCCTAGCCTGACAGAATGCAGTTCCTAACTATTTATATCATTTTATCATCTTATAATTTTTAAATAGAGAAGAAATATGAGACATGTCATCACCCTCATAATATAAGTCATCACCTTTTATAAGGTGATAAAATGACGTAACCCAGTATAAATGCTTAGTTAAGAACACCATTTTTTTTTTTTTTTTTGCATTGGAGAATAAACTCAGGGGCATTCTACCTCTGAGCTACACCCCCAGACCTTTCTACTATTTATTTTGGTTTTTGGTGGCACTGGGGTTCCTGGAAACCCTTCTACTTCCGGTCTACACTCCCAGACCTATTTTTTTATATACGTTTTTTTAATTTGGAAACAGGATCTCTTAAGCCAGCGCGGCTGGCTTCGAACCTGCGCGATCCTCCTGTCTCCGCCTCCTAAGCGCGGGGATTACAAGAGTGCACCACCACGCCCGCCTGGCATCTACTATTTATTTTGAATCAGAGCCTCACGAAGTTGCTAAAGCTGGCCTTGAACCTGCCTCCCAAGTCCTGGGATTACAGGTGTGCATCACCATGCCTAGCTAAGAACACAACTTTTAACCTCTTGGCAGCAATGCTGGTGAAGGTATCGCTCCTTTAAAAGCCTTTGATTTCCTGTTAAGTCTTTTTGACCACTAGTAATGTCCATCTCTGGCACATGGACAATAACCCCTCCCATTTCCCCACCAACAAGCTCCCCCAGTATTTGGAGTAGACCAATAATGGCCAGCCTAAAGACTCTCCCATCTCCTATTCAAATCAGTCAAAGTGTATTTCTTCTTATGAATCTCAGAAGAGATTTTTTTTATTTTTTTTTTAATTTTTATTTTTTAGTGGTGCTGAGGATTGAACCCAAGAGCATTCTACCTATAAGATAAACCCCCAATAAAATTAAAAACCTTACTTTTAATTCTGAAACAGGGGCTCACCAAGTAGCCAAGGCTGGCTGTGAACCTGCGATCCACCTGTCTCAGCCTCCCAAGTTACTGAGATTACAGGCATGCACCATGCTTGGTGAAGCAATACTTTTTTTTTTTTTTTTTTTGGTGGTACTGGGGTTCCTGGAAGCCCTTCTACTTCCGGGCTACACTCCCAGACCTATTTTTACATTTTTATTTGGAAACAGGGTCTCCTAAACCAGCGCGCGCGGTTGGCTTCGAACCTGCGCGATCCTCCTGTCTCCGCCTCCCAAGCGCGGAGATTACAAGCGTGCGCCACCACGCCCGGCTGAAGCAATACTTTTAAGAAGGAATTGTCTATGACTTCCATGACTCTTGACTTCATTTGTGTCTCCTTACCTACTGACATTGAAAATATTTAGTGTGCCAACTTGTTATTTGTGCCAGCTATGGTATTTTGATAAGCAAAACAATAAAAATCAACTCTGGCAAAAACTTGTCAAAAAAAGGGACGTACTGGATGTGTGAAAAAGAGGGAATTTCAGGGTGTTGATGCAAAAAATCAAGAGACAGCTGAACAAACAGGCTTCAGAAGAGGATCATAGATTCAAGGCTAGTCTCAGCAACTTAGCACGACCCTATCTCAAAATAATATAGGGCTGGGGGTGTGCCTCTGAGGTAGAATGTCCCTGGGTTTAATCTCCAGTGCCACACAAAAAAAAAAAAACAAAGAAACTAACAAACAAAAAAACAGGTTCCTGAAAGACAAGTGCCAAGCAGCTCCAGAAAGATCCAGAGTGGGAAATCTGATGTGCTACTTGGAGCACTCTCCATCAGGCCTTGGCCGCCATCTCTGGATGACAGTCTCGTTCCTGGGATGTTGAGTATAATTCAGCCATGTGGCCTGTGGCCACTCCTGCAATCAGAGGATCCTCCGAAGCCAAGACCTGCAGCTCTAGAGAACTTCCTCGGCCTGAGTTCATTGGCCGATGCAGGCACACCATCCTATCATCTTCTGACTTGAACTCACCACACCCAATGGAGAACACCTAAAGATATTCAAGATGCCTCAGGGGAGGGGGAAACTGGGGACGGAGGAAAGCGATGGTTCAGATAAGGTTAGGTCCATAGCAGTTTTCACCATCAATCTCACTCACTTGTATGGGGAGGCAGGGCAGGTACCGGAAGGGAATGCCACAAGTGATGTGTGATGCTTGTCTGTATCACTTGAATCTCACGATGATGGATAATTACATCACACCAATAAAAGCATAAAATCTCCCCCAAACTCCCCCACCCAGAACTGCAATTCACAGCACTCTGAGGTAGCCCAAAGCAAATGAGACTTCCCTCACCCTCTTAACAATAAACCCTCATGGGTATTGAGCATAGACCAAGCCCTGTCCTAAGTTCTCTATATATTGTCCTCACAGCAGCTCTGTGGGGTGGTAATATTACAATTTCCACTTTACAGTTAAAGAAATAAGGCCATAAGCTTCCCAGTAAGTGCCAGGGCTGGGCTAGAAACCCATAGCTTTCATTTCTAGATGACCTTCCTACTGGTGGTCACCACAGGTCCCCTTCCATACCTCTATCTCAAGTTATTTTCTCCATGATATTTTCCTGTTAGAAGATGCAGTAAAAGCAGCCAGGCATGGTGGTATGCTCCTGTAATTTACTCAGTACTTGGGAGGCTGAGACAGAAGGACTGCAGGTTCAAGGCCAAGGAGATAAAACTTAGCAAGACTAACCTCAGCAACTTAGTGAGACCCTGTTTCAAATTTTAAAAAGGGGGGGTGGTTAGGGATGGAGCCTAGAGACAGAATGAAAAAGAAAAGAAAAAGAGTAGAAGGAGGAAGAGAAGGAAGGAGGCTGCTGCTATAAAAACCTCCTTCTGTTACAGAACTATTAGGGTAAAGGCTAGACACAGTGTGATCTCTCTTTCTAGAAACGGAGGAAAGATTTAAATAAGCTTTATGGAAATGTTTTTTACGTCACTTTTTTGTCTCTGAAAAAGAACTTTGTTCCTGTTTTCTGAATTATGTATTATTTAGACACAGAAAATTATACCTTATGGAGGTCGCTGCCCAGACCATAATTGCCTATAATGCCAACCAAATATCTCAGAATGAACAATTCAGTAGCAACACCCAAGAATTGCCGGAGAACAGAAAGCAGCGACTCCCAGAATTACTTCCCTTTTAGAACCCCCTTCCTCCCGGTGCATGCCCAGAATTCCAAATGTCAATGATTCACCACAATACACGTGAGATTCAGATCCAAGCTGTGTCCGTGTGAGCGTGAGATTCCGACCCAGGGCGCTCCGTGTCACGGCTGAACTTTAACCTCCCTAACACACGCACACATCCACTACAAGTTTTTCATTCTTTACCCAGACGAAACTTAAAAAGCGATTCCAGGAGTTGAAACTCCAAGGTACTTTATTTTACAACCCGCAGAACCCAACTCTGACACTCCCTCTATTAAAAGACAAAGCAAGGGTCGTCACTTATACGTAGGTTGTTTCAAGAATTCAGAGAAATGTTGCCTAAAATCCTAAGTTTCTAAAGGCTATATATTAAAAAAAACTAACCTGAAAAATAGGTATTAGCAAACAACTAGAAAAGAGGCCATAGGTAGACGCGATGCCTGTAATCTCAGCTACTGGAGAGACTGAGACAGGAGGATCTCGGGTTCCAGGCCAGCCTCAGCCACTCGGGCCCCCAGCGCCTTAGCAAGACCTTGTTTCAAAATAAAAAACAAACTAGGGCTGGGGGTACAGGGCCTGGCAGCACACATCTGTAACTGTGTGCCGTAACCTCATCAAATTTTCTGTATCATATCAATGATCATGTCATTTCTAAATAAACAGTTTTGCTTCCTCCTTTCCATTACGTTTTTTGTTGTTGTTTTATTTTTTATTTTTTGGTGGTACTGGGGTTCCTGGAAGCCCTTCTACCTCCGGGCTACACTCCCAGACCTATTTTTACATTTTTATTTGGAAACAGGGTCTCCTAAGCCAGCCACACACGCCATCGAACCTGCGCGATCCTCCTGTCTCTGCCTCCCAAGTGCGGGGATTACAAGCGTGCGCCACCACGCCCGGCTCCATTATGTTTTATTTCTTCTTGTCTTACTGCACTGGCATAAACCTCTGACAAACGCAGCTGGTCAAATCAAACACCCTTGCCTCCCTGAATCTTAGCGGAGAGCATTTAGTACCGCGTCATGAAGTGCGTCGTCAGCAGTAGGTTCTCCATAGTGTTCTTTATCAAATTGAAGACGTTCCCTTATAGTCTGGCTCTGCTATGAAGCCTTTTTTTCCTTTTTAATCAGCAACGGATGTTAGCTTTCCAATGCTTTTCTTGTGTCTATGAAATCATTAGAGACATTTGCTTATTAATATTGTGAACTATAATGATAGGTTTTTTTTTTTTTGGTGGTGGTACTGGGGTTCCCGGAAGCCCTTCAACCTCCGGGCTACACTCCCATACCTATTTTTACATTTTTACTTGGAAACAGGGTCTCCTAAGCCAGCGCGCGCGGCTGGCTTCGAACCTGCGCGATCCTCCTGTCTCTGCCTCCCAAGCGCGGGGATTACAAGCGTGCGCCACCACACCCAGCTCTAATGATAGGTTTTAAACGTTGTATCAACCATATATTCCTGGCATATACTATTCTTGGTATATTCTTTTTTTTTTTTTTTTTTTTTGCAGTACTGGGGATGGAACCCAGGGGCATTCAACCTCTGAGCTACACCCCCTGCCCTATTTTTTATTCTTTATTTTGAAACTTGGTCTCACTGAGTTGCAGAGAGCCTCACTAAGTAGCCGGGGCTTTCCGCGAACTGCGATCCTCCGGCCTCAGCCTCCTGAATGCTGGGATTACAAGCGTGCGCCACCACGCCGGGCTAGGATATATTATTCTTTTTATACATTCTTGAATTCCATTTGCTAACATTTTTAGAAATGTAAGGTCACTTTGTTTAAAGTAACTCAGGGCTTTTTTGTTCCTCCAAAATTGTTTGGGTTATTCAGGGTCCCTTCAGATTCCTTAAGAATTTCAAAATGGCCCACACTTGTAATCCCAGTACTTGGGAGGCTGAGACAGGAGAATCACAGGTTTGCAGCCAGCCTCAGCAACTTAGTGAGGCCCTCCACAACTTACTTAGACCCTGTTTCAAAATAAAAAAAATAGGGATGGGGGTGTAGCTCAGAGTGTCCTAGGTTCAATTCTTAGTAACACACACATGCACACACACACACACACACACACACACACACACACACACACACACATTCCTGACTTCCGAAACACAGTTATTACTAGGAAAGAGTTTGTTCATTTGGGGTATTGCTTTTAAGTTTTTTTTCGGCGGGGCCAGAGCAGACATTGATTTAGTCTACGGTTTTAAACAGCGGTGGGAGGACATCTGGAAAAGTGAGACATTTTTTACTTTCATGACAGAGGAAGTGTTATACAATATTTAAAGTTCTTCTGCTTAAACCACTTGTATTTCTGTTTCTATATGTGAGGCAGACTCAGAGAGGTCGACCTACATGGCTTAGGTCATTCTCCGGTACTGGTAATTGTCAAAGCTGGTACTATTTTCAGTATGCCTTCGTCCCACGTACTTTTCTTTTCATCTCTTTTTTTTCTCCTTATTTTTGGGAAGAGGTACTAGGAATTGAACCTCGGGGAGTTGTACCTTTGAGCTATACCCCCAGCCCTTTTTCTTTCTTCTTTCTTTTATTTATATTTTTTATTGCTGAACTGGACATTGAACTCAGGGACATTCTACCTCTAAGCTATATCCCCCAAGCCTATTTTATTTTTTATTTTGAAACAGAGTCTCACTGAGTTGCAGAGGGCCTTGCTAAATTGCTGAGGCTGCCTGCAAACCTGCAGTCTTCCTTGTCTCAGCCTCCCGAGTACTGGGATTACAAGTGACCAACACCATGCCCGGTTTCTTTTTTGTTTTTAACACAGGGTCCCATTAGGTCACTGAGAGTCTTGCTACACTGCTGAGACCGTCCTCCATCCTGCAGTCCTCCTGTCTCAGCCTCCCAAGTACTGGGATTTCAGACATACACCAACCCACATGGTCCATGGAGCTTTTCAGCAAACAACACTGACTCTTGGGGGAGAGCGTTGCTGGGGAGCAAACCCAGGGCCTTGTGCTTGCTGAACGAGAAATCTATCACTGAGCTACGCCTCCGCGCTGACTCTTGACCAAAAGCAATGAAGTCATGAAGCAGTTTCCTCTGGGAGCCAGAGAATCATCTTTCTACATGATATTCAAGAGAGAGACCTGAGCCTCTTGTCTGTGGACACTGAAATTGGATGACACTGTATACACCGTGTAGAGGTTGACCAAACAATTCTGTCCATGGTTAACCTTTTCTGAATGCTAATTTAACCCCAGACTCTCCCCTTTGTTTTTTAAGAACTAAAATACTATTTACTATATTCAACAAAACTTAAGTAATGAGTTGTGAAAGGTCATTATTACTCATAAGCAAGGTACTGTTATGAGTACATAAGTTAGTAGAAATAATGTAAGACGTTTTCAGGATATTAAGTAGCACTCTCTGTGCTACTGCTGGTTTATGATAAGGTCATAAAATAGATAGAGAGGTGAGAGCCTAGGAAAGTGACAAAACTCAGGTTGGAAAGTAAGCATAAGTTAAGGTGAATAGCTTATATTTGAAATACCTACATTTCCCCTACAGCATTTTTTTTTTCTTCTAGTACTGGGAGTTAAACCCAGAAGTATTCTACCTGTGAACTATACCACCAGTCTTTTCTTTTTCTTTTCTTTTCTTTTTTTTAACTTTTATTTTGAAGCAGGGTCTCACTAAGTTGATTAGAGTCTCATTATTTGCTGAGGCAGGTCCTCAAACTGCAGGGTTGAAGCCAGCCTTAACAATGTAGCAGGACTCTCAGCAGCTTATGAAGACCCTGTTTTAAAACAAAATAAAAAAAAGATCTGGAGATGTAACTTAGAGGTAGAATGTCCCTGGGTTCAATGCCCAGTAACGACAACAACAACAACAAAAAGCCATCTAGGTCCACTTCCTCTTTTCACAAAGGAGAAAACTGAGTCCACACCCTCGTCCCCTCCGAAGACCATGGTCGCCGAGAATAATGGTTTCTACCGCTGTGCAGGAAGTAAATGTTAGAACAGCTTGTGTTTATTTTCAAAAGTAAAAAAAAAGAGAGAGAAAGAACACAATTACCTTTACAAATATTTGTGACATGGCTGAGTAGAATCCCATTGTGTGTGTAGCCCCCAATTTTGTAACCCATTCAATCTGTTGGTGAACACCTAGGCGGGTTCCATGGTTTGGCTATTACAGATCGCACTGCTAAACACAGATGCGCATGTGTTACCACGGTAGTCTCGTTTCAGTTCTTTTGGGTAGACACCCGGGAGTGCGTCGCTGGGTTGTAGGGTCGGTTCCTTGCCCTTCTTCCAGGATCATCCACTCTGGTTTCAGTTGCACTAATTTGCAGTCCATCCCACCAACAATGTATCGGCGTTTCTCCTTCTCCACATCTTTGCCAGCATTTATTATTGTTTGTCAGCCATAAAGAACAAAATTATGACATTTGCAATGAAATGGATGGAATTGGAGAATATCATGTTAAGTGAAATTAGTCAGCCACAGAAGTTGTAAAAGGTCAGATGTTTTCCCTCGTGTGTGGAGGCGAGGGAACCCGAGCGAAGTGATGGAGGAGACCTAAGAGGGAGGCAGGAGGGCGAAGGAGACTCCGGGAGGGAAGCACGTCAAAGGGCACGATGTACACACGCAAATTATCAACGGCGATGATCTCGGGACATCGCGCTCGGGGAGGAGGAGGGGCGGGGAGGGGCCGGAGAGAGCATCCCCGAGTGCTGTGTGCACCTGTGCCTCTACCACTCAACCTCATCGTGATGTGTGGTGGCAACGCAAAAGAAAGAAAGAAAGAAAGAAAGAAAGAAAGAAAGAAAGAAAGAAAGAAAGAAAGAAAGAAAGAGAGAGAGAGAGAGAGAAAGAGGGAGGGAGGGAGGGAGGGAGGGAGGGAGGGAGGGAGGGAGGGAGGAGAAGGGAAGAAAAAAAGGAAGGAAGGAAGGAAGGAAGGAAGGGAGGAGAAGGGAAGAAAAAAAGGAAGGAAGGAAGGAAGGAAGGAAGGAAGGAAGGAAGGAAGGAAGGAAGGAAGGGTCGGGCGTGGTGACGCACGCTTGTAATCCCCACGCTTGGGAGGCTGAGACAGGAGGATCGCACGGTTCAAAGCCAGCCTTAGCTACTTAGTGAGGCTCTCAGCAACCTAGTGAGACCCTGTTTCCAAATAAAATATAAAATGGGTCTGGAAGTATAGCCCGGAGGTAGAAAGCCTCTGGGTTCTACCCCCCAGTACCACCAAAAAAAAAAAGAAAAGAAAAGAAAAGAAAGAGAGTGAGAAAGAAAGAAAGAAAGAAAGAAAGAAAGAAAGAAAGAAAGAAAGAAAAAGCCGGGAGTGGTGGTGCACATTTGTAATCCCAGTACTTTGGAGGCTGAGACAGGAGGATCCTGGGTTTGCAGCCAGCCTTGGCTACTTAGTGAGGTCCTTTGCAACTTAATGAGACCCCGTTTCAAAAAAAGAATAAAAAATAGAGATGAGGAGCCAGGCATGGTGGCGCACGCTTGTAATCCCCGCACTTGAGAGGCTGAGACAGGAGGATCGCATGGGTTCGAAGCCAGCCTCAGCTACTTAGTGAGGCTCTCAGCAACCTAGTGAGACCCTGTTTCCAAATAAAATATAAAATAGGTCTGGGAGTATAGCCCGGAGGTAGAAAGCCTCTGGGTTCCACTCCCAGTACCACCAAAAAAAAAAAAAAAAAAAAAAAAAAAATTGAGATGAGGGTGTAGCTCAGAGGTAAATTACCCCTAGATTCAATGCCCAGTACTGTGAAAAATAATAATAATTTAAACAAATATTTGACATGTATTTTCAGTGTATCGACAGATGATCCACACACTAATAACTGAAGATATACCCTGGGAAAGGAGAGCCGTACAGTGGGCCATCTTTTCTGTTGTTGACTTTCAGTGTTTGCCATGTCCTTCCTTGAGCTTGCAGACACAGCTGGGTGAGTGAACTGGTGGATTACAGAACCCCAGTGATACCAAATCTACCTGTGATATAAATATATACATGGGCAGCTTTAACAATGCTTGGAAAAACATCAACCTGGGATATGAAAGAAGGACTCATCAGACAAGCTAAAGACAATATTATTCTCATCCTGTCTGAGTCTTTATCATCTACATTAGAAAATGTAGCTGGACAAATACGACCCCAAATTAGGCAAAAAATTCCAAATCTTAAAGATTGTGTAAAATGCAGCTCTGAATTCATAGTCATGGACAATAAAAAGGGTCCTGTGTGAGTACCACACCATGAGACATTCATCAAGGGTGTCTGTAAAATCCGTGCAATTAGTAATGCATTTTATTTATGGATGGATGGATGTAATTTGTTTACTCATTTATTTATATTTATTTATTCAATTTTGTGGTACTGGGGACTGAATTCAGAGGCATTCTACTTCTCCGCTTCATCCCTAGCACTGTTTTATTTTTTTTTTTTATTTTGAAACAGGGTCTCACTAAGTTGCGAAGGGTCTCACAGGGTTGCCGGGGCTGGCCGTGAACCTGCGATCCTCCTGTCTCAGCCTCGCGAGGACTGCGCTTAACTGGCTTGCACCGTTGTACCCGGCTTAACAATGCTTTTTTTTTTTTTTTTTTACATTTTTTTTTTTCATTTTGGAAACAGGGTCTCCTAAGCCAGCGCGCGCGGCTGGCTTCGAACCTGCGCGATCCTCCTGTCTCTGCCTCCCAAGCGCGGGGATTACAAGCGTGCGCCACCACGCCCGGCAACAATGCATTTTTTAAAAGATATTCTTTTAAATTTATTTTATATATGTTCTAGCACATGTAATATAGACATTAAGTATAACATGACTATACTAACTTAAAAATATATACAGGTTGAGTATCCCGTATCCAAAATGCTTGGTTCCAGAAAGGAATTACTTTTGGAATTTATAATATTTACATATACTTAATGAGATACTGGGTTCAAGCCCCAGTACCAAAAAAGAAAAAGGCCTCCAGGGTTGTGTAAAACAGTAGCTCCCCTCCTCAGGCTTTTTCTTTCTTTCCTTTTTTGATACTACCAACTCAGCTCAGGGGTGTTCTACCTCTAAGCTACACCCACAGTACTTTAATCATTTTTTCATTTTGAAACAGGATCTCGCTAAATTGTTGAAGGCTTCAACCCTACCATCCTCCTCTCTCGGCCTCCCAAGAACTGGGATGGCAGGGGTGTGCCTCCAGGGCTCGGCAGAGCAGCTTCTGAGGGCAGCTGTCCTGGACAGGCGTACTTTTACTCCCTGCCCTGAGCCTTCTAGGTCCTGTCCTCTTGGCCTTCATTGAAGTCTAGCGAGGCCGCGCCTAAAGCGTTAGCTAGGAACTGCTAAATGATCTTTGTTTAGATTTACAGAACCCAGAACCTCCGGTGACTTGTGTCACGTCCTCTGAGTCTTCGGTTCCCGGTACCAAATAGCTCGCTACCCTGTGTCAATTAACCCACGGAGAAGCAATGTATCTGTAAAGAAAACACAGGCACTAGCCCCAGGAGGCCAAGGTCCACCACAAGGTTCTTTCTGGCCAGAGAAGAGGGCACACACCTGCATCCCAAGACCCTCTCGGCAAGCAGCCTTCCTGCCCCTGGTCCCTGGTTGCTCCTTCCCACCCATAAAAGCCCTTTGCACACAAACCCCCCAGGACAGAGCTTCTGTTGTCCCAGACTGACAGCCCTTGAATACACCTGATTCCCTCCTGCCAACCTTTATTTATTTTTTCTTTTCTATCTCTTTTTTTTCCCTTTTTCTATTTTCCTTTTTTGGTACTAGGGATTGAACCCAGGAACTTTCTACCTCTGAGCTACACACCCAGCCCTTTGTTTTTTTTGTTTTTTTGTTTTTTTTTTAATTTTCGAAACAGGATCTTGATTAAATTGCTGAGGCTGGACTCAAACCTGTGATCCTCCTGTGCGTCTCCCATGTACTGGGATAACAAGCGTGCACCACCACACACAGCTAGGGTTGTTTTGTTGTTCTAGTTTGCTTTTTTTATTGTTGTTTTGGGTTATCTTTATCTGTTTGTTGTTGGGTTTTTGTGGTGCTGGGGACAAAACCCAGGGGCATTCTACCTCTGACCCACACTCTCAGCCCTGTTTTGTTTTTATTTTGAAACAGGGTCTCGCTAAACTGCTGAGACTGGCCTCAAGTCTGTGATCCTCCTGTCTCAGCCTCCCAAGTACTAGGATTACAGACTTGTACCACAAAGCCCAGCCAGAGCGAGAGTTTTCCAGTGAAAAGCAACTCAACCTCCCACATCTGCTGCATTAGGGAAAAGGGTAAGAATTCTCCCACCGCGTGCTTCTAGTGGCTTATGACAGCACCTCTTCAAGACCTGAGAAGTGCACTGGAAACATTTGGAAGGAACGAGAAAGAAGGAAACCTCAATGCGTTCAGAAGAACAGGGTCAAAAGTAGCCAATAAACTTATAATCATCTGAGCAGTTCAGGCCCAAGGAACACTGAGCTTTCAAGATTAAAATCAGCACTTAACAGAAAAAAAAATAACCGGCAGCACACAGCGGAGTATTCCAGAGTTGAAGATGTTTGCATTGGCTATGCATACTTAACCCCCAGCCCTGCCCTGTTCTCCACGGGCTCTGATTACCAGGATCCTTAGCAACAGAACCTTTTACAGCACTGACTGTAAATCAGCATAGATGTGGACTTTTTTTTTTTAATGGCTAGATAAGCCCACACCATTAATAACATTTGTGGCCACACAAAGTAACATAAGAAGGGTAATCAAATATCATGCTTTGGGTGGTAAGCTGATCTAAACTGGGGCTCATAAAGGAATGCTATCTATCCCCCTCCGGCACAAAACACAGTTGAGCAGCGGGTTGGCACCCAGGGCACCGCCTTTGTTGGGCGAGGGGCATAATACAGGAGAGGCGACTCTGGTTCCTAAGAAAGCCATTTAAGGAGGTTTTTTTTTTTTTTTAACTATGCGAAATTCCTCCCCGGCATTCACTGTCCACGGTAAATTGGTCCCAATGTGCTCATTTCTCTAAGAAAAAACACAGGGTAACTCTACTCTATGACTCGTGCAAACACTTTTAAAGGGTTGACTGCTCCACAAAGGTGCACAGGTAAGTCCGAAGGCTCGAGAATCCTCCTTGAGTTTGAGAGGTTAGGTCACCATGCCAAGGAAACATACTGAACTTTTGAAAAGTGGCCGGTGCTCAGAAAACTCAAGTCCTTCATTCTTTGGCACTAAGACCTATTCAAATCGTCAGTAGTATCGGTATCCAAGTTTCCTCGACATACATCATTTAAGACCTTCTCAGCTTTACACGGGCTGGGAACTGCTCATTTTCTACTTTACTAAGAAAAGAGCTAAAGAAAGGCTACCGCGCCTTTCTTTACAGGTGGGTAGTTTTGCAGACAGCTTTAGAGACCATAAGAATTGCTCCAAGTGAAAAGTAACTTAGGTGAATATACTCTAGAAGGAAACTGCCTTTCTAAAAGTCTTAGGGCCCTTCCCAAATTCAATAAAATGGTGAAAATAAACTTTTAAGTGAGAATGCTATCTCCTTTTTGATTCTTAAAAATGCAAAAGAATGCCGGGCATGGTGGCACACAACCTGTAATCCCAGTCCGTGGGAGGCTGAGACAGGAGGATCACAGGTTCAGAGCCAGCCTCAGCAATTTAGTGAGGCTCTCTAAACAACTTAGCAAATCCCTGTTTCCAAATAAAAAATGAAATAGGGCTGGAGGTGCAGCTCAGAGACAGAATGCCCCCAAGTTCAATTCCTAGTACCACCCCCCCCAAATGCAGAAGAACAAAAATAACAATAAAAAATTTATTTCAGTTTACATATTTTCTGCATTCTCCAGATGCTTGGATATAAACTTATCACATCCCAAGCATTAGAGACACTCTCTATTGATATTTGTTTTACATATCTGTGGACTGTTTTCAGAAAAAATAATTTTTTTTTTTGTTTATCCATTAAACTGTGGACTGGAAGAACCGTCTCAACGAAACCATCCGGCGTCAAAGCAAGACTACATACAAGTTCTGGATGGCACAGAAAGTATATTTAGTCACTTCAGCAATTTCCAAACAATTCATAGCCATTTCTGAAAGGAATACTGAAGCCCAACCAAGAATTTTAACATTTTTTATCCGACCCTGAATAAAACAGTCTTTTTTTTCTTCCCCCAACAAGTCATGCTATTACAGAAGAAAGAGTTTTCAAGACAGGAAAACAGAGAGAATTAGGAGTGATGTGGCCATCCACAAAGGTGACTGCCTGCATTGATGACGCAGAGCCCCCTAGAATCAAAAACCAGGGCCCTTGAAGCGATACTGGGACACGGTTGATCTCCACTGAACAAGACAAGAAGCGTTCTGGCCTGAGATTATAATTGCTATCGACACAAAGGAAGAGTCTCCTACCCGCTTCGGCTGGTCTTGCAACTGAGACGTGGAGGTCCGGAAAAACCAACTCAGCAGATGTAAAATCCGGTCTCCTAAGCTGCGCCTATCCACAGAAAATCCTCTGCGAAAGTCAGCGCTGGGCCAAAGAAAGCAAAGGGACTAACTCACTCCGCACCAGTGTTCTGCCTACCACTACAGATTTTAATCTCGAAAGAACTTGGTCTCAGTAGAAAGGCCAACAATCTGCAACAAGGGTGTGGCTTGGAACTATAAAAAGGAAAAAAATCAACAGGCAAGAATGTAGGTGTCATCACCATTTAGAGTTGATTATAGCTGCAGTGCTTAAAATATACTGTGAGACTCACTCCACCTCTCAGACTGAAATGGTACTAAGGATTGAATCCCCCGGCCTTCAACCTCTGAGCTACATCCCTGGCCCTTTTCTTTTTTTTTAATTTTGAAACAAGGTCTCACTAAGTTGCCAAATTGTTGAGGCTGGCCTTGAACCTGTAATCTTTCTGTTTCAGCCTCCCAAGTACAAATACTAGGATTACAGGCATGTACCGCCACACCTGACTCGCATATTGTTGTTGTTGTGTGGTGGGAGGGTACTAGGGATTGAGACCAGAGGCATCATAGCTCCTAACTAAACTTCCAGCCCTATTTTAATTTTGAAACAAGATCTCACTAAGTTTCTGAGAGTCTCACTAAATTGCTGAGTCTGGCCTCAAACCTGCAATCCTCCTATTTTTTTTTCAGCCTACCAGGTACTGGGATTACAGGTGTGCACCACAGCACCCTACTCTCATATTTTTATAAATATTCCTTTGCCACTCTAGTTTTAAAATGGCAATGTTGCTTTTCGCCATGTAAAAACCCACTAAGCACCAGGCATCTTGGTACATGCTTGTAATCCCAGCATTCGGGAGGCTGAAACAAGAGGCTCACGGTTCGCGGACAGCCTCAGCTTCTTAGTGAGGTCCTTTGCACCTCAGTGAGACCCTGTTTTAAAATAAAGAATAAAAAATAGGACTGAGAGTGTAGCCTCGAGGTAGAATGCCCCTGGATTCAACCCCCAGTACTGAAAAAAAAAAAGGAAAAAAAGAAAAAGAAAAACCATTAAGCAATTAAATATACACTATAATTCCTAGGAAAGATTAGAAACCTGCTTAAAAACCCTCCCCCTACCAAACTTTTATTAGTCACTAATTTTAAGCAATAAAAAAATACCTTTGAACAGAAAACATTATATTGAATCATATGGTATGAGAGCTAAAACGTAGCTCAAGGTTTCTAGTTCAGTTCTACGTTTTCAGCGAGGGAAGAACAGGCTTACTTATAAACTCGATAATCCATTTTCAGAGTCCATTCCCTGCAGAGACGGCCGCAAGCAGCTTTTATGATGCCTCCATAAACGTAAAGAATGGGTGTCATAAGCCAGTTCCAGAAAGGGAAAGAAAAAGTTAAGGGTTTTGATCTCAGAGGCCAGGTGAAAAAAGAAAGTACATATGATTCCATTTATCCGGGATTCTAAGAAAATGCAAACTGACCTGTGACCAGTGACAGGTGTCAGGAGGTCAGAGGTCAGAGGCAAACGGAGGCAGAGCAGGCAGAGGGGCCAGAGCCCCTCCAGGGGTAGTGCCAGTGCGCTGCCTTCTGCAGATGAGTGGACGGTGCACGCGCCTGTGACACGCAGCCGACAGCCCGCGTTGCATGGGCACGGTCTATTATGCCTACATTATTCCTCACTGAATGCTAAAAACGCACAGGTATTCAGGTATTTAAAGGGCTGCTGTACTGAAGAAGGCTTACTCTTGTTCCATGTAGCCATAAGGCGGTGGAAATAGGACTAGACTATTAGGCAAAATCACCAGGACACCAATGATACAAAAATATAAGGAAAGCTACTCCTACTCTGTCCAAGTGGTCCAGGGTCAACCCATGTTATGTCTGGACTATTGAGGTTCTTTGAAGCCAGGACCTCATGCATGCTAAGCAAGTGCTGTCTCACTGAACTACATCTTCAGCCCTTTTATTTTATTTTATTTTTATTTATTCTTTTCAGTACTGGGGATGGAACCCAGGGGCATTCCACCTCCAAGCTACCCCCCAGCCCTATTTTTTTGGTTATTATTATTATTATTATTATTATTATTATTATTAGTGGTGGTGGTACTGGGGTTCCTGGAAGCCCTTCTACCTTCGGGCTACACTCCCAGACCTATTTTTACATTTTTATTTGGAAACAGGGTCTCCTAAGCCAGCGCGCGCGGTTGGCTTCAAACCTGCATGATCCTCCTGTCTCTGCCTCCCAAGCGCGGGGATTACAAGCGTGTGCCACCACGCCCGGCTTGTTTTTTATTTTGAAACAGGTTCTCACTGAGTTGCAAAGGGCCTCGCTAAGTAGCTGAGGCTGTCAGCGAACTGCAATCCTCCCGTCTCAGCCTCCCAAATGCTGGATTACAAGCGTGTGCCATGCCGGGTGTAGTGGCACAGGCTTGTAATCCCCACGCTTGGGAGGCTGAGACAGGAGGATCGCACAGGTTCAAAGCCAGCCTCAGCTACTTAGTGAGGCTCTCCGCAACTTAGTGAGACCCTGTTTCCAAATAAAGTATAATATAGGTCTGGTCTGGGAGTGTAGCCTGGAGGTAGAAAAGCCCCTGGGTTCCACCCCGAGTATCACAAAACAATAACAACAAAAAAAAAAAAAAAAAAACAAGCCTGTGCCACCACACCTGGGTCTTATTTTTTATTTTGAAACAAAGTTTTGCTAAATTGCCCAGGCTGGACTTGAACTTGCAATCCTCCTACCTGAATAGCTGGGATTATATACGTGCACCATGCCTGGGCCTGTGGTTCACTGCACTAGGCCTCCTTCAACAAAGGGTCAATGTGTATTTTGCAGGCATAGAATATGTCGTCTTTAGGGATTCCTCAATAGGAAGCTGGATGAGGTGACCATATTGCTGGCACTGAAAATTACATAATTTGGAGAAAACTATTTCTGGGTGTGTGTGACCCTGCTGTTATTGTGGGAAATTCTGCTAACCACTTAACTAAAACATGTATTGGCTGTGTTTGATTTCCCCTAGGACTTCACAGGAAAAAAAAAAATCAATTTCTGCCCTATGTGTCTTTTCTAAATACAGATCCTCTGTAGTTACTTTCTGATTTTTGAAAATACAGAAAATGAAAAAATATATAAAATAAGAAAATTTAAATAGCCTTTCCAGCATGATAGCACACACTTGTAATCCCAGTACTTGGGACGCTGAGACAGAAGGATCACAGATTCGAGGCCAGCCTCAGCAATTTACTTCAACTTAGTGAGATCTTGTTTTAAAATAAAAAATAAAATAAGGCTGGAAGTATAGTCCAGAAGTAAAATGCCCCTAGGTTCAACCCCCAGAACCACAAAAAATAAATAAGTAAATAAATAAATTGCCTTAAAGCACGCCATTCGGAATCAGCCAGAACCAACATATAATGAATTCCCTTTCTTGGTTCTATGTACATGGTATAAAAATATTCTTTTTTACAAACTTGGTATGTGCTATATATAATTTTGCTTAGCATTATTAAGAAATCTCTCATATTGGTAAACATGTTTTGAAAACAGGCCTTTCATACTTCTTAAGAGTCATGTTATGGCCGGGCGTGGTGGCGCACGCTTGTAATCCCCGCGCTTGGGAGGCGGAGACAGGAGGATCACACTGGTTTGAAGCCAGCCGCGCTGGCTTAGGAGACCCTGTTTCCAAATAAAAATATAAAATAGGTCTGGGAGTGTAGCCCAGAGGTAGAAGGGCTTCCAGGAACCCCAGTACCACCAAAAAAAAAAAAAGAGTCATGTTATGACTATACCATAATTTATTTAAGCATTCATGTTGGTAACTAAGGTGGTTATTAGATTTTTCATCACTGTGAACAAAATATCTGATGAGAACTCAGAGGAGGGAAGGTTTATTTGTCTCACAGTTTCAAAGGTTCAGTCCAAGGTTGGCCTGCTCTAAGGTGCATCAAGGTGGTAGGATGTGGTGAAGGAAGCCGGGGCTCATGGTAGCCAGTATGTATCTAAGACAGATATAGTCCTTAAGGTCTCACCCTGGGAACTCCCCTCCTCCAGTTACCACCAAGTCCATTCATCTTATTAATCCATTAATGGACTTATCTATGGATGAAGTTAGAGCCCCAATTCAAATACTTCCCCTCTGCACATTTCCACATTGCCAACACATGCACTTTTCTGGGGGGACAGTTCCTACCCAAGCCATTGCAGATGGTTTTCCATGGATTTACACTCAGAAACAACGCTTTCAACAACCCTCCTTAAACAGCGACTGGATGGGGGATGAGAGACCTGATGGCTCCGAATCCAATTTCTCTACGATTTTAACCATTCCATTACTTTGGAACACGCAATTTCAATTTCTCCTCTGTTGGGAAGGGTCACAGTGAACAGGTTAAATGTACAGTATGGGGCACTGGTTTTTGTTGGCAATCGGTTTTT
This sequence comes from Muscardinus avellanarius, assembly GCF_963383645.1. Taxonomy (NCBI): domain Eukaryota; kingdom Metazoa; phylum Chordata; class Mammalia; order Rodentia; family Gliridae; genus Muscardinus; species Muscardinus avellanarius. The sequence continues at coordinate 129,369,586 of NC_137790.1, forward strand.
TCTTGAAGACTTACTATGAGCCTCAACCAAAATTCAAGAGGATTTTAATCTTTAAAAAACTCTTTTAAAAAAATCTCAAAGAGTTGGGCATGGTGGCAGATGCCTATAGATCCGGGTACTCAGGAGGCGGAGGCAGGAAGATCTCTTGAGCCTAGCAGTTCTAAGCCAGCCTGGGCAATACAGCGACACACCACACCAAAAACAACCACCACCACAAAAACCATGTAGAAAGTGACGTGGTGGCGCATCCTCGATCAAAGCCAAGTACACGTTGTACTCTTAACCACCTGTGAATTTCTGAGGCTAAAGTATTTTGACTGATCACAAGTACCCAAATAAGCGTTGAAAAATAAAATCTGAGTTAAAGTTGTAAAGGGAACAGTTCAAATAAGGTCTATGTGCGTACAAGAAGGTACCACCAATCTCACTAACATAGCTGGGGAGGGAGGGAGGGGAGCCGGTAATCTTTACTGCCATACAGATTTATTGAGGAAGACATCACAGAGGATTCAAAAACAGCCCTTGAAAACCTGGCAGATCGTAGGGGTTCTTTTTATTAATTCAGCTACAGAGAAAAAAAAATTAGACGATGCCGTACTTTAGGCATCTTGGAAAATGTTTCTTAATATAAGTAGGTGTCAGAATGCACCATAAACGCGGATTATTATAGATAAATGAGAAGGTAGATGAGCAGACTAAGCCAGGAAGAACAAGAAGGAAAGCAGGGGCGTACGGCAGGCGGTAAGTAACAAAAGCAAGCTCAAGTGCTGCGTGAGCCCCCTCGGCCCATTTCCCATCATAATTGTTGCTGAATCGAGTTATCAGAGAGGCAGGCACAGTGGTAAGTACCTCTTGCTCCTACACACGAAGACAAGCAGTACCTCTCTCCTTTGCTACAAGAGCCCCAAGACCTCCTTTTCAAAGCTATTTGTTTTGAAATCTGGCCCTGAAATAAATCCTGGAGAAAATATCCATCCAATCAAGTCCTCTTTTCTTAGGCACGTCATTATGAATGCCAACAGCCCGGCCAGTGGTAATAACCATGGCGTTCCCGCACATCAACAAAGGCAGCTCTGAACATAGACACGCATGCATTAGTTTGGTAGTTTGGTTTCCATTCTTTTGGGTAGATCCCCAGAAGTGGTGTTTCTGGATCATATGGTAAGTTTGCTCCCATTCTTCTGAGGATCCTCCATACTGTTTTCCAAAGTGCTTGCACTAATTTGCAATCCCACCAACAATGTTTTAGAGTTCCCACTTCTCCATATCCTCGCCAGCATTTGTTGTTGTTTGTGTTTTGAATGATTGCCATTCTAGTTGGAGTTAGGTGCATGTGTATCTGTGCTCATAGCTGCACAATTCACAATTGAGCCAAGCAACGCAGGTGGCTTCCAGAAGCTGAGAATAGGGCATGGTGGTCACGCCTGTAATCCTAGTACTGGGGAGGCTGAAACAGGAAGATCAGGGGTTTGCAGCCAGCTTTAGCAACTTAGTGAGGCCCTATGTGACTTAGTGATACCCTGTCTCAAAAATTAAAAAAAAAATAAAGTACTTGTGTACCAGTATTGGGAACGACCTAGGAAGATCTGAGAAAGCTCTGATTATGAATAAATATATTTCAAAATTGAGTGGCGGGCAGATATGTGGAAGGACTTGGTTTCTGCCAAGATGCAGGCAGTTATTGTAATGTAAATTAACTTAGCTAAAGGCAATTAACAAGTGGAAAGAGAAGGGGAGCGAGGACTTCCTCATTCTAAAGACAGGTTTACATAATAACTGATAATCTAGTTATCAATGGGAGGAGGGCATAGACACCTTCTTGAAAGGAGAAACCTGGGGATAGACCAAAGTTCATCAGGAAAACCAAGGGGAGGGACTTTACCTATGTCAGAGTTACATGTAGGAAAGTGCAAGATGGAGGATGCTGTGTCTATAAAAAGGCTGTCAGGGTTTTATATTTCAGTGATTTCGTTCGAAGCACCCCCTGGGTAACATGAGGCTGTAACTGCTTTCTGTATTTCTATTTTTTTAATAGACTCCTTTAAATCTTCAGCAAGAGTCCAGGCTATTGCAGATTTATCCTTAGCTCAGGACAAGAACCCACAGGTTTTGTTTTGTTTTGTTTTGTTTTGAGGGGAATTGTTTCCAGGGGTCTAACAAAGGTCCCCGGAGACTGTTTCCCCAAACAGTAACCCTCACCCCCAAACTTACATCTTTCACGGTAACATCTAAAACTGCAACACTTGGGAGGCTGAGACAGGAGGATCTCAGGTTCACAGCCAGCCTCAGCTACTGACTGAGACCCTGTTTCAAAATGAGACTTCTGCAACTTACTGAGACCCTGTTTCAAAATAAAAAGGATACAAAATAAGGCTGGGGATGTAGCTCAGAGGTAGAATGCCCCTGGGTTCCATCCCTAGTACCAAGAAAAATCAATAAATAAAAATAAAAAATTAGTAAGCTGGGCGTGGTGGCACACACTTGTAATCCCAGCATTCTGGAGGCTGAGGCAGGAGGATCGCAGTTCGTGGCTAGCTTCAGCTACTGAGTGAGGTCCTTTGCAACTTGGTGAGACCCCATTTCAAAATAAAGAATAAAAAATAGGGCTAGGGGTATAGCTTGGAGGTACTGGGTTCTATGCCCAGTACCGCAAAAAATAAATAAATAATTACAATTAAAGGGTTTTTTGTCTTTTTTTTTTGGGGGGGGGGGACCAGGGATTGAACCCAGAGCGCCACACCTGCAAAGCAGGCACTTTGCCACTGAGCTACATCCCAGCCCCTAGGTTAAATTAAATAGAGCTGGAGGTGTAGCTCAGAGGTAGAATGCCCCTGGGTTCAATCCTCATTACACAAGCATGCACGTGCGCACGCGTGCGCACACACACACACACACAAACAGCAATAATAACAACAACAACATGAAAACACAACAAACCCTATGCAACTTAGTGAGACCTGGTTTTAAAATAAAAAAATAAAATAAAGCTGGAGGTACAGCTCAGAGGTAGAATGCCCGTAGGTTCAATCCCGTGCCACAAAAAAAAATTAAAAAATAAAAAATAAAGAAAATAACTCAGCTGGGAATAACCTTCAGTTTACCTCTAGCCAGAAAAGAGACCTGAGGCCCACAATCTTAAGGAATGACTCCAACCAACAACCAAATGAGCCATAAACAAGATCTTTCCCTCGGGCCTCCAGGGAGGAATGCCATCTTGCCCCATAGGTGGACTTTTACCTGGCGAGACCTATGTCAGACCTCTGAACTACAGAACTGGAAGACAGGACGCTTATGTTGTTTAAACTGCTGACTTTGTAATAACTTGCTACAGAGACAACAGAAAGCAAATACAGGCTCAAATTTCCTCCATAACAGGATGGTTGTTGTGGCCTGAATCTGGAATGACCCCCTCAAAAGCTGATGCTTGAAACCTAGTCCCCAGTACAGCAAGGTTCAGAGGTAGGGCATGGCTGGGAGACTAGGGCCCTGGGGGCGGGGCCTGAGGACTCCATCTGTCCCTGACCCTCCTCTCTGCCTCTGGCCACCGTGAGTGGAGCAGCCTTCCTCTACACTCCCTGCTGCAACAAGGCTTCTGCCTTGGAGTCAGCCGAGTATTGACTGAGCCCTGAAACCAGAGGCCCAAGTAAAACATTTCCTCCTCTACAGTTGTTCTTGTCAAATACTTTGGTCACTGTGAGATAAAAATCCAACTAATCCAATGGTCTTATCACCTTGGCCTTAGATTACCTCAGAAGAGAGAACAGCTATTATTTGAAAGATACAGGGGGAGCCAGCAGAGTATGTTTGGGGGGATGATCAATGTTTGCTTTACACTTCTCCTTAAATAGATTTTTTTTCCCTCCCGTAGCATATACAAACATATCGAAAGTCAAATATTTAGTTTAGCAGCTCAAAAACATTACAGAAATTAAAATATCTAAGATTCTTCCGATAACCATGAGCAGAGGTATCTTTGCCTTAATCCCTCCTGAGAGACCGGGGCTCAGAGATTACTACAGTAGAGGCGCGGTGCTACCCGGCTATCAGGGGCAGTTCCCATCAGCAGTCCTAAAATCAACCTGGGGAGCTGGCTTCAATAGGGATTCCTGGGCCTCAGCCCCAAAGACTCTCATCCAGAAGTTTAAGGGTGGGGCCCAGGGACCAAAACAGGATCAACAATCAGGCTAAAGCACCCCCAAGATTCTCCCACCAACCACCTGAGACCTCTGCTATTCTGACCATGAGCCGCAATGCAAGTATCATCAGGAGTGACTCAACCCAGGAGCCAGCCCATCTAGAGACTCAATGGTTAAGACACCGCTCTGATGTGAGCAGATTCGAATTTGCTTTTATAACTCACTGACAGGGGGCTTTGGGCAAGCCACTCAAGCCCTCTGTGTCTCTATTTTCTTATCTGTGAAAAAAAGGAAGGAAAGACCAACCTCCCCATAGGGTGTTTATGACAGATTGAGCACAGTTCTTGGAACAGAGTATTCAGGGACTATGATTATCGACACCACCATAATTCTATTTTTAGATGAAATCAAAGCAAAATAGTATAAGCAGACACAGCATGAATTATTTAGCATTTTTTCGTTTCTGCAACAGTATCTGGAAAGATTAAATATTTGATGGAAACAAGCTTCCTTTCTGGACTACAAGGAATTCAGAGTATTTGCAAGAGGTTGAGATTGAGGTAGAAAGGAGGCAAGGAGCCATCTTCATCTCACTGAGGATATATATATATATATATCCAAGTAGGCATATAAACCTTTAAAACAGTTGGCTGGTTCATGAAGATATTTTTCTTTTTTCTTTTTTTTTTTTTTCTTCAGTACTGGAGACGGAACCCCAGGGCACTGTATCTCTGAGAGACACCCCCAGCCCTATTTTTTAGTCTTTTTATTTTTGAAACAGGGTCTCACTGAGTTGCAAAGAGCCTCGCTAAATAGCTGAGGCTGTCCGCGAACCGCGATCCTCCAGTCTCAGCCTCCAGAATGCTGGGATTACAAGCGTACGCCATCACGCCCGGCTCCAAGAAGATATTTTTCTTAACAACAAGCATTTAGGAAGTGTATCTTTTTTTAAAAAAAATCTGCGAATATGAAATGCCAACGAGATAGACTGAGACACGTTCTTGCCATCAATACAGCTATTTTATTAGTAAGGCGGCAGGCCTCTGTTCTGATTTAAAAGACTATGGAACGTGTAATTAAATGGCATGCTCGAGGTTACAGAGCAGGTTAAAAGCTGCCAGGTGAATATGAAGATAAAAACGATCATGTCACTAACACTAGACACAGCCCGGTAACAAGGAAACGAACAGACACAAAGAGCAAATAAGTCAGTGCTGTGACTAATGACACCGGAACCATCCAGTGGCCTGTATCTGGGGTCGTACAACAGGAACAAATCAGAGGATAAGATTTCAATTAATAAAACATGAAAATAAGCAATTAATTTGTTGTAAAGAATGATGCTGGAAGGAGCACAATATTTTATTATCAATATTTTCATTTTTTTCTATAGCTTTTAGTGTTCTTTCTTCCTCTGCTTGTGTTCATTTCTTTGTCGTTTTTATTTTCTCTCCTTTACCTTTTATAGAAAAAGACAAAAAATATTCACAGATGAGAGAAGGGGCATTTAAGGAAAATCTTCAAGCCTGTACCTCCTGGTCCTTTTCAAACTATCATCTAGACTACAGGAAAGGATTATTTGGGGGAGGGAAACAGATTCTATTTATTTATTTCCATGAGGGCCTATTGTTACAGTGGCACCTCTGGCCTCTTGCTATACAGGGCTTTCTCACTCAACCCCCAAAATGGAAGCAGACACCTCACCAGGGAGTACTGGATCCCAGCACCTCAACACTCCACTATAGAGGTTCTCAATTTTTTTTTTTTTTCCGGTACTGGGGATGGAACACAGGGGCATTCTACCTCTGAGCTTCGCCCCCGGCCAGCCCTATTTTTTATTCTTTTTTATACTTAGGCCCTTTGCAACTCAGTTGCAAAGGGTCTAAGTAGCTGAGGCTGCCCTCAAACCCACGATCCTCCTGTCTCAGCCTCCCGAATGCTGGGATTACAAGCCTGCGCCACCACAGCCAGCAAGGTTCTCAAATTTTAACTGCAACCGAATGGTAGAGAGGGCTTGCTAAAACACAGACAGCTGGTCCCATCTAAGAGTCTCTGATTCAGAATGTCCAGAATGGAGACCAAAAATCTCCATTTCTAACAGGTTTCAAGGTAATGGTGAGGTGGTTGACCTAGGGACCACTTGCTGAGATCACTGCTATTCTGAATGAAGCATTAAATATCACCATTGTGGTTTGTGACTTCCTTTCTTAGAAGTTACTTGTCCTCAGGAACCAAACTCTCCCCTTCCACTACAGGATGAAGACCCAGAGACAATTGTCTAGCCTGTCAGCCTAGACAGACGTTCTTCTGGGGAAGATAGAAGTTCAGATGGCAGAGAAAAGACCCTAGGAAGACCATCCGATCACAAACCCAGGCTGCAATTCTGGCCCAGTTCCTCCAAGGACAAAGTTGATATTCTGAAGTCTGAGGGTTTATATCAAATTCTCAATCGGTACAGAGAATAAAAGGAAGAGGAGTATAAATTATTAGCCCCCCAACCCAAGGGCATCCAGCATGATCTGGACTGTGGAATTACAGCAAAGACAACTGGGAATTCCAAAGGCTCTGGCTGGCTTCGTTCTGGAAGCAGAGGGCCACGCTTTTGTCTAAGCCCTAGTGGCCAAAGCCAGGCGACATCAAACATGCACACAGACTAGTGTTCCTGCTCCTGAAGGACGTAAGGTTATGTCAAAGTGATGTAAATGAAGATAAGAAGATAAGAGGCCCTCAGGAATTGCAGCCTAGAATACTTTCCTGGGTCAATCAACAACTGTTTAGACCAGGTTAGCAGCCTCAACAGCTCGCTCCCCAGCCACCGCAGACCAGAGCCCTGGGGCTGGTCCTGAGTGACTCATGACCTCTGACCACCCCTCCCCACTTCCTTATGCTTGAGTGTGGCGTCTCAGCTTCTGTTCTGGGTTCTGCCCACCTGCCTACAACCTACTGATGAATGCTTTTTCTGTCTCAATCCTCAAGACACCTTGCCCTCGACCCCTGCAACACAGCCAAGCTTGAGCCTTATCTCTTCCTGCCCTGCCCCCAGTTCCTGACGTTCCCATGAGGGTCCAACACCTCCAGTCCTTTCTTCTCTGGACAGGAAATCTGTATAGCAAAAGGAATTCCTTGCTGGGTGTGATGCCACTTGCCTGCAATCCCAGTATTTAGGAGACTAAGAAAGGAAATCATAGGTTCCAGGACAGCCTCATTGACTTAGTGAGGCCCAAAGCAATTTAGTGACATCTGTTTTAAAATAAAAATCAAAATAGGGCTGAAGGTGTATCTCAGAGGTAGAATGCCCCGGGTTCAATTCCCAGTAACACACACACACACACACACACACACACACACACACACACACACACGATTTTCCTTAATAACAGAACTATGACTTAATCTCCTCAGTACAATAGAAAAAAGGGAGAAGAGATTGAAATGTATGCCTAGCCTCAAGTCCTACAGCCCGACATTCCTGAGACACCCATCTTGGGGTTCTTGGAACACTTCTTCAGCAAACTAAGAGTCTCTCTTGGCTTCCAAGAAAACAATGGCACCCATGGACCAGACACCGCTTGAACACATGTTCTCTGCAGCACGCTGAGTGTTTTGGAATTTTTTGGTTTCTTACTGGGGATTCTACCTCAAGCTATACCCCTAGCCTGATTTTACTTCTTTATTGGGAAACAGGGTCTCTCTGGTTTCTGAGAGCCTCACTACTTTGCCAAGGCTAGTTTTGAACCTGCAATCCTCCTATCTCAGCCTTCCAAGTACTGGGATTCCAGGTGTGCCTCACCATGCCTGGCTCAGATTTTCATTTTATCTTTTCAAATTAGAATCTGGTAAAAATGGAGCCCGTATCCCCACTCTGGACTACTCCAGGGTCAGCCTTGTACCCTTTAGATATGAGCCATGAGGTTTGGCATGGTCCTCATAAATCTCTGCCACTCCCACTGTTTCTCTTCTTACTGTGTGAACAAACAGTAGTTCAGCATATGCTCTATTAAGCATCACCCCTAATTTCTTGAGATACCCCTGAACTGAGATGACAGAAAGCAGAAAGGGACTCAGAATCTGAATGTCTCTAGTTGCTTAAAAGATCAGGAATAATGAAAGAAAAAACTGGCTAGATCGTGTGTTATTTCAGGGTAAAAATTTCATAAATGTAAGTTGCCAAATGTATAATTTTATGGCACACTTCATTTTAGTTATAAATAAAGCCAATAAGCCAGATACATGGTATACACCTGAAATTCCAGTGCTTGAGAGGCTGAGACAGGCAGATCAATGATTTGGGGTCAGCCTTCACAACTTAGCATGACCCTGTTCAAAAATAAAATAAAATAAAAAGGTCTGAAGGTGTGACTCAGAGGTAGACTGCCCCAGGGATCAGTTCCCAGTACCAAAAAATAAACAAATAATTAAAGTAAATAAAAGCTTACTGCTTTGGGGAAGAACCTTCACTTGATAGCCCTTTCCATTTATCAATAAGCTAGACCAGAGAAAAGCTTGGAGGAGAATTATTACTTAATTAGAAACAATCACAGCAAAATGAAAACATACAAAAATTTGTTTCATGTCTTTAATCATCTGTTGTTTGCATATACAGGGAACTTGTTGAAAATACTACTTAGCCACCATCAAATGACTGCACCAAGTCACGTTTAAAGGCAAACTGTCAGAATAAGATTTCACAACAGAAACTATAACGGCCAGGAGAGGACATAATGATGTATTTCATGTCCTGAAGGAATCCAACCTGGGTTACTATAGCCTGCAAGGTTATTCTTCAGAATCAAAAGAGAATAAAAACCTTCCAAGACAAGCAAAATTTAAGGAATTCATGACCACTAATCAGCATTACAGTAAATACAGAAGGAAATCCTACAACCTGAAGAGGAAGAAAGATGAACACAGTCACAAAAACATGAGAAAGAATGAATCTCTCTAGAAGAATAGACAGGAAAATAAAGCCCTGGTCCAGATTAATTCACTACTGAAGATTATCAGACTTAAAGTTTCTCAAAATATTTCATAAAATAGAAAAGGAAGAAAGTCTTCCAAACAAACTCATTCTACAAAATAAATCAATCTCAATCTCTCTCTCTCTCTCTCTCTCTCTCTCTCTCTCTCTCTCTCTCTCTCACACACACACACACACACACACACACTGACCTATATCCCTGATGAACATAGATGCAAAAATCCTCAACAAAATACTTCAATATCAAATAAAGTCCATTAAAATATCATACCCAGGCCTGTAATCCCTGTATATGGGAGGCTAAAACAGGAGGATTGCAGGTTCAAGGCTAGCCTAAGGAATTTAGTGAGACACTCAGCACCTTAGTAAGACCCTGTTTCAAAATAAAAATCATAAGCCGGGCGTGGTAGCACACGCTTGTAATCCCTGCGCTTGGGAGGCAGAGACAGGAGGATCGCGCAGGTTCGAAGCCAGCCACACGTGCTGGCTTAGGAGACCCTGTTTCCAAATATAAAATGTAAAAATAGGTCTGGGAGTGTAGCCCGGAAGTAGAAGGGCTTCCAGGAACCCCAGTACCACCAAAAAAAATAATAATAAATAAAAATAAAAAAATAAATAACAATCATAGAAGGGCCGGGGGTGTACGTCAGAGGTAGAACACCCCTGGGTTCAATCCCCAGTACCAAAAAGAAAAGAAAAAAACATACATCATGATCAAGTTGGTTTCATTTCAGGAATGCAAGGATGGTTCAATATGCCCAAATCAATAAACATAATATAATATGTAAATAAAATGAATAAATAGCACATGGTCATCTAAATAGATGTAGAAAAAGCCTTTGGTAAAATTAAACATCCCTTCATGACAAAAGACCAGAATAAATTAGGTACAGAAAGATCATACCTCAAAATAATAAAGGCTAGCCGGGCATGGTGACGCACGCTTGTAATTCCACCATTCAAGAGGCTGAGACAGGAGGATCGTGGTTCCCAGCCAGCCTCAGCTACTTAGTGAGGCCCTCCACAAATTAGTGAGACCCTGTTTCAGAATAAAAAATAGGGCATGGGGTGTAGCTCGGAGGTCAAATGCCCCTGGGTTCCATCCCCAGACCCACACACACACACAAAAAAAATAATAAAGTCTATATATAACAAACCCATAGCTAACTTCATAATGAGTAAGAAAAAACTGAAAGAATTTCCTCAAAGATCAGGAACAAGATAAGGGTGTCCCCTCTCATCACTTTTATTCAGTATAGCATTTGAAAATTTTTCTTTTTGTGTGTGTGTGTGGATTTGGGGATGGAACCCAGGAGCATTCTACCTCTGAGCTACACCCCCAGCCCTATTTTTTTATTCTTTATTTTGAAACAGGGTCTCACTGAGTTGCAAAGGGCCTAAGTAGCTGAGGCTGTCTGCGAACCACAATCCTCCAGTCTCAGCCTCCCAAATGCTGGGATTATAAGCATGTGCCACCATGCCCAGCTAGCATTTAAAATTTTTACCAGAGCAACAAAACAAGAGTAATAAATAAAAGGGATACAAATAAAGAGGAAGTCAAATTATCCCTATTTGCTGGTGAAATGATCCTATATATTTAGAAACCCCTAAAGACTTCACCGAAAGACTCAGAACTGATCAAGAAATTCAATACAGCAGCAGGGTACAAAATCAACATTAAAAAATAGTCAATAGCTTTTCCATACACCAATAATGGACTCAATGAGAAAAAAAAAATCAGGAAAACAATCCCATTCATAGAATGGCCTGGTAATAAACTTAACCAGCCCGGTGAAAGACCTCTACAAAGAAAAATACAGAAGACATTAGAATGTGGAATGACCTTCCATGTTCTTAGATTGAGAAAATATTGTCAAAATGCTGCAGTACTCCAAGTGATCTATGGACTTGCAATTCCTACCAAAATACCAAGGGCATTCTTCACAGTACCAGAAACAGTAATCCTAAAAGTCACCCAGAAGCACAGAAAAACCCCAAGAAGCCAAAGCACTCCTGATCACTGCTCGGGACATCATAATTACCTGATTTTAAAATATACTACAGAGCTATAATAACAAAGAAGGAAAAGCACGTAGACCAATGGAACAGATAATTTAGAAATAATTTAGAAATAACCTATGCATCTACAGCCAAATGATTTTCAACAAAGGTGCCAGAAACGTATATTATCTGGAAAAGACAGCTCAGAAAACTGGATATCCACGGGTAGAATATTTGTGTATATGTGCATGCTTAATATAATGTATGTATTTTATATAGGATGGAGAGAGCGTCCCAAATAATTTTCAAACACTGGTGGGCAAATTGTTTATTGAACAAAGGCCTTGATGAAGTTAACCAGGCTTAAAAACCGGGCTTGAATAAATAATCATCAAGGCAATCTCCTATTTATTTCTGAAAATAAAGATCACAGGGAGCTGGTTCCAGGCCAGATGTTCAGAAACTTATTCTGCAGGCCACATCTGGCCCACTGCCTCCTTGCATACAACCTATAAACTGAGAATGGCTTTTACATTTTTTTTTAAAGGTTAGAGAAAAATTAATCGTTGGTGACATCTTAAAATTGTAAGAAATTAAAATGTCCACGCCCATAAATCCAGTTTGCTAAAACAGAACTACATTCATTTGGTTGTATATTTTCCATGGGCTGCCTTCATGCGACCAAAGAATCATTAAATAGCAAAGACAGACTCCATATGTCCAAAAAGCCCAAATATTGCCTGGCCCTTTAAAGAAAAAATTTTCCAACATCTAATCTAGACTGGAAGTCTCCTGAAGCTGGAGACCGTGGGATATCATTCGGTGCATAGCCTAGGATCGTGTTCAGTAAATATTTGAAATAATGGATATAGAGTCAGGAGTAGCAACACACACCTGTAACCCCAGTACTTGGGAGGCTGAGAGAGGAGGATCACAAGTCTGAGGACAGCCTCAACACCTTAGCCAGACTCTTAACAGTCTAGGGAAACCCTGTTTCTTATTTATTTATTTATTTATTTTTGAACTTAGGACCATATATTTTATTTTATTTTTTTTAAGAGAAAGCCTGCTGGGCACAGTGGCGCACACTTGTAATCCCAGCATTCGGGAGGTGGAGACCCGAGGATCGCGGTTCGCAGACAGCCTCAGCTACTTAGCGAGGCCCTTCGCAACTCAGTGAGACCCGGTTTCAAAAATGAAAAGACTAAAAAATAGGCTGGGGGTGTAGCTCGGAGCCCTGGGTTCCATCCCCGGTACTGCAAAAACAAAACAAAACAAATCAAAACAAAACAAAAAAGAAAGAAAAAGAAAAGAAAAAGCTTCACAAAAGTACAACTAAGGAGAAATTGTTCATATAAAGCATCTATGTAATATGTAAACATCCTCTAGGCTGACTTCACCGCCGCTTATTCTCAGATCTGGCTCCCAAAAGGTTTACAAAGCCTTAAATTGTTGGTGTGGTGGATGTGCCTGCGCGTGCACGTAGACCTGAGGACGCATCTGATTCAGTCAATATGAGGTCTCAGAGCACTCTGTGCTGGCCAGATTGGCCTTCAGAGCTTCACCATCAGCCTTATTTATTTATTTGTATATTTATTTACTTATTTACTTATTTATTTATTTATTTTTCGTGGTACTGAGGATTGAACCCAGGGGCATTCTACCTCCGAGCTACACCTCTAGCACTATTTTTTATTTTTATTTTTTGGAAACAGTCTTACTAAGTTGTGGAGGGCCTAAGTAGCTGAGGCTGGCCTCAAACCTGCAATCCTCCTGCCTTAGCCCCCCAAGTACTGAGATTACAAGCGTGCGCCGCAATACCCAGCTAGGGAACCTTATCTAAAAGGTGAGAGTGAGCCGGGCATGGTGGCGCACGCTTGTAATCCCCGCGCTTGGGAGGCTGAGACAAGAGGATCGCACGGGTTCGAAGTCAGCCTCAGCTACTTAGTGAGGCTCTCAGCAACTTAGTGAGACCCTGTTTCCAAATAAAATATAAAAAAGGTCTGGGAATATAGCCTGGAGGTAGAAAGCCTCTGGGTTCCACCCCTAGTATCACCAAAAAAAAAAAAACAGGTGAGAATGACAAGCCGGGTTTCTAGAGAGGGGATCTCAGCATGATACTACACTTAATGAGAACCCCATTTCATTTTTATTTTTATTATGGTAATGGGGATTTAACCAAGAGTGTTTTTCCTCTGAGCAAATCGCTAGCCCTCTTTGATTGATTGATGGTACCAGAGGTTGAATCCAGGGGCATTCTACCTCTAAACTATATCCCAGCCCTATTTTATTTTTATTTGGAAACAAGGTCTCACTAGGTTAACTGAGGGCCTCACTAAATTGTTGAGGCTGGCCTCAACTCTGTAATCCATCTGTCTCAGCCTCCCAAGTTAATACATCACAGGCATGAGCCACCACGCCCAGCTAACAGCACCATTTTAAAGGCAAGCTGGCAGAATTGAAGGATGTTTAGCAGGGAGATGGGCTTGCAGGGCTCAATCGAAATTAAACACTTGGAAGAGCCTGGCACAGAGAAACACTAAACACAAGCTTGGGGCATCAGCACTATTACAGGAGGAATTATAATGCAAAAGAAACGGACTTCGATCTTATTATAGAAAAGAAATGGACTTCATGTTATCTACTGCCATAGAAGATGTAACCACATTCAGAAACGGGGAATCACGGTGCTGAATCAGCCATACTTGAATGATTGTAAATTTTATTTATGGAAAATTCACTTGTCATTTATTATCAGGTAACTATCACTAAGTATTTCAGTATCCTTTTCTATCTTTACAGAAGTTTTATGCAAAATATTTAATCATTTTAAAGACAGGGGTGCACAGTAGATCATGGTGGAGCACACCTGTAATCCCAGTACTTGAGAGATTGAGACAGGAGGATCACAGGTTTTGAGGCCAACCTCAGTAGCTTGCTGAGGACCCTCTGCAACTTAGTGAGACCCTCTTTCCAAGTAAAAAAAATAAAATAAAATAAAATAAAAATCAGGCTGAGGGTGTACCTCAAAGGTAGAATGTTCCTGTGTTCAATCCATGGCACCACAAAAATAAAATTAAAATAAAAGTAAATATCCTACACCACTTATGTACTGAACAAAGGCAGCAGCCTTGACGGAGACGGACACTGAGCAGCGGAACCCTAGCAACACAACACGGAAAGCCTGTTTGAACGCACTGTTCTCTCTTTGACCCTCAGGCCTTATTTTCAGGAGGCCTGTGGCCAAAGTCAGACAGCATGGTATAGTGCCCCAGGTAAAACCGGCCGAGTTCTCCTTTGTTACAGTCAGAAAATGTGCTGTTCACTGGACAGGCTGATTTCTATTGGGCCACGAACAGAGAAAGAGGTGCTCTCTGACTAGCAGTAAAAAAACATCAGTAAGATAAGGACTCCGGGCCTGTGTCCTTCAGACATTCCTGATTTCAAACCACGGGAATTTCTGGAGTCTGGTGACAGCAAAGTGTAAGCTTCCATGGCCCTGGGTAAAATCTCAGATGGCCGACTGACAGACAGTACAAGTCAGGCCAAGTCTCACAGCCTTTGAGGCTCAGTTCCCTTTCAAAGGCACCTGGGAGAAGGACTGGAGCTGATGCAAGTGGAGGTACTCTGCAAACTGAGGCTTGCGGCAGCCATGCTGAGCAAGTCTCTAAAAATTAAAATGAGCAGGGCCAGGTGGAGCACACCTGTCATCCCAGTACTGAGGGGGCTGAGACTGGAGGACCTCGGGTTCAAGCCTCAGCTACTTAGGAGGACACTCAGCAACCTAGCAAGACTCTGTTTTAAAATAAAATATAAGCTGGGCGTGGTGGCATACACTTGTAATCCCAGCATTTGGGAGGCTGAAACTGGAGGATCATGGTTCGTGGGCAGCCTCAGCTACTCAGTGAGGCCCTCCGCAATTCAGTGAGACCCTGTTTCAAAATAAAGAATAAAAAATTGGGCAGGTGGCGTAGCTCGGAGTTCAAATGCCTCTGGGTTCCATCCCCAGAACCGAAAAAAAAATATTAATCTCAATTTCTATTACTTTTATATTTTATTACATAAAAAACAAAAAAATCTTAGCTGGACATGGTGGTGTACCGCTAGTAATCCCAGTACTTGGGAGGCTGAGACAGGAGGAGTGTGCAGGTTCGATACCAGCCTCAGCTACTTAGTGAGGCTCTTAGCAACTTAGTGAGACCCTGTTTCCAAATAAAATGTAAAATAGGTCTGGGAGTATAGCCCAGAGGTAGAAAGCTCCTAGGTCCCATCCCTAGTACCACAAAAAAAAAAAAAAAAAAAATCTGTTGCATTTAAAGCACTAAAACATACTTTCGACTTTACCCTTAGATTAGATGCTATCTAATGATAGTCATGAAAATACATTGCATTATATAATCTGATCATCTTCCAATGGGATTAAGCCCTTGCTGGGTAAATATACCTAGAGTTAAATGTGTGTTTATCTTCCAGACACAACTGAATTTGTCAAAATCTTGAGAATTTTCTAAGCTGAGCATGGTGGTGCATGGTTGTAATCCCAGTACTTGGGAAACTGAAACAAGAGGATCGTAGGTTCACGAACAGCCTCAGCAACTTAGTGAGACCCTGATTTAAAATTTAAAAATAATTAAAAATAAAATAGGGCTGGGGGTGTAGCTTGGTCATAGCATAGAATGCCCCTGAGTTCAATCCACGGTAACACACACACACACACACACACACACACACACACACACACAATTTCTACCAACTATGTTCTGATAATTTCTAATTCCAATTGTGTTTTTGTTTTTTGTTGGTGGTGTTGGTGTTGGTACTGGGAATTGGAACTAGAGGCCTTCTACCTCCAAGCCTTTTTTAATTTTTTATTCTGAAATGGAGTCTCACTAAGTTGCTGAGGGCCTCCCTGAATTGCTAAAGCTGACTTTGAACTTGTGATCCTCCTGTCTCAGCCTCCCAGATACTGAGATTACAGGCATGTCCCACCATGCCTGACCTGACTGTGTAGGATTTTTTTAAACTCGGCCTTCTACCTGCAAGCCACACTCCCATCTCTATTGTATTTTGAAACAGAGTCTCATCAGTTTGCTGAAAGTCTTGCTGAAGTGCTGCAGTTAGCCCCCAACCTGTGATCCCCCTGCCTCAGCCCCCAAACACTGGGATTCCAGATGTGCACCACCACGCGAGGCTCTGATTGTGTATTTTTAATTTTTTTTTTTTTTTTTTTTTTTTTTTTTTTTTTTTTTGGTGGTACTGGGGTTCCTGGAAGCCCTTCTACCTCCAGGCTACACTCCCAGACCTATTTTTTTTACATTTTTATTTTGGAAACAGGGTCTCCTAAGCCAGCGCATGCAGCTGGCTTGGAACCTGCGCTATCCTCCTGTCTCCGCCTCCCAAGCTCGGGGATTACAAGCGTGCGCCACCACGCCCGGCGTGTATTTTTAAATTTTAAGGAAGTTAACCTGATACTAAAAACCAGCATCACCACAGGCTGGCTATTTATCTTTTAAAAACTTTGTTTTAGACAAAGTCGGACAGGCATCCTCCGATTCCCCTGAACGCTCTTCCTTCTGATCCCCAACACAGAGGGCAGCCTGAGAGACTGTCACAACCAAGGGGAGACCAGGGAGACACCATGTAATGTTGTATCCTGGGTGGGATTCTGGAACATGAAAAGGACTTAGGTAACAACAAATGAAATACAAACACAATATAGAGTTTAATAACGAGCTACTAACATTAGTTCATCATTTATAGCAAACGTAGCATGCTAACAGAAGATGCTAATAGGAAAAACCATGTGTCAGTGTGGGAACAAGTGGGACACTACTTGTGTCCGCTGGCTCTAAATCTAAAGCTGTCCTAAAAAGATAAAGTCTATTAATAATCTTTTTTTTTCTTTTCTGGTACAAGAGATTGAGCCTAAGGGCATCCTACCTCTGAGCTACAAACCTAGACCTTTTTTTTTATTTCAAAAGAAGGTCTCACTAAGTCGCTCAGAGTCTTGTATTAATAATCTTTTGAATGTTGCAATGAGATCCCACCTCACACCCACTACAATCTCCATAATTAAAAAAAAAAAACAGAATAAAGCTGGTAAGGATGTGGGTAAACAGGATTCTTTACATGTGGCTGGTAGGAATGTAAAAGGATTTGGTCACTTTAGAAACAGTTCCCAGTTTCTTGAAAAGTAGAAATACCAACCAGGCGTGGGTGCGCACACCTGGAATCCCAGGACCTGGAGGATCTCGGGTTTGAAGCCAGCCTCAGCAACTCAGGAAGGCTCTCGGTAACTTAGCAAGACTCTGTCTCTAAATAAGAAGTAAAATAGGTCTGGGGGTATAGCCTGGGGGTAGAAAGCCAATCTCCAATACCACACACACACACACACACACACACACACACACACACACACGAAGTACTGTAATACTCAGCAATTTTCCTTTTAGGTATTGTATATGCTCAAGAGAAGTAAAAACAAAGGCCCCAAAAAACAAGTCACAAATGTTCAGAGAAGAATTTTGCTGCTTAATTTGTTAATACATGTAGCATAGTTCCTAAGAATATAACATAACAAAGAACCTGTGCGAAGTTTTGAGTAAATCTTGGTTATTTATTTATTTATTTATTTATTTATTTATTTATTTATGGTGCTGCAGATTAAACCCTGAGTATTTACCTCCAAGTTACACCCTCGGCCCTATGTTTTATTTATTTTTTAATTTTTATTTATTATTTATTATTTACTTATTTCAGTATTGAGGACTGAACCGAGAGGCATTTTACCTCTGAGCTATACTCCCAGCCCTGTTTTTTATTCTTTATTTTGAAACAGGGTCTCACTATGTTGCAGAGGGCCTCACTAAGTAGCTGAGGCTGGCCATGAACCTGTGATCCTCCTGTCTCAGCCTTCCAAGAACTAGGATTACAAGTGTGCACCACCACACCCGGCTTCTATATTTTATTTATTTATTTATTTTATCTATTTCATTTATTTTCTTTGGGGGGCAGTACTATGGATTGAACCCTCCATTCTACCTCTATGCTATACCTCCAACGCTATTTTTATTCTTTATTTTAAAACAGAGGGCCTCGGCTGGGCGTGGTGGTGCACGCTTGTAATCCTAGTTCCTGGAAGGCTGAGACAGGAGGACTGCATGTTCATGGGCAGCCTCAGCTACTTAGTGAGACCCTGTTTCCAAATAAAATATAAAAATAGGTCTGGGAGTATAGCCCGGAGGTAGAAACCCTCTGGGTTCCACCCCCAGTAGCACTAAAACAAAACAAAACAAAACAGGGCCTCACTAAATAGCTGAGGCTGGCAGAGAACCTGCAATCCTCCTGTCTCAGCCTCCCAAGTACCGGGATTACAACATGCGCTGCCACACAGAGCTTGTGATCCATTTTAGATTAAATGAACAACATTGAAAACATAAGGCTCCCTTACATGTGCCCAAGATATGAAAGAGGGTGGGAAGAGTAGCCATTGATATTTAATAATAAATTAACTTGAAAAAATGGTACCGTGTTCTCTTATATACACTGCTTTGGAATGTAGTAATTTTTTCTGAATTACTAAAAAATAGTATTCTTAATTCTCCCTTATTGTCATATCACATAAGCACACCAATACTAACCTTGCAGCGATACTTCCATGAAAGCTTAGCCTCCCGTAGCACAATACATCTATTATTGATGATAACTGTAAGGGGATATATTTCTGCAAATAGAAAGGTTTAATCTTTGCCACTCTCAGTATTTCAGATACATACTAAAAGGAAACATAATAGTTTTTAAGTTAAACTGTTTTGTTCAGGATGGAAGAGAAAAATGAAAATTTTGTTCTCATTTTAATCAAGTCTTATTTCATGAATTAAGAACTGTCAGCGTGGTGGTGGGGCACGTTTGTAATCCCAGCACTTAGGAGGCTGAGACTGGAGGATCGTTGTTCCCAATACCACAAAAAGCAAAGAAGAGGATGAAGAGGAGGAGGATTGTGACTTAAAATGTATACAATTTTACATATTTATTTAGCCCACAACAAAAAAGAAGTGTGGGGTTAGGGGGAGGAGAGAAGCAGGATGTGGTGGTGCACACTTGTGATCCCAGTACTTGGGAGGCTGAGACAGGAGGATCTCAGGTTCACATCCAGCCTCAGCAGCCTCATAAGGCCCTTCCCAAATTAGTGAGGCCCTATTTCAAAATAATTTAAAAATAATAAAACAGAGCTGGGGGTGTAGCTCATAGGTAGAATCCCCCTGGGTTCAATCCCTGGTGATACACACAGACATACACACACATAGAAAGAGGAAAAGCAAGGTTTAAATTGAATGAGCTGGGTATGGTGGCGCACACCTGTAATCCCAGGTGTATCAGAGGCTAAAACAGGAGGATCACAGGGTAGAGGACAGCCTCAGCAACATACTGAGACTCTCATCAACCCAGCTAGGTTGTTTTGTTTTGAAATAAAAATAAAAGCCGGGCATGGTGGCATATGCTTATAATTCCAATATTTGGGAACCTGAGACAGGAGGATTGCAGGTCCATAGTCAGCCTCAGCAACTTAGCGCGGTCATCTCCAATTTAGTCAGACCCTGTTTCAAAAATTAAAAAGTAAAACAGGCTAGCAGCACCAGGCTCCAGAGAGGAGGGAGACTCAAAACAGAGCTCAAATCCAGAGAGGAGGTACTCTGGCCTTGCGGCCTAGGATGCAGAAGCAGCGTCTTACTGCTGGCGGCAGCGGCGAATTCACCAGATGGCCCTAGACCAACCCACACAACCAGCCACCAGACACCTGAGAGGAGGGGTGGACAGCGAGCCAAGGTAAGCCGCTGCTGAAGAGCCGGGCGGCAGTCAGCAGTTTCCCCGGTGTAAGGAGCGTCTAAAGCTCCCAAGGGCCGGGCACAGCACACCTGGCAGGGACTCAGCGGAGCTCAAAACCAGAGAAGAAATAGGCCACATCACGGCCGAGGGCGTGGCAGTGGTGCCATATTGCCAGTGGCGGCAGCAGCGAATCCACCGAGTTCACTACAGCTCCGTCAGCGCACTCAACAAACGTGAGTCAAATTGCGGCCCCAAGGGGAGAAATCCCAATACTGCACGCCCAGGGACTTGCGCAGATAGTCTCCCTGGGTCGGAGATTTTAGCAGTGCAACCCAGTGGGGGAGTGGCAGTGGCAGAGATATCATACCATAGTCACAACTCCCCGCTAGAGAACACCCAACTTGGCACCCCCCACGGTCTAAGCAGCCTCAATTGACTCCCTGGGTCTGAGACTTTGTGATACAACTCAGTAAAGGAGTAGTGGTGACTGAGATACCACAGACTCGAGATCCAGAACATCTTAAGTGAACTCGTAGTGACTCAGGGAAGAACCCAGAGAAGGCACAAACTTCCAAAATCATGGGAAAGAGAAATAACAATGGAGCAGTGAATGCCCACAACCCCACAACATCAGAATCTGATAACACAGAAATCCAAAGATCTCTAGAAGATCAAATTAGGAAAATAACTCTAGAAATAATAGAGGACTTTCGAAAAGAATTTAGAGAGAGTCAAAAAGAGATAAAGGATGCAATTAATGAAGTGAAGGCTTCAATTCAAAGTATAAACAGATTAGACCACATGGAGAATAGAATCTCACTTTTTGAAGATGACCATTCCAAAAATGAACGCATAGTTTCTAATTTAGAAAAAAAAAAACCCGACAGCAGGAATCTGACATTGAAGAAATATGGGCCCATTTCAAGAGAGCTAACCTAAGAATAATTGGAATAGAGGAGGGAAAAGAAGGTGAAACCAAAGGGATCAACAATCTCTTCAAGGAAGTAATAGCAGAAAAATTTCCAAACATAGAGCAAGAGGTCGATACACAGATCCAGGAAACTTATAGAACTCCCTTTAGACAGGATCAAAGAAGAGGATCCCCACGCCACATAATTGTGAAAATGACTAATGTGGAAGCCAAGGAGAGAACCTTAAAGGCAACAAAAACAAAAGGCCACGTGACATACAGAGGCAAACCAATTAGAATCACTCCAGACTTCCCAAACCAAGTTATGAAAGCCAGAAGGGTATGGAGTAACATATTCCAAACTCTGAAAGAAAACAACTTCCAGCCAAAAATTTCCTACCCAGCAAAACTATCCATCAAATTAGATGGGGAAATAAGAAGCTTCCATGACAAACAGCAACTGAAGGAATTTATGTCTTCAAAACCAGCGCTAGAGAAAGTACTCAAGGAGATTAACTGCAAAGAGGAAATGGGTAATACACGCCAGAACCAAAGAAACAAGAATTCCCATCCAGCAGACAACTAAGCAAAGAAGAATAAACAGTATCTCAAACAGAAATAAGATCTTAACATGTTGGGAATTAAAAATTATCTCTCTATAATCACACTGAATGTAAACGGCCTCAACTCCCCAATAAAAAGACATAAAGTGGCAAAATGGATTAAAAGCCAGAATCCATCCATCTGCTGCTTACAAGAAACACACCTTACAAGTAAAGATAGGAACAAACTCAAGGTAAAGGGCTGGAGCAAGGTTATCCATGCTAATGGTACTCGAAGACAAGCAGGAGTAGCAACTATGATATCAGACAAGTTAGACTTCAAACCCAAACTTATTAGAAGAGACAAAGAAGGTCACATTTTACTGGTAAAAGGAATAGTCCAGCAAGAGGAAATAACAATAATCAACATCTATGCCCCAAACATAGGGGCAGCTACTTTCATAAATCAAACTCTTTGTGACATGAAGTCACACATAAATCCCAACACAATAATACTGGGAGACTTCAACACACCTCTCACAATACTAGACCGATCTTCCAGACAAAGGGTCAGTAAAGATGTCTCAGAACTAAAGAACACCATTAACCAAATGGACCTGTTGGACACATATAGAATATTTCACCCAACTACAGCAGAGTTCACATTTTTCTCAGCTGCTCACGGAACCTTCTCCAAAATAGATCACATCCTGGGACACAAAATGAGCACTAGCAAATTTAAAAAATGTTACATACTTCCCTGTGTCATTTCAGACCAAAATGGAATGAAACTAGAAATCAACTATAAGAAGACCCAAAGAAACAACATAAACATGTGGAGGCTGAACACCACACTTCTGAATGAAGAATGGGTCATAGAAGATGTAAGAGGTGAAATCAAGAAATTTCTAGAAACAAATGAAAATAAAGAAACAACATATCAAAACCTCTGGGACACTTTGAAGGCAGTATTAAGAGGAAAATTTATAGCACTGAGTGCTCACATAAGAAAAACAGAAAATCTTTAAATAAATAGCCTTACG
This sequence comes from Muscardinus avellanarius, assembly GCF_963383645.1. Classification (NCBI taxonomy): domain Eukaryota; kingdom Metazoa; phylum Chordata; class Mammalia; order Rodentia; family Gliridae; genus Muscardinus; species Muscardinus avellanarius. Next base: position 129,392,022 of record NC_137790.1, read on the forward strand.
ACACACCTCAACGCCCTTGAAAAGCAGGAACAATTGAACCCCAAAGCCAGCAGAAGACGGGAAATTATTAAAATTAGAGCAGAAATTAATGAAATAGAGAATAAAAAAACAATACAGAAAATCAACAAAACCAAAAGCTGGTTTCTTGAAAAGATTAACAAGATTGATAAACCACTGGCCAACCTAACTAAAAAAAAGAGAGAATCAACCCAAATTATGAGGATAAGGGATGAAAAAGGAGACATTACTACTGACAGTGTAGAAATCCAGAGGATTACCAGAAACTACTTTGAAAAACTATACTCCAACAAAATGGAAAATCTGGAGGAAATCGACAACTTCCTAGATAAATACAACCTTCCTAAACTGAGTCAAGAAGATATAGAACACTTAAACCAACCAATAACAATCAAAGAGATTGAAACAGCAATAAAGAGCTTACCATCAAAGAAAAGCCCAGGACCAGATGGTTTTTCAAGTGAATTCTATAAAACCTTTACAGAAGAGCTAATCCCAATACTACTCAAACTATTTCGGGAAATAGAAAAAACAGGGACTCTCCCAAATACATTCTATGAAGCCAACATCACACTAATACCCAAACCGAATAAAGACAGTTCAAGGAAGGAAAACTACAGACCTATATCTCTGATGAACTTTGATGCAAAACTATTAAACAAAATACTAGCAACATGTATTCAAAACCACATCAAGAAAATCATTCATCACGACCAGGTAGAGTTCATCCCAGGGATGCAAGGCTGGTTCAATATACGAAAATCAATCCATGTAACTCATCATATAAACAGAATCAAAGACAAAAACCACATGATCATCTCAATAGATGCTGAAAAAGCATTTGATAAAATTCAACATCCATTTATGATAAAAACACTGCAGAGAATTGGAATAGAAGGAACATATCTCAACATTATTAAGGCAATCTACAACAAGCCCACTGCCAGCATCATATTAAATGGGGAAAAACTTCAAGAATTCCCCCTAAAAACTGGAACGAGACAAGGATGTCCACTATCACCACTTCTCTTCAATATAGTACTAGAGACTCTAGCCAGAGCAATAGGGCAAGAAAAGGAAATCAAAGGAGTACAAATAGGAAAAGAAGAACTTAAGCTTTCACTATTTGCTGATGACATGATACTATATTTAGAAAACCCAACAAACTCAACCAAAAGGCTTATAGAACTGATCAACAAATTCAGCAAAGTATCTGGATACAAAATCAATCTTAAAAAATCAGAAGCTTTCCTGTACACCAACCATAAATCCACTGAAAAAGAAATTCAGAAAACACTTCCACTCAGGATCTCCCACAAAAAAATAAAATACCTAGGAATAAATTTGACCAAGGAGGTAAAAGATCTCTACAAAGAAAATTATAAAACACTAAAAAAAGAAATCGAAGAAGATCTTAGAAGATGGAAAGATCTTCCATGTTCATGGATTGGCAGAATAAATATCATTAAAATGGCCATCCTCCCAAAAGTGATCTACAGATTTAATGCAATGCCCATTAAACTACCAAGATCATTCCTCACAGACATAGAAAAATCAGTCCTTAAATTTATCTGGAATAACAAAAAGCCCAGAATAGCCAAGGTAGTTCTCAGTAACAAAAACCACGCAGGAGGAATCACAATACCTGACTTTAAACTATACTACAAAGCCATTGTAATAAAAACAGCATGGTACTGGCAAAAGAACAGATATATAGACCAATGGAGCAGAATAGAAGACCCAGAAACAAGCCCACACACTCTCAGCCAATTGATTTTTGACAAAGGGGCCAAAAACATACACTGGAAAAAAGATAGCCTCTTCAACAAATGGTGTTGGCAAAACTGGTTAACCATATGCAGAAAATTGGATGTTAATCCCACTTTTTCACCCTGTACAAAAGTCAACTCACGATGGATCAAAGACTTGGAAATTAAACCAGAGACTTTGAAGCTCCTTGAAGAGGGCATAGGTCCAACACTACAACACATAGGCACAGACAAACATTTCCTCAACAAGACCCCAAAGGCACAACAAATTAAAAGGAGAATCAATACATGGGATTGCATGAAACTGAAGAGCTTCTGTTCAGCAAAGGAAACTGTCAAGAACCTCAATCGAGAGCCAACAGAATGGGAGAAGATTTTTGCCACCTACCCCTCCGATAGAGGACTAATATCTAGAATATACAGAGAACTCAAGAAACTCAACACTAAGAAAACAAAGCATCCAATAACAAAATGGGCAAATGAACTAAATAGACACTTCACAAAAGAAGAAATTCAAATGGCCAATAAGTGCATGAAAAAATGCTCAACATCACTGGCAATCAGAGAGATGCAAATCAAAACTACCCTGAGATTTCACCTAACTCCAACTAGAATGGCAATCATTCAAAACACAAACAACAACAGATGCTGGCGAGGATGTGGAGAAGTGGGAACTCTAAGACATTGTTGGTGGGATTGCAAATTAGTGCAACCACTTTGGAAAACAGTATGGAGAATCCTCAGAAGAATGGGAACACACATACCATTCAATCCAGCAATACCACTTCTGGGTATCTACCCAAAAGAAAAGAAACCAAACTACCAAACTAATGCATGTGTATCTATGTTCATAGCTGCACAATTCACCATAGCCAAACTATGGAACCAGCCAAGATGTCCATCAACAGATGAATGGATTACAAAACTGTGGGATATGTACACAATGGAATTTTACTCAGCCATCAAAAAAAACTCAATTACGTCATTTCCAGGGAAATGGATGGAACTGGAGGACATTATGCTAAGTGAGATAAGTCAGTCACAAAAAATAAGAAATCAGATGCTTTCCCTAATATGTGAGAGGGAGAAAAGAGGAGCAAACAAGATAACCTAAAGGAAGAGAAAGAAGGGGGAAGAGAAAAATCTCTAAAGCTCACAATGTACTTAAACATATCGAAGTCAATCACTAAGCCAAGCAAGGAAGGGAGGGACGGGGAGGGAATGGGGTGGTATTTGGGTAGGGGTTAAATCAGCGATGAGTACATGTTTGTACACACAAGTTTTTTACCCCAATAAGTTGTATGAATATAATGCACCAATAAAAAAAAATTAAAATAATTAAAAAAAAAAAGTAAAACAGGCGTGGTGGCACACACTCATAATCCCAGCATTTGGGAGGGTGAGACAAGATGATTACGGTTCGCGGACAGCCTCAGCTATACTTAGGCTCTTTGCAACTCAGTGAGACCCTGTTTAAAGTAAAGAATAAAAAATAGGGCAGGGGGTGTAGCTCCGAAGTGGAATGCCTCTAGGTCTCATCCCCAGTACCTCAAAATAAAGAATAATAATTTAAAAAAATAGGAGCCAGGCATGGTGACACACACTTGTAACCCCAGCACTTGGGAGGCTGAGATGGAAGGATCATGGTTTGCGGCCAGCCTCAGCTACTTAATGAGGCCCTTTGCAACTCAGTGAGACCCTGTTTCAAATAAAGAATAAAAAATAGGGCTGAGGGTGTAGCTCGGAAGTAGAACGCCCGTGGGTTCCATCTCTAGTACCAAAGGAAAATAAAATAGAGCTGGAGGTGTAGCTTGGAGGTTCAATGCCCCTGGGTTTCATCCCCAGTACTGCAAAATTAAATTAATTAATTAAAAAATAAAATATGGCTGAGAGTATAGCTCAGAGGTAGAATGCCCCTGGTTTTAATCCCCAGTACCATAAAACAAACAAAAAATAAAAATAGAGCCGGGCGTGGTGGCGCACGCTTGTAATCCCCGCGCTTGGGAGGCAGAGACAGGAGGATTGCGCAGGTTCGAAGCCAGCCGCGTGTGCTGGCTTAGGAGACCCTGTTTCCAAATAAAAATGCAAAAATAGGTCTGGGAGTGTAGCCCCAGTACTACCAAAAATAAATAAATAAATTAAATTAAATTAAATTAAAAATAGGGCTAAAGACATAACTTGGAAGTAAAATGCCTCTGGGTTCAATCCCCAGTACCCCGTCCACACACAAAGAATAAGTTGGAGACTTAAGATTGCAGATTGTCCCACCTAAAGAACCTCTCTGCTGTGGACTCAGAAAAGGGAGGACTCCGTCAGCTCAATCACAGACACTCAGGAAGCTGCCTCTTCTGCGGGTCGCCAACACACAGCAGCAGCGGGCAACAGCTCTCGACCTATGCATCTGCCTTCTTCCCCACCAGCTGCGGCTCCTCGGCTGGGGATGCTCTTTAGGGGATACATGCAGAAGGTTCTCCAAACCTCCAATGAGATGCAAAAGCCTTTCCTATCTGTGGACATCCTCTAAAAGATGAATGGGAAGACCCACACTGAGTGCTCTCTACCCCAAAGACAAGCGAGAAACCAGCAGACATCTCTATAACTAGTGCAATCCTGATGAGACACGACAATGCCGTTCACCCTTGCCTTTCACCATGGGGAGTGGGGGGAGAGAGAGAGAGACAGACAGAGAAAATGTAATGTATTTGGTACTGAGGAGGGAAGCCAGAGGACTCTACCTCCAAGCTACACCCCCAGCCTTTTTTTTTTATTTTATTTTTGAGACTCACTAAGTTGTTGAGGCTGGTCTTGAACCTGCGATCCTCCTGTCTTGGCTTCTCAAGCACTGGGACTGCAGGCATGCGCCACCACGTCTGGCTTCACCGCAGACCCTTTCAGCACTTAAGTCAGCTCGAGGGCAACTGCTTAGGACCCATATTTTTTTTTATTTTTTTTATTTTTTGCGGGACTGGGGGTGGAACCCAGGGGCATTCTACTTTTGAGCTCTGCCCCCAGCCCTATTTTTTATTTTTTATTTTATTTTGAAAACAAGGTCTCACTGAGTTGCAAAGAGCCTCGCTAAGTAGCTGAGGCTGTCCTGGAACCACGATCCTCCTGTCTCGACCTCCCAGACGCTTGGATTACAAGCGTGCGCCACCATGCCCGGCTAGAACCCATATTTACATCCTTGGCTTGAATTTTTCGATGTTCCTCTCTCCCGGAAGCACCTGAAATGAGTACTAGGAATGTGTTTTGTTTTGCTTTGCTTTCCACTTTCTAATTTGTCTCCTGGAAATTGCGCTTGGTTGTTGTTAGTTTGGGTCCGGGATGTCCCTCCAAAGGCCCATGTGTTGAAAGCATGGCACCAGTGCAGCCAGGTCAGAACTGGGGCTTGGTGGGAGCAGGTGGGCCAGTGGGGGGAGGGCCTTGGGGACTAAATATGTCCCTGGTCCCTCCTCTCCCTCTGCTTTCTCGCTACCATGAGCAGAGCGGCTCTCCTCTGCCCCGCCCTGCCGCCATCACGTCTGCCTTGCAGCCAGCCATCTATGGGCCATACCTCTGAAACCGTGAGCCCAAATATGCCTTTCCTTCTCTATGCCGTTCGTGTCAGAGAGTTTGGTCACAGCAACGGGAAAGCAAACTAAAACAGTTGTTTTTTGCAGGGAATGGTGGCACATACTTGTAATCCTATTCGGGAGGCTAAGACAGGAGAATCTTGGTAGCCTCAGCTACTTAGAGAGGCCCTCTGCAACTCAGCAAGACCCCGTTTCAAAATAAAAGATAAAAGCCGGGCGTGGTGGCGCACGCTTGTAATCCCCGCGCTTGGGAGGCAGAGACAGGAGGATCGTGCGGGTTCGAAGCCAGCCGTGCGCGCTGGCTTAGGAGACCCTGTTTCCAAATAAAAATGTAAAAATAGGTGTGGGAGTGTAGCCCGGAGGTAGAAAGGCTTCCAGGAACCCCAGTACCACCAAAAAAAAAAAAAAAAAAAAAAAAAAACCCACAAAATAAAGGATAAAAAACAGGGCTGGGGATGTAGCTCGGAGGTAGAATGCCCCTGACTTTTATCCCAAGAACCAAAAATGAATAAATAAATAAATAAATAAATAAATAAATAAAACAGTTGTTTTTCAACCAACTGCATACTGTTGAAAGGCTTAGAGGCTTCTAGTAATGGATTAATTTTTTAGAAGCCCGTAAGGCACCTGATACCCTAGTATTCAAATCAGAGCCAGAAAAAAGCACCTCGGATGCTCTTCAGGATGGTATTAACCATAGATCAGTGCACTGTGAGAAATGGGTTACCTCTTCTGTGTTTTGGGGACGGGGGAGTTACAAGAAGCAGTAGTCAAGGCAAACCTGAGATAAACCTGCAACCCGAGTCCCGGGATAAGCCTATGAGTCAGCACTGCCCACAGAATAAAACCCCAAGCCGGCAACCCCATCCTCTGAGCCGTCCTGCAATCTGGTCCCGATGTGCCTTCCAATTGTGCTTCCCCGCACTGGCACAGTGAACCAGTGTCCTCACCGCTGACTAACCCGAGCTTCCCCGTCCATCTGAGCTGCAGCTGCCCTGTGTCTGCAATCCTAATACTCCCTGGCATTTTTTTTAATTTGGTTTATCTGAGTGAGCTCCCCAAGGTTCATGCATTGGAAGCCTGGTCCCAAGGCTGGCAGTGTTGAGGGAATAGAACTTTCTAGAAGTGGGACCTAGCGCAAGGTCATTAGGTTGTGAGGAAACTATCCCCAGAAGGAATGGATGTCGGTGCCATGAAGTTAGTTTTCCCGAGAGAAGGTTGTTAGAAGGCGAGGCTATCTCACATAACACCCCCCTGCATGTGGGTGTTACCCGCTATGCTGTGATACCACATTCAAGGTATCGCCAGGGGCTGCCCAATCTTGAGCTTTCAGCCTGCAAAACTGAAATAAATGAACCTCTTTTCTCTATAAAGTACCTAGCCTCCGGTGTTTTGGTACAGAAACAGAAAATGAATTACCATATTCCTTCCCCATGCCAAGACTGACCCATCTCTACCTGATAAGCATCTGTCCATCCTTCAGTGCCTACTGCAAATGCCACCTCCTCCTAGTCTTCTTAACATATGCCTGTGCTCCCTCACTTCAGAGTTTTACAAAGATGCACAAGACGTCAAAAGGATCACATAACATCAGGGCACCCTCAACTCTGTCCCGCCCGAATTGCTGGGGTGCAAAGTGAGCTGCCATCCGTTCACTCGCACTTGGTTTCCGTGTTCTGGAAACACTTAGCACTGGCTGCCCTGTTCTACAGCCACGGCTGCGTGAATTTTAACCCCCTCCCACACTGCAGGTGTTTTGAGGGCAAGAAAGGGACTCTCTGTAGTTGTATAAGTCAGATTTTCTCAGCTCAGAGCTGCCAGGCTATTTCAAAAAAGAGCTGTTGAATGAAGCTTAATATCATACTAGAGTAATAGAATAAAACCCAAATACGTTTCACTTAAACACACTAGTCATTCATACTTGGTTTGTTTTGAATTGGGTTTGAATTCCTAATAGGTGGCTGAAGGCTGTTTAGTTTCACATCAAATAGCCAACTGGCTGCAAGTTGTTGTTGTTGTTGTTGTTGTTGTTGTTGTTGTTGTTAAACAAGGTAGACCAGAAAAAGGCTAACTTCTTAAGAAAACTGGGGATATTGAAAGAGGGATTTCCAGAGTGGGAAACAGAGTAATAACTGCTTGGGACCTGGACTATGTGTGTAAGGGATTGAATCCAAGGGCACTACACCCCCCAGCCCTATTTTATTTTCATTTTGAAACAGGATCTCACTAAGTTGTAGAGGTCCTCACAGAGTTGCTAAGGCTGTCATGAAAGTAGTTAATTTTCTAAGGAAAATCATAGCCAGGTGCGGTGGCTATGATCCCAGTAATCCCAGGACTTGCAAGGCTGAGACAGGAGGATCAGGCTTGCGGTCAGCCTCGGCTACTTACTGAGGCCCTCCTCAATGTAGTGAGCCCTTGTTTCAAAATAAAGAATAAAAACTAGGGTTGGAGGTGTAGCTCAGAGGTAGAATGTCCCCGAGTTCAATCTCCAGCATCACCAAAAAAAGAAATTTTTTTTTCATAGAGAAAGTATTTCCTCTGGTCAGAAAAAGAAGAGAATACAGATTGATTGGTAAAGCACTGGATTTATTTATTATTTATTTATTTATTTGTATTTTTGGTGGTACTGGGGTTCCTGGAGGCCCTTCTACCTCTGGGCTACACTCCCAGACCTATTTATTTATTTATTTATTTATTTATTTATTTATTTATTTATTTATTTATTTTGGAAACAGGGTCTCTTATGCCAGCGCCGCTGGCTTCGAACCTGCGCGATCCTCCTGTCTCCGCCTCCCAAGCGCGGGGATTACAAGCGTGCCCACCACGCCCGCCAAGCACTGGATTAGAGCTAGACTGAAGCTTTCATGATGACGAGACCATGTGTCTGTCCTGATGAGACCGTGTGTCTGTCCTGACCATCACTGTGGTCCTTACACTAGCCCTGAAATTATTCCAAGTCTTGGAACTAGAAGACACAGATATAAAGAGTTTCCATCTCTACCACTTCCATGTTGGGGAACCTCAGGCGGGCGAGTTATTCTTGAAGTCCTGGCCACCGAGTAATTAAAGGCAGCCAGGTTAGAAAAACTGACTCTCAATAAATACCTTGCCTCCTTATCTTCCAGTTCAATAATTGCTTTTGAATTCACTATCTTGTTTCATCCTCAAAGCCACCGGGGAAGACAAGGCCTCCCTTCTCCTGGGGCCAGGGACAATCCTGGACTTTGAGTTCCCAACCACAGGTGTGATCATAAGACAACTGATTTCAGTGACAGAAGCTCTAAATTGCTCCCCAGGCCCATTTTCAGTGACCACTAAACAGTCAAGAGATTTTCACTCCATGGTCATTTTGGGTTTAACTCGGCTATTGGAGGCTAAAAAAAAAAACCAAAAAACATGTTTTTCTTTCACATGTGGAAGCTAGAGAGAAACTGGGTCAGAAAGGGGTTTCAGATAAAGGAAGACTACTAGAACCATGTGGAGGGAGGGGAGGACATATAATGAAAGCAACTGTTCAAATACAAGAGTATCAATACTGCCGGGTGTGGTGGCGCACACTTGTAATCCCAGTACTTGGAAGGCTTAGACAGGAGGACCACAGGTTCGAGGCCAGCCTCAGCTACTTAGTGAGGCCCTCCGCAACTTAGTGAGACCCCGTGAATAAAAAATAGGACTCGCCGGGCGTGGTGGCGCACGCTTGTAATCCCCACGCTTGGGAGGCAGAGACAGGAGGATCGCGCAGGTTCGAAGCCAGCCACGCGTGCTGGCTTAGGAGACCCTGTTTCCAAATAAAAATGTAAAAATAGGTCTGGGAGTGTAGCCCAGAGGTAGAAGGGCTTCCAGGAACCCCAGTACCACCAAAAAAATAAATAAATAAATAATAAATAATAAATAAATAAAAAATAGGACTGGTGGTATAGCTCAGAGGTAGAATGTCCCTAAATTCAATCCCTAGCACTGCAAAAAAAATAAATTATCAATACCAATCTCAATGACACGTACAGGGGAAGGAGAGGGAGTGGGGCGGGATCCAGAGGGAAACACACAGAGGGTTGTGTGCATATATATATGTATGTTCCTATTGTTCCTCTATACGTGTGTGTGTGTGTGTGTGTTTGTGTGTGTTTTACAGGGATTGAACCCATGAGCAGTCTACTTTCAAGCTACAACCCAGTCCTTTTTATTTTTTATATTTATTTTTACTTTTTGAAACAGGGTCTTGCTCGATTGCTGAGAGTCTAGTTCCACTGCCGAGGCCGTCCTCCAATCTGTGAGCCTTCTATATCAGCCTCCCAAATACTGGGGTGATAGGCATGGGCCACCACACCTGGCTTCTAGACCTCATTATTATAAAGTATAATCGCAAGGCACCGATAAAAGCATATTTGAAATAAAAAAGGAAAGGGATCAAGCAATTTGCTATTATTGTCTTGCCGAAAATTAATTCACTTGGATGACAGCTTTTGCTAAAAAAAAAAAAAAAAAAAGAGTAAATAAATAACTGGGTTATTTGAGCTGTGTCTCGGCTGGCACCTTACTGACCTGATAATACGGAAAACTTCACAAGAACTGGGCCACTCTTAAAACCATTCCCTGGACCAACAGGGTGTCCCAGTAAACTAAATTGGAGGAGAGGGGAAGGGAAGAGAACCGTAACCAGAACAGGATCCTAAGGGAGCTCTCTCGTCGAACAATGCGGGAGCGTCTAGTTTGTTCACAAAGGTTATAAACGCTAACTTGATATCAGACTACAGGCTCAGTTATGGACTAAGTTGCTATTGTCTTTCCACCAAATTATTGAAGGTCAGCATGAAACCCTCAGCAGAGACTCATTTGTCAAACCTCGAGATTCTCGTGTGCACTGGTTTTTATCCACACACAGGGCACAGTGAGCATATATTTATCATCAAGGGCAAAACAACGCGAAATAAGAAGACGTCAATATAGCCATAAAAGATGGCGCTGAAGATGATAAAACAGAATGAAACAAACAATAAAAGTCTACTCAAGCCATGGATCCTTCCCCACAAATGAGTCCGTTCTGAACTTTTTTTTTTTTTTAATTTAAAAATGTAATCTAGAGTCCAAGTACCAGCTATGGGAACAACATGTGAATGCAGCTTGTACCTTCCATCTCGGGCATCTATTCCGCTTGATCGACATTAGTTCTTGGCCAGAGACTGTTGTGCACCCACTAAAAATGTTAGGGTTGTGGTCTACGTAGACCGACTGGCTCATAACTGCAGGGAACCCCCTAGGGCTTCACCGTAGGGCGAAGGGTTGACGCAAGCAGATCTGGGTCCACCTGAATGAAACTACCAAGGACTAATCTTTCTACCCCGAGGCCAACGTCTCGAACTCAGATTGAATCCAAATTCTCCTTTGGTAGCACCACTGAAGTCTCTTATCTTGGGGTTCCCCAAAAAGTTGCAGGAGTTTTTGATGAAGGAAGGAAGGACGGACAGACGGACATATTATTTCCTGGAACTGGATCCTTCAACCATTTGCTTCGCAAGAATCTGTTTTCCTCCAGTATGTTGAGTCAACCACATTCCCAAACCCTTGGCTTTTTAGCACGAAGAAATTCCCTCCCTACACGCACGCACGCGCGCGCACACACACACACACACACACACACACACACTTTCTTCTATCTCACTAGGGCATCCATGCACCTTAAGATAAAAAAAAAAAAGACAGTTTCTCACATTTCTTTTGTGGTCAGCTTGGGTCTTTTGAAGGAGATGTGCCTTTGTGCTGTTGAGTTATTACCCAAATATTCTTAAAGTTTTATAAGTGCGAATTGCTCAAAAATCCCCATTGTAAAAACACGCGGTGTATGTATTATAAAGTTTAAAGTCCCCGTCACGACTGAGCTTTATGAACAGAGGGCTATTTCTAGTTCCCCTAGGAAATATTTTATGATAAAGCAAATGTCTTAAACAAGAGGAAGAACTCTTCTAATCAACTAAGACCTCACCCTTTCTGTGCCCACAGTATGGCTAAAAAGCAACTTGTAGCCAGGTGTGGTGGCGCATGCGTGGAATCCCAGTACTTGGGAGGCTGAGACAGGAGGATCATAGGTTAGAAGACTGCCTCAACAACATAGCAGACTCTCAGCAACTAGTGAGGCCCTTTTTCAAAACAAAATCGTGAAAAGAGGTATAATGCCTCCGGGTCAATCCCCAGTACCATGCACCTGTTAAAAACAAAAAAACAAACAGCCGGTCATGGTGGCGCACACTTGTCATCCCAGCATTTAGGAGGCTGAGAAAGAAGGATCACAGTTTGAGGACAGCCTCAGCTACTTAGTGAAGCCCTTTGCAACTCAGTGAGACCCTGTTTCAAAATTAAGAATTAAGCCAGGCGTGGTGGCCCACGCTTGTAATCCCTGCACTTGGGAGGCTGACACAGGAGGATCACACAGGTTTGAAGCCAGCCTCAGCTATTTAGTGAGGCTCTCAGCAACTTAGTGAGACCCTGTTTCCAAATAAAATATAAAATAGATCCGGGAGTATAGCCCGGAGGTAGAAGAAAGCCTCTGGGTTCCAGCCCCAGTACCACCAAAAATAAAAATAAAAATAAAAATAAAATAGGGCTGGGGAGTCCCTGGGCTCCATTCCCCAGTACCAAAAAAAAAACAAAAAACAAAAAACAAAACAAAACAGACACACACACTAACAAACAACAATAAAAACAAGACAGCAACTTGCTATATGTTTCTCACAGGAAAAAAAAAAGGGGGATAGGGGAGGCACTTTCTGATTCAGTGGGATCAAGCCAGGCATGGTGGCTCATGCCCATAATCTCAGTACTTGGGAGGATAAGACAGGAGGAGGATCACAGGTTCGCAGCGAGTCTCAGCAACTCAGCAAAACCCTCCACAACTCAGTGAGACTCTTTCGAAAAAAATGGGATGCAGCTCAGAGATAGAAGGCTCCTGAGTCCAATCCCCAATATGAAAGAAAAGAAAGGTCAAGATTGACATAGCCTCAATCTCACATGACCTTATATGGTAGCAAAGTTTTCAGCGATCAAATCATATAACCAGTTTATAACCAATAAACCTATATGCAGCTCAAAGGTTTCTTTCTCTTTCTCCCCGATTTTCATCAGCACCAGAGTGAAATGTTGCTTGGGAACTGGAGGACAAGTTGAGTTTGGGGATGATGACACAAGCCAAGGCGGGGGCCAGAAGCACCTGGCCCTTCTTTCAGAGCCAGAGCGCAGACCCTGGACACCCAGAATCGCTCACCGAGGGGTGGAACAGAACTGGGAAATTGTAAGATCTCGGGCAGCTTGAGGAGGAGAGCTCTGTCCTCCAGGTTCCCTAGGGGACGGTAAGGTCCCCATACAATTAGGCTCATCAGGAGGAGGAAGAGGAGAACATTTTCTCCTGGCCAACTCGGGAGCTCTTTCCCACATGGGGCCTGGCAGTAGGGACTCTAAATTCTTTATCTGTGCCTCCCAAGTGCTTCACCTTGACCTCAGAACGCTCTCTTCTTGCAAAAGCACGAAGGATGTGTTCAGGTGTGGATTCTCCCTGGGGGTTAGGACCACAGTTCAAAGACCAGAGAGCAGGGTCAGAACCCACACACATTCCAGCAGCTTCTAATGGTGTGACAGCATCTAGCAGCTTCTGGGACACCCTAGGGAAATAATTCTTGCAAATCTGTTTGCCCTCGACTTCGTAGATTCCTACACAAGGTGAATTTCCCTCCCTAACCCCAGAGAGGCCCCAGAGACCACCACCAACTCACTCTGTACCCACTCCAGTTGAATCCCAAAAGAGGGTGGGGGCAAATCAAAGAGGGCATGAAGGGTGTACCCAGAAAAAAGAATGCTGTCTGTCTCCACGAATGTATCACGGGACAGGAGGTCAGAGCTAAGTGGAATTGAAAAAGCCCAGAAAGACTCATCAAGGCTGTGTTTCTGAGACTGGTGCATTCTGAGAGTCCGGCTTATGCCGATGGCGGTTTGACACGCTCAAACCTGCGGCCATTCCCAGCCCTGTGAGGGTGACCACAGATAAGGCCATTTGATGATGGAGCTTTGATGATGGAGTTCGCAGCCTCTGAGGTCAGGCAGGCCTGGGGTCAAATCTCAGCTCAGCCACGCGTTACCTGGGTGACTTCTGACAGATGATTTTATCTCCCCACACTTTAGTTTTTTTCAGCTGTAAAAATGAGGGTAATAACTGCCGCAGAGGATGGTGTGTAAAGATTACATAGTGTGTGGCTGACAAAAAATGCTTCATATGGTGTCTGGTCTGTGGAAAATGGTCTATAAAACTAATTACCAATGTAATATCACTATTATTATCTGGAGAAAGTTACATAATGTAAGGCAATTTACACAAGGTCATAGCAAATGTTAGGATTTACTACTTGGGCTTTTTTTTTTTTTTCAGTACTGGGGGTGGAACACAAGGGTATTCTACGTCCGAGCTACACCCTCAGCCCTACTGTTTATTCTTTATTTTGAAACCCCCAAAATAACTCTAAGTTGAAAAGGGTCTCATTAAGTAGCTGAGGCTGTCAGTGAACCACGATCCTCCTGTCTCAGCCTCCCAAATGCTGGGATTACAAGTTGTGCGCTATCACACCAAGCCCCTATTTGGATTTTTTTTTTTTTTTTTTTGTAGTACTGGAGATGGAACCCTTCTACCTCCGGGCTACACTCCCAGACCTATTTTTTATATTTTATTTGGAAACAGGGTCTCTTAAGCCAATGAGGCTGGCTTCGAACCTGCACGATTCCCCTGTCTCCGCCTCCCAAGCGCGGGGATCACAAGTGTGCACCACCACGCCCGGCCTATTTGGTAATTTTAAAAAACATATCAGACACTCCAATCAACTTCACTAAGGTCATGATAAAAAAAAAGGAGAGAAGATGATCTATCTTTAACCAGGCCCACTCCTCCCTTTCCTGCTGCTCAACTCTTTCAGTCTGCTTCCCAACTGTTCCCTCTTCAATGCTTTCACTCTCTCTTGAACTCTTTTTTTCTTAGACTTTTTCCATCTGCCTCCCAACTGTTCTCTCTCTGACTCTTTTATAAGAATAGACATCACTGCCTGTCAAAAATAAGGCTTCTGGGTTGGGTGGTGCAAGCCTGTAATCCCAGTATTTGGGCAGACGAGAAAGGAGGATTGCAGGTGTGAAGTGGCAAGACCTCTCTCAAAATAAAATAGAGCTGCCGGGCGTGGGGGCGCACGCTCGTCATCCCCGCGCTTGGGAGGCGGAGACCGGAGGATCGCGCAGGTTCGAAGCCAGCCTCAGCTACTGAGTGAGGCTCTCAGCAATTTAGTGAGACCCTGTTTCCAAATAAAATATTTTAAAAAATAGGTCTGGGAGCATAGCCCGGAGGTAGAAAGCCTCTGGGTTCCACCCCCAGGACCACCAAAAAAAATTAACAATAATAAATAAGTAAATAAATAAATAAAGCTGAGAGTATAGCTCAGTTGTAGTCTGTCCCTGGGTGCAGGCTCTAGTATCCCTCCTCCAAAAAAAAAAAAAAAAGAAAGAGAGAAAGAAAACAGTGATCATTCACTGTGAACTTCAATGGGAAGGACGCGCCGTCCAACAGCTCCCTGGAGGCTGTGTGCAGTTCACTGGAAAAGCTGTGTTTTGATTTGCAAAACAGCCATTTGTACCATGGGAGGCTCCGCACCTCCTGGCAATGCAGAATGGCCTAAAGCCACTCCCCGTCCAAGGACTTTGGTCCAACCTGTCTTCTGCCTCTGATGAGATAAAGCACCAAGGTACTTTCCCAGACTCCTCGTTGACTTCCCCATGCGCGGAATCGCAGGTCTCCAGCCTCACGGCGCCCTCGCCCCTTATACTCGGTTCTCTGTTTTTTGGTTTTTGGTTCTTTGGTTTGTTTGTTCGGTTGGTTGGTTGGTTGGTCAGTATTTTAGGGTACTGAGGATTAAACCCAGAGGCATTCTATCTCCAAGTTATACTCCCAGTCCAATTTTATTTCCTGTTTGGAAACAGGGTCTCACTAAGTTGCCGAGGCTGGCTTCGAACCTGCGATCCTCTTGTCTCGGCCTCCCAAGTACTGGCATTGCAAGTGTGCGTCATTACACCCAGCTTACACTCAGTTTATTTTATTTTATTTTATTTTGTGGTACTGGGGCTGGAACCCAGGGGCTTTTCTACCTCCGGGCTATACTCTCAGACCTGTTTTATACTTTATTTGGGAACAGGGTCCCACTAAGTTGCTGAGAGCCTCACTAAGTAGCTGAGGCTGGCTTCGAACCTGCGCGATCCACCTGTCTCAGCCTCCTAAGCGCGGGGATTTCGAGTGTGCGCCACCACGCCCGGTTTACACTCAGTTTTAAATTGGCCAGTCATCCCTGGCATCTCATCTCTTCCAATGGCACACACATTCTCCCACTGGCCACCAATTTCCTCCTTTAGATTAATCTCTGGGGGCTTTGGATCCTCAGAACATCTCCAACTGGAGTGCCCTGCCATCGGCTCAAATCATCATCCTGGGACCAATGATCTAGAAAAGTCAAGGGTTAACGAGAAGACTTTGGGTCTAATAAGGAAGAAACCTGAACAGAGACTCAGGCTGTGCCTTTAAGCAGCTTGGTTAAGTGCTAAGGGTCTCACGCTGCCAGCCAATGTACCAGGCACTCTTTTTTGGAGGGGAAGGGGTACTGGGGATTGAACCTAGGGGTGTTCTACCTCCAACATACACGCCTGGCCCTTTCTTTCCTTTTTTCTATCTTTTTTTTTTTTTTTTTTTTTTTTTTGCGGGACTGGGACTGGAACCCAGGGGCATTCTACCACCAAGCTACACTCCCAGCCCTATTTTTTATTCTTTACTTTGAAACAGGGCCCCACTAAGTAGCTGAGGCTATCCGCAAACCACGATCCTCCTGTCTCAGCCTTCCAAGTGCTGGGATAACAAGTATGCGTCACCATGCCCCCAGCCCTTTCTTATTTTGAAACAGGGTCTCACTACATTGCTGAGGGCCTTGCTAAATTGCCAAGGCTGGCCTCAAAACTGCGATCCTCCTGTCCTCCCAAGCACTGGGACTACAAGTATGCAATACTGTGCCTGGCTAACGGGCCAGTCATTCTGGGGATCACAGTACAAAGATCTTCTCTCAAAGAGCTTATTGTTTAGAATGGGATATAAGACAATTATACCAGTAACTGTAGGAAACAGAAGAGAGATAGCAACCCTATTAGAGTTGTTGCTTAGAAGACAAAAAGAATATTATAAGCCCATTACTAACACTCCAAGCCCAAAATTAAAGTGACTTTCAACACATCTTTCCTTCTTTTGCAGTCATAAATTAAATGCTTCTTCCTATATATTCTTTTTTTTTTTTCATACTAGGGATTGAATCCAGGGTATTCTGCCTCTGAGCTATATTCCTGGCCCTTTCTAAGTTTTGTTGTTGTTGTTGTTTTGTTTTGTGGTTCTGGGGATTGAACTCGGGGACATTCTACCTCTGAGCTACTCCCCCAGCCCTAATTTTTTTTTCTTTTTTTCACCTAGCCTATTTTGTATTCTTTTGAAACAGGGTCTCACTAAGTTGCGGAGGGCCTAAGTAGCTGAGGCTGACCGCAAACCCAGATCCTCCTGTCTCAGCCTCCCTAGTACTGGAACTGTAAGCGTGCGCCACCACGCCAGGCTCCTTTCTAGGCTTTGGTCTTGAAACGGGATCTCCCTAGGATGCTGAAGGTCTCACTGAACTGCTGAGGCTGGTCTTGAACCTGCGATCCTCCTGTCTCCGCCTCCCAAGCACTGGGATTGCAGGCGTGCGCCACCACGCCCGGCCCCTCTACGTGGATTCTTAAATCTGTGCTCCTCACTCTGCATTTACAAGCTGAATGCTTATGTCAGGCCCTGGACAACCATCTTCTGTTATGTTTTTATTCCCACCTCCAGCGCTTCCCATCACTACCTTGTGATCGCTTATCAAAATATGAGAATCAGCGTTACCCCGCGTGGCTGGCTCGACCTGATCGCTGTCTCCCGACAGCTCCGCGATGGCCTCCCCCATATTACAGAATATCCACATGAGATCCCTTTGCAAAACGACCTGCGCCCAGCCGGCGTGGCGCACACTTGGAATCCCAGCATTCGGGAGGCGGAGGCAGGAGGATCGCGGTTTGCACGGCCTCAGCTACTTAGCGAGGCCCTCTGCAACTCAGTGAGACCCTGTTTCAAAATAAAGAATAAAAAATTGGGCTGGGGGTGGAGGTGGAGGTAGAATGCCCCTGGGTTCCATCCCCAGTACTGAAAAAAAAAAAAAATTATGTGCCAAATTCACCTCCCTCCTTCCCTCCCACCGACAGGATTGAGAATACACTGTGCTGGGCGGGAGGCGTAAGTCATAGGCTTTAACCTTCAAGTGTTTATACAACCTGGCAACTTCCTGGCCAGAAAATTAGGATGTGTGCTAAAACATAAAATGAGATGCTGTACACAAAAGGGGTACTGGCAGCACAGACAAGGGTAACAAATGTCATAGGATCTTATTTTTGTTATTGTTATTTGAGATCCAACCCAGGGGCATCCTACCTCCAAGCTATACCTCTAGCTTTATTTTGTGTTTTGAAACAGGGTCTCCCTAGGTTGCTGAGAGCCTCACTACCTCGCTGAGGCTGTCCTCAAAGCTGAGATCCGCCTGTCCCGGCCTCCCATGTACTGGGATTTATAGTCAAGTGCTACCAGCCCTGGCTAATGCTGTAGGATTCCAAAAAGGGTCAGTCACTTCTGGCTGCAGCAATCAAGGAAGGCGTCCAGGGAGAGGTCACACCTGAGCTGGACCTTGCAACATGAACTGGATTTTAACGGGGAAGAGGAGGGTGGTGTGCTTTCAAGACCAGCAAACTGGTAGGTGACAGGTCACTTCTTGAAAGGAGTTTTCAAAGCACTCGAGAGCCAGTTACTAGAAACAAGCAATGTTCACTTCCGCTGGACTAGAGAAGAAAGCGGGAAGAAAGCTTAATAATCGAACCCAACAGGGAGACAAGTTTCAGTGAGGGGTGGTAAAAAGATCCCTGAAATCAGAAAACCTGGTTCCCAGGCCCAGCCCTGCCAGAGGGGCCTGGGTGGCCTCTGCAAGTCGTCTAACCTTCCTGGTCTCCGTTTTCTCATTTGTAAACTGAAGCAGTTGAACTGGCTGACCTCGAAGGTCCCTGCAGACCCAAACTGGACCCACTGTATATTATTTCTGCCATTAAAACATTCATCATAGCGGGGGTGGGGGAGAAAGGGAGGTACCCGTGTTCTCTGTCGCTTCCTGCAGTTTTCTTTTTCCTAAGCTTATGACTTTTACGTGTGGCTCCCATGTCACTAATTCAACACTGCTACAGGATTTCACTCCGGAATTCAATTTAAAGTAAGGGCCAAGCCGGCGTGGTGGCGCACGCCTGTAATCCCGGTGATTGGGAGGCTGAGACAGGAGGATCACGGTTTCAAGGACAGCCTCAGAGAGTAGTGAGTCTCTTAGCAACCTCGCAAGGCTGTTTCAAAAAATAAAAAAGTAAAAGGCTGGGGATGTGGCTCAGAGGTAGAACCCCGTAGCTTCAATCCCCAGTACTACTACAACCAATAAATAATAATAATAATTATAATAAGTGATTACAAGAAAGGGGTTTAAAAGCTGCCTGTTTATGGCACCCAAATAATGTTCAGTTTGTGTCTCCTGTGCAGAAATTTTGCTTAAAATTCACAGGTTCTCCAAGAAATTTGTGCAGTTAGCCTTATATGAGTGTATCCAATACCGCAGCCCCGGGCAAAACACTATTCCTTAGAAGCCTTCAAATGTGACTGGGTAAATACAGGTGAGAACTCTATTAAGCATCTAAAAGACCTCTTCCTTTTAATAATACCCAAGGAAGTCTGGGGATGCGGAGGGAGGAGCAGTCATGTTGAATGGTAAGGAGAGAATTTAATTTTGAAAACTCCGTACCTGCAAATGCAACGGATAAGCGGAAAGTTGGGGGCGCTTGAAATTCACTGGAAATTGACTTTTCTTATGCGGCATCCGGAGGCCCCCAGGTTCCAGGAAAGGGACCAAAACCCAGAAGGCACGGATGCAATTTCCTGCTGGCCCTATCGATCCTCTGCACCAAAAAGGCCGAAGGCAGATCAATCGGTCACCAGAATGCAAGCGGGAAAAGACTGGACCAGAAAGCCTCACCTGCGGCAGCCACTCCTTAAAAGTTTAAATCAGAGAACTCTCAACCAACCGCTTTACTCCGCGCAGTGGGGGCTCCAAGGCCACGCTCGTGCACGCCGTGCAAACAGTGTAAACACGCGACTCCACACTTGCGAGCTACTCGCTGCCCCCGCTGGGCAGAAGCGCCCCGGGAGGTCGGCCGGGCACCGCTGCAGGACAGCTCGCTGCTTGGGGAACAGAGACACCCCAGATCCGCCGATCGCCCCCGAGCAAGCAAGGCCGCGCTTCCCTTCTGCCTGCCCAGCCTTCCTTTGGGATCCACTCCCGCATCCCCGCGCTCGGTACCTGCAGCTCGGGCTCGGGATCCAGGCTCCCGCAGGTCGACTCTGCAGCTCCCTCTGCGCGCCCGCCTGGCCGCTGCACTCGCGCTTCTGCGCATGCTCGCCCGGCTCCGGGCCAGCACGTCTGGGATCCACTCCCCGGGCTTTGGCTGCGCCTCCCAGGGGAGGGGACGCAGGCCCCGAGCCAGGGCTGGGGCTGTGGGTGATCCAGGGAGATGCAGGTGCAGGGAGGGAGAGAGAAAGATGGATGGGTGCGGCCGCGACCTTCTCCCTGCGGCCCACGGTTCCCCAAGGCTAAAGATGACCATCTGCGCCCTTGGGATGAGGTTAGCACAGCGGTTCTCAAACTTGCGTGAGTGGATCGGAATCACCTGCCAGGGTCGTGAGAAACAGATCCTGCAGCCCAGTTTCTGGGTCTGGACCTGCAGGTCTGGAGGGAATTTGGAGACAATTTGCATTCCTAGTTAAGTTCTCCGGGGAAGCTGGTGCGACTCCGCTGGTTTACCGTGCTCTGAAAACCGCAGGTCAAAAAGGAAAGGAATTTGTTATTAAAGAAAACAGTTTTCTCTTCTCCTACTCCCCCCTCCTTTTTTCTTTTCTTTCTTTCTTTCTTTCTTTTTTTTTTTTTTAAAGATTTCACATAACACTTCCTCTTGGTTTAACAGTCACGCCTGCTTAAAGTAAATAAATAACTAATGCCCGCGCTCAAACAAAGGTGGGCTGTTTCGGCTAGCCTGTGACTGCGGAATGCAATGGAGCCTCGAGCTGGGCGTGGTGCTACACACCTGTACTTGGGAGGCGGATCTCGGGTTCAAGACCAGCCTCAGCAATTTAGTAAGACCCAGCTTCAAAGAAATAAAAAGAAGTTGAGGTTGTTACTCTGATAGAATGTCCCTGAGTTCACCCGGGTGTGGTGGCACACGCCTATGATCCCAGTGCTTGGGAGGCTAAGACAGGAGAATCACAGGTTCGAGGACAGGCTCAGCAAGTAGTGAGACTCATCAACCTAGCAAGACCCTGTTTCAAAGTAAAATAATAATAATAATAACTAGGGCTGAAGATGTACCTCTGAGGTAGAATGCCTTTGGGTTCAATCCCCAGTACCAAAAATATAAAATAAAAAATAGAATGCCTCTGGGTTCAGCACCCAGTACCAAATATATCTATACATATACATACATATGCATGTGTACATGTGTTACATACATATGCATGTGTACATATGTGTGTGTTCATACAATAACTTGAATCTGACCATTCACACTGCTAGCCCAAATCTCAAAGAAATTCAACTCTCCACCAACAGGTGACTGAAAGAACGAGGAGGGGTACATCTTCTGGGAATAATCAGATCTCTCCTATCAAAGGAATAGCTTGACTTAAGCTCCATATTGTAAATACCATTTTGTAAGCTTGTGTGCAGTTTTATTTTTTTTTGTCAAGTTAGCATTTCCTAGAAATTGTAAGTGCCAGCCCCTCCCCTAGCATCCTCTTAAGCCAATGGCATAAAGGTTGGGTGGCCACGTTCCCCCCAGTAGGGGCACAACACCAGACCCCCGAATGGGAAATAAAAGGCCCAGCAGTTGTTGTTCTAGCACAACTAGCTTTACTGTAGGTGGTAGGATTCCCTTTTTGCAAAAAGTAAAATTGCCTTGCTGAGCCACTTGCGAACATGTGTCTTTTCTTACAACAGCATGGAAATTTATTTCTAACAACGTCCGCCGTGGAATAGTGTATTTGGGTAATGAGCATGACTGTACGCTATGGTTACAGGAATCCTATGTTCCAGATTTTCTCCATTAGTCCCAGCAAAAAAGGAACTACTATACAGGCTCCAACAAGGCTAAAGTTCAAAGTCCTGAAGCCGAGCTGAAGAAACCAGAGACAAATACATACTATTCACATAAAGTCTAACCTCATAATGACAGAGCAAAACAGTAACTGCCTGGAACCAGGGTGGAGGAAGGGAAGGACTGCAAAGGAGCAATCAGAACCTTTGGGGAGCCCGGCATGTTTGGGAGGCGGAGACAGGAGGATCATGCAGGTTCGAAGCCAGCCGCGCTGGCTTAAGAGACCCTGTTTCCAAATAAAAACTATAAAATAGGTCTGGGAGTGTAGCCTGGAGGTAGAAGGGTTTCCAGGAATCCCAGTACCACACACACACACACACACAAAAAAAAAAAAAACCTTTGGGGGCATAGTGGAAAGTTTCTCTTTATTGACTACACTGATGATTTCACAAATGGATACGATGGTCAGAGTTAAATTATCGACTTTCAATAGGTGAAGTTTATTTTGCATTCCCCAATAGAGTTGGAAAGGAAAAAAAAAATCAAATATACTTTTTTGTGTGTGTGTATGTGTGGTACTGGGGATGGAACCCAGGGGCATTCTACCTACCCAGACCAATTTTTTTTTAATTTATTTTTTTTCATATTTATTTTTAATTGGTGCACTGTATTCATACGTCATAGTGGGATACATACTTTTGTAGCCATACATGCACACATTGCCCAGTCAGCCCCCACCCGATCCCCACCCCATTCTCTCCCTATCCCCCCCTCCTATGCTTGGCTTAGTAGTTGACATCTAGTATTATAGCAATTTATCCAAAATTAAAAATGATAATCTCACATAACAGTTTCATTTGTCTGATACCAAGCTTTTGATGACTTAAAGATAACATTTCAATATTTCTTTTTGCTTTCTTTCTTACCAGAGAATCTATTTTTTTTCTATTTTTAGGTGAAACTATCATATATTTATATATTTATTTTTCAGAAAAAAAATCTATCCTAATATGGAATATGGACTCTAGGTACCCACATCGATCTTGAAAAAGAACAAAGCTAGAAGATATATATTTTCTGATTTCAAACCATATAAAGCTACAATAATTGAAACAGTGTAGTACTATTCTAAAGGCAGATATATAAACCACTGGAGTTAAATAAAAGCCTAGAGATCAATTCTTGCATATAGTGTCAAATTATTTTTGACAAGGTTTCCATGAACATTTGGTGGAGGAAATACTAATCTTTTAACTAAATATTGTTGAAAAATAATAATTACATGAAAAAGAATAAAATTGGACCCTTACCTAACACCATATACAAACATTAACTCAAAATAGATAAAAGACCTAAATATAAATCTTAAGACTATAAACTTTTAGGAGAAAATCTGGGTCATAAAACCTCACAACATTGAAATTGGCAGTGATTTCTTGGTTATGATTTCAATGGCACAGGCAACAGAAGAGTATACAAACTCCCTAAAAAATAAAAAACATATTGTATATCCAAAGACAATGTAAACAGAGTTAACAGTTACTAATAGAATGGGATAAAATATTTCAAAATGCTATATCTGAAGGTATATTAATATTCCAACTAGAAATCCTAAAAATTAACAACAATAAAGGCAAACAATACCCTTTAGAGATAGGTAAAAGACTAACATAAATAATGAATCTCCACAGATAACCAATCTTAGTTGTCTGTTGAATGGAAAATCTTGTTTCTCTAGTTCTGATGTGTGTTACCTATTTCTTCTTTATAGTTAATCTCTTTGAGTATTTTCTCTAGTGCTGGTTTTGAAGACATAAATTCCTTCAGTTTCTGTTTGTCATGGAAGCTTCTTATTTCTCCATCTAATTTGATAGAAAGTTTTGCTGGGTAGGAAATTTTTGGCTGGAAGTTGTTTTCTTTCAAAATTGGGAATATGTTACTCCAAGCCCTTCTGGCTCTCATAACTTGGCTTGGGAAGTCTGGAGTGATTCTAATTGGTTTGCCTCTGAATGTCACTTGGCCCTTTGCTTTTGTTGCCTTTAAGATTCTCTGCTTGGCTTCCACATTGGTCATTTTGACAATTATGTGGCGTGGGGATCCTCTTCTCCGATCCTGTCTAAAGGGAGTTCTATAAGTTTCCTGGACCTGCGTATCGACCTCTTGCTCTATGTCTGGAAAATTTTCTGCTATTACTTCCTTGAAGAGATTGTTGATCCCTTTGGTTTCACTTTCTTTTCCCTCCTCTATTCCAATTATTCTTAGGTTAGCTCTCTTAAAATGGGCCGATATTTCTTCAATATCAGATTCCTACTGTCGGATATTTTTTCCTAGATTAGAAACTATGCGTTCATTTTTGGAATGATCGTCTTCTAAGAGCGAGATTCTGTTCTCCATGTGTTCTAATCGGTTGTTTGTGCTTTGAATTGAGGCCTTTACTTCATTAATTGCATCCTTTATCTCTTTTTGGCTCTCTCTGAGTTCTTTTCAAAGCACCTCTATTATTTCTACAGTTATTTTCCTGATTTGATCTTCTAGAAATCTCTGATTTTCTGTTTTATCGGGTTCTGATGTTGTGGGGTTGTGGGCATTCATTGCTCCAGTATTATTCCTCTTTCCCATGATTTTGGAAGTTTGTGCCTTCTCTGGGTTCTTCCCTTGGGTCACTATGACTTCACTTAAGGTGCTCTGGATCTCGAGTCTGTGGTATCTCAGACCCCACTACTCCTTTACTGGGTTGTATCACAGAGTCTCCGACCCAGAGAGTCGATAGAGGCTGCTTTAGACTGTGGGGGGTGCCAGGTTGCACGTTCTCCTATGGTGTGATATCACTGCCACCGCCCCTCTCCCACTGGGTCAAGTCCTAGTGAGTACAGTACTGGGATTTCTCCGCTGTGGCCCGCAATTTGACTCACTGTTCTTGAGTACGCAGATGTAGCTGTAGTGAATTCGGTGCTGCTGCCGCCGGTGGCAATATGGCGCCGCTGCTACGCCCTCGGCTGTTGGGCTGGCGTTTTTTTTTTTTTTTCTTGGTTTTGATTTCCACTCTGAATCCCTGCAGCGTGTGCTGAGCTCAGACACTGGGAGCTTTAGATGTCCTCTGCGCCAAGAAATCCCGCCTGGCTGTTCCGCAGCGGCTCCCCTCGGCTTGCTGTGGCCGTCCCGTGAATTCGCCGGCAGTATCCAATTTTTTATTCTTTCTTTTGAAACAGGGTCTCATGTAGTTGCAAAGGGCCTCACTAAGTAGCTGAGGCTGGCGGCGAACTGCGATCCTCCTGTCTCGGCCTCTCAAATACTGGGATAACAAGCTGCACCACCATGCCTGGCTTCAAATATACTTCTGATGTGTTTATTTAGTAGGAATATTGACCAAGGCTAAGTGCATGAGGACATGCGGACTCTAAATATTGTGGAACCTGATTTGGAGAGAAGACAAAATTTTAAAATCCCCCTAGAGTAGAAGAAACTAAAAATAATCAGTATTAAATGTCTGAAGCAACCATCTCTAATAGTAACTAACCCAAGATAGGACTTGTAATGTATAGATGATAAAACTAAAGTGTATCCCAAAAGTGCCTCTCAAATCTAAAATAGGAAATAGAGTACATCATTAGAAATGTATAACCTCTATAAAATTATAAAGAACATTATTATCTGCTCAACTGATGGTATCACCACCAACGAGTAATAAGGCTCCCAAACTGTATTTCTAGGAGCCTCGGGTTTTATGGAGATAAATATATTTACACACACACACACACACACACACACACACACACACACACGAATGTCTCTGGGTAAGGGACCTCGGCCCAGCCAACACACTATTACTAACATATGAGAATATTTTATAATATCTTACTTAACCAGGCGTGGTGACGCATGCTTGTAATCCCAGTACTTGAGAGGCTGAAACATGAGGATCACAGGTTCATGGCCAGCCTCAGCTACTTAGTGAGCCCCCCTGCAACTTAGTGAGACCCTGTTTCAAAATAAAGGATTAAAAAATAGGGCTGGAAATGTAGCTCGGAGGTAGAATGCCCCTGGGCTCCGTACACACACACACACACACACACACACACACACACACACACACATCTTACTTGATAAAAGGGCTCCACTGAGCCAGGCATGGTGGTGCTTGCCTGTAATCCCAATACTTGGGAGGCTGAGACAGGAGGATCACAGGTTAGACCCAGCCCTCAATAACTTAGCAAGACTCTGTTTCAAAATAAAAAGGGCTGGGCATATAGCTCAGAGATAGAGCACCCCTGGGTGTAAGCCCCAGGATCACAAAACCAACCAAAAGGAGAAGAGCTCCACTGGAAATTCAAAGAGCCATCGCTTGGAAAGGAATAAAGAATAGCATCAGGCAGGAAGGAGTGAGAGGCGCGATGTGGCGTTTGGCGGGCACGCGGGTACACTGTAGTTATGGTGACTCTATGTTCCCATTTTTCTGGACTAGTCTCAATATTAAATATTTGTTTTCACATAAATTGGGTCCAGTCATGTGTTCCAACTGTTGCTTTAGGAAAATAACACTACCGACTAAAACTTGAAACAGAGATCATTTTCTGGATCGTCTACAGCTTGTATAAAATGTCAATAGTAACAGTTATGAGCTACTGAGCTCCTACTAGGCATCGGTCACTGACTATCAATGATAACCCTACTAAAATTATCTTTATTATATTTTAAATTTATTTTATCTGTAGTGCTGGGGATTGAACCCAGGGGTGTTCTACCTCTGACCTACACCCCCAGCCCGATTTTTTTTTTTTGAAACAGGGTGTCTCTAAACTGCAAAGGGCCTCACTAAGTTGTTGAGGCTGGCCTCCAGCCTGCAATCTTCCTGTTTTAGCCTCTCAAAGATTACAGGAGTGCACCACCATATCTGGCTATCATCATTTTATAGGTGAGAAAACTGAGATATAAAATGTTAGTTTCTAAGACAGGCATGGTGGCATGCGCTTGTAATCCCAGCATTCAGGAGGCTGAAACAGGAGGATCACGATTCGCAGACTGCCTCAGCTACTTAGGCCCTCTGCAACTCAGTGAGACCTTGTTTCAAAATAAAGGATAAAAAAAATAGGGCTGGGGGTGTAGCTCAGAGGTAGAATGCCCCTGGATTTCATCCCCAATACCTAAAAAAAAATGTTAGCTGCTTTTCTCATAATACAACTCAATAAAGACTAAGAAAATAAAAACTAAAGAATTAAATATAGATGTGTCTCTTCTAGTTTGACAATCTTTGCTGATTTCACACTTGCTAAAGATACATCCATCTGACTTCTGGAAGTCAGCAGCAAAAGACATAACTCTAGTGGTCACCATCACCATCATCCCCACAATCACCATCATCCCCACCATCATCCTCACCACCATCATCCCCGCCATCATCCTCACCACCATCATCCCCACCATCACCATCATCATCCCCACCACCATTATCATCATCATCATCCTCACCATCATCATCCTCACCACCATCATCACCACCATCATCATCACCACCATCATCATCACCATCATCATCCCCACCACCATTATCATCACTATCATCCTCACCATCATCATCCTCACCATCATCATCATCACCACCACCATCACCACCATCCTCACCATTGTCATCCTCACCACCATCATCGCCACCACCATCATCATCACCATCATCATCGTCATCCTCACCATCATCATCATCACCACCACCATCATCATCGTCATCCTCACCATCATCATCATCATCACCACCATCATCATCATCGTCATCCTCACCATCATCATCACCACCACCACCATCATCTTCACCATCACCATCATCCCCACCATCATCCCCACCATCATCATCATCACCATCGTCCTCACCATCATCATCAGCACCATCATCCTCACCATCATCCTCACCATCATCATCCTCACCATCATCCTCACCATCATCATCCCCACCATCATCCTCACCACCATCATCATCACATCATCCTCATCGTCATCATCACCATCATCATTTCCACCACCATCATCCCCACCACCATCATCCCCACCATCATCATCATCACCATCATCCTCATCGTCATCGTCACCATCATTTCCACCACCATCATCCCCACCATCATCATCCCCACCATCATCCTCACCACCATCATCCCCACCACCATCATCCCCACCTTCATCATCATCACCATCATCCTCATCGTCATCGTCACCATCATTTCCACCACCATCATCCCCACCATCATCATCCCCACCATCATCCTCACCATCATCATCGTCATCACCATCATCCTCACCATCACAACCAACATCTATTCCGTGGATTCTACATGTTGACTCTTGGTCCCAGATGTTCACATTCTCCATCTCATTTAATGTTGATAGGGACACAGGATGACTGTGGACATTCCAAAACTGTATGTGACAATAAGTGGGTGCTCAAGCCAGGGTTCCAACTCAAGTTTGACTCCAAATCTGTGCTATTTACTACAGTACTGGTCTCTACAAAATTGTATCTTCTGCTCTAAAGGACAAAAAATAGACATTCTGGATTATAAGTGAGCCTCTGTGAATGGGTCTAGCGTTAGTTCCAAAGCATGATGGTTTCTAAAATGGTCATGACCACAATACTCAACTGCCACCCTGCCCTGGTCCTGATCCTGAAATCAGCTGCCACAAACAGGCATCAATTTTACTTCCCATTTTGAGAAAAGCAGACACATGTTGAATGACGCCAGGGAGTACAGTGTGAACAGACTTGGCTCACTAGACTTTTTTTTTTCTTCCTAGAACAAAGAAAGTAGGAGAAAAAAAATACATAAGTGGAAAAGGGCTACCAGACATGGTGATGCATGCCTGTAATCCCAGTCCCTGGGAGGTTGAAGTAGGAGGATCACAGGTTCAAGGCCAGCTCAGCTGAGTAGAGAGACTTTCAGCTAAGCAAGACCCTATTTCAAAACCAAAAAAAAAAAAAAAAAAAAAAGCCAGGCATGGTGGGCACGCTTGTAATCCCAGCATTCCATAGGCGGAGACAGGAGGATCACAGTTCACAGCCAGCCTCAGCCCTTAGTGAGGCCCTTTGCAACTCAGTGAGACCCTGTTTCAAAATAAAGAATAAAAAATAGGGCTGGGGGTGGAGCTCAGATGTAGAATGCCCCTGGGTTCCATCTCCAGTATCGCAAAAAAATAAATAAATAAAATAAATAAATAAATAAATAAATAAATAAAAGGGGGAGACATCAATTCCAGCATATACACTATCTATCTGGAAAACAAGTTTTCTTATTCCAAAATTATCTGTAGATAAATGAGAAAACTAATATTAAGAAATGGAAGCACAGAAATCCTAGTACAAAATACAAAAAAGGCTGGGCACAGCAACACACGCCCATAATCCTAGCTACTTAGAAGGTTGAGGCAGGAGGGTCACAAGACCAGGGCCAGCTTGTCCAACTTAACAAGACCCTGTCTCTAATTTTTAAAAATAATAAATAAAAAGGACTGGGATGCAGCTGAGTGGATGAGTGCTTGCCTAGCATTTTATGTGTCCCTAGATTCAGTCTTCAGTTCAACACGCACCCCCAAAAGAGAGAGAGAGAGAGAATATTTTTAATCCTCTGGTTAATTTCCCTAAGCAAGACTCAAAACTCAAAAGCCATAAAGAAAGGGATGTACAGATTTGATATAAAAATTTAAATTCCTATATGACAGAGCCAAGTAACATTAAGAAAAATATTCTTAGACTATAAATCAGATCTGGATACGGCAATGCATGTTTGTAATCCCAGTGCTTGGGAGGCTGAGATAGGAGGGTCACAGGTTTGGGGACAGCCTAAGCAAGTAGTAAGACAATCATCAACCTAGTGAGACCTTCTTTAAAAAATTTAAAAATAAATAAAATAAAAATGGGATCGGGGTGTAGCTCAGAGGTAGAAGGCCCCTGGGTTCAATCTCCAGCACACACACACACACACACACAGCATATGAATCAGAAAAACATTAAGATCCATAATGCATTAAAATACTCTTACACATCATTGAAAAGAACACCACTAGAGCTGGGCGTGGTGACACACGCTTGTAATCCCAGCTCTTGGGAGGCTGAGACAGGAGGATTGCACAGGTTCAAAGCCAGCCTCAGCTAACTTAGTGAGGCTCTCAGTAACTTAGTGAGACCCTGTTTCCAAATAAAGTATAAAATGGTCTGGGAGTGTAGCCCGGAGTTAGAAAAGCCCCTCGGTTCCACCCCCAGTAACACACACACACACACACACACACACACACACACACAAAAGAACACCACCAACCTGGTTGTGGTGGTGCACACCTGTAATCTGAGTACTTTGGAGGCTGAGACAAAAGGATTACATGTTTGAGGACAGCCTCAGCAAGTCGTAAAACTCTTATCAACCTAGGGAGACTCTGTTTTCAAATAAAAAATAAAATTGGGCTGAGGGTGTAGCTTGAAAGTAAAATGCCTCTAGGTTCCATAACCAGTACCACAAAAAATAAAAATAAAAATAAGCTGATCTTGGTGCCGCACGCTTGTAATCCCAGCACTCGAGAGGCTGAGTCAGGAAGATTGAGGTACGTGGACAGCCTCGGCTACTTAGTGAGGCCCTCTGCAACTCAGTGAGACCCTGTTTCAAAATAAAGAATGAAAAATAGAGCTGGGGGTGTAGCTCAGAGGTAGAATGCCCCTGGGTTCCATCCCCAATACCACGAAAATAATAATAATAATAATAATAATAATAATAATAATAATAATAAATAAAAGGATACCACCAAATCAAAACTGATAAAGCAGGTAAGTTTTATAGAAAAAGAAAGCAAAATGGTCAATAGATATATGAGAAGAGGCTTAAAATTGCTGTCAATAGAAAAAATGCTCAAACCAATCAAACCAGAATCTCTGGGAGTGTTCAAATGTTTTTTTTTTAAACAGCTTCCTCCCCACAGAATTTCAATGTGTAGCAAGTTTAGGAACCACTCCTGTGGCTTGAAGTGTGACAAGTGCCTCATCAGCATCAACATTACCTAGGAGATTGTTAAAGAGCACAAATGTTAACCTGGGCATGATGGTGCACGCCTGTAATCCCAGACCTCGGGAGGCCGGGACAGGAAGATCACAGGTTCGAGGACAGCATCACCCACGTAGTGAGACTCTCAGCAACCTAGGGAGACCCTGTTTCGAAACAAAAACATAAAAGGGCTGAGACTGTAACTGGGGGGTAGAATGCCCCTGGATTCAATCTCCTGTGCCATTAAAAAAAAAAGCACTCATTTTGCCATTACTCGCCAGTAATGCTTATTCTGGGGATGCTGAGACAGGAGGATCACAGGCTGGAGATCACACGTGGTAACTTAGTGAGATCTTGTTTCAAAATAAAGAAAAGAAAATATAGGGCTGGGGGTAGAGCTCAGAAGTAGAACGTGCCCCTGGGTTCCAGTCCCAGTACCACATACATACATACATACATACATACATACATACATACATATTTTAAAAGTAAAGGAAAAAAGTAAAAATTTTCAAAGGGCTGGGAGTGTAAGTCAGGTAAAACCCCTCTGAGTTCACTCCCTAATACTCCTCCCAAAAGAGGAAAATTTGAATTTCCTTCCAGACCTATTAAACCAGAATCTCTGGAAATAGTTTTTAGGAATGTGTTTTGAGGAACCCTCTAGGTAGTTCTAATGTTCAAGTTGGAAAACTCTCAAGCCTCGCTCTCTCTCTCTGTGCTTTATTTGCTTAGAGTTGCTTGGAGGATAACAACAGAGGAAAGTATTTTGAATAAAAAATAAAAATAATGACTCCAAATGCAAATGGTCATTACTATTCAAGTACATTTTACCTTTTATTTTATTTTATTTTTTGCGGGTCTGAGGATGGAACCCAGGAGCATTTGACCTCCGAGCTACACCCCGTGTCCTATTTTGTATTTTTATTTTGAAACAGGGTCTCACTGAGTTGCAGAGGGCCTCACTAAGTAGCTGAGGCTGTCCGCGAACCACGATCCTCTGGTCTCAGCCTCCCGAATGCTGGGATGACAAGCATGCGCCACCACAGCCGGCTATTCAAGTACATTTCATATAATCTTAGGGTCACACCTAGCAGAGACCAGCAACACATTACATTGATAGGAATCTCTCAGATGTGTGGGAAATAGTCCAAGTCCTTATTCAGAGCTGCATCCAAAATTCAGTGGAGTGCTAGTTCTACACTTTAGTATTCATAGATGGGAAACTATCACAGGGACAGGAAGACAAAGGATGTTACTTTTTAAGATTCTTAAGCAGTGTAGGTTAAGCCAAGCGTGGTGGCACACACACACAAGCGTAATCCCCTCGCTTGGGAGGCTGAGACAGGAGGATCGCGCAGGTTCGAAGCCAGCCTCAGCTACTTAGTGAGGCTCTCAGCAACTTAGTGAGACCCTGTATCCAAATAAGTATAAAATAGGTCTGGGGATATAGCCTGGAGATAGAAGGCCTCTGGGTTACACACACACACACACACACACACACACACACACACACACAGATTCTTAAACAGTGTGAGTTACTTTATGAGAACAAAATGTTTCTGGTTTTGTTTTGTAACAGGTTTCTGCAGTGTTTCTCCTAAGTGGGACAAGAGCATTAGTGCAGGTTGGCTGTAGTGGACCATTTATTTAGTTTTATTTAGTTTTGGAATGTTGTCCATTATTTGAGGATTTAACCAATGAGATCTAACAGACACGTGCCCTCTTTGAACCTTAATATGTATATAACAATATTAAATTCATATTTCTATTGAAGAAGGGAAATGAAATCATCATGCTTGGATTTTGAAAAAGCCACAACACATCCCCACACAATAGGGCCTTGTTAAAAATGCAATTTATTAAAGTGCGCACCAAGGTTTCTATTACAGCCCACTCGAGCATAGAAAGGAACTTGTAAAGCTTTCACATCTCATTTCTTTAAGGCTTCTATTTTATTGTATTCTTTATGATGTGCATTATACAATACAATCTTGACACGTTACAGTGAATGGAGGAAAACCCCAACAACCTGTTCTGAGGGAACGTGTACAGCTGGTCAACCAAGTCCCAAGTCCATCTCCGATCCAGTGGAGTTGCAGTGCCATCTAGTGGTTTGCTTTTATAGTAACAGGGATTTTGTGTGTGTGTGTGGTCCTGGTGATGGAACCCAGGGGCTTTCTATCTCCATGCTACACCTCCAGACCTATTTTATATTTTATTTGGAAACAGGGTCTTACTGAGTTGCTGATGCTGCCTTCGAACCTGCGATCCTCCTGCCTCAGCCTCTCACGTACTGGGATTACAAGCGTGCGCCACCACACCTGGCTCTATAGTAACAGTAGTTTAATTTTTTAAAAAATCTACTTTTATTGGAAGTTCAGAATAAGGACATACCCCCCGCTCACCCCCTTCCCCATACATGATATTGAGATTATGGTTTTATATATGTTTTATATATATGGTTTTATATATGTTTTATATATGTACATGACATCAATGGAAGTTATTTCCTTTGATAATTCTCCCCCCCTCCCTCACACCACCTCCCCCACACTCCCTCCCTTACTCCACTGGAGTTCTCTTCCTTTATCTAAAGCCCCTCTCCTATCCCGATTACTTTCTAGCTTCCATATATGAGAGAAAACACAGGATGCTTCACTTGCAGAACATCTCTGAAAGACAGTCACAGAGCCCATGGACTCAAAGGCAAAAGCAGCCCGGGAGCCGCACGCACGCAGGC
Organism: Muscardinus avellanarius; assembly: GCF_963383645.1. Taxonomy (NCBI): domain Eukaryota; kingdom Metazoa; phylum Chordata; class Mammalia; order Rodentia; family Gliridae; genus Muscardinus; species Muscardinus avellanarius. Next base: position 129,425,413 of record NC_137790.1, read on the forward strand.
TCCGCCCCAAGGCACGCCCTAACCACGCCCACCAGGCCTCCCGGCTTCCCCCGGGTCCTAAGCGGACCGGAACTCGCGTCCGGCGAGCGAGACCCGCCGCGGCTTCCGGAAGGAGTTTTGGGCCTCGCGGGGCGCCGTCCGGCACCGCGCTTTCCCTCCCAGGCCGCCGTGGAGACGCCGGGAACCCGCCGCGGCGTGCTTGACTTGTGGCGCGCGGGCTCAGCATGGCCGAGCACGGCCTGGAGCTGGCGTCCATGATCCCGGCCCTGCGGGAGCTGGGCAGGTAGGGCCAGGCCCCGAGGTGCAGGGCGGCGCGTCCGCCTCCCCACGATCCGCTCGCCAGCCCCGAAGCGCCCGGGTCCGCGCTGGCGCTGGCGTTTGGGCGTGGAGGTGAACAGGACTCGGGCTGCAGGAGCCGCCCCAGGGAGGAAGGCGTCGGCCCGCCCGCCTCGCTTCGCTTAGCTTTGCTTAACTCACCTATCTTAGCTTTGCCTCCGGGGTGCCCGGGAGGGAGATCGCCCCGACCCGGAGGTCTTCCTTCCGCAGCTGCAAGGAAAAGTCCCCCCTGACCCCTTTCTGGTCACTTTCTGCACTCAATTTTTTTCTCAAAGACCTTTTTGTCCCTTAGGTGAGAGGCAGTGAAGAGGAATGGGCATACATTTAGTCCCCGAACTCTCCTTCCCGGGAAAATCACGACTCCAGATCCTCAGCGAGGGAGATCAATGGCTGGGAAAGACGGTCCAGTTCTTTTCCTCGGAGTGACGTTATAGTCCATGCTAAAGATGGGATCCCCCTAACCCGGTGTGGTGGCACACACGCGCCTGTGACTCGGGGACTTGGGATGCTGAGACTGGGGGGATCTCAGATCCCACGGAGCAGCGAGGCCCTCAGCAACTTAGCAAGACCGTGTTTCAAAACAAAAACTCTGCCGGGTGCGGTGGCTCATGCCTGCCTGCATCCCAGTACTCGGCCAGCCTCGGCGACTTAGTGAGACCCTCGGCGGCCTAGTGAAACCCTGTTTCCAAATAAATAAAACCGGGCTGGGAATGTAGCTCAAAGGTAGAATGCTTCTGGGTTCATTCCCCAGTACCACACACACAAATAAATAAATAAAAATAAAAAATGAGAATGCCCCTGGGTTCAATTCCTAGCCCCCCACAAAGAAGGAAAAAAAGCTAACACTTTTGGATCGATCATCCAGTCCTTGATCCATTATTTTGGTCAGAAATCAAGGGATTGGCCACAGGGGCCAAAAATCCAAACGTACACAGCATTGCCAAGATGTAAAGGTAAAATTATTCATTTGCAAGTGCCTATGTTCAGTAAACCCCAAGAGTAAAGTCACTTAAAGCAGTATTTTACCTGAAGAGAAGGGAGGAGACTTAATGCTTGCCACTCCCTTTCAGAACCCGTAGGTGTCCCTCCACTAGGCCTAAGGACTGGACTGCAGAGGGTTCTTGGTTTGTTAAGTTTCTTGAAGTGCCACCCTAGCTGAATTCTCAATTGGAATAATTGTTCCTAGACTTCTTAAACTGGAAAGTTACCACAGAAAGTCCATACTGAGTTAAACCCATGAGCTAACTACTTCCCTTTCTTTTTGTGATGTAATTGTGTTAATTTCTACTTGTTGGCTCTACAGACAAATCTAGACTTTCTCAGTTGCATGAATTAGAGGAGAAATGAAGAGCCCATTTTTATCCTAACAGCATCCTCCAATTTTTGTGTGATTGTATTTCCCCTTTGTATGAATGTGGCAGCAAACTTTATGTTAACTATACTTTCTTTTTAATTTGCACTGGGGATTGATTCCAGGGGAATTCTACCTCCAAGCTGCACCCTCAACCCTATTTATTTTTTGTTTTGAAATAGGGTCTCACTAAGTTGCTGAGGTTTTCCTTAGGTTGTTGAGGCTGGCTTTGATTTTGCAATCCTCCTGTCTCCGCATCCTAAGTCCTGGGATTAGGGGCAAACACGACTGGCTTTTTTATTTTGAAACAAGGTCTCTTCAAGTTGCTGAGGGTCTTACTAAATTCTTCTTTTTTTTTTTTTTTCCCAGTACTGGGGATAAAACCCAGGGGCATTCTACCTCCGAGCTACACCCCCAGCCCTATTTTTTATTCTTCATTTGGAAACAGGGTCTCACTGAGTTTCAAAGGGTCTCACTGAGTAGCTGAGGCTGTCGCAAACCGCGATCCTCCTGTCTCAGCCTCCCAAATGCTGGGATTACAAGCATGTGTCACCACGCCCCACGGGTATTAGTAAATTGCTCAGTATGGATTATTAGTGTGTAACACCATGTCTGGCCAATTTCAAGAACTTGATGTATAAATTTCATATCTCAGGATCACTAGAAAACTCAGTATATTTTTCCCACCTTTAAGATAGAGTAGAATTGGCTGGATAATACTTCCCTTTCTTTTCTCCCTTCCCGCATAAGACTCATTAGTAAAAATAACTGTTTATATACAGTTATTCATAATAGCTGTATATAACTATATGTAAGTTGTTCAGCAAGAGAGCTTATGTTACTCGTCAGTTCCAATTATATATGGCCATTCCTAGAGAAAATAAAAAACTAACCCACAGAGAATTGGATAATTGATCTTAACTGCCATAACGTTCTCATTACAACTGCTTCAGTCAAACATGTTTATCCATTTTCATTGTATCTCCATGGCACTGGATGAAGCAAATATTATCGCTGCTTATGTATTAGAAAACAGTCGAGCAGGGCATGTGATGCTTTTTAACACTCATGTTCAGAGCAGCATAATTCATAATTCCACCAAAAGGGGGAAGCCACCCAAGTGACCGCTGACAGATGAAAGAGTAAAACATACAGTGGAATGCTACTCAGCCTCAAAAAGAAAGGGATTAGCCGAGCTCGGTGGCGCACGCTTGTAATCCCAGCCTTTGGGAGGCGAAGCCAGAGGATCGCGGATCATGGGTCATAGACGGCCTCTGCTAATTAGCAAGGCCCTTCGTAACTCAGTGAAACCCTGTTTCAAAATAAAAAGACTAAAAACTAGGGCTGGGGCCGGGCGTGGTGGCGCACGCTTGTAATCCCCGCGCTTGGGAGGCAGAGACAGGAGGATCGTGCAGGTTCGAAGCCAGCCGCGCTGGCTTAGGAGACCCCGTTTCCAAATAAAAATGTAAAAATAGGTCTGGGAGTGTAGCCCGGAGGTAGAAGGGCTTCCAGGAACCCCAGTACCACCAAAAAAAAAAAAAAAAAAGTAGGGCTGGGTGTGTAGCTCGGAGGTACAACGACCCTGGGTTCAATCCCTGGTACCAGGGGGAAAAAAAAAACCAAAAAACATGGGAAATTGATTCTAAAAGCCAAGGAGATAAGAATTTCAAGAAAAAAAAAGTCAATTAGATCAAATTACTTTTTGAAAATATCCTTTGAATTTTTCTGTAAATATAAAATTCACCATTATCATCTTAAGGTTTATAGCTCTGTAATACTAAGTACATTCACTGTAAACATTATCGTCCATCTCTAGAACTTTTTCTTTCCAACTCTAATTCTATATCCAATCAACAATAACGTCCCATCTTCCCCTCCTGTAATCTCTTGGCAACCACCATTTGACTGTTTGTCTCCATGAATTTGACTACTGTAGGCACGTTGTATGAGAGGAACAGTTCAATATTTATCTTTTTGTAAACCATCACATTGTATTCTCTCTGGATTCTAGGATGCAATTCTGCTTACTTGTATCTTCCTTTTAACATGACTTTTTCTTGCGGATGTGTGGCTGTACACATGTAATCTCAGTGCTTGGGAGGCTGACATGGGATTGCAGGTTCAAGACTAGCCTCAGCAACTCAGTGAGGCCTCTCAACATCTTAGTGAGATGCTGTTTCAACATAAAAAAACAAAACAGGAGCTGGGTGTAATGACACATGCCTTTAAGCTCAGTACTTTTGAGGCTGAAACAGGATGATCATGTGTTCAGAACAGCAAAGCGAGACTCTTCTTTTTTTATTTTGGTAGTACTGGGGGTGGAACCTAGGGGCTTTCCTACCTCCGAGCTATACTTCCATACTCCCAGACCTATTTTTTATACTTCATTTGGAAACAGGGTCTTACTAAGTTGCTGAGAGCCTCCCTAAGTAGCTCAGGCTGGCTTCGAACCTATACGATTCTCCTGTCTCAGCCTCCCAAGCACTGGGATTACAAGCGTGCACCACCATGCCCAGCTAGAGACCATGTTTTAAAACAAATAATAAGAAGGGCTGGGGATGTCACTCAGAATTACAATGATCTGGGTTCAGTTCCCAGTACCACAAAGAATAAAATAAAATAAAATAAAATAGAGCTGGAGGTGTGGCTGAGAGGTAGATTGCCTCTGGGTTCTACCTCTACTACCAAAAAACAAAACAAAACAAGACAAAAAAAAAAAAAAAAAAAGAAGCAGCAGCAGCAACTGTGTTCTATACTTTTCCAAAGTCTAGATTAGGATTGTTTAATAGAAATATAATAGAAGTCACACATAATTTAAAAAAATTTTTTTTTTTTTTTTTTTTTTGGTGGTACTGGGGTTCCTGGAAACCCTTCCACCTCTGGGCTACACTCCCAGACACTTATTTTTTATATTTTTTTAATTTGGAAACGGTCTCTTAAGCCAGCAAGGCTGGCTTCCAACCTGCGCGATCCTCCTGTCTCTGCCTCCCAAGCACAGGGATTACAAGTATGCGCCACCATGCCCGGCCATAATTTAAATTTTAAAATAACCACATTTTTAAAAGAAATAGACAAAATTAATTTTAATAATGTATTTTTTGTGGTACTGGAGATGGAATCCAGGGGTATCCTACCTCCTAGCTACACCCTCCGCCCTATTTTTTATTCTTTATTTTGAAACAGGGCCTCACTGAGTTGCAAAGGGCCTCACTAAGTAGCTGAGGCTGTCTGTGAACCGTGATCCTCCTGTCTCAGCCTCCCGAATTCTGGGATTACAAGTGCACATCACCACGCCCAGCAGTAATGTATTTTATTTAATTCATATCTAAATATTATTTTAACATGTCATTCGTGTAAAATTACTAATGAGATACACATTTCTTATAGAATGTATTAGAAATCCAGTGCATATTTTATACATATAACACATCTAATTTGGAGCTGACTTCATTTCAAGTGTTAAGTAAGCTACAGTGGCCAGTGGCTGACAGCTTGAGCAGGGCAGGTCTAGACTGCAGATTGGAGCCCTGTGGTGTCGTTTAGCGTGTCCTTGTTTTATACTTGTAAATTGGTAATGTGTATTTAAATTTTCTCTTCATTTTTAAAGCTAAATACTGTAAACATCAACATTAAAATGAAACACATTCGATACGTTCAACTTTAGAGGTTTTTTTTTTCCAAGTGAAATTGTGAGCCACTTTAAGAACTAAGAACTTTTTATTTCTATTTTAGTGCTACTCCGGAAGAATATAACACAGTTGTACAGAAGCCAAGACAAATCTTGTGTCAGTTCATTGACCGGATACTTACAGATGTAAATGTTGGTAAGAAACCAGTTCTTTCTTATATACATTTTGTAAGTTAGATTGTTTTCTTTTTCATGTATACAACATCATTTTAGCATTTTTAGGTAGCTTTAGTCATGTAGTTAATATTTGTGGTAGTTACTATTGTCAAGCAAGTCTTTATTCAGTGGTGCTTGTTGCTTGTGACATAATGTGATTGAGGCTTTTAAAAGAATTCTGTTTCCTTAGTAGTAATCTAGATTTTCTCCTGCTTGCTATGCGGTCTTTGATATCAGATATTATACAGTCCAAATTTGGCACAGACAGGTTTGGTTTTGTAATTATGATAACCGTTGGTCCTTTCTTCTTCAGTCAGTAAAGTTTTAAGTTCCTAAAAAAGAACAGAGGACTCTGAATTCTCGCAGGAGTGTTTCCACGGGACACTCCCTTTGTGGAGACTTGCGTCTCCCCTCCGCTTGACCAACCCCTCCTGTAGAAACTCCCCAGACACCTGTCTCCTCTTCTCTGAATTAGTAACATGTTGTACTCTTTTAATTTGCTTGACACCCTCAACGCATTGTGAGGTTGTTTTAATCCCCATTTTGCCGCAGTGGCTGGAATGTCGTAGGCCCGTAGGGCGTGTTTGCTGAACGGGATGTAAGATAGCAAATGCACATTGTAATTAACCATTTTTGACCAGATAAGATTGTCGTATTTAGCCCCTTCAGTGTAGCATGCGCCCTGTGCTGGGACATAGCTCTGAGTACCGGAGTCCAGTTTGAGTAACAGAAGATCTGTATTTTAGTTGCTCTAGAACTCGTAAAGAAAACTGACTCTCAGCCAAGTTCCGTGATGTTACTGGACTTCATCCAGCATATCATGAAGTCTTCCCCACTGATGTTTGTAAATGTGAATGGAAGCCCGGGGCAAGATGCGGCTAAGGGCAGTTGTATTGGTAAGTGCTGCTCCTCACAACTCATTTGCAGTCAGTCTGTCTTAGGAAATCTGCCCTTTTCTGCTCCTCTAAACACACACACACACAGACACACTCACACACACAGACACACACACACACACACACACACACACACACGATTGCACTTTTTTTTTTGCAGGTCTGGGGATGGAACCCAGGGGCATTCGAACTCCAAGCTACACCCCCTGCCCTATTTTTTTTTTATTTTTTATTTTGAAACCGAGTCTCACTGAGTTGCAGAGGGCCTCACTTAGTAGCTGAGGCTGTCCGTGAACCGCGATCCTCCAGTCTCAGCCTCCCAAATGCTGGGATTACAAGCGTGCACCACCACGCCCAGCTACGATTGCACATTTTTGAGTCAGACTTGCTGTAAGTCGAGGAAGCAGAGTGGTATTGGTTATATTTATTTAATATAGCCTTATTATTTCTTTTTATTATCTGTGCTAGGTGTTTAGAACAGAAGTAATCAACTTTCTTTATTTGCCAGTGAACACTTTGGCACAGTTCTGTTTTCTGTGTTTGGTAATCTTTTTCTTATACAGCAGAGGTTGGCAAACTACGGTCCACAGGTATGTTACCTATTTTTATAAACAGTTCTATTGGAAAACTGCTACCCCCATTCATTTATTTATTGTGTGTAATTACTGCAAAGGCCACTTGGGCACACCATTTATAATCCCAGTACTTGGGAGGCTGAGACAGGAGGATTGTAGGTTCAAGGCAGCCCTCATCAATTTAGCGAAGCCCTCCACAACTTAGTGAGACCATGTTTTAAAGTAAAAAAATAAAATAAAGGTAGGGGTGTAGCTCAGAGGTAGAAAGTCCCTAAGTTTAATCCCTAGTAACACACATACACACACACACACACACACACACACACACACACACACAATTTACTACCTGACCCTTTAAGAAAGAGCTTGTTGCTAGGCATAGTAACACATATCTGTAATTCTACTACTTGGTAGGCTGAGACAGAAGGATTACAGGTTTGAGGCCAGCCTCAGCAACTTGGGGAGACCCTGTTTCAAATATAAAATAAAAAGGGCTAGAGGTATAGCTTGGAGGTAGAATGCCCCTAGTATCCTCCCCCCCCCACAAATTTATATTTATTTATTTATTTATTTATTTATTTATTTATTGTGGTACTGGGGTTCCTGGAAAACCTTCTACCTCTGGGCTACACTCCCAGACCTATTTTTATTATTTTTATTTGGAAACAGGGTCTCTTAAGCCAGCGAGGCTAACTTTGAACCTGTGTGGTCCTCCTGTCTCTGCCTCCCAAGCGCGGGGATTACAAGCATGCGCCACCACACACAAATTTAAAAAAAGAAAGTAAATGCTTTCAACATATTGTATATGTTGATTTTTGTTGATTTCTTGTTTGTTGCTCTTTTGTTTTCTTTGGGGGGGGGTTGTATTTTTGGTGGTATTAGGGATGGAACCCAGGGACATTCTACTTCTGGGCTACACCTCCAGCTTTAGTTTATGTTTTACTTAGAAACAGAGGCTCACTAAGTTTGTGAGCGCCTCACTAAGTTGATGAGGCTACCCTCAAACCTGGCGATCCTCCTGTCTCAGTCTCCCAAGTACTGAGATTACAGGCCAGCATCACCAGGCCCAGCATGTTGAAGTATTTTAAAATTTTTTTGCTAGCATTTAAGACTCAACTTTGATGGCATGTCCTCCACAGAGTCTTTCTGACCTCCATTCCTGACTGCCTAGGACTGCTTTGGTTGCTATTTCTTTCTGTTCTCCTGGTAATTTAGGCTTTTACTAAGTATTCTGCATTTCTTCTATTATAGTGGTTATTAAACTGTACCATAATCCTTGTCTTTATTTTTTGCTACAATTTTTTTGAACTATAGGTCAAAATTACTTTAGGGAGTTATTAGCATTTCAAATAAGAAGAAATAGCCAGGCATGGTGACGCACGCTTGTAATTACAGTACTTGGGAGGCTGAGACAGGAGGATCACCAGCCTCCGCAGCTTAGTGAGGCTCTCAGAAACTTAGGTCCTGTTTCCAAATAAAACACAAAATAGGCCTGACGGTATAGCCTGGAGGTAGATGGCCCCTGGCTTCCAACCCCACTACCACAAAAAAAAAAAATAAAAATAAGATGAAACAGACTAGGAAATATTATAGTACATTTCGTGTAATAAGTAAGTACTGTTCAAAGTTCATGAAACTTTTGTTTCACATATTTAAATAGTGAATATGTAGCCCAGTGTAGTGGTGCGCCACTATAATCCAGTACGTGGGAGGCTGAGACAGGAGGATCATAGTTTTGAGGACAGTTTCAGCAATTTAGAGAGGTTCCTCAGAAACCTAGTGAGAACTTCGGAGCAAAATTAAAAATAAAATAGAGTTGGGGGGTGTAGCTCAGAGGTAGCATAGTCTTGGGTTCAAGGTCACACACATTTAAAAAAAAGTGTAATGGGTCATGATATGAGATGTATTTTTTATTTGCAGTCAGAAAGTTTTAGAAACTCCACACTAGGATCACGAGGCCAGAACTGTGACTGACTTAATCTAAAGCACCTGTGACAGAATCGACACTCGTGATAGAATCCAGGGGTAATCTACCACTGAGCTACACCCCAGCCCTTTTTATTATTTTTATTTTGCGTGTGTGTTGGGGGGCATACACACAAACCTATTGGGTTGAACCTATAGGCATAGTTCCTCTGAGCCATACCCCTAGCCCTATTTTATTTTTGTGTGTGTGTGTGTGTGTGTGAGGTACTGGGAATTGAACCCAGGGCTTTGTACCTGTCTCTACCTGTAGCCCTATTTTGTTTTTCATTTTGAAACAGGATCTAAGTAAGTTACCCCACTTTGCTGTAACCTCAAACTTTTGCATCCTTCTGCCTAAGCCTCCCCGGCTGCGAGGCTCATAGGCGTGTGCCACCTTCCCCGGCAGTAAGTTTTGTTTGGTGGTTTGGTTTGGTTTTTCTTGGCAGTGTTAGGGATTGAACCAAGGCCCTGCACATGCTAGACAAGTATTCTTTCACTAAGCTAAACCCAAGCACTCCACACAATAAAGGTTATTTTGAAGGAGTGATAATAGCTGCTGTTTGTTGAAAATTTATACACTTTGGAAACTATCCTGAGTATTTCACATACATTATCTTACTTGATCCTCACAGCAACGCGTAACACAGATATTATTCTCCTTTCATAGATAAAGTTGTACAGGTTGAAAAAACACAGAGTTCATACAACTAGTAAGTAGCAAACAGGGCCTTGTGTGTCTGGCTCAAAGTTGATATTCTAAACTATGGTAGTTTGTTTCCTTTGTGTAGACCATGTATACAACATTTTATTAGTGGTTTATATTTTTAAAATCAATCATTAGACGCCGGGCGTGGTGGCACATGCTTGTGATTCCCCGCGCTTGGGAGGCGGAGACAGGAGGATCGCGCAGGTTCGAAGCCAGCCGCGCTGGCATAAGAGACCCTGTTTCAAAAATATAAAATAGGTCTGGGAGTGTAGCCCGGAGGTAAAAGGGCTTCCAGGAACCCCAGTACCACCAAAAAAAAAAAAAAAAATCAATCATTAGGCATTTAGCAAATTAGTTAATACGTACAGTGCACTTTTACTTACTGTCTTCTTTTTGTTTATTTCAAAGAATTCAGTAATTGGATTATAACAAGACTTTTACGGATTGCAGCAACTCCATCCTGTCACATGTTACACAAGAAAATCTGTGAAGTTATCTGCTCATTATTATTTCTTTTTAAAAGCAAGAGTCCTGCTATTTTCGGGGTTCTCACAAAGGAATTACTCTATCTTTTTGAAGACTTGATTTATCTCCACAAAAGAAACGCTTCAAGAGATGTTCTGGAATGGCCAGTGACCATTAACCGATTTTTAAGCCAATTCGATGAACACGTGGGATATTTACAACCAGCCCCTCTGCAGTTCGCGAGCATGCAAAATTTAGAATTTCTCGAAGTCACTTTATTAATGGTTCTTATTCGTATTATTGCAACTGTGTTTTTTAGAAGGCAAGAACTCTTACTTTGGCGAGTAGGCTGTGTTCTGCTAGAATATGGTAGTCCAAAAGTTAAATCCTTAGCGATCTGCCTCCTAACTGAACTCTTTGAACTTGGAGGACTTCCGGCACAACCAGCCAGCACTTTCTTCAGCTTACTCTTAGAGTTACTGAAGCACCTCGTAGAGATAGATGCTGACCAGTTACGGCTGTATGAACAGCCATTGTCAAAGCTGATACAGACACTGTTCCCCTTTGAAGCAGAAGCTCATCGAACTATTGAGCCTGTCCACTTGAATGTTCTGCTGGAGAAGCTCTGTGTCGTGTTTGAAGGCGGTGCGCTTCTGCGGCTCAAGTCTGATTTGCTGAAAGCAGCTCTGTGTCACCTGCTGCAGTATTTCCTCAAATTTGTGCCAGCTGGGTATGAATCTGCTCCGCAAGTCAGGAAGGTCTATGTGAGAAATATTTGTAGAGCTCTTGTAGATGTTCTTGGAGTTCAGGTAGACGTAGCGGTAAGTAATTCTTAAGGCTACTTATCAGGTATATATTGTTCACCATTTAAGCATATGTATACTGTAAGGTATAACACTGAGAAAATAGACTGTCTTTGATAGTCATGTATATTGGGGACATAATGATTTTCGTAATCTAGTCTGGTTCCCTAGTATGAGCTTTTACTTTGCTTTCAGCAGTATTTGCTCATTACCTTGTTAATGAACTGCCAAGAGAGTGGAATATTTTAAAGAAGAATTTGTGAAGTGTAAATGTGTTTGTTGCATTATTAATTGAAACTGAGTTACCAGCTTAATTACAGAAACCTTGATCACTCACATTGATTTTATCTTTGACAGGTTATAATTAATCACTTTTAGGCAACCTATGAGTAATTTAGTCATGCCAACATATGTACTTTTTCCTATTGGAGCTATGGGAGACACAAGCTATATAATAAAATACTCAACTATGTAGTAACTTGGCCAAACATCTTATCTATAAATCTTGTTAGAGATATAGTATAAAAAATTTAGAAGCTGGGAATGGTGGCACATGCTTGTAATCCCAGCATTTGGGAGGCTAAGACAGGAGGATCATGGTTTGAGGCCAGCCTTCTATTTAGTGAGATCCCTTGCAACTCAGTAAGACCCTGTTTCAAAGTAAAGAATTTTAAAAAATAAATAAATAAAGCTGGGAGTGTAGCTCAGAGGTAGAATGCCCCTGGGTTCCATTCCCAGTACCGCAAAAAAAAAAAAAAAGTTAGAAATTCCCTTACAGAATTTTCCTGTGTAACATTTTAATAGAGGATAAAATATAGAGGATAAAACATAGAATGATTTGTCTTGAACCTCTGAAGACTATAGAACCATCATTGACCATGAAACTATTTATTTATTTATTTATTTATTTATTTTTGGTGGTACTGGGGGTAGAACCCAGGGGCTTTTCTACCTCCGGACTATACTCCCAGACCTATTTTATACTTGAAACAGGGTCTCACTAAGTTGCTGCGAGCCTCACTAAGTAGCGGAAGCTGGCTTCAAACCTGTGCAGTCCTCCTGTCGCAGCCTCTCAAGCGTGCATCACCTCGCCCAGCATGACCGTGAGACAATTTAGTTTCACCTGGGTGTTCCGTTTGCCTTATGATACCCTGAAAATAGTTTACCCTACTAGAAGACATGTAACTAACACTTAATGCATTCTTGCTACCTATCAATAATGTAGACATGTTTTCTAAGTGATCTTTTTGAAATTACTTGTTTTCCCAGTACTTGTTGGGGCCACTTTATGCAGCCTTGAAAATGGAAAGTATGGAAATCATTGAGGAGACTGAGTGCCAAACCGAGCAGGAAAATCTCAGCAGTAACTCTGAGGGACTGTCACCCAAGAGGCGGAGACTCAGCTCCTCTCTCAGCTCTTCCAAAAGAGCGTCAAAGCAGTCTGAAGAGTATGACCTCCTTTCCGTTTGTATTTACTCATTTACTGAAATTCTCTTCACTTTAAAATATCAACTTTAGCTGGGCGTAGTGGCGCACACTTGTAATCCCAGTATTTGGGAGGCTGAAACAGGAGGATCCGGGTTCTCGGACAGCCTCAGCTACTTAGTGAGATCCTTTGCAACTCAGTGAGACCCTGTTTCAAAATAAAGAATTAAAAAAAAGGGCTGGGGTTGTAGTTTGGAGGTAGAATGCCTCTGGGTTCCATCCCCAGTACTGCAAAATAAGTAAGTAAATAAATAAATAAAATATTAACCTTAGTTAAAATACTTCAAGTACAAGGAATATCTTTCTTATGTAGTCAAAGGAAAAAACTATTTTAATACTTCTTGTGATTTATTCTAGCATGAAACATTTCCTGGCTAAGTATAGTTACTTTGAATGTTTTTACATGCCTGTTTAGCTTTTTAATACATGAAAAATTCCTGAGATAGATGCAAACATCTGTTAACGATTTTTCAGATGTGAATAAGTCAAATATTTTTTGTGATATAGTCAAAGAATTGCCATATTTCAGCCAGCCTGAACATTGTTTTGTTGTTTGAGGTCTGTCCCCGTATAGATAGTTGATATTGCATGGCATTCTTGTTTTGTTTAAATATGTTTCCTGGTTTGTTTTTGTTTTATACTCGGGACTGAACCCAAGACCTTTTATAGGCAAAGCACGTGTTCTCCCACTAAGCTCTGCCTGTAGCCCTACGACTCATGTTTGAACCAAATTTACATTGACTATTAATATCTTTCTACTGTGATTATAATTAATTATAGAATTAGACACGTGGACATGGACAAAAAGAGCATGTTGTGGAGTGCCCTGAAACAGAAAGCTGAATCCCTCCAGGTTTCCCTTGACCGCAGCAGCCAAGCGAATCCTGTGACTGCGACTTTGGAAGGGGTTGCCACCGTCCTCCGGCTGGCTGCGCTGTGCACCGTTCACTGTGCTCAGCAGGACGTGGACTGGTAAAACCACTTGTATTTTCTGGGTGGGTTCCTGTCATGAATTTGGATTCACTGTTTGAAGAGTCCTTCATTCACTTGACTTACGTGAACTTAGAACACAATCTTTTAGGCGCAGTGGATAAGAAATTGTTTTCCCCACCAAGTGTCTCACAAATGCTAGACCACGCTAAGCAGCAGGCACATCTTGTTTAATTGTTACAACGGCCCTGGAGCTGAATGCTGCTGTGCTTACTTGTCAAATCAGAAATTGAGTCTCAGAGAAACTAAGGCTCTTTTTTTGGCTTCAGACAAAACACTAAGCTTGCTGTGCACATGTGACTAGCAGGTAGCAGAACACGTTTATGCATAACTGGAAAGTCAGCGCCATTTTACTGTACTCCATTTCTGCCTTGGATAATAAGAGTAAGTATCTGGTACTTGCTAGAGGTAGATTTTCGGTTTAGAACTGTTCATCTGAACGTCCTAGCAGAAGAGACACTTACGGTGTGGCCCCTTTTTGAGGACTTGGTCTTATTTTTCCTGCTGCATTTTAGACCCATATCCCTGTTAGCTTTTTCATCAGGATTCTACAGTTTCTGGCTCACTCTTCTAACTGGCCAGTTCACAAAGTTATAAAAGGAATTTTACGTAAGCTATATTCAGATTTCACTCAATTTGGAATTTGAGATCACTTGAAGGCAAAGACGATTAGACTGAAGTCTACTCTTGTCCTATAAAAGAAAGGATTTGCTAAACCAGTTAATAATTATGTAGGCATGTGTCTTCTATCACTTTTTAAGCCTGGTGATACCACATTTAAGGAACCCAGATTAACTTTAATTCCCAAGTCATAAGAGTGATGGAAGCTAACATAAAGAGATTACATTTAAGAATGATAGTAATTGATTTGCTAATTTCCTTTAAGTTGATTTAGTGTTATAAATTACGTTTGTACTCAACATTTCTTTTGCCTTTACTATAATATAATGCTTGACTCTAGCAGAATTCATCATAATTCACATGTCTCTAAAAAATGTACTTATTGCAGCCACAATGGCAAGGACTGTCAATCCAGATGTAAGAAGAAGTCCTCAGTAGTGATTTCTTGGATGTCTTTGGATTTTTACACAAAAGTGCTTAAGAGCTGTAGGAGTTTGTTGGAATCTGTTCAGAAATCCGAACTGGAAACAGTCATTGATAACGTGGTGACAATCTATGACGCTTTGCTTTATATGCAAGGTGAGTGCAGATGAGCAGACCAGAGCCATCGCTGTGGAAACTGGCATTTTCTTTTCCCCAAAGCCTAGGTGCACGAGTGCTAGTAATACCTCGTGGTTTTTTCTTGATTTCAGTCAATTAAGTTTATTGGTAATTTCTGAGTTCCAAATTTATTTGTAGCTGGACATGTTGACACACACTTGTAATCCCAGTACTTGGGAGGCTGAGACAAGAGGATCGCAGATTCACGGCCAGCCTCAGCAATTCAGTGGGGCCATTTCAAAATAAAAGCTACAAAGGGCTGGGGGTGTAGCTTGGAAGTAGAATGTCCTAGGTTCCATCACGAGTACTACACACAAAAATTGTTTTTAAATATTTTCATTTATTGCTGGGTGTGGTGGCACATGCTTGTAATACTGGTACTTGGGAGGATGAGCAGACAGCCTCCACCACTTGGTGAGACCCTGTTTCAAAATAAAGAATAAAAAATCAGGCTGGGGGTGTAGCTTGACGGTAGAATGCCCCTGGGTTCAATCCCCAGTACCACACACACACACAAAATATATGATTTGAGAATGTTCAGAATGCTAATTCTCCTAAAAAGTACATCGATGCCTATTTTTTAGTCAGATTTACTGTCTTTGGCTTCACAGACCTCAGAAAACCATTCGTGGGGCTGAAAGTTTAGCTCAGTGGTGGAGTATGTGCTTAGCTTACTCAAGGCCCTGGGTTTGATCCCAGCAGTGCAAAAGAAAAATAAGGACATGGTTCATGCCCCTTCACACGAAGAGCCTGTTTATTGAGGGTTCATTGTAATTCCACTTGATGTTCTGAATGTTTTTTTATTAAAAAAAAAAAAGACAAGACATGGAATTAGATATGATTAAAGAGTAGGTATAACTTACGTCCTGCTGTGTGCTTATGCAGTGAAAGCTTCATTTGAAGACCGTGTTCTGGAAGATGTCTGTGGAATGCTCTCACTCCCGTGGCTCTGTGCCCACTCTGACGACGAGTCTTTAAAGACGGCCACGTTTGCCACTGATCTTCTTACGTTAAGCCAGAGGGTTTCAGAGAGCTACTGTAAGTGGTCCTGAAATTGTGTCTCATATGTGTAGTTTGTTTCAAGTAATCTCTTGCGACGGACCGGCTCGGTCAGAACACTTAGGGACTCTGCCAGAGTACTGGGGCCCATTAGGACTGATTTCTCGAAAGATGGGCAAAGGTTTCACCTGTGTTCTCCAGAGGCTTCTCTGCAGCGATTTCCTTCTCTTACCAAGTAAAACTCCTTCAAGTCCTTGTTCGGCGCTAAACGTGGGGGTTTATCCCCGGGACTTGGGAGAGAGAAACCTGAAATGACTGACGCGGACAGTTGCCTCCTCTCGTGCAATTGATGGAGTTTTATTTCCCAAAACCAAGATTTATACCCTTTTTCCCAGTACAAAGTGAAAACACCAAAGAACAATAGTGAGGCATTAAGTGTAAACAAGATACAAGGAGGACCTGTGACGCCACAGGTGAAGACTTGTCTGGAACCTCGTGATTAAAGTCAGCCCCTTGGCTTTGTGATTGAGGTCAGATTTCTGGCCTCACAGGTGGGCCTTGGGGGCAGAGTCCGGAAAGGCGGGAGTCACACCCAAAGTCTTTTTGGAGAATTCAGCCTTTAGGATCTCCTTTAACCGTTTTGGAGCCTTCCGTTCCTTAGGCTTTGTCCATGCCCTCCTCTGTCTAGAAAGCTGGGCGGGGACGAAGTTAGGGGTCCCAGCTTTAGGGTAACAGTCATGCATGTGGTTGGCATGGGGCAATCCGATGGGTCCGTGTCGTGTGCGTCTATGATGATCCAAAGGACTGCGATGGATGTCTGTCCGGTCCTGTCTGCAACGCCATCTGATGTCTGAAAGCTTCAGTCCTCCTATCTGCAACGCCATCTGATGTCTGAAAGCTTCAGTCCTATGAGGCAACACTCACAATACAGTTAGCAGACAGGGCCAAAAGGCATCATGACAGGGAAACACAGGCGAGTTGATGCCTATAACTGTTCTCTGATAAATAACCTTGAAGCCAGCTTTTTATTGCAGACTTTGGGATCTCTAGATTTGTTAGGAGTACTTCTCTAGCCCCTACTATTCTGCTGCTGAGTCACAAACGGTAGGCTTTTGTTAGGCCAAAGCCAGGGAAGGGGTTCCTTTACTTTTCTAAAGGAAAGGAAAAAGGCTGAAGCCAGGAAAAGGCTTCTTTACATTTCTAAAAGAGAAGCAAATGGCCCAGATCCCAGAGAAACGATTTCACACCTCTTGGGGGATGAAACAAAAGGTAGAAGCCTGTGTTTGGAGGCAGGGCAAATCTGCATCCTCCCCGCTCTGGGCCAAATCTGCATGGAGAGGGCAGAGAATGAGATAAGGACTAGCTAATCTCTAGATCAAAGGACCTGCCACAGAAAGGAACTCTGCAGCCCCTTCCCTGCCTAAATGTTTACACAGCTACCAGCACATTAATACCTTTGATGCCTCTTTCCAATACTGGCACATTTTTCCTTCTGTCTTCTTTAGCCAATCTTATTATAGTTTGGAGCAAGGCAGGGGAAGTCTGAGGACTCAGGCATATTACCAGATAATTTATCCCAAAGTTCTGATTCTGGAATCTCTGGAGCCATGTATATGAAAAGTTAATAGAATGTGAAAGAACATCTGAGGGCAAGGAGTAGTCTGACCAGGGGCCACGCCCCCTCGGGGCTTGCTTTCTTTAAGCATGTGCCACGTCATGCGCGCAGGGTCATGCACACAGACTCTAAGGGAGGCAGGCCGTGGCAATCTCTAGCATTTCTAATACTTATCCACGTTTTTCAATAATTAAAAAAGAGTTATACTTAGAAATGAGGTAAGTATGTACAAAGTAATAAATGAAAGTCTGTCCCCATCTATTTTATTATCTTTCTGTAAAAAGCTGAAATATATTCTTAAATATCTTGCTCTTTATTTAAGAAACTTATGAAATATTTTAGACATACAAAAAATGGAGAATAATGTGCTACTTGAAGAAGTAAAAATGTTAGATGGGTTCAGTGGCTTCCTGCTGTTACCCCACTAATTGGGAGGCTGAGATAGCAGGATCACACGCTTGAGGCCAGCCTAGACAACTTAGTGAGACCTGTCTCAGAATAAAATAAAAAGAGCTGGTTGTGGTGTTGCATGCCTGTAACCTAGTACTTCGGAGACTGAAAAGGAGGATAACATTTGAAGCCAGCCTCAGCAACTTAACGAAACCCTGTTTCAAAATAAAAAATAAAATAGGGGGTGTAGCTCAAAGGTAGAAAGGTTCAATTCCAATGTTATAAAATAATTAATTACTGAAGGCAATAAAATAAGAAGGACTGGTATATTTAGTTCAGTGCTAGAACACTTGCCTAGCTTGCACAAGAACTGGAGTTTAATCCTCATTACTGGAAAGAAAGGAAGAAAGAGAAAGGAAGAGTGGGAGGGAGGGGAGGGGATGGGTACAGTGGAAGCCCTTGCTGTCTGAAGTGTAGTCCACAGACCAGGAGCATCGCCAGCATTTGGGAGCTTGTTAGAAATAGAGTCTTATGCCCGATCCAGACCTATTGCTTTGTATTTTAGCAAGATCAGGCGAATCGTGTGAATAATGAAGTTGGAGAAGCATTATTTTAAGGTGACTACCTAGGAGCAGAATTGTTTGGTTTGCAGGGTTTGCACACAACTCTACTCTGCTGTATTTGTCTCCAAAGATGTCCAGTTTATACTTTTATCAGCAGAATATGACAGCTACTGTTGTTCCACATTCTCACTGATACTTGACATTGTCCGACTTTAGAATTTTTGATGGCTAGCTGGGCATGATGGTGCACGCCTACAATCCCAGTACTTGGGAGGCTGAGACAAGAGGATCACAAGATTGAGTCCAGCCTCGGCTACTTAGTGAGACTGTTTCAACATAAAAAGGGCTGGGGTGTGGCTCAGAGGTAGAATGGACTAGCTTGGTAGAGCTTGGAGTACCGGTTTGGTCCCCATACCAAAAAAATTGCTATTTAGAAAAAGAAGAAAATGTGATAAATGTTTTAAGGTTTTTTGTGTTTTTGCAGTCTGATAGATAATGATTTTCAATTTGTATTTCCCTCATTATTTAGAAAGGTTTTATATAGTTGTTTTTTCAGTACGTTTGCTTCCTAAGATTTCTACTTTAAATGTTACTTGACGTCACTACATATATACATGTACATTCATACATACATGTGTGTGTATGTAGATTAAATTGGCATGATTAGAAATCTCGTGTAATAAACTTAATTTTTTCAGCACCACAGGCACAGTCAAGATGTGTGTTTCTTCTAACTCTGTTTCCAAGAAGAATATTCTTTGAATGGAGATTAGCCGTTTACAACTGGGCCCTGCAGAGCTCCCATGAAATAATCCGCGCTAGTTGTGTGAATGGATTTTTTATTTTGTTGCAGCAACAGAATTCTTATAACAGAATTCCCAAGATCCTCATGTATGTATTAAAAATATTAATTCAAATCTTTGATCTTAATTCTCTGTGCATGTAAATCTTGTTTGTTGCTGAATATCTAGAACAAATGCTGCTTTTAGTTTTCGAATTCAATTTTTAATTTTCAGAATTAAATCTTTAATTAATATTTTTTAAGCTTTGCCTTTTAGGTACTGTTAAGTTAAGCAAGTCTAACCCAAAATGTTACGCAAGAAGCTTTGGTTCTTCTTGTTTTTCCAGAGATAAAGTGAAAGATGATTCTAACATGGTCAAGAAGGAGTTTGCCTCGATACTCGGCCCGCTGGTTTGTACTCTTCATGGCATGTTTTACTTGACAAGTTCTGTGGTGGACCCGTTCTCTGATCGTGGACACACGGACCTCTTCTGTAAGAACCTGAAAGCCACCTCTCAACATGAATGCTCATCTACTCAACTAAAAGCTTCGATTTGTAAGCCATTCCTTTTCCTGTTGAAGAAAAAGATACCTAGTCCAGTAAAACTTGGTGAGTGATTATGATTTATTTAATATTTTAAAAACCTGTATTTAAGCGCTGTTTTCCAAATCAATGTTAGAATTAGCTTGAAACCTTAAAAGATCACAATAAATTGTACGCTTGATAGACTTAACCCTGAGTAACGATTACTTCTAAACAGGATGCCTGGTATTAGACTGCCTGTATCAGATTCTGTGTGATGTGTATTTAAATATTAAACGTTTACATATAAGGCAGTTTAGTGATGTTTTAGGTATATTGTTTATTGGTGCTGTTTTTATGATCCGTCATTGATATGTAGTGTTCCAAATTGGGTGATATACACTCTCATCCTTCAGCTTTCATAGACAATCTGCATCATCTTTGTAAGCATCTTGATTTTAGAGAAGATGAAACAGATGCACAAGCAGTTCTTGGGACTTTATTAAATTTAATGGAAGATCCCGACAAGGACGTCAGAGTGGCCTTTAGTGGAAACATCAAGCACATATTGGAGTCCTTGGGTTCTGAAGATGGGTTTATAAAAGAGGTTGGCATTTTTATTGTTAACTTGGGGTTTTCTTAAGCCAAGCTCTAAAATTTTTTTAACCAGTGAATTTTATTGTTCCTAGCTTTTTGTCTTAAGAATGAAGGAGGCATACACACATGCCCAAATATCAAGAAATACAGAGCTGAAGGATACCTTGATTCTTACGACAGGCGACATCGGAAGGTACATGCGGTGACATTTGTAGGCTTCGCTTTTGATGCAGGCCATCGTCTTCTTTCCTTTGCCTTTTATTGAGCTGGTGATGGACAGGAATGCGACTCAGCAGGTGGAGTGCTTGTGTGGCCTGCGTGAGGCGCTGGGTTTGAGCCTCAGCACCGCAAAACAGAGTGGCGGGGATAGTGCGAGACGTGTGGCGGTCTTTAAGAAATGGGCATCAGCAGATGTACGTTTATTTGTGAGTTCCCATTCATTTCGCAGACATTGCTTGTATCAGTTTATATGTGTCTGCTTGTTTTTTATTTCAGGGCAGCGAAAGGAGACTTGGTACCTTTCGCACTCCTGCATTTACTGCATTGTTTGTTATCCAAGTCAGCGCCGATCTCTGGAGCAGCGTACACGGAGATTAGGGCTCTCGTTGCAGCGAAAAGTGTCAAGCTGCAGAATTTTTTCAGTCAGTATAAGAAACCCATCTGCCAGGTGAGAGTCGGCACTCATCTTGACTCTAGGCATAGCAGTATTTTATGAGGATTAAAAGAAGGAGCAGCAGTGGCAGCTGGGTGTTGTGACACTCTCCGATTGTCCCAGCTACTCAGGAGGTTGAGGTGAAAAGATTGCTCAAACTCAGGGGTTTGAGTCCAGCCTGTGCAATAGTGATTCCCACCTCAAAAAAAGAAAAAGAGAGCCGGGCGTGGTGGGCACGCTTGTAATCCTCGTGCTCGGGAGGCGGAGACAGGAGGATCACGCAGGTTCAAAGCCAGCCGCGCTGGCTTAAGAGACCCTGTTTCCAAAAAAAAGAAAACTATAAAATAGGTCTGGGAGTTAGAAGGGCTTCCAGGAACCCCAGTACCACCGCCAAAAAAAAAAAAAAAAAAAAAGAGAGAGAGAGAAAAAGAAAAAGAGCATGTGTATATGTCTTATTTTGCTTGCTTTAAAATATTATTTTTTAATGATGTCTTTTCTTTAAGAGAACTAAAATCTTGCCACTTCATATTTTACCATATGGGTCTGAAGATAGAGATTATAACAAAGAAAGGGAAAATCATCTTAAAATGACATTGCGTTACTATAATTGTATTAATCTTTAGGAAGATGCCTTTTTTTTAGCCTTTCTAGTGATGATAAACTCTTTTATGCCTTGTTATTATGACTGTGGCACTTTGTTTTCAGAACAATATATTTCGTTAATGGCTGAAAGGTTAGGCTGTACTAAAATACTGTTTTGGGAATAATCCTTAGCATGGCATTCAAGTTCCTTTAATAAGCCTGAGTGCTTTATCTGTAAAAGATATGATGCATCTACCTCATCGAGGTTGTTTTAAGAATTAAATTAGTCAATTCAGGCAATATAGAACACTGATAATGATCCTTTATATTGGCTTAAAAAGTATTTGTTAAGATTTCTTTCTTGCGGCCAGGCGTGGTGGCACACACTTGTATTCCCAGCATTTGGGAGGCTGAGACCGGAGGATCACAGTTCACAGATAGCCTCAGCTACTTAGTGAGGCCCTTTGCAACTCAGTGAGACCCTGTTTTAAAATAAAAAGAATTAAAAAATAGGGCTGGGGGTGTAGCTTGGAGGTTGAATGACCCTGGGTTCCAGCCCCAGACCCGCAAAGAAGAAAAAAAAAAAACAAGCTTTTTTGTGTGGAAGCTAACAGCACATTGGGTTTTGCCTCAGTTTCTGGTAGAATCCCTCCACTCCAGTCAGATGGCAGCACTTCCTGGCACTCCGTCCCAGAGCGCCGAGATGCGAAGGCAGGATGTCGCGCACCAAAGGGAAATGGCTTTGAACACCTTGTCCGAAATTGCCAACGTGTTTGACTTTCCTGACCTTAATCGTTTCCTTACAGTAAGTTGACTCAGTTGAAGTTTTCAAGTCAATATTTTATTCCTTCTAATGTAGGTTTTTCTTTTTTTAAAGAAAATCTGGCAAGTGCATTGAGAAACATGTGGGCCCAGTATTTTCAATTTTATATATATATTTTTTACTTTGATAGGAGATTATTACTTTATAGTATAAAGCTTAAGTTAATACTGACACTGGGGTATTGTTCTCCATAAAGTTAGCTGTACAAATTAGTACGGTAAAATATTTGAGCTTGGGGTCTTCAGTACTTGATTAGTTCCACTGGTAAAAACAAACAAAAACCTAATATGATCATTTCTACTCTTCAGGGAGTATTAAAGTACAGACAAGTTTTATAGATGATCTGCTGTGAATTCAAGAGAGGGATCTGTTGTTTGGGGTGCTTGGGAAGCCTTAGAAATTCCTGGGGGCTCATGATTAAAAGATGACTGCATCGATGCTGTGCACAATGGTATATGCCTAGAATCCCAGCTACCTAGGAGGCTGAGGTAGGAGGAAAGTTTGAGGCTAGCCTGGAGCAATTTATCAAGACTCTCAAAAAGGGCCAGAGGTGTAGTAGTTGTAAAGCCACCTTGGGTTCAATCCCCAGTACCAAGGGGGAAAAAAAAGATGATGGTGTATATTATCTTTTACCCTCACCCAAAAGCAAAGTTCATCATTACTCTTTTCTTTTTTTCCCCTTTTAGTACTGAGGATTGAACCCAGAGGCATTCTACCTCTGAACTATACCCCCAGCCCTGTTTTTTATTTTGAAATGGGGTTCCACTAAGTTGCGGAGGGCCTCACTAAATTGCTGAGGCTGGCCATTATAATTATGTTAAAATGGTTATGTAAT
This sequence comes from Muscardinus avellanarius, assembly GCF_963383645.1. Lineage (NCBI taxonomy): Eukaryota > Metazoa > Chordata > Mammalia > Rodentia > Gliridae > Muscardinus > Muscardinus avellanarius. Next base: position 129,448,410 of record NC_137790.1, read on the forward strand.
ATTCTGTGACCTAAAATTAGATATTTAAGTTCTTCTGTGAGTTTATTTGTTGTTGTTTTGCTTTACTACATTGAGACTATTACAATAAACTTCTGTGCTTTTTGACTCCCAGAGTAGAACTAATGTATAAAACATATGAACAACTTTCTGATTCATACCATATGCTATTATATTTCCCTTTAGAATGTAACCAATATACAAAAAAATTAAGTTTCTTAAAATATAATAAGACTCAAAGGAAATTCTGTATGGTCTACTATTATAACTTATTAAGAGTAATGGTAAATCTGGGCGTGGTGGCTCACGCTTATGATCCCACTTCTTGGGAAACTGAGACAGAAAGATCATAGGTTGAAGGCCAGCCTCAGTAACTTAGCAAGACCCTCAGAAACCTATTTATTTTTATTTAGTTATTTGTTTGTTTTATGGTACTGGGAATGAAACCCAGGGCCATTCTACCTCCAAGCTACACCACCAGCCCTACATTTTATCCTTTACTTTGAAACAGGGTCTCACTGAGTTGCAAAGGGCCTCACTAAGTAGCTGAGGCTGTTCGTGAATCACGATCCTCCTATCTTAGCTTCTGAAATACTGGGATTACAAGCGTGCACCACCACGCCTGGCTACTCAGAAACTTAGTTCTTGTTTTAAAGTAAAAAGTAGGGTTAGTGGTTTAGCTCAGAGGAAGAAGGCCCCTGGGTTCAATCTTCAGTACCATAAATAAATAAATAAATAAATAAATAAATAAATAAATAAATAAATAAATGGAGTTTATTATTGTAGCATTGACTAAAAAAATTCTCTAAAATCCATTTATGGTTGCTCTTTTTTTTTTTTTTTTTTTTTTTGTGGTACTGGGGGTGGAACCCAGAGGCTTTCTACCTCTGGGCTATACTCCCAGACCTATTTTATATTTTATTTGGAAACAGGGTCTCACTAAGTTGCTGAGAGCCTCGCTAAATAGCTGAGGCTGGCTTTGAACCTGTGCAATCCTCCTGTCTCAGCCTCCCAAGCGCAGGGATTACAAGCGTGCGCCACCACGCCCGGCTTCTATGGTTGCTCTTTTACGGAACCATCAGATGTAGGACTTCCGCCTACAGCTATGTGTCCTAACACACACTCAGGAGGAAACGTCTCTTGCATTTGCTCACTGGCTGCGTGTCTCTCCCCCTTCCACAATGCAAGTTCTGTGCCATTATGCACGTGTTCAATGCAGTATCTGTGGTGCCTGAATCACAGTAGCTGCTCATTGAACACCAGGCGAGTGGATAAATGTAAATCCAAATGAAAGTAAAGGTCATATGCCGCAGACTGGCTCAGTCGAGATGGGCGTGATCCTACTCGCGATCGAATCAATCTCAGAAAAGATGGGTGAGGATAGGGTGCCGTACTGCAGCCACTTATCTGCAGCGATTCTTTCCCTTCTAGGAAATAAATTTCTTTAAGTTCCTATTTACGGCGCTTCTGGAAAGAATTTGACATGGACAAGAGCTTCTTGAGCTAATTATACTTTATTACAAGAACCCAGAAAAATGTATACCCTTCACCAGTGAAGTTAATAATAAGAGAAAAGAGGGGAGTGCAATCACTGTAAAACAATAGTGAATAACATGTAAATAAAGGTAAAAAACTAGTCCGGCATTCAAAGGATTAGCTCCGGATCTTCTCCCGAATCTTGCGGACAGGCAGTTCCAAAGGGCAAATTCCAGAAGACACAGGGCACGCCCAGGGCTTGGAGGCCTCTCATGGAATCTTCTTTAACTTTTTTGGAACTTTCCATCTTTAGGGCTTAGTCCATATGGCAGGCATGGGGAGATGTGGCGATCGAGGTAGATGTGATGGAGTTCTCCCAGGTGTCGCCCGCCTTGCCTTCTAAAATCTGAAAGCTTAAGCAAACTCACAACACAGTTTGGCAGACAAACACCAAAAATACCATGTAGTTTTTAGATTTAGTTGTACTTCCTTAGCTGAAGAACACTTCTCCTCAAACGATAGGCTTATTAGAAACCTATTCAGCTTATAAATAATCCATATTCCTGTCCCAGACCCTTTGCAATATCCTTTTCTTAGCCACATGGCGCCTCCCCCATCTCGGGCAGGGCTCATACTGGGTGTAAAGGTCAAGAATCTTCCTAGCTGGGCGTGGTGGTGCACGCTTGTAATCCCCACGCTTGGGAGGCGGAGACAGGAGGATCGCGCAGGTTCGAAGCCACGCGGCTGGCTTAAGAGACCCTGTTTCAAAAATATAAAAATAGGTCTGGGAGTGTAGCCCGGAGGTAGAAGGGCTTCCAGAAACCCCCCAGTACCACCAAAAAAAAAAAAAAAAAGAATCTTCCTAGCCTTCAGCTCCATTGTATTAGGCAGTATTAGTTGCTCATAAACTAAGTTGCTTTGATGTCACACCCAACGTTTGTCTTCCTGTATCTGGGCAGGATCACAAAGAGAGGGGTAGAGGCACCGGTTACCTCCCCCTCTAGGGCTTTTGTTGTAAGTTAGTGATTAGGTTGAAGGTCAGAGATTGAGGGGAAATCTGCGTTTGTAATTAGTGACTGGAATGCTGCCACTGCATCTAAATTCTAACTAGATTTTATTACCATTTGAACAAAGCCGAGGACGTTTAGAGGCTTGGACAAATTACCAGAAACTTTACTTTCCACGGACTCAATTTCTCTTACAGTCCTGATCTTACACCACCGGAGCAATTCGTATAGAGAGTTAAAAGAATCATTACCAAAAGAATAATAGTTATAAAAGAATATCTAAAAGTGGGGAGTACTTTGGCCAGAGACCACACCTTCTCTCGGGGCTTATTTCTCGCGTTGAGATCTTGCCTATTGGCTGCATGAGTGGTTTTCATGCAGATGCTGAGAGAGTGTAGCTGGTCTCTGCAGTCATATATAAGCCGGGCATGGTGGCGCACGGTTGGGAGGCTGAGACAGGAGGATCACGCAGGTTCAAAGCCAGCCTCAGCTACTTAGTGAGGCTCTCAGCAACTTAGTGAGACCCTGTTTCCAAATAAAGTATAAAATAGGTCTGGGAGTATAGCCCAGAGGTAAAAAAGCCCCTGGGTTCCACCCCAGTACCACACACACACACAAAAGTTATATATGGACTCCAAATTTCTGTGGCATTTAAGAATATTTTGGTACATAGCTTATGTGAGTATTTTACCAGTCAGACAATGTATTTTTGGCAATTGTTGTGTTCTTTTTCAGAGGACATTACAAGTTCTGCTCCCTGACCTGGCCGCCAAAGCCAGCCCTGCAGCCTCTGCTCTCATCCGAACCTTAGGGAAACAGCTAAATGTCAACCGTAGAGAGATTTTGATTAATAACTTCAAATACATTTTTTCTCATTTGGTTTGTTCCTGTTCCAAAGATGAATTAGAACGTGCCCTTCATTATCTGAAGGTAATTGAATGTTTGTATATGTTTTGTTCTTTTGTTGAACTTAGCATGATAGGAAAGCTGTGGCAAATCCTTTTTTCTTATTATTTTTTTACTTTTATGTGGAACATATTGAAAGTGGCATACATTCAGACTGTGCTTGGTGCCCTCTTCCACCCCCCATTTCTGTTCCCCCCTCCTAACAATGAGTGTCCAGGTTGACCATGCTTCATTCATACTTTTACACATATTCAGATATAACTTCTCCATTAATCAACCTCAGCCTTCTTCCTCTCCTGTCCTTCCATTCTAGCTTTGCTGAGGTTTCCCCTCCATTATCTGGAGTCCCTCTGGTATCCCTAATACTCCCTAGTTTGGGGATATTAGAGAAAACATATGTCCCTCCTCTTTCTGTGCTTGGCTGATCTTACATAACATAATGTTCTCAAGGTCTTTCCATCTTCTTGCGAATGACCTGATTTTGTTCTTTATAGATAAGTAGAATTCCATTGTATGTATTTCCCATAATTTTGTAATCCATTCATCTGTTGATGGAGACCTAGGTTGGTTCCACATTTTAGCTATTAGGAATTGTGCTGCTATGAACATGGCTATGCATATGTTACTGTAGTTCTCTGATTTCAACCCCTTTGGAAAGATACCCAGGAGTGGTATAGCCGGATCATGTGGTAGATCTATTCCCAGTTTTCTAAGCAATCTCCACACTGATCTCTTCATACCTGTAACTCATGGTAGACTTACCAGTAGAGAACAAGGTTGTAATCTTTATCTAATGTGTGCAAGGCGCTGGGTTGGATCCCCAGTGCCACACACAAACACGCATGTACACACGCATGCACGCACGCACGCACAATTAGAATCCTTTTCATAGTACCATTAGTTACCTGGTCTAGAGCTCCTGATTTACTAATATTATGTTAGAATTAATAAACTTATAATTAATAGAATTAATAGAATGTTAGTATCAAGAACAAGTAGCTTTTAAAAAATGTCTTTGAAGCCGGGCGTGGTGGCGCACGCTTGTAATCCCCGCACTTGGGAGGCTGAGACAGGAGGATCGCACGGGTTCGAAGCCAGCCTCAGCTACTTAGTGAGGCTCTCAGCAACTTAGTGAGACCCTGTTTCCAAATAAAGTATAAAATAGGTCTGGGAATATAGCCCGGAGGTAGAAAGCCTCTGGGTTCCACCCCAGTACCACCAAAAAAAAAAAAAAAAAAAAAATGTCTTTGTATTAGAATGAAACAGAAATTGAGCTGGGGAGCCTGCTGAGACAGGATTTCCAAGGATTGCATAATGAATTATTGCTGCGTATTGGAGAACATTATCAACAAGTTTTCAATGGTTTGTCAATACTTGCCTCATTTGCATCTAGTGATGATCCATATCAAGGCCCAAGAGAGATCACATCGCCTGAATTGATGGTAAGGTATACGTTCTGTGGATGTTTGTTTTTGTGTTTTTTTCTCCTTGTTTTGCAGTTTAATTAGGAAATTGAAGAACTTTTCCCCATACTTTCTAACTGATGTTTCTTTAAATTTCACTTGTGCTTTGCGTTGAATCAATTATTTACACAGCAGGCGCTCTTTGTACAAACTCGTATCGTTCCCCTGCTTACATTTCTTTGATTTTCATTGCTATTGAGATCACCACTCCATGTTTCATGATTTTCTTACCACATTGTACTGTTTATATCTTGTCCTGGTGTTTATAAAACAGTTTTATTAATTTCTTAAAATGTTAGATGTTAAAATATATGCTTTGGGAGAAACTTAATTGACGTGTGTATATTTCTAGTATTCCAACCTAGTTAGGTAAAATATAAATAATATTAATTAGATAGTTAAAATATGAATTTAAGAAATGTGACCATTATAAAACTTACATTGTACCTGTTGGACCTTTTTTTTTTTTTTTTAGGCTGATTATTTGCAACCCAAATTGTTGGGTATTCTGGCCTTTTTTAACATGCAGTTACTGAGCTCCAGCGTTGGCCTTGAAGACAAGAAAATGGTAAGTAGTCAGAGAGACAATGCCCTTCAGTCCCTAGTACCAAAAAATAAAAAGAAAATGGTAAGTAGTGATAATTGAGTAATTGAGTTCCAAAGTGCTAGAATGAAATTCACGTAGAACAGGCAAAATATATGATTTCTACTCTCAGCTACAGATATTCAAAAATGAAAAGTAAAGATGGGTGTGGTGGTGCACGCTTGTGATCCCAGCATTTGTAAAGCTGAGACAGGAGTATTCCAGGTTCAAGGACAGCCTCAGCAAGTACTGAGACTCGCATCAACCTAGTGATACCCTGTTTCAAAATAATAAAATAAAATAGGGTAGGATTTTATTATTTTATTTAAAATAGCTCAGAGGTAGGATGCCCCTAAGGTCAATCTCCAGTACCAAAAAGAAAAAGACACTTGACATTATATTATTTTATATAATATAATGCCGAATAATTTTTTAAGCTTTTTGAGGGTCTAAAAATAGGAATTGCATCACTTGCAATTTTTTTGTCTATGAAAGATGAAAAACCCAACCCAACCTTGCTTAAAGGAATTTTTTTTGGCTCTGTAACAAAAAGTATATATGTGTATAATGTAGCTTTAGCTTCAACTTAATTCTGGACTCAACATCTTAGAGGGCTGTGGTGTTGCTCAGTGGTAGAATGCGCACCTAGCATGAGTAAGGTCCTGGGTTCAATCCAGTACTCAGGGCTGGCTGTGTACTTTAATAACAAGTAATGGCCCAGTAGCCTCAAGTTCATGTCACTACTACATCCACACAGTGGAAGTCAGACCAGCAGTCACTGATCGTTCAAACAAAAGTCGCATGATTGAAACCCATCGGTCCAGATGGACCTGATGTGAGTTTCTGCATACCAGGAGTGTTAAGTTTTAGAATGTGAGGCAGCCCCAGTGTTTGTCAAGTTCAAATGTTGTGGCATAGGGTGGTTTCACTATGACCACTCTAACAGTTGGGCACCACTGAATATTTTTGTTCAAAAGATGGGGAGAAAATTTTAGACATTGACAAGATTTTCGTTTCTGTTGCTTACCACCTCTGCAGTCAGTAAGATTATATGGTAAAAGTTCAGGAATGGATGCTTTTATTTTAATCTGTACTCCATTCTTTTATTTTTTATTTTATTTTATTTATTTATTTTTTTGTGGTACTGGGGTTCCCGGAAGCCCTTCTACCTCCGGGCTACACTCCCAGATCTATTTTTTATATATTTTTATTTGGAAACAGGCTCTCTTAAGCCAACACGGCTGGCTTCGAACCTGCGCGATCCTCCTGTCTCCACCTCCCAAGTGCGGGGATTACAAGCGTGCGCCACCACGCCCGGCTACTTCATTCTTTTAATAACCTTAGGATCCAAGAAGACAATGCTGTAGCATTAAACTATGTATTTCAGCACCCAGTTTCTATTAACTATTAAATTTAACTCCTTAAACAACTTTTATTCCATCTGCACACCTTCTCTCTTATTGTTATCCCAAATGAGAGAATACCTGAAATCTAGAAAAAGTAGACTTTGTGTTATAAAACCATAACGAGCTGCATGTTTTGGCACATAACTAAGGCCAGCGGGGACTTGCTTTACACCTTCACCAGAATCTGAAGTGGTTGAGACAGTTGTGGCTGTGCTTCACATGTATTTTACTTTCCAGGTACATCGTCAACTGTTTCTTTTACTAACGAGATCTTGAAATTAGTATCATTAGTACAAAAACTCTCTTAACTATTGCTCATCATTTCCAAATTATTTTAATTCCGTGTAGTTTAGATTTGTGCTGAATAGCAGTTTGGGATAGATACAAAGAAAATTAAACAATGTGTATTACATCATAAATAACTTTGAAATTTTATTCAACAGGCCCATTGGTCCAAAATAACAAATCACCTCCAAGGGGAACAGAAAACAAAACTCAACTTGTATTTTTCAATTTCCTAATTCCCACATAAATTGACAAAATGAACGGACCAATGCTTAATAGGCCTTTTGGATTATTTGCGAATAGATGATTCCCTGAGGTTTGGGTGGGAAGTACTTGTCCTTAAGTGCTCATTTGTTCCTGGTAGCTTGTTACAAGCCCTGCTTAATCTGTAGGCCTTGAATAGCTTGATGTCTTTGATGAAGTTGATGGGACCCAAGCACGTCAGTTCTGTGAGGGTGAAAATGATGACCACGCTGCGAACTGGCCTTCGGTTCAAGGATGATTTTCCTGAATTGTGTTGTAGGTAAATGAGTTCATTTGTTTGTTTACATTTTCCAGTATCACTAACTTGAATTCTTATCTGTTTGAGGGAATTGGGTCAAACCAATAATAAGGTAGAAAAGTTACTTGTATTGAGAAGGAAATGTGCTTATGTCTTTAAAAATGTTAACTATGGCCAGGTGCACTCTTGTAATCCCAGCACTTGGGAGACTGAGACAGGAGGATCGCACAGGTTCGAAGCCAGCCTCAGCTATTGAGTGAGGCTCTCAGCAATTAGTGAGACCCTGTTTCCAAATAAAGTATAAAATAGGTCTGGGAGTATAGCCCAGAGGTAGAAAGCTCCTGGGTTCCACCCCCAGTACCAAAAAAAAAAAAAAAAAAAACCCATATAAAATATTCACATTGTCTCAGATTTGAATCTGTATAACAGCCTACACTCAGGGAAATCTAGCTTCTATTCCTGACCCCTAAAGGTGTCCATTTTTATTAATTTCTCAATATCCCCTCTTTTTAAAAGCACAGATGCTTCTTGACTTCTGTGGGGTGGAGAGACTATATCCCACTTAACCCTCTTGTAATTTGAAAATATCACAAGTCTCCTTATGTTTGAGAGACTTAAACCTGCTGGACATCATTACTTAATTGAGCCTGACTGAAGTTCTGAACTCTTATTTTAGCCTTCAGTTGGATAAAACCATGTAACACAAAGCCTATTTTATAATGAAGAATTCAATAATTCACGGTGTCCATTGTTTACCCTCATGTTTGCATGGTTGACTGGAAGCTGTGGCCCAGCATCACGAGAGAATTGTGCCTCATATTGTCAGGCTAGGGCAATATCAGAATGCCAAATACTGATTATTTATTTATTTATTTACTTATTTATGTACTGGGGATTGAACCCAGGGGCAATCTACCTCAGAGCTACACCCCTAGCTCTATTTTTTTTTTTAATTTTGAAATAGGTTCTCACTAAGTTGATGAGAGTCTCACTACTTGCTGGGGCTGTTCTCAGACCTGTGATTTCCCTGTCTCCACCTCCTAAGTACAAGGATTACAAAGGTGCACCACCACTCTCAGCTGCCAAGTACTGATTTCTAACCCAGGTGTGGTGGCACACACCTGTAATCCCAGTACTTGGGAGGCTGAGACAGGAAGACCGCAGATTTTAAGCTAGCCTCAGCAATTTAGCAAGGCTTTGCAGCAACTTTGTGGGACCCTGTTTTAAAATAAAAATAATAAAATAGGGCTGGTTGTAGCTCAGAGGTAGAATGTCCCTGGGTTCAAGCCCCAGCACCACAAAAAAAAAGTACCGATTTCTATTCAATGCATATTTAATGCATATGCACCATGTCAAGTCAAACTATCATTAGTCAGAGACCGTCTGTATGAGCAAATACATGATCATCTTAAAAAATTGTTTTTGTCTTAATCCTTTCCCAGTTTTTCACCTTACTTTTTTGAGTGACTATAAATTGGAGATTATGTCGTTCTTGATCTTTATCTCATTTTTTAAAGCAGCCTTGTAGTCTGTTACATATATAACATATATATCATTGTTTAATAACTGATGGACCATTACAAATACGAAAAACATCGGGACTTTCGTTCTTCCACACAGAGCTTGGGACTGCTTTGTTCGCTGCCTGGATCACGCGTATCTCGGGTCCCTCCTCAGTCACGTGCTCGTGGCTTTGTTACCTCTCATACACATCCAGCCTAGAGAAACCGCAGCCATCTTTCACTACCTTATAATCGAAAACAGGTATTGTAACCAAAAGTAATCAGCATAGCGACGTTTGAAACTGTTTTTATATCTCAAAGTGTTAGCATTACTATTGGTAATGGGGAACTGTGGAACTGTTCTCTTTTTAAATTTTAGAGTCCATCAGTAAACTGAAATCGTTGTGTGTAATTACATACTGAATTGATGTCATTTCATTTGTGGTATTCTGTTGTAATTATTTAAAACTCATTAATTAGTAGGTCAGCAATTAAGATTGTTTTTAATTCTGTAAGGGTGAGGCTTTATTGACCTTTCTGCTCATAGTTAAAAGATAGATAACATGAGAAAGGCTTAGGAGGGATGTTCACCATCTTCCTTTACCTTATCTTAGTTGAAACCCTGGTTACTTCATAGCATTAACCCTTGAACCAGCCTCCTTTACTTTAAGCTTTTATTACATTTCTTTATATTGTTGCTAGAATGGTCTTTTGAAAACATCTCTTTATCTGTATCATTCCAACATGTAGAGATGTTCTGTGGTTCTCTGTGGGCTTTTTTCCCCCAATAGCATTGACTTTTATTCATTCATGTTAAATCACCTAAAATGATGAGAATCTGGACCAATGAATTTGCACGTCACCCTTGTACAGGGCCATGCTGATCACCTCTAACACTCTAATCTTAGTGAATGTGCTGCTCAAGTGAGCATGGTTCTCTGTTTTTTAACTAATAGATTCCAGATTGCTTAGCTTGACTTTCAAGGCTTTCTAAAAGATGGCCACATCTTACTTCTTAAAATCTTTTCCCATGATTTTGAAAAACGGGCCCTGGGCTATAGCCGCTGTGGGCATCCGATGGCAAAACATAAATTACTTCATCCCATTTGTATTTTTTACTCCGGTTACTCTTTAGCCTGGAATGTCTTCTAGACATTTTAATTTTTGCTATTATTTTATCATAGCTGTGTATCATAGTTTCTTTCTTTTTAAAAGTTAGTGTTTAAGTTCTGCCTGTTCACCTGCTCACCCATATGCTATTTCTGTTTCCTCTAATCATCCCCAGGAGCAATTTATTCAGGATGCACAGAAGGAAAGGTTAATCACTTTCCTGTTATATTGTACATGCTAGAACAGTACAGTCACCAACTTACATCACTTTCAAATACCTTTCAGATTGATAATGCTGCAGGTATTCTTAGCTTTGGTGCTCAGTGGAGATGGTAAAATCATTTCGCTACCTTTGTTGTATCATAAGAAAAGTCCTCTCTCACTTAGTGGTATACGGAAGACCTGAGGCTCCCTGAATGAAGAATTATGTGGGCTCTGTTGTTCTAGCCTGTGTAACACAGTGCTCAGCACATGCCCTTTATTTAGTACATTTATGTCGCATGAGTTCAGTGAAGTCAAATTACAAATGCTTATTTGGCCCCAGAAAAATTCAAGTATTTATTGTATTTTAAGTTTTATTGTGTTTTATAAATTAAATATATAGCTTTAGCAAGGATAATTTGTATATTTTGATTTAAAATTCTTTTTGAGAATTCATGTTTTAGAATTGTTTGGGCTATCTCTTGCTACATTACAAATCATTCCAAAACTTACCTTAAAACAATGAGCATTTTTCTTTGTTTCTAATTTTATAATCTAGGCTGAGTTTGTTTCTTCCGCTGGTTTTTCTGCTCATTTCTTCTGATAGTCATTTCTTCTGCTGGTTTTACCAAAGTTTATTGGCACAGCTGCATTCAGCGGGAGTATAAATTGGGTGGGGCTTCTTTTCTCAGAGCCTCTCTCTGTCCTGTCCATGTTGGTGGCCTGACTTTTGCATGGTGACTCAGGGCTTTGAAAATGGAAGCTGCCAGCCCTTGTTAATGCCTAAGCCCCATACTGGAATGGCATGTCTTCTTCCACAGTTTATTTGCTAAAACAAATCACACATTCTAACCAGATTAAAGAGCAAGCGAGCGAGAGAAGAGAGAGAGAGAGAGAGAGAGAGAGAGAGAGAGAGAGAGAGTGTGTGTGTGTGTGTGTGTGTGTGAGAGAGAAGCATAGTTTACTGGGGGTAATCATTGTAACACTATGATAGAATACTTCTCCCAGCTTTGCTTATTTGCTTATTAACGTAGCTGAGCATCCTACACATAGTTAGGAAGACTACTTTGCATGTTAACAATCAACTAGAACTTGGGAGGCTGAGGCAAGAGGAGCGAGCATCCCAGGTTCGCGGCCAGCCTTAGAAATATAGCAAGGCCCTCTGCAGCTTAGTGAAATCCTGTTTCAAAATAAAAAATAAGATAGGGCTGGGGTGGGGGTAGCTCAGAGGTAGAATGCCCCTGGGTCTGTTCCCCAGTACCACAAATAATAATAATCAACTAGAACTTTTAAGTATTAAATTGACCTTCATTTGAACTTTTGCCTTGTATGTTTATAGTATTTATATTCTTGGAAAAATAATTGTTTTTATTCCATCTAACTGTTAGGGATGCTGTGCAAGATTTTCTTCATGAAATATATTTTTTACCTGATCATCCAGACCTAAAAAAGATAAAAGCAGTTCTCCAAGAATACAGAAAGGTATTTGATTTTTTTGATGTACGTCTGGGAAGATTTTAGATGCAAAATTATTTCCGACATCCAATATATTGAATAGAGATCCTTTAGATTCATATGTAGGGATACTCATGTTCTGATAGCTATTTGCTTGTGACTAGACAATCCTACCATAAATTCATGATTTTTGCAGAGAAGTTTTAGAACCTAGGTCAAGATGTAAGAGTGTTAGATGGAGAGTAAAAATACAATTCTTGTGCCTTTACTACCCAGGTCTAGATCTCCTTACTTACAGTCCCAAAAAGAAGCTTCCTAAGCTGCATGCCCTAAGAAAAAGAAAAGAAGAAGTTGCAGGATGATAGTATTTTTGTTGTGCTACACATGGTTTGGATGTCAGATGTAAATGGCCCTGAATTTTAGAAGGGGATTAATGTGCAGCTCCAGCATTTCAAGTCTTGTAAATGCCCTGATACTATGAAAAGATTGGTAGAGATTTATTTCACAGTATTTCAGCACAGAAAGTGAGATGTCTGATCGTGGGCATCACCCTAAAAGTAATGAAAGGGAGGAGTTGGATTATTTACAGATTCCAAAACTTACTGACTCACCGCCCCCTTTTTAGAAAATAAATTACTCAGCATTCCCGCCCGGCATTTCCACCACTCCCTGGTGTTTACTCACCACCTACCGATTGCACCCTTAGGTACTACCCCCCCACACACACACACACGCATTGTTCCGCTGTCCTCCCCACCTCAGAAAGCCGCTGGCTTTGGGAACTGTGATGGTCCATAGATCTGGGTCAAGGCTGCAATGTAGTCCTCCTAAGTTAGGAAAAACTGTCCTTATCAAGAAGCATTTGTTTTAGATAATTTATTACTTAGTTGGAATAATTTCTTCAAGTCTAAAGGTTTTAGAATAACGTTCTTTTCTTTGAGAATCACTGTCAGTAACATAACTTTGCGAAGGAAGAGATGGAACTTTTATTATTTTTTCAAGCTGATTATTCTGAGCGTATAGTTCAGTGATAACCATGTAAGAAATTCAGGCCTCAGAGGTAGTTATTAAGATAGTTGTTAATACAGCATGTCTCTCCGTGTTCCTCATGCAGGAAACTTCCAAGAGTACTGATCTTCAAACAGCTCTTCAGCTGTCCATGAAAGCAATTCAGCACGAAAACGTAGATGTCCGTATCCATGCTCTCACCAGCTTAAAGGAAACCTTATATAAAAACCAGGTATAGTAGGGGCTGGGATGGAGCTCCAGGGCACAGCACTTGTCTGGCATGTGTCAAGCCCTGGATTTGATCCCCAGTACTGCATAAAAAGAAAAGAAAAACAGATGAATAACTTTTTAAGACAGGTATATTGAGATGATATAATTAAAAGACCATAGCAAAGAAGGGTTGGAGGTTTAGAGAAAAGATAACAAATTGGTATTTTGTTTAAGACTTAGATTCAAGGAAAGAAGCAATTGTTATTTTACCTAGATTATCAGACCTGGAAGTCATGGGCCGTGCCCTTTAGTCCAAATCCCAGAGGTTTGCAGAGTTCCTTGTTGTTGTAGGGCTGTGACTTTATGGTAATATTTCATTTTTTAATGTGCCTTTATTGGTGCATTATAGTCTGACCTCATAACGTAAATCATGCTGACAGTGACCTGCATGCACGTTCCACTTACGTAAGGATTTATTTGGGTGTAGATCAGCAGTTTGTGTGAGTCTTCTGACATAATTACCTACAGTTTTCTGTCATATGAAAAGTCAGCAATTTTACCATTTTATATTTTGACCGAACTGTTAGGTTTTGGGAGTTTGATTTATTTACTTAGATTTTGGTACTGGGAATTGAACCCAATGGCGTTCTTCTTCCAAACTACACCCCCCAGCCCTTTTTAGTTTGAAATATGGTCTTGCGAAGTTGCTAAGCCTGGTCTTGAACTTGTAATCCTCCTTTCTTGGCCTCTGAAGTACTAATATTACAGGCATACATCACCGCACCTGGCTAATAGCTCTGCTTAATGGGTCAGTGATAAGAGATTCTCAAACACACTTCATTATTATTATCATATGCAACTTGTCAGCCGTGTAATGTGAACTCGTCCAAAACTGGTTGAGAACTGGGGGTGGTGACACACACCTATAATACAGGTACTTGACAAGCTGATAACGGAGGATTTGTTTTTGGGTTTTTTTTTTGTTTTTTGGTGGTACTGTGGGTGAAACCCAGAGGCTTTTCTACCTCCGGGCTATACTCCCAGACCTATTTTATATCTTATTTGTCAGCATGATTTACGTTATGAGGTGAGACTATAATGCACCAATAAAAGCACATTAAAAAATGAAATATTACCATAAAGTAGCTGAGGCTGGCTTTGAACACGTGCAATCCTCCTGTCTCAGTATAAGGAGGATTAGTTTTGAGGCCAGTCTCAGCAACCTAACTAGACTAAAAAATAAAAAGATATGGATGTGGTGGTGCACTCTTGTAATTCTTGTGTTTGAAACAGGAGAATCGCAGACTTAAGGCGAGCCTTAGCAACTTAGTGAGACTCTCGGCAATCTAGCAAGAGCCTATTTCAAATAAGAATATAAAGCACTGGTGGGTGTAGCTCAGAGGTAGAATGACCCTGGGTTCCACCCCCAATACCAAAGAAAAGAAAGCAAACAAAAGCTAATTGAAAATATAGCAGATACAGGAATTGAGTTTTGTATTTATATTAGATATTTCTTAATTTATTTGGTGGTATTGGTACTGGGGGTGGAACCCAGGGGCATTCTTCCTCTATTTACACCCTCAGCCCTATTTTTTATTCTTTAGTTTGAAACAGGGTCTCACTAAGTAGCTGAGGCTGGCTTTGAACTCGCAGTCCTCCTGTCTCAGCCCCCCAAGTACTGGGATTATAAGTGTGCACCACCATGCCCAGCAGTATTTCTTAATATTTAAAGCCGTCTATTTTAGGAAAATACTTTAGTTTGTAGATGTTAGATATAAAGTTTTTTCTACTTTTATTTTAGGAAAAACTGATAAAATATGCAACTGATAGTGAGACCGTAGAACCTGTTATCTCACGGTTGGTGACAGTGCTTCTGAAAGGTTGTCAAGATGCAAACTCTCAAGCTCGCTTACTCTGTGGAGAATGTCTGGGGGAGCTGGGGGCAATAGATCCAGGCCGATTAGATTTCTCAACAGCTGAAACTCAAGGAAAAGATTTTACATTTGTGGTAAGTAATGGTAATTTGGAATACCAAAAAGGGTTTTCTGTCCATTGAGGTTTATACATTCCATTCACAGAGAACCCTTCAAATTGCTCTTAGTTACAGCTTGATCTAAATCAGAAAATCTAGGTCATTCTGACTCTATTTCTTTGTGGTGTGTGTGTGTGTGTGTGTGTGTGTGTGTGTGTGTGTGTGTGTGTTGGTGGCACTAGGGATTGAACTCAGGGACATTGTACCTCCCCCCAGTCCTTTTTATTTTTGAAACAGGGTCTCCCTAGGTTGCTGAGAGCCTCACTAAGTTGCTGTGGTTAGTCTCCAACCTGCGATCCTCTCTGTCTAAGCCTTCCAAGTACTGGGATTACAAGCATGCACCACCATATCTGACTCTATGTATTGATACTATTGTGGAACCCTTTAGCCAAAAGAAATAAAGTTTGAACCTAGTTTAGAGTGTTGTGCTTTGGCAAATAAAGTTTCCTAATTAAATTCTAATACTTAAAGCCTAATTTGTTACTGAAAGAAAATTGTTTGAATACATTTGCTAGTTTTCATGGAAAATGAGTTTCCCAGGATATTCTAACTGTATGTATATTAAAAAGTTTTATGAGCCGGGCGAGGTGGCGCACACCTGTAATCCCAACATTTAGGAGGCTGAGACAGGAGGATTACAATTTAAAGACAGCCTCAGCTACTTAGTGAGGCCCTTTGCAACTCAGGGAGACCCTGTTTCAAAATAAAGAATAAAAAATAGGGCTGGGAGTGTAGCTCAGAGGTAGAATGCCCCAGGTTCCATCCCCAGTATCGAAAAAAAAAAAAAAAATTATAGTCAAGTGAATTTGGAAAATCCATGGAAAACAAAATTAAATGGAACTTTTAATGTGTCGTGTATATTGTGAACCTCTAAGTGTAGGTATACTGAAATTCTTGTTGTTTCTCAGGTGACTCTTGGGCTCTACAGAATACAGTTGGCACTGGGGACGTGGCTTAGAGATGGAGTACCTACCTGGCATGCATGCGTCCATCCCATCACTGCCAAAAAATGCAATTTAGGAAATGCTGTGTATACAGTTTGCTTTTTAAGAGTTAAAAAAAAATGCATATTGTTAGAGCTATTAAAAAGTTGAATAATTCTAATACATTTTTAAAATAGCCTAACCACAGCCCAAAATAATGCAATAATCTTAACTACAGATTATATTTTAGCCTTGATACCACCTTGGTTTGAACCTCACTGTCTTCCTTCTGCTAAGTTAAATTCTCTTGGGAAACTAAGTTAAATCCACTGTGGGAGGCACAGTGCAGATTATGAAAAGTTATATGCCAACTACCATTGAACTTTTTTCTTTTTTTTATTGAGACTGGGGTAGAAGATTTAAACTTCGCCTATGGATTATTGATGGAGCTGACAAGGGCTTACCTTGCTTATGCAGATAACAGCCGAGCCCAGGACTCAGCAGCTTACGCCATCCAGGTACTCGCATCCAGGATTGCTCGCAT
Organism: Muscardinus avellanarius; assembly: GCF_963383645.1. Taxonomy (NCBI): domain Eukaryota; kingdom Metazoa; phylum Chordata; class Mammalia; order Rodentia; family Gliridae; genus Muscardinus; species Muscardinus avellanarius. The sequence goes on from NC_137790.1 coordinate 129,465,020, forward strand.
GTCCTAGACATTACTGGATTGACGTTATTGCATTCTAGTACAGCGGTAAACACTATCCTTATGAAACAGTTCCTTTGAGCTGGGTGTGGTGGCGCACACTTGTAATCCCAGCATTTGAGAGGCCGAGACAGGAGGATCACGGTTCGCGGACAGCTTCAGCTGCTTAGTGAGACTCTTTGCAACTCAGTGAGACCCTGTTTCAAAATAAAGAATAAAAAATAGGGTTGGGGGTGTAGCTCAGAGGTAGAATGCCCCTGGGTTTCATCCCCAGTCCGGAAAAAAGAAACAATCCCTTTATCATTTTCATTATTAAAGTAATACAGGCTCATGATAAATCCCTTTTAAGGGTACAGAAGTATACCTTCTCAATATATTATTATAGGTACTTTAAAATGTTTAATGTGTGTATAAATATTTGTTTTTCCAACAATGAGATCATATTATTTATGATTTCCTGTAATTTTCTTTAACTATCTTGTGTATATATGCTTCTAATCACTCTTCTTAATGACTGAATAATGTCAGTATCAATGCACCATAGCTTATTTACAAAATGCATTTAAAACATTCAGGTTGCCTTTAGGAAAATATTATTCAACAAACATACATGTATCTTCTTATAGTTACTTAAATATAACAATAGTATTAAGGTCTAAAATCAATATCTGTCTCAGAATAAGCATAGAGTTTATGTTTGATAGATTTTTTTTTTAAAAAAAACACCTTTATACTCCCTAGATCAGTCCCCAGCATAAAAATAAAAAAAATTCTAAGGGTTATAAGTTTGCAAATACAGAAAATTCTAATTTTTTTCCCTCATAAAGCTCTCAAAACATATTAAGCATAAACTGGCCTCATATTCAAGTACTCTCTTAGCTTTGCGACGCTAATAGGTTACCTAAATGTCTCTAGGCGTTGAAATAGGTGTCCCGAGGAAGTTTACAGGCCCACAGTTTTAACATTCTGTCTGTTTTCTATAGAACACTGAATAGTGCAAATATTTGTCTGCTTCACTGTGGACTTATAAATATAAATATGTGTGGACTTATAAATATAAATATGTGTTTGTAGGAGTTACTTTCTATTTATGACTGCAGAGAAATGCAGAACAACGGCCCAGGTCACCAGTTGTGGAAGAGATTCCCTGAGCATGTTCGGGAGATACTAGAGCCACATCTGAATACTCGGTATGTAGACATGTAGACGCATGGAAACTGTTTTAAAAGAATTGTTTTGAACATTATAAAAAATATTATTTTAAGCTGGGCCTGGTGGCACACACTTGTAATCCCAGCATTCGGGAGGCTGAGACCAGAGGATCGTGGTTTGCGGACAGCCTCAGCTACTCAGTGAGGCCCTCTGCAACTTAGTGAGACCCTGTTTCAAAATAAAGAATAAAAAATAGGGCAGGAGGTATAGCTCTGAGGTCGAATGCCCCTGGGTTCCATCCCCAGACCTGCAAAATAAATAAATAAATAAATAAATAAATAATACTTATTATAGTTGAACATTAAAAGTATTGCTAGTATGTTCTCATGTATTTTCCACTGTGGTTTATGCTTATATTCTTATTACGATGAGAAGCACTGTCTGTTCATTTGGTTAAATTCTGTAACTTTTTAACTACTTAAGCAAATTCATTGAAGTTAAAAGGATTGATTTATACAAATTCAGCTGTCAGTCTGGGCGTGGTGGTGCACGCTTGTAATCCCAGCACTTGGGAGGCTGAGACAGGAGGATCGCGCAGGTTCGAAGCCAGCCTCAGCTACTTAGTGAGGCTCTCGGCAACTTGGTGAGACCCTGTTTCCAAATAAAGTATAAAATAGGTCTGGGAGTATAGCCCGGAGGTAGCAAAGCCCCTAAGTTCCACCCTCAGTACCACAAAGAAAAGAAAAGAAATTCAGCTGTCAGTAGTACTTTGTAAGGATACCTTTTTATTGAATATTAATTGATACACTTGACAGATTTGTGTGTGTGTGTGTGTGTGTGTGTGTGTGTGTGTGTGTGTGTGTATGTGGTACTGGGGATTGAATCCAGGGACATTCTGCCTCTGAGCTCCACCCCTAGCCCTATTTTTTTTGTGTGTGTGTGGGTCTGGGGTTGGAACCCAGGGGCATTCGACCTCCGAGCTACAGCTCCTACCCTATCTTTTATTCTTTATTTTTGAAACCTGTCGGGGTCCAGCCCTAGCAGAGTCGGGGTTCGTGTGTTGATGAGGGGGAAAACCGAGGCCGATGAGAGAAGACGCCACACGATTCAGATTCAGTCTTCTCCATTTTTTTCAGGATTTGTTACAGTTTTTATACTTTATTTTTTGGCAGAAAAGCAAGATCATAGTCATACAAGCAGGATTGCCAAGGACAGTAAAAATTATTATTTTCTATAAAGTTTAGGGCAAGGGTGCTGGACATAGTATGTTTTGTCTCACTTCACAAGGCTGTCTCAAAACTTAATCGTCTACAGTGGCTCTATGGTCAGTTTGAACTTAATATTTGGCCCAATATTTTTATCCTTGGGAAGATATCTTTGCCGCCTGAGTCTCTCACAAGCCGCTCCCCATCAGTTTTCGTTATAATGTTTATACATAAAATTCCAATTATACATATTAATCCAAATAATCCTAAAATAATTTTATGAAAGAAAGGAATGCCAGACATACTTCATGGGGGATCCACACCATGCGGATCCCCCGATCAAGTTTTCTCAAGATCTGCATGAAATTGCTGTGGCAGAAACCAGGTCTCACTGAGCTGCGGAGGGCCTCACTAAGTAGCTGAGGCTGTCCGCAAACCGCGCTCCTCCGGTCTCAGCCTCCCGAATGCTGGGATCACAAGCGTGCACCACCACGCCTGGCTCCTATTTTTATTCTTTATTTTAAAACCGGATTTCGCCGGGCGTGGTGGCGCACGCTTGTAATCCTCGCACTTGGGAGGCAGAGACAGGAGGATTGCGCAGGTTCGAAGCCAGCCGCGCGCGCTGGCTTAGGAGACCCTGTTTCCAAATATAAAATGTAGGCCGGGCGTGGTGGCGCACGCTTGTAATCCCCACGCTTGGGAGGTGGAGACAGGAGGATCGCGCAGGTTCGAAGCCAGCCGTGCTGGCGTAAGAGACCCTGTTTCAAAAATATAAAATAGGTCTGGAAGTGTAGCCCGGAGGAAGAAGGGCTTCCAGGAACCCCAGTACCACCAAAAAAAAAAAAAAAAAAAAAAAAAAAAACAAAAAACAAAAAAAAACAAATATAAAATGTAAAAAGAGGTCTGGGAGTGTAGCCCGGAGGTAGAAGGGCTTCCAGGAACCCTAGTACCACCAAAAAAAAAAAAAAAAAACCGGATTTCATGCCAGGTGTGGTGGCACATGCTTGTATTACCAGTACTTGGGAGGCTGAGGCAGGAGGATCGCACAGGTTCAAAACCAGCTTCAGCTACTGAGGCTCTCAGCAACTTAGTGAGACCCTGTTTTCAAATAAAATATAAAATAGATCTGGGAGTATAGCCCAGAAGTAGAAAGCCCCTGGGTTCCATCCCCAGTACCACAAAAAAAAAAAATTAATTAATTAATTTAATTAAATTAAACAGGATTTCACTAAGTTGCTGAGGGACTCATGAAGTTGCTGGGGCTGGCCACAAATGTGTGATCCCATTTTAACCTCCCAAGAACTGGGATTACAAGTTTAGGCCACCACACCCGGCTTGACAGGTTCTTAAATATAGAAATATTAAGTGTTTAGAATTGGTCCCAAAACCTTTAGTAACCCTAATTAAAGATTTTCAGCCAGATATGGTGGTGCACACTTGTAATCACAGTACTTGGGAGGCTGAGGCAGGAGGATCACAGGTATGTAGCCAGCCTCAGCTATTTAATGAGGCTCTCGACAACTTATTTCTTTTTTTTTTTTTTTTTTTTTTTTTGCGGGTCTGGTGATGGAACCCGGGGCATTAGACCTCTGAGCTACACCCCCTGCCCTATTATTTATTTATTTATTTTCGGGTTTGGGGATGGAACCCTGGGCATTTGACCTCCGAGCTACACTCCTGCCCTATTTTTTATTCTTTATTTTGAAAAGGGGTCTCACTAAGTAGCTGAGACTGTCCGTGAACCGCGATCCTCCCATCTCAGCCTCCCGAATGCTGGGATTACAAGCATGCGCCACCACGCCCGGATTATTCTTTTATTTTGAAACAGGGTCTCACTAAGTTGTGGGCGGCCTCACTAAGTAGCTGAAGCTATCTGTGAACGTGAACCCCGATCCTCCAGTCTCCGCCTCCCGAATGTTGGGATTACAAGCGTGCGCCACCACGCCTGGCTAATGAGACCCTATTTTAAAACAAAAAATAAAAAATAGGGCTAAGGGCATAGCTTGGAGGTAGAATGGCCCTGGGTTCATTCTGGAGCCCTGCAAAAAAATAAAAATAAAAGAGAGACTTGGAATACAGTGAGATATAAAATGTTTACCATTTTCTAAACTTATATTAGAATTTCGAGAGGAACTCTTATCCCTCAGAAAAAAGCTAGATACACGTAGTTGTAAGATGAGAACTATTTGAACGTGCTTTATGAAGTGTTCACGCTGAGGAACAGCAGGAAAGAGTCCTGCTGAACGCAGGGAGAGACGTGGTCACTGACGAGGTGAGGACCCGAGGAACACCCGGCCGGAGAGCCTCGGGCTGGGCGCGAGGTCCAGGAGCCAGGCACCTCTGTGTAACGGGGAAGGGTGAGAGGAAGGGTGGAAATCGGCAAGTGTGGAGGTCTGACTGTGAGAACAGCGATTTCCCCTTTGCTCTGTGCGGTAGGAGACACCGGAGACAAGATCACTGGCTGCCAGCAGCAGTGCCTTCGGTGGGGTGCTGGGGAGAGTGCTGATGGCAGCCTTGGAAAGCATTAGAGAAGCTGCAAGGGGAAAGTCAGAAGGACTCCTGGGCGACATGGAGCGCAGCGGTGCTGAAGACTAAGAAGCCTGAGTAGCACTGAACTCGTTAGTTATTCTCCTCTGTCAATGCGGTGGCTTGAGTTTCCAGCATCTTAGGAAAGGACAACATTTTCGTTGATCTAAGGATGTGTGATGGGTACAGCTGGTAAAGACTGTGGCAGTGGCATAGCTAAAGAGGATATTACCAAGAGCACCCCATAAGTGAATGCCATGGAGACCCCGCTGGCTGAGAAGAGGTAGAGAAAGGAGGTGGCTGTAGCTCAGAAGAGCTCAGCGTCACCGAGGGACAGATCTCAGTTGCAAGAGAGCAGATGTGTGGGTCACTGCAGGGGGGACCCGGGAATTTAGGAAACCGTAGCCGTAGAATGAGATTTCTACATAAGTTGATTTTGGAAGTGGATAAAATTTCAATCAGTAAGGGAACCCTGTAGACTAAGTAGAGGACGGAGCCGCTGAGAAGTCTTGAGTTTCATTAAGTGGTACAGTCAGATAACGAAGTTACTCCGGAGAATAATAGGACTTGGGGAAGAAAAGACATTGGACAGTGAGTTTGGTGTCAGGGAGATCGGTAGATGCCCCATAATGAGGCATAGTTGGGAATCATAGCTGGGCAGCATGAATGTTGAAGAACACATCTTTCTTTCCTTCTTCTTTTTTTTTTAATTCTTTATTTTGAAACAGGGTCTCACTAAGTTGCAGAGGGCCTCACTGAATAGCTGATTCTGTCCATGAACCGCGATCCTCTGGTCTCAGCCTCTAGAATGCTGGGATTACAAGCATGCGCCACCACGCCCGGCTAGAACACGTCTTTCTTACCCAAGACTAGAGTTGGAAGGATCTGAGAAAGAGACGGGGCAGATCAAATCCTTAAATATTCTTGGTTGTGTAAGAATGACCTTTAGCCCTACCCTTAAGAAAGGTAGTAGAAAAGTTGTTCTCAACCAGGTTTCAGTAAAAGCAAGGCAGTACTTGTACTCAGTGCAGTATAGATGTAATTTTTTATGCTTTCTATATAAGAGATCTAAACAGGAACATATATATGTAACTTTTAATGAACACATCTTTGAAATTACAGATATAAGAGTTCTCAGAAGTCAACAGATTGGTCTGGAGTAAAGAAGCCAATTTACTTAAGTAAACTGGGTAACAACTTCGCAGAATGGTCAGCATCTTGGGCCGGCTGTCTCATAACAAAGGTGAGAGGACGCCGCTCACAATGTTTACCTCGACAGAAGCCAGAACATCTATTTCAATGCAGAGAAAACAAAATAGGAATTGAAATATTTGAACTGATAATGATAGAAACTTTTGAAGAAAATGTTTACAAGAGTAAAAATTTCTGTATTGTTATTAATGATATTTTCTGTGTGAAAAGGTACTTACTTTATAAGTAAATTACCATAAAATTAATGTATTTGTAAAATGTCTATTACATTATGTCTGTCCATTTTATATTATAGAGTAATTCTATTTAAAAGGATGTGAATGCTATATCAAAATTTTTTATATAATGAAATATTTTTATGTAATAAGATATATATATTATTCTTTAATGACATTTTATTTAAAAAGAAGATATATCATCCAAACTTTCTCTAACGTAAAAATAAAGATAATTTTTTCAGGTGCAATGGCATGCACCTATAATCTCAGCTACAAAGGAGGCTAAAGCAAGAGGACTGTAATTTCAAGGCCAGACTCAACAACTTAGTGAGATCTTGTCTAAAAATAAGAGGGGTGGGGATGTAGCTGAGTTGGAAAGCACACCTGGATTCAATTCCCAATACCAGAAAAAAATAAAGATATTTAAAATTAAATTTCATGGAAAAACAGGCATATTTACTAATGTGAAGTTTGTACATACCTGATAAACAAGTATATTTCTCTGTTCTAAGAAAATGTTGAAGGTATTTTTTTTTTTTTTTAAGTACTGAGGATTGAATCCAGGGGCATTCTATCTCCAAGCTACATCCCCATCCCTTTTTTTTTCTTTTCTTTTCTTTTCTTTTTTTGGTGGTACTGGGGTTCCTGGAAACCCTTTTACCTCCAGGCTACACTCCCAGACCTATTTTTTATATTTTTTTATTTGGAAACAGGATCTCCTAAGCCAGAGAGGCTAGCTTCAAACCTGCACGATCCTCCTGTCTCTGCCTCCCAAGCTCAGGGATTACAGTTGTGCGCCACCATGCCTGGCCCAATTTTTTTTTTTTTTAATTCTTTTTTTTGAAACAGGGTCTCACTAAGTTGCAGAGGCCTCATTAAGTAACTGAACCTGGCCATGAATCTGCGATCTTCCTGTCTCAGCCTCCTAAGTTTGGGATTACAACGTTGGGCCACCATGCCTGGCACAACTTTTATTTTAAACTGATAATTCTCTTAATTAGTGTCTAAAATAAAATATCAACATAGTAATTTATAGATTACAATTTCAAAATATTTTCTTATTTAAATGAACACTGAAAATGTGTGTGAAATGTAGAATTAAATTCTTCCAGCTCTGGAATTTTATTTTGTGTGTATGGGGGTGGGGGGATCGTCTGTGAACTGAACCCAGAGGCTACACCTCCAGCCCTATTTATCTGGAAACAGTCTTACTGAGATACTGAATGTGGGTCTCAAACCGTAATATTTCTGTCTTAGCCTCCCAAGCACTGGAATTACAGTCATGTGCCACGAAGCCTGGCCCAGCCCTGGAATATTGTATTCAGTTTTTAAAGTAAAGGTTACATATCTGAAGAAAAAAACCAGTCAGGCATGGTGGTGGGTGCCTGTAATCCCAGTACTCGGGAGGCTAAGACAGGAGAATCTCGGGTTCAAGGCCAGCCTCAACAATTTAGTGAGACCCTGTTTCAAAATAAAAAGGGCTGAAGGTATAGATCACAGGTAGAAGACCCCTGGATTCAATCCCCTCTAGCCAAAAGAAAGAAAGAAAGAAAAAAAAAAACTTTGACATTTTTTAAGAACTCAGTAATGTCGGTAAATTGAAGGTTAGGTCATGCTAACAAAATCTGACTTGAACACTAAGCAATTTAATTTTAAATTAAAAAAATAAAAATTTATAGTTCACAGTATACAGCATGTTTTAAACTATTTGCACCCAAGTTACTTAATTCTCCACTTCTTTTATCTTTTTCTTAGAGTTGTCATTCTTTTTCATTACTTAAAAGTATGAAGCTCTTACTCAATATGCTGGCCCACAGCCTAGTTTTTTATTCACTCAGGGAATTAATATACTAAATGCATTGTTACTGAAGGAAAATACCATCAGGAAAGTTAATGTGTAAGAAAAGCCGACACACTGAAAAAGAACCGTAGGTGGGGGGAGGCCCTGTCTGCCGAGACCGCTGGGGCAGCTGGGGGCCCTGCGTCGCCTGCAGGGGTCTCAGTAGTTCAGGCACGTGGGCTCTGTGTGAGCAGAGAGGTGGTGAGCTGAGCTCCTCCTTGCCGAGTGCACAGAGCACGCGCCCCTCCATACAGACGGCCCGCTCTGCTCTGATGCTCCCCCTGCGTGGCGTTTTGACTGATGGGTGAACCCTCGCTCTCCCTAATTCGTGGCTGCAGGTGCGGCATGACCTCGCCAGCAGAGTGTTCACCTGCTGCAGCATCATGATGAAGCACGACCTCAAGGTGACCATCCATCTCCTTCCGCACATTCTGGTCTATGCCTTGTTGGGCTGTAACCCAGAGGACCAGCAGGAGGTGAGAGCGCGCCTTGCGTGGTGCTCGAGCGAGCGTGTGAAGCGTTCCCTGCCCCAGCGTCCGTAGTCTTCAGCCCCAGATGAAGGGGGATGTTCTGTGCTTGACCCGCAGGTTCATTTGCATGTTCCAAACCTTACAAAAGCCTTTCAAATGTTATGTATCAAAGAAATATGCAGTACGCAGGGTAGGAAATTGGAAAGCATATATTGCATATGCCCAAATGTACGTACAACAGACTGAGATGTCTCCATAAGAAACTCTTGACAGTGCTCTGGTTTTGCTTTTGGAGAGCAGAACTGTGTATTAGGGGAGGGAATGGGCACTGTTTTTCTTCCAGTTCGTAGTATTTTCCAGTTTGATTTTTCTTAACCACATCTATATAAGATTATAAGTGCAGTAATTGGGAGGCTGAGGCAGGAGGATCACAGGTTCAAGGCCAGCGTGTACCTTAGCAAGACCTTATTTCAAAAGAAAAACGACTGGGGTGTGGCTCGGTGGAAGAGCACCCCTGGGTTCAGTCCCCAGTACCCCCTACACACAGATTAATAACATGAGGGACATATTACTAAATCCTTAAAGTGAGAGTTTAAATTATACACATAAATTGAAATTATCCTATGATTTCTTTTTCCCCTGTCTTATATACCCAGAGGTCATCACTACTATAAGTGTGATGTGCACTTTTTCCAGACTTTTTTGTTTGTTTTGTTCAGAGAAGTTGATTTTGTTTTGCTTGGGTTTTCTTGCCTGACTACTTATGTAGTTGTTGTTATAAAGAGTTATAAAGAGTTATTGCTCTTTATAAAATACTACATAATATAATCCTTTTAATATATACTTGTACTATGGTTTATTTAACTGTTTTAATAGTAATTATAGTGTATATGCATGTGTGTCCTTTTAGTTAAGTGGTTAGAAGTTTTGTACATTTTCCTGATACCAATTTCTTGCCAGTCATAGTTTGAAAAAAATTTTCCAGGGACGTGGTAGCGCACGCTTGTAATCCCCGCACTTGGGAGGCTGAGACAGGAGGACCGCACGGGTTCGAAGCCAGCCTCAGCTACTTAGTGAGGCTCTCGGCCACTTAGTGAGACCCTGTTTCCAAATGAAATTTAAAATAGGTCTGGGAGCAGAGCCCGGAGGTAGAAGGCCCCTGGGTTCCACCCCCAGGACCACCAAAAAAATAAATAAATAAATTCACTTAGTGGTTTTCTTGCATCTTTGTTTCTGTCTTTTAGCAGAAATTTTAACTATAAATACAAAATGTATAATTTTTTATGGATTTTGAATATTAAGCTGTGTGTGTGTTACTAAGGCTTGAACTCCAGTGCACTCTGCCACTGAGTTGCACTCTCAGTCTTTTTTTTATTTTTTTATTTTTTGTGGTACTGGGGTTCCTGGAAGCCCTTCTACCTCCGGGCTACACTCCCAGACCTATTTTTACATTTTTATTTGGAAACAGGGTCTCCTAAGCCAGCGCGCGGGGCTGGCTTCGAACCTGCGCGATCCTCCTGTCTCCGCCTCCCAAGCGCGGGGATGACAAGCGTGCGCCACCACGCCCGGCTCAGTCTTATTTTGTACTTGGACATTGTCTCACTCAGTTGCTGAGGGGCGTGCAGAGTTGCTAAGTCGTGTCCTGAGCCTGTGATCCCCCTGTCTCAGCCTCCCAAGCACTGGAGTTACAGGCGTGTGACACCAGGCCCGCCTGAATGCTAAGGCTTCTATGTGATACCTTTTCTTACCCAGTGTAGGAACTTATTTTCCGAAGGTTTTTTAAAATTGTTAACTAATACATGAAAATTATATAGGTTTTTGGGGATACCAAGTTATCTTTTGATACATATATACAGTATATAGTGTTTAAATAGGTTTTTATCTTCCTCCTCAAACACTTATAATTTCTTTATGGTTAAGACATTAAATCCTTTTCTTCTATCTTTTTTAAATATGCAGTATGTTATTATCAATAGTTACCCTGCTGTGCAATAGGATTTATTTTCTGTCTTTTTATATTTTTCCCTTTAATTATTCTAAAATTAATTTTTACAGATATAGTGAGATATTATTCTAAGTGTTTTGACCTTGTTTCCATATAATCTTGTTGTCATGTATTGGATAGTCTATAAGAAGAATTTTTAAATATATTTGTTTTTTTTTTATTCATTCTAACAGTTTTTATTTGATTGGTTTCATTATAGATAAGAAAGATTATTGTTAATCGATGTGGTTTTTCTTTTGAAAATCGTTGCCTTCAGCCAGGCGTGGTGGCGTATGTCCGTCATCCCAGTACTTGGGAGGCGGAGACAGGAGGATCGCAGGTTCACGGCCAGCCTCAGCCACTTAGCGAGGCCCTCCGCAGCTTTAGAGATGCCTTGTTTCAAAATAAAGAATGAATAAATAGGGCTGGGCTGTTGCTCGGAGGTAGAAGGCTCCTGGGTTTACACCCCAGTACCGCAAGAAAAGAAAAGAAAATCGTTGCCTCGGGATAATATGTGTATGAAATAATAAAATATAATATGTGTATGAAATAATAAAATATTTCATACACATATTATTACCCATGAGTCGCTCAGGTCTATGCAGAAATCATGGCAGTCCTGAAGCATGACGATCGGCGCAGCGCGCGCACCCAGGACAGCGCGTCGGATCTGTGCCAGCTCAGCACGCAGACCGTCTTCTCCATGCTCGACCACCTCACGCAGTGGGCGAGGCACAAGTTCCAGTCCCTGAATGCCGAGAAGGCTTCGCACGGCAAGTCAAACCGAGAAAAGGTCGACCCAGTGGGTGAGCTGTCGGCTTTGTCATTGTTCACCACGTAGCTCCGTCCCGCAGCAGTTCTAGCATTTAAACGCTAGCGGGCAGAGGTCCCGGTCTTAGCCCGGCACAGCGGGGCGTGCCTGGACCCCCGGGACTCACTCGGGAGGCCGACAGAGGCTTGCAGGTTGGTGGTCGGCCTTTGCAGCCGAGCAAGCCCCTCGGCCATTTAGTGAGACCCTGTTTCAAACTAGAATATTGTGGGGTTGTAGCTCAGAGGTAGGATACTCTTGAGTTCAGTAGTACCAAAACAAATAAACAAAAAGACCCGCTCTTGTGTATTTTTAAATGGGTAATGATGTGTGTTTTGCTGAATTAATTTATAGTTTCTAAGACTAAGTTCTTACTTTCACTTCCTTGGACGTGACATTTATTTTTTTATGTGAAAAATGAGTCGTCTCCCTTAGAAGAAGATTGTTGTATCAGATGAGATATGGATATGTATGTAGATATACATGCATATATATATTATAGTATATAGTATGTATATATATGTATGTAAGGTCTGTGCATGTTAATGTATATATATATATAAAGTATGAACTAATGAGATGTTAATATTGTTATTAACCTAACCGTGTGTGTGTGTGTGTGTGTGTGTGTGTTACTCAGAATCAAATCCAGGAGCATTCTACTCCTGAGTTACATTCCAGCTGTACTTCATTTTTTTTATTGAAATACAATCTTTTTTAAGTTGCTGAGGATGGCCTCAAACTTGCAGTCCTCCTGTCTCAGCCTCCCAAGTACCTTGATTACAGGTGTGTCCACTATGCCTGTCTTACTTAACCTTTGCTTCTTAACTCGTTTAGTCCTTGTCCCCTCAGAATATTGTGTCTGTGTATGCCTTTTTCACATTTAGCTTTTAAGTTTCAAAGACATTTTTAATCTTGTGACCTATAGAAAGACTCCTTTTATTTACTTATCTCCCTAGTCTCCACGTGTTTAGAATCCAGCAGGCTCTCCAGACCTACTCGTACTTTGCCACGCCATAGCCTGCTATAGCTACTGACGCATAAATTTTCTCCCTGTGATATTAACTTCCACTAACATGACTGAAGGGAGACTCTTACTAGAGTAAAAGGATTTGTTGAAGTTATACCTGCTAATTTGCCCTTTGACAGAAGCAGTCAGTGCCAAGAGTTCTGTCCACCACACGGTGATGGATGCTCTTCACGCGTCTGAACCACATTTCTGTTGTCCTTGGATTAAGTGCGCAGTTACAGTCCTCCGCTTCTTTCTACTTCAGCGCTTCTCATTCAAGAGGCCTGTACTTAAGAATTCTCAACTTCTGAGCATCTCTGTCTTAGTGTCCATATGCCTTTTAAGCACAGTGATTTATTATTTTTACGAGACTTTCTGCATTATAAAATAATTACAAAGTTGAGGGAATGCTTGTCCCTGGATTGTGGCTATTAATGTATTTTGTTGTTGTTGTTTGGTGTTGAGGACTGAGACCAGGGGCGTTGTGCCTCTAAGCTATGTGCCTAGCCCTTTTTTATTTATTTATTTATTTATTTATTTATTTATTTTATTGTGGTGCTGCGGATTAAACCCAGGAGCATTGTACCTCTAAGCTGCACCCCCTAAACTGATTTTTTTATTCTTTATTTTGGAACAGGGTCTCACTGAGTTGCAGAGGGCCTCACTAAGTAGCCAAAGCTGTCCTTGAATCGTGATCCTCCTGTCTCAGCCTCCTAAGTACTGAATTACAAGTGTGCGCTGCCACTCCCAGCCCCCTTTTTATTTTTTGTTTTGAAACAGCATCTCACTAAATTGCCGAGGGCCTCACTGAGTAGCTGAGGCTGGCCGCCAACCTGTGATCGATCCTCCTGTCTCAGCTTCCCAAGTACTGGGGTTATAGGCATGTACCACCACATCCAGCATTATTGTATTTTTCATGAATGTACTAATTCAATATTTCTTTCCTAATTCTAAATGTTGAAGCAATACTATAAAACCAAGTACTAATTCTTTTATCACCATTTTTACAAATAATGGAATTAAAAGTCCAGCTTTTAAGAATAGTACCCGCAGCTGGGCATGTTGGCGCACACCTCTAATCCCAGTGCTTAGGAGGCCGAGGACAGGAAGATGGCAGGTTCCAGGGCAGCTCAGCAGCATAGCTAGCCTCTCAATAACCGAGTGACACATTGTTTCAGAGCAAAAGTTGAGTACTTAAACGGTACTCTTTAAATTTCATCTCGTAAGTCTTAATTACTTACTTTTCTTTCTTACGATCCAGCACCGACTGCGGAGTGTGATGACTATGAGAGTGTGACTCGTTTTCTAGACCTCATACCTCAGGACGCTCTGGCAGTAGCTTCCTTCCGCTCCAAAGCGTACACGCGGGCTGTCATGCACTTCGAGTCCTTTATTACGGAAAAAAAGCAAAACATTCAAGAGCATCTTGGATTTTTACAGGTCTGAAATTCACATGGTGATTTTCATGATGAAAATTAACATGGCTGATATATTTTAATGTATTGTTCCTTTTATTGAGCATTTTAGATGCTGTGCTGGTTACTAGATGTTTGTAGCATGTTTGAAGCTTACAAATTAGTGGGAAAAGATAAATGTCAATTTGGTGTGGTAAAGGTGAATGTCATTGGCCCTGAGGAAGAGCACTTAACATCCTTAACATGAACATCTCTTTTGAGACCAGATTGTTGCTGTTTTGAATTCTTTGAAAGCATCTCAATACCAATATAAGACATTTATTTAAAAACTTGAAGACATTTGCAATATTTAAGTGTTTTTAATCCTAATCAACAGAATCTATTATCAGTTGAAGTCAAAGAGCTTTATGACCTTGAGATTTCTTACAACGTTCATGATCTAGTGATAGATAATAATGTAGATTTGCATTTAAATGGACTAAGAATGTTGAGGTTATAAAAGGCCGAGAAATAAGTTTGTAAATGGAGTGTGGCACTCATATTCTAGGAAGAATTTCTTATATGTTCTTTGCACACGTCTTGGAGGATTTATAGTTTTATTCCCTTGGTCGTCTTTTAATTGTTGAACACAGAAATTGTATGCTGCTATGCATGAACCAGACGGGGTGGCCGGAGTCAGTGCCATTCGAAAGGCGGAGCCATCTCTGAAAGAGCAGATCCTTGAGCACGAGAGCATCGGCTTGCTGCGGGATGCCACCGCCTGCTACGACCGGGCCATCCAGCTGGAGCCGGACCAGGTGCGGTGCCCCAAAGGCCACCTCAGCCATCCCTCCTGATGCTACAGTGGGTCTGCGAAATACTTAACCCTCTCTGAGCTTGGGCTTCTTGCCTGATAAAATTAGAGCGAGAAATACCTCAACTCAGTGAGGTTTATTATGTAGTATATTTGTATTAAATATGTATTTGATAACTAAAATTTATGTAATTTTAGTGTGCTATTAGAAGTATAAGCCAGGCATCAATTCTTAGTAATAATCATTGTCTACAAGTTGAGAGTTTTTTGTATTTTGTACACACACACACACACACACACACACACACACACACACGTTCATTCTCTCTCACTCTCTCTCATTGTCACCCTGCCCACCGACCCACATGCAGATCTCTGAATTATAGGGATAAATTGTTTACTGGAATAGGAATATGATTTTTGGGGGGTGGGGGTGGCCCTGGGGATTGAACCCAGGGGCATTCTACCTTCTAGCTACACCCCCAGTCCTATTTTATTTTTATTTGGTAACAGGGCCTTGCTAGGTTGATTAGAGTCTCACTAATTGCTGAGACTGCCCTTGAACCCGCAAGAACTGCCCTTCTGTCTCGGCCTCCCAAGTCCTAGGATTATAAATGTGTGTCACCACACCCAACTCAGGAATGGGATTTAGAATTATTGATTTATAATTTGTTTTTTCGGGTCTGGTGATGAGCCACACCCCCTGCCCTGTTTTTTATTCTTTATTTTGAAACAGGGTCTCACTAAGTTACAGAAGGCCTCACTAAGTAGCTGAGGCTGTCTGCGAACTGCGAAGGGTCCCAAACTCCTGAATGCTGGGATTACAAGCACCATCACTCCTGGCTTGTAGTGTTTTTTTTGTTTTTGTTTTTGTTTTTGTTTTTTAGATTCTCTCTCATCTTAGAATTTTGTTTTTTGGCATATTTGACATGTTCATTTTCTCAGAAGTTTAGTATATAAGGCCTTTATTTTTCATAATCTTGTTTTCTATTTTAAAGAATATCATATAATCCAATGTAGTTCTTTAATTACTATAGCCAAAAATCTATATTAATAATATAACTTTTGGGTCTTAATTTTTATATGAGAACTATGACAGATGATTTAAAAATATTAAAGATAGTGGATACTTTTATACTCATTTCTGTTTGATCTGAACCAAATATAAGAATAAATATAGAAAAGATAATAATCCAATATGAGATTCTTCTTAGGTTGTCTACAGTTTTTTTGTTACTTTAAAGATGTGCGGGTTTTGGCGGTGAATCCTGCCACAGCCAAGCAAGTCAGTTATTAAACCAAGCAAGGTAGGGCAGTAAGGTAGATAGTATTTTTAATGAATATCATTTAAACTGTTCTTGATCCCTAAATAATGTGGGAAGGGATAACTACTGTCTTCAATGTTTTTAAATTTCTAGATTGTCCATTATCATGGTGTAGTGAAGTCCATGTTGGGTCTTGGCCAGCTTTCTACTGTAATCACTCAAGTGAATGGAGTGCATGCTAACAGGTAATATTTAATGAAAAAATGATTCTCATTATTCTGTCTGAATGGGGACTTCTTAATCTGTGAATTGGGTGGCTTAATATTTACTAAAGTAATGGAATTTTTTTTTTTTGTACGGGGGATGGGATCCAGGGGTTTTTCTACTTCCGGGCTATCCTCCCAGACCTATTCTATACTTTATTTGGAAACAGGGTCTCACTAAGTTGCTGAGGGCCTTACTCAGTAGCTGAGGCTGGCTTCGAGCCTGTGTGATCCTCCTGTCTCAGCCTCCCAAGCGCTGGGATTACAAGTATGCGCCACCACGCCCAGCCTCTAAAGTAATGGAAGTTTTTATATGCTTTTGTGGTGTCGGAGATAAGTGCAGAAAATTTTTTCTACTCATGAAATAAAATTTCACAAGTCAATCTACCATTAAACAGCTTATGTTCTGTATAAGGAATCTTCTTTGAGTTAGATTTTCCTTAAGACAGGAACCTTACAGAGGCTCCAGCCATTGATGTGACTCAGACACTTCCTGGGCCTCAAGAGGGATCTCATCTCTGCCCACAGGATGGACACCAGTTCTTTTCCATGCTGGAGGTGCAGGAGGGAACTTTGTGACGTTTATGGACATCACTGTACAACTCTGTGGGTTGATTTTAGTCTAAAAGATTAATAAATATGAGAGCAGTCTTCCTCTCCCAAAGAAGACGGGCTTATTACTGCAAATTATATGTACGACAAAGATTAAGGCTGACTGTTCTTCCAGTATGGAGATGAGCCGTGGAGGTGAAGCTGCTCTTCAGCGGTAGCCGAGCGCCGTGTTTTATGAGTATATTAACAGACCCCAACTGACCACTCTGGGCATTGAGATCTGGTCAAGAAGGAATCGGGTCTCAGCTAATTAAAGAACACGCAGGCTGTTGTTTTCAGTTAGACCATTTGAAGGCAGCCTCTTGTAAGTGCAGATGCTCTGCGTTCTAAGACTGCCATTCTACGCCGTTGAGAGCAGAGTTCACTGGTGTCTGGAGGTACTGGAGTTGCTGAGTGAGGGAAATGCTGCAGAACTAGAATGGTTATATGTTACGCATGTCTTTCTTCAGATTAGTCAAGAGAGTTTATGAATAAAGGGATTTCAGGAATCTGGGGGAGTTGGTCTTGACTCTAGTTGTGCTGTTACCTATGACATACACTGCACAATTAGGCCCTCCCCTTCTTCTCTTTATGCCTGGGACACATCCGACCTTGGGGTTTTGAAAAGGCACTGGCCAATGAAAGAGTACTGTGTCATGTAAAGCAAACTGTCCTATCTATTTTCCCTAGGGAGAATCTCTGTTTGCATTTAAACAAATATTTCTCCAAAAATACAGTTGTGCTTGACTTACACACATAATTCTTTTGTCTTTTGCTTTTCTTTTTTTTTTTTTTTTTTTTTGGTGGTACTGGGGTTCCTGGAAGCCTTTCTACCTCTGGGCTACACTCCCAGACCTATTTTATACTTTTTATTAATTTGGAAACAGGGTCTCTTAAGCCAGCGTGGCTGGCTTCGAACCTGCGCGATCCTCCTCTCTCCGCCTCCCAAGCGCAGGGATTACAAGCGTGCGCCACCACGCCCCCGGCATCTTTTTTTTTTTTTTTTTTTTTTTTTGTGGTACTGAGGAATGGAACCCAGAGGCCTTCTACCTCTGGGCTGCACTCTCAGATCTATTTTATATTTTTATTTGGAAACAGGATTTCTTACTAAGTTGAGAGCCTCACTAAGTTGTTGAGGCTAGCTCCTGTGTGATCCTCCTGTCTCAGCCTCCCAATACTGGGATTAGAAGCATGTGCCACCACGCACAGAACACATAACTCTTTTTATTGTGTGGATAAATTCCAATAGCCTGATCCTCATTGCCATTTGGTACTTTTGGTATAAGGCTTGGTATGATACATCCTCTCTGGATAGCAAACACTAAAACTTTTTACCCTAAAATTTTAGAGTAGAAAAAAAAATACTGACCTCAGCTTCTCTACATCTGTTACTTTTTTGTGTGTATATGGGACTATGGATTGAGCGTAGAAATATTCTGTATTTGAGCTACACCTCCAGCCTCATTTTATTCTTTATTTTAAAACAGTGTCTCACTGAGTTGCAAGGGCCTTACTAAATTACTGAGGCTGGCCTGGAACCTGAGCTCTTCCTGTCTCAGCATCCCAAATACTGAGATTACAGCCTTGTGCCACCACACTCAGCTTTTTTTTTTTAAATCTTAACTGCCTGTATTAATAAAGAAAGAAGATGAGGAAAGTCTAGCTGCTTCTGTGCAGTCATAATCCAAAATATCACTGTTCATCTTGGTGTTACCTAAGTAGATTCTCCACAGAAGAAAAGATCCTAATAGCTGGGCATGGTGGTATGTGTCTCGTACTTCTAGCTATTCGGGAGGCTGAGGCAAGAGGGTTGTTTGGGCCCAGAAGTTCAAGACCAGCTTGGGCAACATAGTAAGACCCTATTGCTTAAAAAAGGAAGAAGGGAAGGGAAGGAAAGGAAAGGAAATGGCCTGTATCACTGGTTTTGCCAACCCAAATTTATTTATTTACTTATTTTTATTTATTTATTTATTTTTTTTTTAATTTATTTATTTTTTTTGGTGGTACTGGGGGTGGAACCCAGAGGCTTTCTACCTCCGGGCTATACTCCCAGACATATATATATATATATTATTCGGAAACAGGGTCTCACTAAGTTGCTGAGAGCCCCACTAAGTAGCTGAGGCTGGCTTCGAACCTGTGCGATCCTCCTGTCTCAGCCTCCCAAGCACGGGGATTACAAGCGTGCCCACCACGCCCGGCACCAACCCAAATTTAAAGTAACTGCAAATAGTTTTAGAATAGGTATATCTTGTGGGTAGCTACTGTGGTATACTTTGGTATGTCTCAAACATGTCATTTTATAATTTTTCTTTCCCCTTGGCATTCAGTATCCTATGCAGTCCCCACAGCCCTGTATCTAACCATCAACCCCTATATTTTTGTATTAAATTTAGTTCAGAATCCTAACTTATTGGAACTGCTCATCTCTGGACTCATCTGTGCCCAGTTGGTTCTGGTTTGTCATACTCTTTGTTCAAGTTAGGATAATTTGTAAAATAGGCTGGGTTATTATCTAGGAACTGACTCTGTCCTGATATATGGCACAATTTAATTTATCGAGGAATGACTTTTCCAAATGGCTCTATCAGAAGTAGTTAGTAGCCGGGCGTGGTGGCACACGCTTGTGATCCCAGCACTTGGGAGGCTGAGACAGGAGGATCGCACAGGTTCCAAGCCAGCCTCAGCTACTTAGTGAGGCTCTCAGCAACTTAGTGAGACTTTGTTTCCAAATAAAATAGAAAATAGGTCTGGGAGTATAGCCTGGAGGTAGGAAGCCCCTGGGTTCCACCCTCAGTACCACCACCAAAAAAAAAAAAAGTAGTTAGTAAAGAAAGAATGCTTTGGGGGTATAATAAGATCAAAATTTGGGAGTTTTTGCTGGATAAAGATAATTATTTCTTACCTAAGTGCAAAATACAATATCAATAGTGTAAATGAGAACAATAAATAGAATGTCTAATGAAAATTTCTGACTACCACTTGCAATGTAAATACATTAAAACTTAGTTGATCTGAGTTTCTCTTTTAGGTCTGAGTGGACAGATGAATTAAACACCTACAGAGTAGAGGCAGCCTGGAAATTGTCTCAGTGGGATTTGGTAGAAAACTATTTGGCAACAGGTAAAATTACTTCTTATATAATCAGTTTTTATTTGCCATAAAATTCAGATTTAAGTTGCTCGGCAACATTTATAATTAATCTTAGCTTGCCTTATGAGTGCCTGCTTAGTTGTTTGAAGTCGTATAAAGCCAACTATGTGCGCTGTATTTCTGCTGACCATTTTATCAAGTGGAGTGAAGCTGGCTCTTGGACTCGTCTACCATGGCATTTCTTGACCCTGTTGGTTTTCCAGATGGGAAATCTACGACATGGAGCGTCAGGCTGGGACAGCTACTGTTATCAGCCAAGAAGAGAGACACCACGGCTTTTTATGACACCCTGAAACTTGTGAGAGCAGAACAAATTGTGCCTCTTTCAGCTGCAAGCTTTGAAAGAGGCTCTTACCAACGAGGATATGAATATATCGTGAGGTATTTGGGGGTCTCTCCTTTTCGCAGTACTGGGGATGTAACCCATGCATTCTAGGCAGGCACCGGACCACTGAGCTACAGCCCCCGTTTTTTTATTTCATTTTGAGACAGTCTCACTAAGTTATCTAGGCTGGCCTCCAGTTTATAATCCTCCAGGTAATACAGGCATGCACCACAGTGCCTCACTTAAGGGTCCCTCTGTTTGTCTCTTTGTGTTTTGTGTGGAACTGGGGATTGAACCAGGGCTTTTCTACCTCTGAGCTCTACACCTAGCTTTTTAAATTTTGAAACATGGTCTCGCTTAATTCCTGAGACTGGCCTTGAATTTGTGACCTTCCTGTGTCAGCCTCCCAAGAACTGGGATTGCAGGCACGCACCACTGTGCTGGCTTAGTTCCCAATTTTATATTCCTACCCTATAAACATCACCTGACAGGATTGGAATTTTTTTAATGACTAAGTAATTTTGATATGTTTGATATATTGTTTAGTTACATAAAATGGCTTGTTTTTTTTTTTCACTTCACAATCACCCTATAGTTTTTTATTTTTAACATACTAACACTCATTTTTTTAATAAAAATGGCCAATTATGGGCTAACAAAAACAAAAAGACATTTACTTGTCCTCTTGTAATATAGTTTCCTTTCCGTATAACTAAACGAAGTTATCTGGACATCGCCAATGTCACACTGACGTTCATTGGTTCCCTTTCCCTCTCATTGAGAAATGCATTTGACACCTCGCCCCTCCCCAACATACACATGGGGGCCTCACAGTACCAGAAAGAATATTAACTTTTAGAGGTGAGGAAGAAAATGATGGAAAACATTGTAGGTCAATTAAATCACCTGAGGAAAAATGAAAAAGTGTTACAATTGAACTATAATAAACTTAAAAAAAACTTAGGCAGATTTTTTTTTTTTTTAAGTTAGAAGAACCCTTATATTTTGGATTAGCTCCTGTGGTCACATCTTAATGAAACTAGAGATCAGACCACTGAGTTTAATTCTGTGCTCTCGCTATCCAACTATACCCTGGTGCCTTGAACACTGAGTCGTAAACACTGCCTTTTTAATAAGTGGTGGGGAGTGAACATATCATGGTTTCCACCACTCTTAGGGGGAAAAAAATGAAAACTGTTGATTTCGCAATTCTTTTACTAATATGTACTGTGGTTGGCCCTCTTAAATTAGCACCCATAATATGCAAATATTTCCTATAGATTCATATTGGATCTATGTTTTCATGAAGGTGATATCGTTTGCTTTTCACATACTTGAGCTTAGTTTTATATACCCTTCATCAATTCATAATAATTTGTGGGTTATAGCAAAGCACTAAATATTTTAACTAGCATAAATTGGTATTTATACTTCATTTGAAATTAAAGGCATAAAAATTACTATTTATATACAAAGAATAGATGTTAAGGTTCTGACAAAGAAAACTGCACATTTTAGTTTCTGCTTGACTAATTTAAAGTGCATGCTTTATAGCCAGGCTCAGTGGTACATTGCCTGTGATTCTGGTACTTGGGAGATTGAGATAGGAGGACAGCAGGTTCAAGGCCAGCCTCAGCAACTTAGCAAGACCAAGACTAATAAGACTGAATATAAGATTTGAACATGGGCTCTCTGTCTGCAGGCTGCACATGTTGTGTGAGCTGGAACACAGCATCAGACCACTTCTTCACCAGGCCCCAGGGGACAGAGCGCAAGAAGACTCTCTAAACTGGGCAGCTCGGCTGGAAATGACTCAGAATTCCTACAGAGCCAAGGAGCCCATCCTGGCCCTCCGGAGGGCCCTGCTAAGCCTCAACAAAAGGTTTCTTACCCTACTTTATTTTCATGTCAGTTATCTAGAAGTTGGTCATATGTTTGCATATTATTCGGGAATATTTTTATTTTCTGAATCTCTACCTGACTCTGCAGTTTTCTATTTTTGGCCCTCAAGGTTCCAACTTTGTAGTTGGAACCAACTTAGAACTTAAGAATGAAGTTTATATGCTGTTTATCTTGTTTTTAATGTTAAAAATATATTTTGGGGAGATACCAACATAAGTCCAGAATAAAGTCTTCATAGACTTGGAAGAGATAAAAGGGAGCACCGTTAAGAAAATTAAAATCTGAGTTTTTTTAAACAGACTAACCATTGGTTCCTTTGAAATAGTATATTGAGAAAGTAGTTTGTTAGGAAGAGGTGCTTTAGTTACATTGTTGAATTTAACTTAATTTTTAGACATGCTTTTTTCCTCCCATGTTTTGTCCCATTGGTTTAGACCAGATTACAATGAAATGGTTGGAGAGTGCTGGCTGCAGAGCGCCAGGGTGGCCAGAAAGGCCGGCCACCACCAGACAGCCTACAACGCTCTGCTCAATGCAGGAGAGTCACGGCTCGCCGAACTCTGCGTGGAGAGGGCAAAGTGGCTATGGTCCAAGGTAATGGCCGAGGGAAGGTCGCCAGATACACATTGTGTTGGGAATTAGGTACTTCCTACAAAGGCTCCACGGAGACGATCCCTAAGCCAAATTCACAATCACCTTTTTCTGTCACTTCTTTTCTTTATTTATCTACCATTGTCTCGGAGAAATCACTCATTGAAAGTCCACAAATATATCCTCACATATCATCCCCTTTCCAGCCTAAAAGTTTAGTTCTTTCAGTTTTATCTGTCCTACCTTTTTCTTGAGGAAAATGACCAATTCTTACTTTGCTTTTAATCTTCCCTGTGTACACGGGGTATAGTAATAGGCCCTCAACACTGTCTCTTGCACATGGTGTGTGTGGACTTGTTCAGTGTTACTGTTCACGCTCACTTCTTTGGTGGCCTGTCAGCGACTTCTTAGCATCACGACAGAAGTTCCCGGCATTCCCCACGCTGGAGCAATCGCGATAGGAAAGGATCTTTTTAAATATCTGAATACATTCGGAGTTTATGTCCCATATTTCAGTGGCTGTTACTTCCATGTCTCCTCATGCTTGTCACCAGTCTAGAATTGATAGCACGTTCTGAAACTGATACATGGCAACCGTAGTTGATACCATCTGTGAGTGTCGGCAGATGTTTCCTAGATTGGTGGGAAAGTAAGAATTCCGCCTGCGTTGGTTGATAACACAGTCAATTTATAAGCTAGTGCTAGCACACTTGTTGCTTAAACTCAGTATATTCAGAGTGCAATTCCTTATCTAATACTCAACGCCTATTTCTCTCCCTGTG
The DNA here is from genome assembly GCF_963383645.1 of Muscardinus avellanarius. NCBI lineage: Eukaryota > Metazoa > Chordata > Mammalia > Rodentia > Gliridae > Muscardinus > Muscardinus avellanarius. The sequence goes on from NC_137790.1 coordinate 129,488,521, forward strand.
TCCTCAGTATTTCTGAACAGGGCTGCATGCCGTCCTCTCATCTGAACAAGGCTGGGCTTCCTCTTCCACTCCTGCCTCAGCCTCACTTCCCACATCCATCGAAAACTAAACCTTTGTGCATTGACCAAAGAAACATTTCTTGAATCCTTCCCCTTTTGCTCGTTTCCAGTGCTGTAATTCATGCCCTTGTTATGTCCAGTTTCTCATAATATTAACATAGGATCTCACAATTTCTGTGTATATTACTCTAGTCTATGATCGTTCCAAAATGTCCATCGAAACATATTTGTGCTTCAAAAAGATTAAATCCTTGAAAGTATTTTTCATACTTTTATGATTAAGTGTGGACTCTAAGAAGTATACAAGGCCCTTTCTGATCCAGTGCCATCCTATCTCTTCAGACTCATTCATCAGTCTTACAAATACTTTAGGCTTCAGCTAAAACCAGACTACAGCTGCTCCTCAACTTATAATGAGCTGACATCCCAGTAGACTCAGCTGAAAACATCTTAAGTCCAAAGTGCACTTAGTACACCTAACCTAGTGCTCCACGCCTGTGGTCCCCGCATGTCCTCGGCTCTGCTTTCCTCCGTCTCAGTCACCTGAGGTTTCACTTACCCACAGTCAACCTCTGTCTGAAAATAATAAGTGGAAAGTTCCAGAAATAATTCATAAGCTTGACTTTGCTATTATAATTGTTCTCTCTTATTGTACCTCATTTACAAATTAGGCTTTTATCATAGGTATGTATGTTAGGAAAAACCATAGTATATGCAGGATTTGGTAGTGTGCACAGTTTCACGCGTTCCCTGGGACTCTTAGAACCTATCTCCCACCGGGTGGGTGGACTACCGTACACGAGGGTATCGCTTGTTCATCATGACCGTGGACAGACGTGGACACCGTGCCTCGCTTCTACCGTCCAGCATCACCATGGAGAATCAGATCACTAGACCAGGAAGAGCTCTAACGCAAAGTATGGTTTATATTGAAATACATATGAGCTTCACGCCATTGTAAAATCAGAAAAATTGTGAGTGGAAACATCTCCATCATAAGTTGGAGACAATCTGTCCTTTCTTTTCTCCCAACTAAAATTATTATCTCTACCCCCTAGAATATCTTTCACCAAATTCTTTACCAAGAAAATTTCTCTTTATTGTTTTAAGATCTGATTCAGATTTTTCCTCATTGATAACCTTTCCTGACTACTGCTATCCTGTCTTTTCTTTTATCTCTGTTCTCTATAATACTCATGTGTATTCCTCTGTTATAGTATTTATACAGTATGTTATTATTATTATTTTTTTGTTGTTGTTGTTGTACTGAGGGTAGAACCCAGGGACTTTTCTACCTCCAGGCTACCCTCCCAGACCTATTTTATACTTTATTTGGAAACAGGGTCTCACTAAGTTGCTGAGAGCCTCACTAAGTAGCTGAGGCCGGCTTTGAACCTGTGCGATTCTCCTGTCTCAGCCTCCCAAGCGCGGGGATTACAGGCGTGCGCCACCACGCCCGGCCTTCTGTTACAGTATTTATACAGTGTGGTATTGTTTTATATAGGTTGTTTCCTTACTTGACTATGAACTTTTTTGATTAACTGAGGGTTTCACATGTATAACTAGAAACTTTTTAAGCCAGAGATTTTATTTAGTTATGTTTGTTACTCCAAATTATCTACATATATCTTTAATCCTGTACTTTAATTATAAAATGAGTGAATAAATGGATAAATATGAGTTCTATATAAAATGAATAATCAATTTTGGGGGGAATTTTTGTGTGTGTGTGTGGTACAGTGGATGGAACCCAGGGAGCTTCTACCTCCAGGCTATACCCCTAAACCTATTTTTATTCTTGTATTTGGAAAAAAGGACCTAATAAGTTGCTGAGAGCCTCACCAAGTTGCTGAGACTGGCTTTGAACCTGTGATCCTCCTGTCTCAGCTTCCCAAGTACTGGGATTACAGCATGCACCACCATGCCTAATAGATTTTTTTCCTTTTCTGTGTGTGTGTGTGTGTGTGTGTTACTGGAGATGGAACCCAGGGGCTTTTCTACCTCCAGGTTATACTCCCAGGCCTCTTTTATACTTTATTTGGAAACAGGGTCTCACTAAGTTGCTTAGAGCCTCACAAAGTTGCTGAGGCTAGCTTTGAACCTGTGCGATCCTCCTGTCTCAGCCTCCCAAGCACCATCACGCCCAGTGCATTTTTTTCTTTAATAAGAGGGAAATGACAGGTAAACATGAAATTACTATTGGACTTGTACCTAAACATACTTAATAAATATTAAGTGCAAATAATTTTATTTTTCCGAAAATAAAATATGCTCCTAAATTAAAAGGCTTGTTATTACCTTTTTTTTATTTTAGGGTGATGTTCATCAGGCACTTATTGTTCTTCAGAAAGGTGTTGAATTATGTTTTCCTGAAAATAAAACCCCAAGTGAGAGTAAGAACATGTTAATTCGTGGTCGAGCTACGCTGCTAGTGGGCCGATTTATGGAAGAAACAGCTAACTTTGAAAGCAATGCTATTATGAAAAAATATAAGGCAAGTATATGTACAATGTAATTTCATTTAGAAACACAGTGAATTCATTACCAGAATTAAGGAGACAAGTCATATAATTATTTCAGTAGAAAAAAGACTGGCACATAAATGTTTATAACACCTTAATTCACAAAAAAGAAACAGTTTAAGTGGCCATCCACAGAAGACAGGTTAAATAAACAATGCTATATCCCATAGTAGAAGACCACTCCACAATAAGAGATGAACTCTCCATACATGCAGCAATGTAGATTACTGTCGCAGATATGCTGAATGGAAGAAGAGAGGTATAACAGAATTCGCACTTCCGTCATTTCATTTATATGAAAGTTCAGAATAGGCAATGTGTATTGCTGGAAACCACGTCAGCAGTTGCCTGCCTAGTGGCAATGGCTGGCCAAGGTGAATTACACAGGAACTTTGGGGCGTGCTAGAAGTGTTCATTTTCTTGATAGTACTGATGATTCCATAGTTGTACATATTTGTCAGACTCCTATGTTCTTAAAATGTATAGACTCTGTGAAATTATGCATCATTAAAGTTGATATAAAATTTTAAAAGATACCATTTAGAATAGGATCAAAAATGTGAAATTGCACAAAAGATTAAGTTGCACAAAGGGTATATAAGAAAGATCTCTAAAAAAGAAAAAAACCCTAAAATATTATTGTGTGACATTTTTTAAAAGACCAAATAAATTGAGGTTGTAACACATTGATGGATGGGAAGACTCAAAAATGTAAAGATGCCATTTCTCTATAAAGTGACCCAGAGGTTTAAGGCAGGCCTCATCAAAAGCTAATAGGTAATTCATAATTAGAATTCTTTTCTCTTTCTAGTGCCTTTATTTTTTTTTAATTTTTACCTTGAAGTAACCAGAAACTTAAAAATTAAGTTGCAAAAGACATAGGACAGTTATCAGAACTAAGAAATTAGCATTGACATTGTCCTGTTAACTATTTATAGACCTTATTTGAATTTTATTCATTTTGTCAATAATAAACTTCTGTCTAGAATCTAAGCCAGGATCCCATCCAAGCACTCTCTGTCACACTTCTTTATTCTAATCTCTCTGAGACAATCTTTGCATTATTACATGAAGTTGCGTGCAGATAGAAAACAGCAAAATCAAAGGAGTTCCTTGAGAGATGAATGAAGACCTAGGTTAAAGGAAATCAACAAAGGATTGTGAAACTGCCCCATGCTAACAATAGCAGGGAACCATTGCTACATTTAAATACGAAGGGGGGGTACGGGAGAGCACTGACTGCCTTCTGTAAAGAGAGCTGTTTTTGTAGGAAAAGGCCCTTGGGCCAGAACTTGACTTTAGTGAGAACAGTATCACCACTGTCAGCTGCAGACCAGCAGGCAGGGAAGCAGAGGGTACCCTAGGCCTCCTGCCCTCTGCTCTCCTATTGAAACTTTCCATTGCTAGAACTCACAGAGCAAACAGACCCACTGATGTAAGTCATCAATGTCAAGGCTTGTGGGTCCCTGAGCAGGGTAGAAAAGGCCAAAGGGTAGCAGATGCGCCTGTAGGGGCAAACCGAGAGTAACCAGCTCGCACATGTATCCAGACTTTCTAGAAAGGTATAGTAGTTAGGATGGTGTTATATTCATGTAAGGTTAGACAAGTAAACCAGCATGACAGAAGAGTGAGCCCAGACACCTCCCAGATAGGATAGTGAAGGACAGTGTTTTCAACACATGCTGCTATGTGTTTGGATGGGTAACGGGGGGAAAGAAATCAAACTCGATCCTTTCTTCACATCATAAACCAAAATGAGCTTCAGGTAGATTGTTGGTCCAGGTCACAACTTCTTCTTTACTGTTGTTTGGTTTTGCATTTGGGGGATCAAACCCAAGACCTTGTGTATGCTAGACAGGCACTCACCAGTGAGCTGCATCTCCAGCACTTAGGACTTCTTAGCCATAAAAGAAACAATAACTTTCATTCATCAGAAAATACCATTTGAAAGCCGGGCGTGGTGGCGCACACTTGTAATCCCCGCACTTGGGAGGCTGAGACAGGAGGATCGCACAGGTTCCAAGCCAGCCTCAGCTACTTAGTGAGGCTCTCAGCAACTTAGTGAGACCCTGTTTCCAAATAAAACATAAAATAGGTCTGGGAATATAGCCCGGAGGTAGAAAGCCTCTGGGTTCCACCCTCAGTACCACCAAAAAATAAAAAAGAAAATACCATTTGAAGTTAGAGGCAAGCCACAGGTTAGAAGATATTTGTAGCCTATGTACACGATAAGAGGCTCTCCTATCCAAAGTATAATATAACCCAGCCTGTCCCCATAGGTTACATTCAAGAATGTTTATAACATCATTATTTCTAGGTTTTGTACTGGCAGTAACCCAAATGGCAGTCAGTTTTAGAATGGATAGATTAGATCATTGCTATAATGGAATATTACCTAGCCAACCAAAGCTACATGCAGCAACTTGGACTAGATGTGGGCGTCATTTTTTTTTTTTAAGGTGGTACTGGGGTTCCTGGAAGCCCTTCTACCTCTGGGCTACACTCCCAGACCTATTTTTATACTTTTTTATTTGGAAACAGGGTCTCTTAAGCCAGAGCAAGCGGCTGGCTTTGAACCTGCGCAATCCTCGTGTCTCCGCCTCCCAGGCGCGGGAATTACAAGCGTGCCCACCACGCCCGGCAGGTGTCATTGTTTTGATCCCTAAAGATCTATTCACATTTCCCAGCACACTGTGAAATTTTTTTAGGTGAATATTCTGGATTCTCTCTTACAGGATGTCACCTTGTATCTGCCAGAGTGGGAGGATGGACATTTCTACCTTGCTAAATACTATGACAAACTGATGCCCATGGTAACAGACAACAAAATGGAAAAGCAGGGTGATCTCATTCGGTACATCGTCCTTCATTTTGGAAGGTGAGAGTGAGAACAGTGCATTTGCAGATTGAATATGTTACTCTATCTTAGCATATTCAGAATGCTTCCTGCTTTACCACTGACTCAGTCTCTCACTTTAGATGAAGTATAAATGTTTTTCTTATTCAATTTTTTTCTTCACTCATAAAAATAAATTTCTTAGAGAAAAATCATAACATGCACACATTTTTTAAAAATCAACAGTACTAAGAATATACAATGAAAACTAGGTGTCCTTCCCGTTTCAGACCCTTGTCCCTGAAGTCCCCATCCATAGAATTTCAACAGACCCTAAACCTAGCCGGGCGTGGTGGCGCACGCTTGTAATCCCCGCGCTTGGGAGGCGGAGACAGGAGGATCGCGCAGGTTCGACGCCTCTCTGGCTTAAGAGACCCTGTTTCCAAATAAAAAGAAACATAAAATAGGTCTAGGAGTGTAGCCCAGAGGTAGAAGGGTTCCATCCCCAGTACCACAAAAAAAAAAAAAAAGACCTTAAACGTGATTAGTTAAATCGTGATAGAATATTTTCTTCTAGTCCATTCCTATAAGAAGCAGCATATATTTAGCATATGCCAGTAATCCCAGTACTTGGGAGGCTGAGACGGGTGTGGTGTTTGGTGTTTTCATTTTCATTTGAGGCCAGCCTCAGCAATTTGAGACCCTGTTTTCAAAAAAAAAAAATAAAATGGGGTTGGGGTATAGCTCAGAAGTAGAATGCCCCTGGGTTCAATCTCTAACACCACCAAAAAAAAAAAAAAGTAAAAAGAGCATATATAAAAATGGTTTTGATATTAAACTATTTAAAGAAATTATTCTTAGGTAACAGGCAAAATATAACTTTTAATTTCCTATATGAATTTATCATAGTCAAGTACTATATTGTGTCGTACTTAATTGTTTTTCACAATTTATTCCTAAGCAGTAATAATGACATTTCATATATGCTCCTTCTCATACTCACATACCATGATAGTTCACATTGGATAGCGTATTACTTCAGAGCCATGAATGCTGATTCCTGTTTGGACAGGAGCGAGCATGATTAAGCTATAATTTCAGGAATATTAATACAGAAATTATTGAAGGAAAGAAATGTGGGATTGGGATAACTAAATTATTGGGGGGTTTTTTTGTTTTTTTTGTTTTGTTTTGTTTTGTTTTCCTGTGGTACTGGAGGTGGAACCCAGGGGCTTTTTCTACCTCGAGGCTATACTCCCCGACCTATTTTATACTTTATTTGGAAACAGGGCCTCACTAAGTTGCTGAGAGCCTCACTAAGTAGCTGAGGCTGGCTTCGAACCTGCGCGAACCTCCCGTCTCAGCCTCCCAAGCGCGGGGATTACAAACGTGCGCTGCCACGCCCAGATTAGATTATTGTAATTGAGTAGAAAGTTTGGACCTGACCTAGGCTTAAGGGCATGCAGTGTAAATGAAGACATAGATCCTAGTGACAGTTTGAAAGACTTCAACTAGATCAGAACTAGTAACAGGAAATATAAAGCTAAATGAACGCTATAGTAAGGGAGAAGAGGAGTAAAACATAACCTCTACTGGGAAAAACATTAGTACTGAAATTTCTGCCAGAGGCTGTAGTGGTAGGTTTAAGTCTTGAAAAGATTCCTATTACCCAAGAAAGAGCACTATGCTAATGATATGTCTTATCTATCTTATTGCAGATCTCTCCAGTATGGAAATCAGTTCATATATCAGTCCATGCCACGCATGTTGTCACTCTGGCTGGACTTTGGTGCGAAGGCATATGAGTGGGAAAAAGGTATTTACTCTTCACGTAAAAATTTTAAAGGACTAAGATGGATCATAATTGGTACAAAGTCAGATTTGACTTAATCTAATTTACTATAAGCTAGCAATGAATTTGATCAAATATATAAATATAAACAAAAATTAAAGGTGAAAAGGAAAGGAAAAACAGACCATAGGTTGTTAAAATCGCAATTCAGGACTTGCAAGTGACATTCTGATTACTTCTTGATAAAGTGTATTGAAGGATATTTAAGTCGCCGGGCGTGGTGGCGCACGCTTGTAACCCCCGCGCTTGGGAGGCAGAGACAGGAGGCTCGCGCAGGTTCGAAGCCAGCCGCGTGCGCTGGCTTAGGAGACCCTGTTTCCAAATTTAAAAAATGTAAAAATAGGTCTGGGAGTGTAGCCCGGAGGTAGAAGGGCTTCCAGGAACCCCAGTACCACCAAAAAAAAAAAAAAAAAAAAAGATATTTAAGTCAAATAACACCCTAAAATTATATTAGGTAGTGAAAATTACTGGCCTTTGACCCTAAATATTTTCCCTACTTGAACAGCTGACAAGTAACGAAAATATTTAAGAAACATTTAGTAGAAGCATTTAGTCTTTTCACAGATTGGCAGATGATGTACCTTTGGGCATGGGAATAATATATCTTAAAGCCATTTTTTTCAAAGAAATGTTTCTTTTGTGAAATGAACTGATACACTGGTTTTACATTATTGTTTTTAAACAATTTTTTTTCCCTCTTAGCTGGTCGTTCCGATCGTGTCCAAATGAGAAATGATTTGGCTAAAATAAATAAGGTTATCACAGAGCACACAAATCAGTTAGCACCATATCAGTTTCTGACCGCTTTTTCACAATTGATCTCTCGAATTTGTCATTCTTATGATGAAGTTTTTGTTGTCTTGATGGAAATAATAGCCAAAGTGTTTCTGGCCTATCCTCAGCAAGCAATGTGGATGATGACAGCTGTGTCAAAGGTAAATAATAATCACCATGTCTTTTACATTTTATATGGCATCCAGTATTTAATGCTAATATAGAGATCTGCAAGTTCTAGGGTTCCTGGCCTATGTTAGATTAGTAAGTTTTAAGCGGAGAAATTATAACATTATACCTCATTTTAGTATTTGGAGGTATCTACTGCATGAAATAATGTAAGCCGTATACTCAAAGAATCCAGCCTGAGTTTTCTTCATGAAGTCTACTGAATTGTTAGGGTAGCCCATTTTTTTCAAGTGTTTGAATCCAAAGGATATGAGCTATTGATGCAAAAAACCCTTATTACATTATTAGTGACTTGTAAAGATTAATCAATATGTTCAATAAGCAAATATTTTAGAAAATACACAGATATAAAAAGAGAATTTGAATTCATGCCTTTCAGGACACATTTTTAGTTATTATATAAAATTCTAAAATCAGCCAGGTGTGTGGCCCATGTTTGTAATCCCAGTATTTGGGAGGCTGAAACCTGAGGATCATAAGTTCATGACCAGCCTCAGCTACTTAGTGAGGCCCTCTACAACTTTTTGAGACCTTGTTTGAAAATAGGAATAAAAAATAGGGCTGGAAGAGGTGCAGCTCAAAGGTAGAATGCCTCTGGGTTCAATCCTCAGTACCACAAATAAATAAAATTCTAAGAAGCCCTATAAGTATCTATTTAGTTTTCATTAAGGCCAATGGGAATTCACCAGGTCATATGATAGCAACATTTTCATTGCCCTTAATGGCCCTGCCAGTTGTTGTCTAGGAAACTTCTATCATTACAAACTCACATCCCGAGTACTTTTTGAGTTTTATCAGTCAAAAGGTTTTGTTACTTTCTTAAAGTCTGATATACAATTTGCATTTAGCTCTTCTTTTTTTCATATAACAGTCTTCCTATCCCATGCGTGTGAACAGATGCAAGGAAATCCTAAATAAAGCTATGCAGATGAAAAAATCTTTAGAAAAATTTGTTGGAGATGCAACTCGCCTAACCGACAAGCTTCTAGAACTGTGCAACAAGCCGGTACGAGTACAGATCTTAACTGTTATAGACCAGTGCAGGATAATTTCTCATAAAACTCATATGTATGATTTGGGCTGATTTCTTTTTTTTTTTTTTTTTTTTCTTTTTTTTTTTGGTGGTACTAGGGGTGGAACCCAGGGGCTTTCTACCTCCGGGCTATACTCCCAGACCTATTTTATACTTTTTCTGGAAACAGGGTCTCACTAAGTTGCTGAGAGCCTCACTAAGTAACTGAGGCTGGCTTTGAACCTGCGCAATCCTCCTTTCTCAGCCTACCAAGCGCTGGGATTACAAGCGTGCGCCACCACGCCCAGCTCCTTTCATTTGATTAAACTAAAATTCTAAAATAGCTGGGTGTGGTAGCGCACATTTGTAATTCCAGCATTCGGGAGGCTGAGACATGAGGATCACAGTTTACCAACAGCCTCAGCTACTTAGTGAGGCCCTTTGCAACTCAGTGAGACCCTGTTTCAAAATAAAGAATAAAAAATATGGCCGGGCGTGGTGGCGCACGCTTGTAATCCCCGCGCTTGGGAGGCAGAGACAGGAGGATCGCGCAGGTTCGAAGCCAGCCGCGCTCTGGCTTAATAGACCCTGTTTCCAAAATGAAAATGTAAAAATAGGTCTGGGAGTGTAGCCCGGAGGTAGAAGGGCTTCCAGGAACCCCAGTACCACCAAAAAAAAAAAAAAAAAAAAAAAAAAAATATGGCAGAGGGTGTCACTCGAAGGTAGAATGCCCCTGGGTTCCAGCTATAGTACTGCAAAAAAAAAAAAAAAAAAAAAAAAATTAGGACTGTGAGAGTAGTTTGAAGTAGGCCTGGGTTCCATCCCCAGTACCGCAAAAATAAATAAATAAATAAAATAAAATTATAATATATCAAAGTATACCAAATTATATATCTTAAGAATATGATTTATTGTGTGTGTGTTGTTTTTTAAGTTGCTAACATATGTCCCTCTTGTCCAAATATCCTCTAAATGTCTGAAAGTTCTTAATGTGAATTTTCTGAGAGTAGATTATGCATACTTAAGAAGCCATTTTAAGTAGAAGATAGGAAATAAGCCATAAAAATATGTTTTATCTCTAAATTTTCAAAACTTGTATACCTTAACCTACGTATAGAATAGAAAAGAAGAGTGGGGTTTGGGTTTTCATTTTGTGGGATACATTTCAGTGCTGTGAAGGGTCAAGCACTGTGCTAAGGGCAGAAGTCAACCAGACATTCCTCCCTGGAGGTGCTCATGGGCACTTAGAGAGTTCGGTGGATGGCTGTCATCTGGAGTAACAGCACATTGTCAGTGGACTTGCGACTGAAGTGAGAACGTGGTACAGGGGCAACTCACTACTCTAAATAAGGAATTGGAGAAAAAAACACCTGAGCAGTGTGAAAGGTAGAAGTCAGTAGAGGGGATGATTAAAAAGGGGAAAAGACTATCATAAATAGCTGAGTTTCACTTGACGAGTAAGTCTATTAACTGTTTATAGGTTAAAAAATTTACTGTTTCTTGATTTTTTTTTCCCCACAAACTAATCTTTTTTTGTGTGTGTATGGTACTGGAGATTGAACCCAGAGGCATTTTACCTCTGAGCTGCCCTCCCCCCTTCCTCCCTCCCCCCCTTAATAACAACAAAGGAGTTCGGTTTTACAGACCTTTTTGGATTTTTCTAATGTCTGATAATAGATCACAAACTTCTATTGATGAGTTGAAAGAGAAGTTAAAATGAGATGATTAAAAGGACTTAGAAAACTAGCCATAGAGGGTATGGCTGTAGTTTCAACTACTCTGGAGATGGAAACAGAATTGCTTGAACCCAGGAGTTTGAGACCAGCCTGGGTAATATAGCAAGACCTTGTCATTAAAATAGCATAAGAACGAAACACCAGGCTTGCTGGTATATGCTTGGTGTAGCTCAGAGGTAGAATGCCTCTGGGCTCAGTCCTCAGTACCACACACACACACACACACACACACACACACACACACACACACACAAATGCAATGATTAAAGTTAAGCATTCTATAATTTAAGCACAAATTAAAATGTACCACTTTGTTTTCAGGTTGATGGAAGTAGTTCCACATTAAGCATGAGCACTCATTTCAAAATGCTTAAAAAGCTGGTAGAAGAAGCAACATTTAGTGAGATCCTCATCCCTTTACAGTCAGTCATGATACCGACTCTGCCATCAGTGCTGGGTGCCCATGCTAATCATGAACCGTTTCCTGGGCACTGGGCCTATATTGCAGGCTTCGATGATACGGTAAGCTTCAGTTTTATATGACCATAATTTAAAAAATTAGATCAGTAAAAACTTCAAATTAACCTAATAATCTTAATGAATATTTTGCGTATAGAAAAAATGACGAGAAACACAAAAAGTTGATGGTGCAACATACGTTAATAAAAATACTTTTGTTCAGCCAAATATCTTGATTTTTCACATGGTCTTGTTGTTTTAAAATGACTATAATCTTTATGTTTTTAGCAGTTTGACTTTTTTCAAATTTCCTTTTTCCTAAAATTGAAGACGAGAAAGAATAAATACAGGTTTTGTTTGTTTCTCAAGAGGAAGAGAAATTCAGTAAGAGCTTGATTTTTTTTTAAGTGTGAAATGTAGCTATAAACATTGTTTCAAAGAAATGGTAAGAGAGTACTTCTTCTAAGTAAATATTGACATATATAAATTTTTTTTTTGGGGGGGGGGGTCTGGGGATGGAGCCCTGGGGCATTTGACCTCTGAGCTACACCCCCTGCCCAGTTTTTTATTCTTTATTTTGAAACAGGGTCTCACTAAGTAGCTGAGGCTGTCCGCAAACCGCGCTCCTCCAGTCTCAGCCTCCCGAATGCTGGGATTACAAGCGTGCGCCACCATGCCCAGCTATAAAATTTGAAAACTGTATTTATGTCAGTCTTTCCACGGCTCAGGATATTTGTTACCTGCTTCCAGACCCAGACACCAAGCCGCCCAGTGCAGCACCACTGTTACTGTCCTGCTTTGTTATTGGATTAAGCAGTGTTGTTCACCTTGCTGACTCAATTCACTCAGTAAACCTCACTTGGGGGAAGTTTCTTTTTTTAAAAAATCAAGTTACTTCCAAATTATAGCCGGGTGTATTGACGCACGCTTGTAATCCCAGCATTTGGGAGGCTGAGAACAGAGGATCACGGTTCGCGGACAGCCTCAGCAACTTAGCGAGGCCCTTTGCAACTCAGTAAGACCCTGTTTCAAAAAGTTAAAAAAAAAGACTAAAAAAAATGGGCTGGAGGTATAGTGCCCCTGGGTTCCATTCCCAGTACCGCCAAAAAAAAATATATATATATATATATCTTCCAAATTACAAACATTTTCACCATGAAAAACAGAGTCTCGGGCTCTAAAAAAAGGACCCATAAAAGATATGTCAAAAATCTTAAGCATTTTGACTGCTTTGAAGGAAACTGCCAAAATTTGAATATGTAAATACTTGTTTTACTAAGTAATCTTTGTACTTGATATACATTCCTAATGGATAGAAATATGTCTCCATTCTTTTTTATAGCCTAGATAATTTAAAGAAATTGTTAAGCCAGGCATGGTGGCATACACCTATAATCCCAGTACTTGGGAGCTGAGACAGGTTCCAAGACAGCCTCACCAGTGTAGCGAGACTCCAGCAAGCCAGCAAGACCCTGTTTCAAAAAACAAAAATAAAAAGCGCCGGGGCATATAGTTTGAAGGTGGAATGCCCTGGATTCAATCCCCAAGAAAAAAAGAAATTGTTAAAATATAAATGTACTATATAATGCAGGTTATTATATTCTTTTTATAATGTTACATAACTCTGTATCTGTAACATGTTAATGATTAGAGAATTTTGGTCTTAATTTGTATATAAAATCCATCTTTTAGGTGGAAATTCTTGCTTCTCTTCAGAAACCAAAGAAGATCTCTTTAAAGGGGTCAGATGGAAAATTCTACATCATGATGTGCAAGCCGAAAGATGATCTGAGAAAGGACTGTCGGCTAATGGAGTTCAACTCCCTCATTAATAAGGTTTGCAGAGAGTTGGCTTTTATCTTAGAACTGCCAGAATTGCTGTCAATGTGATGTGGCCTCCTCGGTGCGCAGACAGGTCACTCTTCGAAAGAAGAGTAACTTTTTCATTTTCACTCTTTGAAAATCGTGACTAAATGTATATAACATAAAACTTGGAGTTTTAGAGTGTAGTTAGTGGTTTACGTGCATTCATTTGTGCTGTTGCGCGGCCATCACTGCCGTCTCCTTCCAGAACGCTGTCCATTTTCCCAAACTGTAACTGTGTAGCTCCCCCCTCTCCTTCCCTTCAGTCTCTAGCCGCCATCATTCCGCGCTCTCTTCTTTAATTTGACCTCTCTGGGTCCCTCCTATCAGTGCAGTCATACAGTAATTGTCCTTTTGTGACTGGTTTACTTCACCTGACACTGTGTCTTCAAGGTTTCAGATTTTCTTTTCCTTTTGTTGGCGCACTGTCATCTCACATTATAATGTGGATCATGTTGACAGTGGCATGTGTTCACACAGTACTTGTTCTCCCCTCCCTGCTTCCCCTTGTCCCTTCCTCCCAATGCTGAGTGCTGAGTGTGCAGGTTAACGATGCTTTGTTCACATGTATGCGCATATATGAATGTAGCCTTTCCATCAATTAACCTCAGCCTTCTTCCTCCCCTACCCTTCCTTTCGGTTTCCCTTCATTATTTAGAGTCCCTCTGGTATCCCTAATACTCCCTAGCTTGAGCACATTAGAGAAAACATATGTCCCTTCTCTTTCTGTGCTCTCACTTAACATAATGTTTTCCAGGTCTTTCTATCTTCTTGCAAATGACATCATTTTGTGCTTTTTTATTGCTGAATAGAATTCCATTGTGTATTTCCCATAATTTAGCCATCTGTTGATGGATACCTAGATTGGTTCCATATTTTGGCTATTTTAAATTGTGCTGCTCTGAACATGGGTATGCATATGTTACTGTAGTTCTCTGATTTCAACCCCTTTGGAAAGATACCCGGGAGTGGTCTAGCCGGATCATGTGGTGGATCCATTCCCAGATTTCTTTTTTTTTTCTTTTTTTTTTTTTTGATGGTACTGGGGGTGGAACCCAGAGGCTTTCTACCTCCGGGCTATACTCCCAGACCTTTTTTATATTTCATTTGGAAACAGGGTCTCACTAAGTTGCTGAGAGCCTCACTAAGTAGCTGAGGCTGGCTTCGAACCCGTGCGATCCTCCTGTCTCAGCCTCCCAAGCGCAGGGATTACAAGTGTGTGCCACCATGCTCGGCCTCCATTCCCAGATTTCTCAGGAATCTCCACACTGATCTCCATAGCGGCTGGACTAGTTTGCACTCCCACCAACAGTGTAAGAGCTCCTCTTTCCCCACATCCTCACCAGCATTTTATCATTTGACTTCTTTATGCTTGTCACTCAGATTGGGGTTAGATGGAATCTCAGTGTAGTTCTGATTTGCATCTCCCTGATGGCTAATGATGCTGAACATTTTTTCATGTATCTATTGGCCATTTATATCTCTCTTGTGAAGTACCTCTTCAATTCAGTTGCCCATTTTTAATTGGGTTATTTGTTTTGCAGTGTACATGTTTATTTTTATTATCCATTGATAAAGACTTAGATTGCTTATCCCTTTTGTCTGTTGTGAGTAACTTGAACATGATCATATTAATATTTGCTCAAGTTCCTGTTTTCAGTCTTTTGATTATATTCACCAAAGTAAAATCGCCTGTTTCACTTAGTTTTTAACAAATGAGATTGCTCTAATGAGAAAAATATAAGACATAGTAATGATATTCAGAAATTTTGAAATCTCTTTTGACTAGTGTTTACGGAAAGACGCAGAGTCTCGTCGGAGGGAACTTCATATTCGAACATATGCGGTTATCCCACTGAATGACGAGTGCGGGGTCATCGAGTGGGTGAGCAACACTGCTGGCTTGAGGCCCATACTGACCAAAATATACAAGGAAAAGGGTATGAAGTTAATTCTTAAGATATAGGTGTACAGCATTTAATGATACCTACAAACCTCTCATATGTAGATGTGATTGTTTTTAACATATGTCAGTATACATTTTTTAAATATAAGCCATAATGAAGGTGGGTGTGGTGGCACGTGCTTGTAGTCCCAGCGTTTGGGAGGCTGAGACAGAAGGATCACAGTTTGTGAACAACTTAGCTAGTGAGGCCCTTTGCAAGTCAGTGAGACCCTTTTTCAAAATAAAGAATAATAAATAGGGCTAAGGGTATAGATGGGAGGTAGAATGCCCCTGGGTTCCATCCCCGGTACCAAAAAAAAGTAGCCTTGCTAAGTAGCTGAGGCTGTCCACAAACTGTGATCCTCCAGGCTCGCCTTCCGAATGCTGGGATCATAACCGTGCGCCACCATGCCCGGCTCACAACATTGGTTTTTGTTGACACTAGTTTTCATCAGAGATTGTGCTTTTGATAAATATTGAAAGTAATGTGATTTATTACCTCATTAGAGTATATGCACATAATTATATATAATTAGAGTTTATACACATAATTGAAAGTTTTTCATTTATTAATTGAAAGATCTTATTTATTCTTGTTTTTGAGTAACAATTTGAATACAAGTACACATTTCCTGTTGCATTGTAAAAAAAAAATCTTTTTGGCCCCTTCTCTCCTTTGGTTGTGTGGCGAATGGAAATGGCTCTGGCTGCAGGAGTGTACATGACAGGAAAGGAACTTCGCCAGTGTATGCTACCGAAGTCAGCAGCCTTGTCTGAAAAACTCAAAGTGTTCCAGGAATTTCTCCTGCCCAGGCATCCTCCTGTGTTTCACGAGTGGTTTCTGAGGACATTCCCTGATCCTACATCATGGTAAGTGACCCAGAACAAACTACATTGTTCTGGAAGAATGTTTATTTGCAGCTGCGTCTGGCATGAGGATACTCGGTAAGCCCCGGATCTCTTTTAGGTACAGTAGCAGATCGGCATACTGCCGTTCAACGGCAGTAATGTCAATGGTCGGCTATATCCTGGGGCTGGGAGACCGGCACGGTGAAAACATTCTTTTCGATTCTTTGACTGGCGAATGTGTGCATGTGGATTTCAACTGTCTTTTTAATAAGGTAGGTGATGTGACTTCATTGTATGTTTCTCCCAGTTTCCTTTCCTCAGCAAATGTTCTTCCTGGACATTCCTGTTGGTCATGGTTATACTCACAGCTGAATCACACTGAGAGTTTCCAGGCTGGTTTTCATCATCGGATCCCATTAGTAAAGCAAGTTAGAATGGAAAGAACTTGGAAGAGTAATATAGTAATATAATACAGCTAGTACATTGAATTCCAAAAGCAAAGATCCAAGTTCTGACTCAGCTGGCTACTAGCTATGTGAACATGGACTGGTCAGTTCATCTTACCGAGCCTTAGTTTTAGAGAGAGTCATTTACTATGATGACTTAAGGCCGGGGATGTCTCTCGGCCGTAGCACACTGGCCCCGCACCATGAGCAACATCCTGAAAAAAATCCAGGTATCTAGGAACCAGCCCAAGAGATTCGGGTTCTGTGGGTACAGAGTGGAGCCTGGGGAATAAAACAGGCTCATCTCTCCTATTTTAAATTGAAAGTCCTAAAAAAGGGAAGAAAAATAGAATGTTTGTATTTTATTTTATTCAAGGATGACATTAAGGAAGTTAATAAGACAGTACTGAACTCATTAAAAATTCTCTGTGATAGCAGTCACTGTCCTCAGCCAGTCGAGAAGAATCCATTCATCATCTGGATCTTATCCACGTCAAGTGGTGCTTCCAGTGTCCCCAAGTGAAGGAAGGTTATACAGCTCCTTCATATAATCCTTGAATATACTTACAGATATTTTGAGTACTTTTTGTTCTTTTTAAAAGAAATTTAGATATGAAGTTTCACACTCTTTGAATAAATATTTTTAAATTCTAACGTTACTTTATAATAAAATTCATCCCTTAAGGGAGAAACCTTTGAAGTTCCAGAAATTGTACCATTTCGCCTGACTCATAACATGGTTAATGGCATGGGTCCTATGGGGACAGAGGGTCTCTTTCGAAGAGCCTGTGAAGTCACCCTGCGGCTGATGCGAGATCAAAGAGAGCCTTTAATGAGGTAACCGCTTGTGCTTTGCAAATTATGTAGCAGTGACCTTAATGTGAATGCTGCTCCTGGAGTAGGTTTCCTTTATATAAAAACTACTTTGCATTAGCTGGAGTACGTTTTTAAAAAGCAATAGCCGGGCATGGTGGCGCATGCTTGTCATCCCAGTACTTCAGTGGCTGAGACGGGAGGATGGCAGGTTCGAGGACAGCCTCAGCAAGTAGTGAGACTCTCTTCAACCTAGCTATATCCTGTTTTAACATACAAATAAAATAGGACTGGAGGTATGGCTCAGAGGTAAAAAGCCCCTAGGTTCAATTCCAAGTACCAAAACAAACAAACAAAAAGAATGATAAAAACAATAGCCAAGCCCGACATGGTGGCGCACACTTGTAATCCCAGCATTCGAGAGGCTGAAACCAGAGGATTGTGGTTCGTGGACAGCCTGAGCTACTGAGGCACTCCGTAACCTAGTGAGACCCTGTTTCAAAATAAAGAAAGAAAAAAATAGGGCAGGAGGTATAGCTTGGAGGTCGAATGTCTCTAGGTTCCATCCCCAGACCCGCAAAAAAAAAAAAAAAAAAAAAAAAAAAAAGCCTACAATTCACATACCATAAAATTCACCCCTTTAAAAATATGCACTTTTAGCCGGGCATGGTGGCGCACGCTTGTAATCCCCGCACTTGGGAGGCGGAGACAGGAAGATCACGCAGGTTCGAAGCCAGCCGCGCGCACTGGCTTAGGAGACCCTGTTTCCAAATAAAAATGTAAAAGTAGGTCTGGGAGTGTAGCCCAGAGGTAGAAGGGCTTCCAGGAACCTCACTACCACACAAAATATATATATATGCACTTTTGGCTGGGCGTGGTGGCACATGCTTGTAATCCCCACACATGGGAGACTGAGACAGGAGGATCATACAGGTTCGAAGCCAGCCTCAGCTACTGAGTAAGGCTCTCAGCAACTTAGTGAGGACCCTGTTTTCAAATAAAAAATATAAAATAGGTCTGGGAGTATAGCCTGGAGATAGAAAGCCTCTGAGTTCCACCCCTAGTACCAGAAAAAAAAAAATGCACTTTTGCTAGGCATGGTGGCAAATGCTTGTAATTTCAACACTTGAGAGGCTGAGACAGGAGGATCCAGGTTCTTAGCCTTCCTCAGCTACTTATGCCCTTTGCAACTCAGTGAGACCCTGTTTCAAAATAAAGAATAAAAAATAGGGCTGGGGGTGTAGCTCAGAGGTAGAATGCCCCTGGGATCCATCCCCAGTACTGCCATTAAAAAAGCACTTTTAAGGGCATGGTGGTGCACGCTTATAATCCCAGTACTTGGGAGGCTGAGACAGTAGGATCAGGGTTCGAGGCCAACCTCAGTTACTTAGTGAGACCCTATTTCAAAAATAAAGAATAAAAAATGGGGCTGGGGGTATTGCTCGGAGGTACAGTGCCCCGGATTCAATCCCTAGCACTACACGAAAAATAAATTAAATAAGTATAGATACCTCAAAAATAAATAAAAATAAATAATTTATTTTCATTGCCAAGTAATATTCTATTGTATGGCTATGCCATACCACATTTTATTTATTTATTTATCAAAGACACTTGTATTGTTCCCATCTTTTGGCTATTTTGAGTAGGGTTGCTGTGAACATTGTCCACAAGATTTATGTAGATGTACGGCTTCTGTTCTCTCGTATAATAATACTAGGAGTAGAATTACTGAGTCATATGTTAACTCTAAAATTTACTTTTTTTTTTTTTTTTTTTTTTACTGTACTGGGGATTGAACCCAGGGGCATTCTACCTCTGAGCTATGCCCTATTTTTTATTCTTTATTTTGAAACAGGGTCTCACTAAGTTGCGGAGGGCCTCACTGAGTAGCTGAGGCTGGCCGCGAACCTGTGATCCTCCTGTCTGAACCTCACAAGTAATGGGATTACAATTGTGTGCCACCACACCCAGCTCTAAGCTTAATGTTTTAGGGGCTTACTAATTGTTTTGTTTTTCAAAGCCATTGTAATGCTTTATAATGCGTATGGGTTCTAATTTTTCCAAATCCTAACCAACACTTATTATCTGTAAAGTGGTAGCATCTCACTGATATCTCATTATGATTTTAATTTGTATTTCCCTAATAACTAGGGATGTTGAATATATTTTTTTTAGGGGGGTTGATACTCAGGGTTGGACCCACGGGCATTCTACCTCTGAGTTACACCTCCATCCCTATTTTATATTTTATTTTGAAATAGGCCTCACTATGTTCCTGAGGCCATCCTTGAATCTATGATCCCCCTGTCAAAGCCTCCCAAGTACTGGGATTGCAGGCATGCACCACCACACCCAGATTTTCACTTAAATTCTTAGGTATTGATTTTAGCAAGATTTCTTTTTGTAATGATAGTATTATGCTGTTACCATCACATTTGTTTCAAATTTAGCGTCTTGAAGACTTTTCTACACGATCCTCTTGTGGAGTGGAGTAAACCAGTGAAAGGACATTCCAGGGCAGCGCTGAATGAGACCGGGGAAGTTGTGAATGAGAAGGTTTGTAGAGGCCCTGTCGTCCCTGTGAATGAACACGGATCCTGCATACTGTCCATGGCCGAGTATTATTATCAAAACCTTGAAATCTGAGTTTGCTTTATTGTCATTACTAACATCATTATTAGCATTTGTGTAATAAAAGACGAAGGCACAGATGTTTAACCTTAGAACAGCTTATAATTACGAGATAAGAATGGGAGGAAACGTGAATACAAATGGTCGGAACTCACAGAGCAGCAAGTCCAAGCCCCTAAGGCGACGCCAGTGTGCTGCGCCCATTGGGACAAATGTTATGCATAGTTCAGGCCCTTCTAAAAGCAGCTGAAGCCTCACTGTATACGTGGTTACTTTTAATATGTTATAACAGATTGAGGGTTTTGCTTTTCAGTGTGTGTGTGTGTGTGTGTGTGTGTGTGTGTGTGTGTGTGTGTGTGTGCTGGGGATTGAACCCAAGGCCTTCTTCACGTTAAGCACACAGTATACTCCTGAGCTGCGTCACCATCACTAAGGATTATTTTTCTAATCCTCATTCTCACTTTTGGTGGGGGAGCAGTCTTGGAGGCTGAATCCATAGGCGTTGTACCTCTGAACTAGACCTTCAGCCCTTTTCATTTTTTATTATAAAACAGGGTCCTGCTGATTTGTTTTGGGCGTCTCTTAAGTTACAGAAGTTAGCCTTGAACCTGTGACTTTCTGTCTTAGCCTCTCAGGTACTGGGATTATAGGTGTGCACGCTGCGCTCAGCTTCTCATAAGCTTTTTATTTTTTAATTTTTTATTTTTTTGGTGGTACTGGGGGTGGAACCCAGGGGCTTTCTACTACCGGGCTATACTCCCAGACCTATTTTATATTTTATTTGGAAACAGGGTCTCACTAAGTTGCTGAGGCTGGCTTCGAACTTGCGCGATCCTCCTGTCTCAGCCTCCCAAGCGCGGGGATTACAAGCGTGCGCCACCACACCCGGCTCTCATAAGCTTTTTATTAAGAGAAAAATGTGTAGAATTCCAAGTAGAACTTCCGTTTGCATGCACGCTTGGAATTTAATGTAAATATTAGACACAAAAATAATGTTACTATCGTAGTCCTAAATCCTTTCAAACAATTTTTATTATCGTTTGGTTTTTGTTTTAATGGTGCTACAGATCCAACCTACAGTCTTCCACATCCTAGGCACATGGTGTACTACTGAGCTCCACCCCTAGCCCTCACTACAAAGTGTGTGTGTGTGTGTGTGTGTGTGTGTGTGTGTGTGTGTGTGTGTACGTGCAACTAGGGATTGAACCCAGGGGTATTCTACCTCTGTGCTACACCCCCAGCCCTATTTTATTTTTCTTTTGAAACATGGTCTTGCTCACTATTTGCTGAATCTGTCCTTGAACCTGTGATCCTTTTTTTTCTCAGTCTGCCAAGTACTGGGTTTATAGGTATAGTCCACCATGCCTGGCTTCAAAACTCATTTATTACTTAACTAGAATTGGAATGTGGAAAAAATTCCTGCAGACCAGAATATGTCCAGTCAGTTGGTATTAATATTACAAACCTCCAAATCAATACTTCAAGTTACCAAACTTGTTTCATTTTTTTTCTTTTTCTCTCTCTCACATTTATATATCCCCAGCCCTCTCTTTTATTTCTTATTTTGAAGCAAGGGCTTGCTAAGTTGCTGAGGCTGGTCTTGAACCTGTTATCCTCCTGTCTCAGCCTCCCAAGTACCTTTTTCTCCTTCTTTCTATTTGGGACTACAAATGGGTATTGAACAATAAAAGTGTTAACATTTATTAAATATCAAGAAAGGTATAAATCCCCAGTCCTCAACACCACATGTTATTGGGTCCTTAGCCTGACGACTTTCTGTTTCTTTTTAGGCCAAGACCCATGTTCTTGACATAGAGCAGCGACTACAAGGTGTAATCAAGACCCGGAACCGAGTGACGGGGCTGCCGTTATCCATTGAGGGACACGTGCACTACCTCATACAGGAAGCTACCGATGAAAACCTACTGTGCCAGATGTATCTTGGTTGGACCCCATATATGTAAAATGAAAGAATTTCAAAGAATATGTTAACAAGTCTAAAAGTAATGCATGTGTCATCAGTCTGTAGTATCCAGGTTTTTGTTGTTGTTGTTGTTGTTGTTGTTGTTGTTGTTGGGGATTTTTTGCGGGTCTGGGGATGGAACCCAGGGACATTCTACCTCCAAGCTACACCCCTCCCTTATTTTTTATTCTTTATTTTGAAACAGGGTGTCACTGAGTTACAGAGGGCCTCACTAAGTAGCTGAGGCTGTCTGCGAACCGCAATCCTCTGTTCTCAGCCTCCAGAAAGCTGGGATTACAAGCGTGCACCACCACGCCCGGCCGTATCTATTTAGTTTTCAAGTACAATCTAAGTTTATGTTCTCAGAGCAATTGTATTATGCCTGCCTCTGGTTATTAACAGTACTTAAAGTAATATATGCTCAGTTACCAAGATAAACTGCTTTCCTAATATACACTGTATATGCTCCTGAGGAGACATGCTGTGTTCTTATCATCAAAAAAAAAAAATTGTATCTGCAAGAATAAGCCAGGCTGATTTCATTTTATAGTTTTTATTGATTTCTTTCTTAAAAGTATTAGTTAGCATAGGAGTCATTGAAACAACAACAGCAGAATGCACAAAGCTACCTCTTCTGCCCTTCTGGAATTGAAATTTTAGTTAAAAGAGTGATAGGAATGTAATAGCACATTGTTAAGTTGACTTAATAAAAATTCTCTTTATTGTGTTTGCAGTGTGCCTTGGGGGGGAGCCAAGAGACATAAATATGAGAACTAAATAAACATTCTGTAATTTTACGTATTTTTATTGTGCTGGGCATGGACTGTGTAGCCTCATATATGCTAGGCTTGTACTCTACCACTGAGCTATGCCCCCAGCCCCAACATTTAGTAATTTTAAAGATGTTGCCATACTGTAGTATACCTGAATGCACGTTAATAGAAGACAATATTTAAAGCCCCGTGAGATGTTAAAAATCATTATTATTTAAATGTACTTATTTTAGGTGTGGGGGGTTGCTAGGGAACGAACCTAGGAGGGTGCTACCTGCGCGTTACACCTTCATCCCCTTTTACTTTTATGTTTGTTTCGGTACTGGGAGTTGAGTCCATGGGCATTCTACCTCTAGGCTGCACCCTCAAGCCCTTTTTAATTTTTGTTTTTTGAAATTGAATCACTCTAGGTTGCTGAAAGTCTTGCTACATTGCTTGCAATCCTCTTGTCTCGGCCTCCCAAGGAAGTGGGATGACAGTCATTTACAGATGTGTGCCGCCATGCCCGTTTTGTTGGGTGGGGGTACTGGGGAGGGAACCCATGAGCATTCTGCCTCTGAGATACACCCCTGGCCCTATTTTATTTTTATTTTTAAACAGGGTCTAAAAACTGGGCGTAGTGATGCTTACCTGGGAGGCTAAGACATGATAGCAGGTTTGCAGCCAGTTTCAGCAATTTAATGAAGCTGTTGACAACTTAGTGATACTCTGTTTCAAAATAAAAGAATAAAATAGGGCTGGAGGTGTAGCTCAGAGGTAGAATACCCCTGGTTCCATCCCAGTACTAAGATTTAAATTGTAAAATTATTTAAATATGTTTGTTCTTTAAGTAAGTAGAAAACTCATTTATACCAGGTTTAATTTCACTTAATAGAACTTTTTTGTATGGTTTGAAGTGTGATGGGGAAAAACATGATAAGCATAAGTGTGAAAACTACACATTATAAAATTTCTTGTTGAGGGTCTTATGTTAAGGGCAGACTAAAATTTTTTCCAACAATTTAGAAAAGAATGATTTTTCATTTGGGAGGTGTGTGTGTGTGATGGTGGTACTGGGTTTGAACCCAGGATGTGCTCATACTAAACTAAGCTCAGCCCTTTTTTATTTTGAGGCAGGGTCTGGCTAAATTGCCTAGGCTGGCTTCAAATATGTGAACATCTTGCGTCAGTTTCCCCAATCACTGGGATTACAGGTGTCGGCCAGAAAATAAATATTTAAAAGAAACTTTGCAGCCCGGCGTGGTGGCATAAGCTTGTAATCCCAGCATTCCCGAGGCTGAGACAGGAGGATCACGGTTCACAGACAGCCTCAGCTACTACTTAGGCCCTTTGCAACTCAGTGAGACCCTGTTTCAAAATAAAGAGTAAAAAAATAGGGCTGGGGGTGTAGGGGTATAGCTTGGAGGTATAATAGGTAGAATGCCCCTGGGTTCCATCCCCAGTACGGAAAAAAAAAAAAAAAACCTTTGCTGAAGGTTTCCAATCCTCAGAGAAAATACTGCCCCTTCCTTGCAAAATAAAAAAGCCAAATTAATCATCAGGCCTTCCCAAATCAATGTTGGAAAATACTAAGATTAGCACACTCAGGAAGCAGAAGCAGCCAGAACAAAAATTAGTGTTCAGTCCTGTACAGTTTTCCTACTACGTTCAAGTCCACTTATAAAGCACAGGTCTATAAACTGGCCTTTTCAGAACCTAGTTTAAGGCTCACCTTCCAAGCTCAGCAGCCAGCTCACTGCAGCCAGGCGGCTGCGAGCTGGCCGGGCAGGCCCCGCCCACCCGGGCGGCTCGAGTCGCCGGGCAAGCCCCGCCCCCGGCCGCCGCGGCCCCGCCCCCGGCCGCCGCGGCCGCTCTAGCCCCGCGGGGCGCTCTCTATGGTCGGGCGGGCGGAGTGTTGTCATCGGCGGAGCGACGGCGGCGGCGGCGTAGGCCCCGGCGGGGCGTTTGGTTTCGGTTTGGCCCTGGCTGGAATTAGTGTCGACGGTCGACATGGGAGTCCCCAAGTTTTACCGATGGATCTCGGAGCGGTACCCCTGCCTGAGCGAAGTGGTGAAGGAGCATCAGGTGGGTGTGCGCGGCGAGGCCGGCGAGGGGCCCGCGCTCGGCGCCGGGGCGGGCGCGGGGGGCCCGCGGGGCGATCGGGCCGGGAGCCGCCGGCAGCCCCGCCGCCCGCGCCGTGTTCACCGCCCCAGCCGGGGCTCCGCCGCGCCCCGCCCCGCCCTCGGATGCTCTCTGGGTTCCCCCGAAGACCCAGCTCCCCGGGAGGCGGAGGCGGGAGCATCGCAGGTTGAACGCCGTCGTCCGGGCGGCTTCGCGGGGCTCTGTCTCCAAATAAAAACCTAAAGGACTGGAAGGGGAGCTGATGGGAGAGCGCCCGGAGTGTAGCTCAAAGGCCGAGCGCCCCTGGTCGTGCTCCCCCCAAAAAGAAACACACAAGTGTCGACCCCTTTGCCAGGACAAAAAATACCAGGGGGAAGAGGGCAGGTGTCGTTTGAAGGCTTTGACGTGCCCAGGGAGAGATGCGTGAGACATGAGGCTTACCAATAACATTGGTCCGTGGCGGCCCCAGAACGTTTGTGTGGACATGCCAAAAATCCATGTTTATTAGAGGAACTGTGGAAAGAACGTCGGTCGGACAAAGTGTACACTGGGTGACACTAGTATTTGTCACATTTCATGAAGTCGATGGATCGTTTGTCCGTTTTATGTTTTACAGAAAGAGCGCTTTCAGTTTGTCTAGCTGATCGAGTTCGTGGAGATGAGTAGTGAGAGCTGTTACATTGTGGCTTAATCTTTTTTGTTAAACTACTTGCAAGCATAAAGTTAAACCTTTGGGGAGAATTCTTTTGTTGCTGGGTTCTAGTCACATTTGATGTTTTAGGGGGAAAGCTTAAAAAAATCCAAAATGCTTGCTTGTGTTTTATTTTTTTTTTGAAACAGATATTGAGTTGGATTTAGAGGGGCATGTATTCCCAGAGAGGAAGGTTAAAAATGATACCAGTACATTGTAGCAATCGAGACTAATAACTTTGGCTTCTCTTGGATCCTTCCATCAAATATTTGAGCATCTGCTACACAGTAATCACTTATGTATAAAGTGAAAAACAATGTGATTACAATTCAGAATGACTTGATAATATACCATTTATCCGGTAATATTTTTACCTGTACTCTTTGGCACCAAGTTTGGCTCAGTGAAAACATTTTGGATTCTCTCCATCCTGAGAAATTTTGTTGCAAAAGTAATATTTTAAGACAATTTTATGAGATGGGCATTAAACATACATTTTGTGAAAGCTCTACTGTAAGTAGAAACTGCAAATAAAATTGTTCCAAATCCCATTGTAAGCGAACCTTAAAACTTGTTGCATCAGCCAGATGCATGGTGTCATATGCTTGTCATCCCAATACTTGGGAGGCTGAGACAGGAGGATCGCTGGTTCGCAGCCTGCCTCAGCTACTTAGTGAGGCCCTCTGCAGCTTAGTGAGACCCTGTTTCAAAATAAAAAAAATAGGGCTGGGGGTTTAGCTCAGAGGTAGAATGCCCCTGGGTCCCATCCCCATTACCACACACACACAAAAGCAACAACAACAAAAAACTTTCTGCATCAAAATGTTTGATTGTAAAGAGTCAGAAGGGTGGCCAGCTAATTTCTCACACAGTACTTAAAGATGGCAGTGTCTAAATAACACTGGTTCCAAAACTAGCCTTGGGGGGAAAGGAGAGGATGCTGGGAAAGTAATGGCACTGGAGACTGTAGCACAGTTGTTTTTTTGTTTGTTTGTTTGTTTGGTCTGAATCCTCACACAAAAACGGAAAGAGAAACAATAGCAGAATTTTAAATAATAAACCAATGTGACATGGTATTGCCATGATATTTTGAGGTCAAAATACTACCAAGACACGACAAACTGCCAATATTCTTTAGTCTTCATACTAGCATCTGTGCCAGAGGAAGAAGAAAGCAACAGGGAAACATGGCTGGACCTGAGAACACAGAACCTGAGAAGAGCCAGCAGGTCTTCTCTAAAAGACAGTGCTGGCCAATTGGCCAGCAGGAACTACCGAATGAAGGTTCTACCGTAAGAAAAGACCAAAGGGCAGGCGCAGCACCTCCTATGAACTCTCAAAACTGACTCACCAGGGCAGACTTCCCCACCCTAAGGAGAAACTGCTAGGAGCCAAATAAAATATTATCACAAGGAAGGGGGGAAAAGGCTGGGGCGGGTGGGGGAGAGTCCTGATAAAAGTTACGGGGAGTTGGGGTTAAATCTGGAAAAACAAATCACGATATTTTTAACACTACCCAAAAGAACAGAAGCAGCTTTATGAAGTTAAAGCTTTCCTGAACCCATATTCTAAAAGCTGAAGAAAATCAATTCTCATCAAGAAATGAACAACAGAATGTCCCAAGGTCAGTTGCATACTTTGCTAATTAGAGGAGGGGAAGAGAACAAAATAACTGGACTACAGACAAGGGCTGGTGATGCAGCTCAGTGCTAGTGCCAGTGCTGAGCACGTGCAGCTCTCTGGGTTTTGTTCTTAGCACCCCTGAAATTTTATTTTGCAGTAAAAACATGCCCACAACAAAACTATACCCTACTGTTTTCGATTTCTATACGCTAACATGCATACAGAAATCACGTGATTACTCAAGTAATCGCCATTGGTTGGAGATATAGCTCACTGGTAGAGACGCGCCTAGCATGTGCCACGCCCTGGGTTCAGTCCCCAGCACTGCAAAAAATTTAAAAATATTAATAATACACGGCTTAATTTTAAAATATAGTATTTTAATTACTTAAAGCAATAAATAAATAGGATTAAAGAACAGAAAAGAATTGTTGACTGCTATTTTAGTCACTTTTTCTTTAAAAGCATTTCGCAATAATACATAGGATACAAAGTTAGACTAACAAAAAGAAACTAATGTCTTTAAGATTAGATACTAAGATGTTAGTATTTAACCACAAATTAAAACAGTACAGATACATATGGAGACGGGGTGTATTATTTCTGTGCTATCAGGTTCAATGAAAGGTAAGTTTTGTTTATTAGTATCTTCAATAGACATTTTTATTTGCTGCTTTGTGTCAGGCAGTGTGCTAAGGGTTCTAAACACAAATGCCAGATCTTAAGAAGCAGTTCAGCAGTGGAGGATAGACCCAGACTCTTAAACACTCAGCAAAAATGCAGTGAGCAGCCAGGCATGGTGGTGCACACTTGTAATGCCAGTGCTGGGGAGGCTGAGACAGGAGGATCTCAGGTTCACAGCCAGCCTCGGTAAGTGAGGGAGGCCCTCCACAACTTCACTGCAATTTAGTGAGGCCCCATTTCAAAATAAAACATTAAATTAGGGCTAGGGGTATAGCTTGGAGGAAGAATATCCCTGGGCTCAATCCCCAGCGTGTGTGTCTGTCTGTCTGTCTCTCTCACTCTCACATACACACACAGTAGTAACTGCCTACTAATGAGCCCTGCACTCCTGTCTGCATTAGGAACACACAAATAAAATATAATTCTTACTTTCAAGATGCCGAATACCAAAGCTATGAAAACCAGAATAGTAGGAGCATTTGGGCAATGCTTACTTTCTAAGTGAAGTAAGAGCTGAGTGCAAGGTGTGACATCAGAAGGGGGTGCCATCCCTCCTAGTCAGTAAGGGAAAGCTTGCAGACGCTGCTCGAGCGGGGCCTGAAAGGACGAGTCAACATCCAGAAGACCAGTGGAGGAAGAGCAGGAGAGGACGCGCCAGGCCAGACGCCTCGCTTGTTAAGGACAGAGGTGGGGAACAGCTGGGGACATGTGGAGCGGGAAGAACTTGGGATTGGAGGGGAAAATAGCAGCTGAGCCAGGAAAGGATGTGGACTGTGTAATCCCACTACTTGAGAAGCTGAGAGGGGAGGATCAT
Organism: Muscardinus avellanarius; assembly: GCF_963383645.1. Lineage (NCBI taxonomy): Eukaryota > Metazoa > Chordata > Mammalia > Rodentia > Gliridae > Muscardinus > Muscardinus avellanarius. Next base: position 129,517,158 of record NC_137790.1, read on the forward strand.
AGGTTCGAGGCCAGCCTCAGCAATTTAGCAAGCCCTCACCAATTTAGTGAAGCCCTGTTTCTAAATAAAAACAAAACGGTGGCTGGGCGTGGTGGCCCACACTTGTAATCCCAGTATTTGGGAGGCCGAGACAGGAGGAATCCACAGGTTCAAACCCAGCTTCTGCCATTTAGTAAGGCTCTAAGCAACTTAGATCCTGTTTCCAAATAAAAAATATAAAAAGTAAGCTGGGCGTGGTGGCGCACGCTTGTAATCCCCGCGCTTGGGAGGCAGAGACAGGAGGATCACGCAGGTTCGAAGCCAGCCGCGCACGCTGGCTCAGGAGACCCTGTTTCCAAATAAAAAAATGTAAAAATAGGTCTGGGAGTGTAGCCCAGAGGTAGAAGGGCTTCCAGGAACCCCAGTACCACCAAAAAAAATAAAAAAATATATAAAAAGTAGATCTGGGCGTGTAGCCCAGTAGAAAGCCCCTGGGTTCCATCCCCAGGTCCACTAAACAAACAACGGGGCTGAGGATGTAGCTGGGAGGCACAGTGCCCTGGGGTCCATTCCCAGTCACCCCTCCCCCCAAAAGGTGAGATGGCAGCCAAAGCACGCAGAGCCTACTATGTGGTATTAGGATGTGTAGTATCTCACTGGTTTAAGTAAGAAAACAGTATGATCAGATTAGTTTTAGAGGAAATGACTAAGTACTAGCAAGAAAGAAAACTAGAAGCAAACAGCCCAAAAAAACTGAGGTCCTAAACTAACACAGGAGACGTGGGAACAGAGAAGATGAGATTGCCTGAAAGAGTAGGAATGGATAATGGAAGATTCTAGAAACATTCTGGAAGGTAAATTAGAAAACAAAACACCTCAGTGAGCAATTAGATACATGATTGGGAGAGGTGGAGAATATAGAATAACCTTACAATCCCTAACTTACAGATAGTAATTCTGGAAAGAGAAACTTGTCGGCCCAATTTTGTTGTGGCTGAGCAAGATTCTACCTGCTTTTCTGCTCTGTCGCCCGATGGTTGCTTTTTCATTGTGTCTTAGTCTGAAACCTAAGAGAATGTTTCAATTTTTTTTCTAATGGAAAATTATAGTGAGATTTTCAGATTATAAATTTAGTATATGCTCATTATAAAAAATTCAGAGACTATAAAATGATGTTCAAGCTATTACATAGTCTAGAAGAAAGAAAAGAACAAATGAAATTCCACCACTCAGGACTGCCTACTATATATAATGACATCTTGTCTCCCTCTACTTCCTGTCTCTTCTGTGCAGATAGATGTAAATAAATATGTAAGTAGTATACCTACTATTTTATAACCTACTTTTGTTACTGGCCATATGTATTATACACATTTTTTTCTCGCCAAATATAAATCTCTATCATCTTTTTTTTTTTTTTTTTTTTTTTTTTTTTTTTTTTTTTGTGGTACTGGGGTTCCTGGAAGCCCTTCTACCTCCGGGCTACACTCGCAGACCTATTTTTTATATATATATTTTTTATTTGGAAACAGGGTCTCTTAAGGCAGCGCGCACGACTGGCTCCGAACCTGCGCGATCCTCCTGTCTCCACCTCCCAAGCGCGGGGATTATAAGCGTGCCCACCACGCCCGGCTGTCATCTGTAATTTCTGTGAAATGTTCCACTGTATAGACACAGTCTCATCACTTCCCTGTTATTAGGCATTTAGGTTGTTTGCATTTTTTAATCTTTTCTGAATAATACTGCTACATATTTTTTATGCTTTTATTGGTGTGCTATAGTCTCACACACAGATTTTTCTTTTTTTTTTAATGTGGTACTGGGGATTGAACCCAGGGACATTCTACCTCTACGCTACACCCCCACCGTATTTTATTTCTTATTTTGAAATGGTCTTGCTAAATTGCTGAAGCTGACCTCAAACCTGAGATTCTCATCTCGGCCTCCCATGAACTAGGATTACAGATGTGTGCCACCACACCTGGTTGCAGTAAAAGAAATCTTGAGTCAAAGATATACATGAATCAAAGATACAGGGAGTCAAAGATATACATTCTATTTCAGTGAGACCAAATAACCAATAAGGCTTTAAATCATCTGTAAAAACCTTTTACCAGGCAGAGTGGCACAAGCTTGTAATCTCAGCACTTGGGAGGCTGAGACAGAAGCATTGTAAATTCAAGGCCAGCCTCGGCAACTCGGTGAGGCCATCTACAATTTAGTGAGACCCTATCTCATAATAAAACAGGGTTGGGGGTGTAGCCCAGAGGTAGAATACTCCTGGGTTCAATCCCCAGTCACACACACACACACACACACACACACACACACACACCCTCATAATAACCATATATGCACAACTGTTTGATATTAATGGCCATTGTTACCAATTTGTAGGGGAAATTGAGGTTGTTAGAAGTTAATGAAGCAAGTACTTTCTTTGGTGTTTTCCTGAGATGTCTTATTTTGGATAAGTAGGTAATTTTCTGATGGTAAATTTAATTAAGACATTGGTACTTTAACCACATAATATACCTCCATACTCATTTAATTTTAAAATTTACTTTCTTTATTCAACTATGATAGTTTACTCAGTCTTTATATAATCAGAATACTTTACATCCTGGCTTTTTTTAATCATTACATAATCGCTTTCCCAGATACTAAGATATCTGTGGTTGATTATAAATACTGATTGTAGGCATATGTCTTTGTTTTTTAGATTCCTGAATTTGACAACTTGTACCTGGATATGAATGGAATTATACATCAGTGCTCCCATCCAAATGATGACGATGTTCACTTCAGAATTTCAGATGACAAAATCTTTACTGACATTTTCCACTACTTGGAGGTGTTATTTCGAATTATTAAACCTAGAAAAGTGTTCTTTATGGCTGTTGATGGTGTGGCTCCTCGGGCAAAAATGAACCAGCAGCGTGGAAGGCGTTTTAGGTAAAACATTTAAAGATAATTGACATAGCACGACGTATCTTCTTGTGGGGGGGGCTACTGGGGGTGGAACCCAGGGGCAATGCGCCTTTGAGCTATACCCCAGCCCATTTGATTTGTAGTTTGAAGTAGGATCTCATTAGGTTGCCGAGAGTCTCACTACATTGCTGAGGCTGTCCTCAAACCTGAGATCCTCTTCCATCAGCCTCCTAAGTCCTGGAATTGCAGGTGTGTACCCAGCAATAATATATCTTCTGTTCATGATTATTTTCTGTTTAAATTCCCTAAGAAATCGGAATATCTCAATATGTTACTGATTATACTAGTCAAAGGATGTATTAGTAATTCAAATGAGGTATTATTTGTCAAAGCACATGTTGAGTTCTATTTAGTTACTGTGTCCTCAGTCGCCAGTTTCTCAAGCTTCTCTGATATTTAAAAATAGTCATAGTAGAAAACAGCTGCTATCATGGTCCACCCTGAGCTGTTAACTACACGGTGAACTGAGAGATTTTTCTACCGAGAACATTATTGACATTAAGTTTGATTCAACAAACATTCCTGAGTGACCAGACCTTGGGCTCGATGCTGATCTCGAGTGTGTTGGATCCCGATTTGGCTGAAAGGCGAGAGACCAGAGGTAATCGCTGGACTGTGAGAGCTGAATTCGGGCACTCAGTACTGTCGGCACCACTGTGTAGGAGAAGGAAAAAGATGAGAAGAGGTCGTGTACATTAAGAGGAGGTAACAGTGACATCCTCTTGTAACAGTGAGATCAGGCCGTGTTCCTGTTGATGACTAGCAAAAGGCCGTTCTACCTGAAGGCAGGGTCAGTCCAGAGTGCTTGATGGGTCATAGCTTGATGACCCTTAATTATGAGTCACGTCTGCAGTCACCAGGGCAGCTGGGCTGCCGCGCACATGCCTTCTAGTAAGAACAAGAGGAAGATGGCACAGAGTGCCAGAAAGACCGTAGGATTCTTGAAGGCAAGGACCTCCTCCTGCCAAGTTTAGAGTTTCAAATTCCATTGAAGACAGACTTAATAAGAATTTCTGCACACTGGGGACTCCTAGAAACTGTTTGCTAGAGCCCCTGGCATTTATTAAACTAGTTTCAGGGAGCCACTACTAGACAGTCTAGTGTTAAGGAAGGATTATATTAAACCCATTGCAGGTTTCACTTGCAGGTAGTAAAAGGCACTTTGGCTATGTTAAGCAGAAAGGGGTATAATGTAGGAATTTAGGTGCTTATAAAAATACTTTTTTAATTAATTTATTTATTTTGCGGTACTGGAGATGGAAGGCAGGGACATTCTACCTCCAAGCTACACACCCAGCTCTATTTTCTATTTGTTATTTTGAAACAAAGGACCTCACTAAGTAGCTGAGGCTGTCCGCGAACCCAGATCTTCCTGTCTCAGCCTCCCAAATGCTGGGATTATAAAAACCATTTTAAAGCTATATGACAGGAATGTCGGTGAGCTTTCAGGAATAACTTTCAGAAAGCTACCAGTGGCAGCCAGGCGTGGTGGCGCATGCTTGTAATCCCCGCGCTTGGGAGGCAGAGACAGGAGGATCGCACAGGTTCGAAGCCAGCCACGCACGCTGGCTTAGGAGACCCTGTTTCCAAATAAAAAATGTAAAAATAGGTCTGGGAGTGTAGCCCGGAGGTAGAAGGGCTTCCAGGAACCCCAGTACCACCAAAAAAAAAAAAAAAAAAAACGAAAGCTACCAGTGGCATTTCTGTACTACAGTCAGGTAGAGGAGTTCAGAGTTCCCCACCAGAATAAGTAACTCCAGGAACGTATTCCTTTTAGCTGTGTTCCAGGGATTAAGGACCTGTGGGCCGAGGATGTAGCTCAGTGGTAGAGCGCTTGACTAGCATATGTGAGACCCTGGATTCAGTCCTCAGTACTACAAAAAACTAACAAAAAGCAACAAGGAACACCTGAGCTCTTGGCTTCAAGAATGTGTACAGTTAAAATTTAATCAAGAAGCCACCGCTGCATCTACTGACTCCAGAGCTCCAGCACATTTCCTAGAGCTGAGCAGAAGAAACAGCCTCCTGCTCCTTGCGTCTGAGCCCTGCACACCTACCGACTCGGGGGATCTGGTCCAGCGTGGCTGAGCTCGACGTGCGTCCCGTAGCCTCGGGCCTCAGCTCACCTGGGCAGCGCACACTTCTGCCTTTTAAGCCACTGATGGAGGCCTCTCACCGTCAAGGCCAAGTCATAGCCAGAAACCTAATTGCAGGGAGCCCAAGGACTTTGTTTGTCTATTTACTTACTAGCTTTTAAACGTTTCCAGTACTAGAAGGCACACTAGAAAGAGAATAGAATGGAGGTTGAGGGCAATCTGCTATAACCACAGAACCATTTACTAAATACTATGCTGGCATGAAGTGTTCCTTGGTTGCCAGAAATCCCCGTCAGCTTTCTGACATTCTTCACAATGACTACCTTATCCATTCATAATCTTCAGGTACTTTTTTTTCTTTTTTGGTACTGGAGATTGAACCCAGAGGTATTCTACCTCTGAGTTATACCTCAGGCCCTTTTTTATTATTTTGAGACAGGGTATCTCTAAATTCCTGAGGCTAGCCTCAAACCCACGATCCTCCTGTCTCAGCCCCCACGTATTGGATTACAGGTGTACACCACCACATCTGACATTCAGGGTTTCATTCTTCATACTTTGTTTCCAAATGTGGCTGCTGGCTTATCCTCACCAAGCCACTAAAATTGCCTTATAAAACTAGGGTTATGGCCAAATACAAGGAGCCATTCTTTCTAGGCCTTCTGTCTTTTCTTCCATATAACTTCTTTCCTATAACCGTACTCCTTCATTGATTGAATCGTATTAGCCTCTTTGTCATCTTCACTTCCTCCGCTTTTTCTTTCTCTCTTTCTTTCTCTCTTTCCTCCTCCTCCTGCTCCTCATTTTGCAGAACTGAGGTAGAAGGAGCATTCTACCTCCAAGTGTCTCTGCTTTTCTTAAGGGTTAATGTTTCTTAAGGTTTTGTCCTGGACCCTGCTTGCTCTCATACACTGGTTTTGATTACTGTGTCTATGCTAATAACTCCCAAGTTTGTCTTTATAGTGGACCTTTCTCTCCTTTATATCCAAATGCCTGTTGTTGTTTCCTTTTTGATGCTCCAGACACACCTGAGGCTTGACACAATCAGTATGGAACTCATCTTCCCCTCAGAACAGCCTCCGTCGTGTTTCTGTGAATGACAGCATTTTACCTCCTGCATAGCCCGGAAGGCTAAGAGTCATTGGCTCCTCGTTCCCCCATCTGCGTCTTATTTATCCAGGGTCTTAGCTTTGTCAGACCTGTCTACTTCTTTTCATCTTTCTTCTCCAGTCTTGCCTGGGCTACCATTTTCACCTAGATTACTTCAGTAGTCTTACCTTGTCCCTGTCCCAAGCATTTTCTGTGTTGTAGCCAGATTCTACCTCATGGCTGTTCAATTTTCTGTCTGCCCATTAGAGTAATCTCTGAGAACAGTGGTCATTTCTCTTTTGTCGTAGCCCAAATCACACAAATAATCTTATATTCAGTCAAAAAAGGAGTAGGAGCAAAAGGAGAAAAGAATGCATTGTAGAGATTACAGATAAATTGATATCATCTGAGTTTTTATTATATTGAGATTTTAAGAGATAAGATAAAATAATGAATAATTTGTTCAAGAAATTGAATTCAGGGCTTAGTAAATAGAGCTAATAGCAGTGGTGTAGAAGCTGTGTTCAAGGCAGAGCTTCTTGTATGCTACATGGCATTGTGATGTGCTGCAAAGAGGTTCTAGGAGAAGCCAGACAGAATTGGGACATCCGCATATAAACCCAGGTCTCATGCTAGATGTGGTGGCACACACTTGCGATCCCAGTGACTGCTTAGGCTGAGGCAGGAGGGTTGCAAGTTCAAGGCCAACCTGGGCAAATTTTCAAGGCCCTATTTCAAAATTTAAGGGGGAAAATTTTTTTTTTTAAAGGCTGGGGATGTAGCTCAGTGGTAAAGTGCCCCTGAGAGTTTGATTCCCCAGTACTGCGTGCGCTGGTGCACACACACAAACACACAAATCCAGGTTTCTGGCTCCAAAGTTTATGTTCCCCCTAGTAAATCCTGTTACTTTTTAAATGAAGATTAGCCAGGCATGGTGGTGCACACCTGTAGTATCAGTACTTGAGAGGCGGAGACACCTTATGTTCAGTCCCCAATACCAAAAGAAGAGATTTTGGCAACTGATGTCATTAATGTTTTAGACTTTCACTTTTAAATATGTGTGTGTGTGTGTGTGTGTGTGTGTGTGTGTGTGTGTGTGTGTGTAACTGGGGGGGTTGGAACCCAGAGGCTTTCTACCTCCAGGCTATACTCCCAGACCTATTTTTTATACTTTATTTGGAAACTGTCTAAGTTGCTGAGAGCCTCACTAAGTAGCTGAGGCTGGCTTTGAACCTGTGCGAGCCTCCTGTCTCAGCCTCCCAAGCATGGGGATTACAAACATGTGCCACCACACCCAGCTTCATTTTTAAATATTTTTAGGAGGAAACAAAGATACATAATTTCTTTTTTTTTTCTTTCTTTTTTTTTTTTTTTTTTTGTAGTATGGGGGATGGAACCCAGGAGCATTCTATCTCCAATATACCTCCCCAGCCCTATTTTTTTATTCTTGATTTTGAAACATGGTCTCACTGAGTTGCATAGGGACTCACTAAGTAGCTGAGGCTGTGTGCAAACCGTGATCTTCCTGTCTCAGCCTCCCAAATGCTGGGATTACAGGCATGCGCCATCATGCCTATCTAAAAGGTAATTTTATAATTGTATATATAATCTTAATTACATTAAGATCATTAAATGTAGTATACATAATGAACATGTAGTTATACAGTGGTATTAGCTTTGTTTCTAGAATGAATTTACTATGTATTTGTGATAAGAATTACTTTTTCAGTGTTTTTAGTGTTCTTTATGCTTTTATTGTTTTGATGTCCAGCCTCTCTACTCTTTATATGAAAATTTTAATTATTTAAATAAAAAAATCACAAGGTTCACCTTTATCAACTATAATTATTTCAAAACTTGTATACTTTGAATCTTAAAAGTGAAGGGTTTGTATTTTAATTATAAAAGCATCTAAATAACAGTTTATGTAAAGATTTTTGTTTTCCAGAAAGTTATATTCTTTTTTCTTAACTTTTAAGATCAGCCAAAGAGGCAGAAGACAAAATAAAGAAGGCGATAGAAAAGGGAGAGACTCTTCCTACAGAAGCCAGATTCGATTCCAACTGTATTACACCAGGTAAGTTCACGGGGGGATTCTGATAGAATTAACATACAGACTGAAAATTTATTTTTTCAAATGTATTTTTATTTTATTTATTTTGGTGTGGGGTTCCATTTGCTGCATTTTCCCACTTGTGTCTGCTTACAAGGTAGTTCGGTCACATAGAACATCAGTATTCCCATAAAGACCCATCTAGGGATTTTCAGATGTTGATGAGAGCAGGTGAGGGTAGGAATTCCAGGCCTATAAGGAACTTAGAAAATCTTTCCATCTTACTCCTACCATATATTGGTATGCAACAGACTCAGTAAGCGGTAATTTAACCAAGTTCATGTTGCCACTTTGTGGATTCATGATAATGAACCCATTCTCCTAGTCCAGAAAGTTTACTATTCTATTTTCAAAGGAGGTTCAGATTTCTGTGACTTTACGGAAAATAAATGTATCAATAATATGCTTACTTTAACTTTGTATGCCGCATCACACTGTATATTCTTAGGAGCTTTGGTTAGCATTATTACAGTCCTTGACTTAGAATAAAAATCTTAAAACCTAACTTTCCCATGAATTCTTTACTAGCAATAGTAATTTTTCTCTTTTGTTAAGTATCTTAGGTAAAGCCAGGCATGGTGGCACATGCTTGTAATCCTAGTACTTGGGAGGCTGAGACGGGAGAATTGCAGGTTCAGGACAGCCTCAGCAATTTGTAAGGCCCTCTGCAACTTAGTGAGACCCTGTTTCAATATAACGAATAAAATAGGGCTGGGGTGCAGCTTACAGTTAGCATGGCCCTGAGTTTAATCCCCATACCTCACGCGTGCGTGCACACACACACAAAGTGTCTTAGTCACACCAGTTTTATCTTGACTCTAGTTACGACAGACTGGTTTCCCTTTGACTATTGATCATCTGGACTTTTCCTAAAATATAGTCATTGCAGACTCAGCTTTCAGATTCATAATAATTTTTCAAATTAATAAGAGTTATAATTATTGGCAATCTAGTTGAAGCTGCATGCATGACAAGAATATTTCAGAATCAAGCAAAAGAAGTAGAGGTTGAGGTTTATTAGCATTCAACCTCTGCATTTGTGTAAGACTACTTGCAGCACAGGCCTCAGTCCAATTATAAAATTTCTTGACTTTCCTTTTGTGACATTGGTGTCACAGATTTATCTAGGATGACTAATGATACTTGACAGTTGTGATATTTATTAGAGAATGGTACACATTACTTGCCTTCAAGATAAGCAAGGTGGTTTTTAACCTTCTTTGACGATCTCATATCTAGCTATTTTTTTAGACATTCAGAGCTGATTATATGTTGTCACTGGGACCCGATGTCTTCATGTCTTTCTCAAGTTAACCTTTGTAAAATTTTTTATTTATAGGGACTGAATTTATGGCCAGGTTACATGAGCATCTGAAGTATTTTGTAAATATGAAAATTTCCACAGACAAATCATGGCAAGGAGTTACCATCTACTTCTCAGGCCATGAGGTTATCTTTTTTCTTTAATTTAAAGAAATTTTAGACATTTATTTAATATTTTGAAGCATAACATATAACTATACTTTTTTTAAAATATTATATTTAGACTCCCGGAGAAGGAGAGCATAAAATCATGGAATTTATCAGATCCGAGAAAGCAAAGCCAGACCATGATCCAAACACCAGACACTGTCTTTATGGTTTAGATGCTGACTTGGTAGGTATAACATTTGACATTATGAGCCTGTGCCATTGTAGGAGAATATGTGAGACTTAGTTTTATATAGGAAGCCTACTAGCTGTGGCAACAAATACAGATACATAATAATGATTCCTGTTTTTACCATTGCCAGAGTTCTAAAACAGTTGGGAAAATGAAATTTATTTATTCATTTACTTTTGCATAGGCTATGATCAGCTGGTCTCTAGTGTGCCTACAGACCTAAATCGACTTTAGTGCTGTGGATATTCTGCTAAGGTCACAGAAAGATTCAGCCAGTGGCCTTTAATACCTCCTAATCTGACAGTTCTGTACCCCAAATCACTTTTATTAGACTTTTTGTTATGGAACTTTTTATTATGGAAACTTCCAAGGTAAACAAAAATAGGCAAAATAATATAATGAACTTCTTATGTCCTTCACCTACTTAAATATTAATTTTTACTCCTATTCCTATTTATATCTTTCCTCTGCCACTCTGGGTCATTGAAGCAAATCCCAGGTCTTATGTCATTTAACCTACATATTTTTTATAATGTTTCTCTAAAGAAGTGTGGTTTTTAAAATTACTTAACCCCAATGCCATTATCCCACATAAAGTAAAAATTGACACCACTATTTAATAGACAGTATTCTCATCTTCCTAATTACATCATAAACAGTTAATTTTATTTTGTTGTTTGGCTCAGTATTGAAATAAAATAAACAATACATATTGCAAATGATTGATATGTTTCGCTAAGCCTTTGACTATTTTGAAGATTAGAATAATATGTAAGAAAATTATCTAAAAGTGCCTTTTCTATTTTTTTCTGAATTTCTATATACTAGAAGTATCCTGGCCTCCAAAAGAGCCCTGCGTGTTATCCTAACAAAGCTGCTATCTCTGTTTTCTAACTCATGTCCTCAGGGCAAGTAGAAATGTGAGAAAACCAAGAGAAGGTGTTGTGGGAAGAGGAGGAACAGAGTAGTAGTTAATAAAGGTCATGGGGGCTCTAAAGTGAACACTTTTTTCTTAGAAAAGTACAGTTACTTTGCTCAACACAGTGGCACATGCCTGTAATCCCAGTGACTCAGAAGGCTGAGGCAGGAGAAACATAAGTTGCAGACCAGCCTGGGTAGCTTTTACAGACTCTGTCTCAAAGTAAAATAAAAAGGAGGGGGAAGCCAGGAATGGTGGCTAGTGCCTATCAAACTAATAGTTGAGAGGCTCAAACAGGAGGATCGCAGGTTCAAGGCTAGCCTCGGCAACTTAGTGAGATTGGGTTTCAAAATAAAAAAACTTTTAAAAAAAAGGTCTGGAAGGGTAGCTCTGAGGTAGAATGACCCTGGGTTCAATCCCAGTAACAAAACAAAACAGAAAGCAAATGGCTGGAGCTGTAGGTCAGGAGTAGAGAGCACTTACTAGTGTGAGGCCCTGGACTGACCTCAGTACTGCCCCCAAATACATCATCCACTTCTTTCCTACAGATAGATGATATCTTGACACTTGTTTATTACTGTGATCGTTTTCTTACTGTTCTCTGTATAGAATTTTGATTGCTTTTGTCAGTCTGATACAACAAAACATGGGGAAATAGAAACATCTCACAATCATTTTCCACAGATCATGCTTGGATTAACAAGTCACGAGGCACATTTTTCTCTCTTAAGAGAAGAAGTTCGATTTGGTGGCAAAAAAACACAGAGGTAAATCATATGTATGTTAGAAAATAATGGAATGTAAGCCTGGAAAATAATTCTTTAACAGATATATAACCTGCAAATATTTTCTCTCGATCCTCAAACTCTGTTGATAGTGTCCTTTGATATACAAAAGTGTTTAATTTTTGGTAATTCAATTTATCTTATCTTTTATTGCCTGTGTTTTATAGGGTATTAGACAAGAAATCATTGGTAAATCCAATGTCATGAGTTTATCTTCTATGTTTTATACCTTTTTTGTTGTTGCTTTTTTTTTTGGCAGTACTGGGAATTGAACACAGGGTATCGCACAGGCTAGGCAAGAGCTCTACCACTGAGCTACACATTTAGCCCTGAGCTTTAAATGTTTTGTGCACGTGTGGAACTGAGGATTGAACCCAGGAATGCTCTGCCGCTGAGCTACACCCCTACCCTTTTTTTTTTTTAACTTTGAAGTAGGGTCTTATTAAGTTGCTGAGGTTGGCCTCGAACTTGGAATCCTCGTATCTCATCCTCCCAAGTACTGGGATTACAGGCATGTGCCACCACACCCCCCTGAATTGTATAGTTTTAAGTTTTACATTTAGATCTTTGATCCATTTTGAGTTAATTTCTTTACATGATACAAGGTAAGGGTCCAATTCCATGTTTTTGCATGTGGATATCCAGTTTCCTCAGCAGTAGTTGTTGAAAAGACACTCCTTTCCCTACTGAATGTCTTAGTGCCCTGGTTGAAAATCATGTGATCATATATGCAAGGCTTCAATTTTTGCGCTGTTTGTTCTGTTCCAATGACTTGTGTGTCTGTCTTTATGCCAATACCATGTTTTGATAAATGTAGTTTTGTAATTATTGTTGAAATCAGAAGAGTGAAAGCACCAACTTCATTCATCTTTTTCAAGATTGTTTTTTAGGCCGAGACGGGATCACAGGTTTGAGGTCAACCTCAGCAAATTAAATAAGGTTCTCCTCAACTTAGTGAGACCCTGTTTAATTTAAAAAAAAACTAAAATAAGGCTGAGGGTGTAGCTCCTAGATTCCATCCTCAGTGCCCCCCCCCCTCTCTCTCTCACACACACACACACACACACACACACACACACACACACACATTGTCATTGTCATCTAGTCTAAGTCTTCTGAAGTTCCATATGATTTTTAGGATAGAGTTTTTGTTTGTTTCGTGGTACTAGAGGTTGAACCATAGGCACTCTGCCTCTGAGCTAAACCCGCGAGCCCTATTCTTTTTATTTGATACTGAGTCTCGCTAAGTTGTCAAGGCTGGTCTCAAACCTGTGGCTTCTCCTTTCTCAACCTCCCAAGTGCTGGAATGATAGTTGTGCACCATGGTGGCCCACTAGGATGTAGAACACATCTCTGGGGCTTTGCTAGGGATGACACTGAATCTGTAGATCCTCTTTGGCATCTTTGGATTAAGTCTTCTAATCCATTAATGGAAGATGTCCTTCCATTCCTTTCATGTCTGTCAACATCAGTTTTTACTTGTCATTGTATATAAATCTTAGCTCCTTGGTTCAGTTTATGATTATGTATTTATTGTTTTGGACAATGTTATAATAACGGAATCATTTTTTTACTTTTCTGATTGTTCTTTGGTAAATAGAGATATGGCTGCTTTGGAGCAGGATTGAGCTTATGCCTAAAGATTTGCTGAATTCGTTCTTCATCCCTGATTGTGTGTGTGTGTGTGTGTGTGTGTGTGTGTGTGTGTGTGTGTGTGTGTAGTCTATGGGGTTTTCCACATGAGGAATCTGCCATCTGTAAATAGATTTAATATTCTTCCTTTTCAGTTTCAATATTTTTTCTTTGTTTTTTTATGGTACTGAGGATTGACCCAGGGAGATTCTACCTCTGACCAACACCCTCAGCCCTATTTAATTTTTTATTTTGAAACAGGGTCTCACTAGGTTGCTAAGAGTCTTGCTAAGTTGCCGAGGCTGGTCTTGAACCTGCAATTCTCCTGTCTTACCCTCCCAATACTGTGATTATGGATGTGTGCCATACCTGGCTCCAAAGTTGTTTTTTTTTTTTTCTTTCTTTTTTGCGGTACTGAGGATTGAACCCAGGGGCATTCTACCTTTGAGCTACACCCCCAGCCTCATTTTTTATTCTTTATTTTGAAACAGGGCTTAGTACGTTGGAGAGGGCCTCACTAAGTTGCTGAGTCTGGCCTTGAACCTGTAATCTTCCTGTCTCAGCTTTCCAAGTATGCCCGGCTTTGTTTTTATTAACTAATTGCTCTGGTGTAGCTGTGGAGTAGCTGTGGTGAAGAAGACATCACTATCTTGTTCCTTGACATTAGGGGCAAGCTCATTTTTGAAGAAGGAAAGCTTTTAGTTTTGAGTATAACATTAACTGGGTTTTCATAAGTGCCCTTTAGCATAATAAGGAAATACCCTTTTAACCTTATTTTGCTAAATATTTTTATCATGAAAGAATATTGAATATTGTCATTTTTTTCTGCAAATTGACCATGTGCCCCCCCCTTTGTTTTGTTAATGTGGTATATAACATTCATTAATTTTCTTTTGCTGAACTGCATCTGTGTTTTGAGGATAATCTTGCTCATGAATGGTATATAATCTAATATCCTCTCAATCTCTCATTGTATTCTCACTTATAGTTAAGTTTGGATAAAATACATATCACTCCTGAGAGGGGGGAGAGGTGTTCTTGCTTCACCATTGTGGCCCTAGACACGCTGCAATACACATAAAAATATGTACTTACCCTTACTCTGCACCTCCTGCCAATAGCCAGCTTTAAGTAGGCCAGATCCCACTGCTTCCTTGTATTTATTATATATTATATGGCTTTTGAATTCTGAGAGTCCTTCCAGAGAAAGCATAATGTAAGATAAATTTTTGAACTTTTTCACCTATTATAATTGCATTTTTCTGTGTCTGGGGATGGAACCCATGGGGCCTTCTACCTCCAGGCTATACCCTTTACCCTATTTTATTTAATTTTTATTTTGAAACAGTCTGACTAAGCTGGGTGTGGTGGCGCACGCTTGTAATCCCAGCATTCAGGAGGCTGAGACCATAGGATTGCAGTTCGCGGACAGCCTCAGCTACTTAATGAGGCCCTCTGCAACTCAGTGAGACCTGGTTTCAAAATAAAGAATAAAAAAAAAAAAAGGCAGGGGATGTGGCTCAGAGTTCAAATGCCCCTGGGTTCCGTCTCCAGACCCGCAAAAAAAAAAAAAAAAAAAAAAAAAAAAAAAAAAAAAAAACCAGTGAGGAGGGTCTCACTAATTTGCTGTTAAGGAGGGTCTCACTAATTTGCTGAAGCTGGTTTTAAACTCATGATCCTCCTATCTCAGCCTCCCATGCACCACTATACCCGGCTTTATAATTGCATTTTTATGTTAAAATACCTTGCAAGTTTTATATAAATTATATGCTTTAATTATAAGACTTAACTATCTCCTAATAATAGTTTTGATTTAAGCTTTGCTACATTTTTAAACTTGGACCTTAAAAATATAATTAACTCTATTTTAATCATCTGATTGATTGTAGGGTATGTGCACCAGAAGAAACCACATTTCACCTCCTGCACTTGTCTTTAATGAGAGAGTATATTGACTATGAGTTTTCAGTATTAAAAGTAAGTAGTATAGATGTGAACCAGGGTTTTATATGCAGAATTTTCTACAGGAGCTCACTTTGTTTTTCATGTTGCCATAGGAAAAGATCACATTTAAATATGATATTGAAAGAATTATAGATGATTGGATTTTGATGGGATTTCTCGTTGGCAATGATTTTATCCCTCATCTACCTCATTTACACATTAATCATGATGCACTGCCTCTTCTTTATGGAACATATATTACCATCCTGCCAGAACTTGGGGGTAAGAAATATTTAAAATTCATTTGAAGCTACTTTAATTTAGTACAATGTACAATTATAATACACCATTATTTTTTTTAATTTAGTACCAACTTTCCCTAAAAATGTCACTAAGTTGATTAGATTGTTGCATGCACAACTAAAGTCGGAGAACACCGGGGCTTTCTGTTAGCCTAAGATGCCAAGCAGTGAAGTTGTCACTTGTAGTGATTTCCAGGAGAAAAACAGACCAGAGTTAAGGAACTCACTCACTAATATCTAACGAATCTTCACCTTTAGTTTACGAAGAAAACCAGCAGAGCTTACTAGTTTCACTTAATTCTTTTCATATTTAAGGGTAAGGAACTCAGCTGTTCTGAATGGATATGCATGATAATATTTTTTATGTAAAATGGAAAATTGACAAACAGTAGTAATGCTGCAAAAACCAGACAACAGGATAGCCAAACATTAGTTCTCTTCCTCAGTTAGCATATCAAATTGGATGATCTGGACAGATTCCAAAGTATGTTTTAAATAATTATTCCCAAAAGTTGGAAAAGTGAAAGGATTATTATTATGTAAACCTGGAATTTCTTATATTTTGCCTCAGTTTGTACATATTGCATATTATAGTTACATAAAGCTTTTAGAAATTAAGGCTGCTTTGTGCCAGGCATGGTGACACATGCTTGTAATGCCAGTATTCGGGGGCTGAGACAGGAGGATTGCAAGTTTGCAGCCATCCTCAACTACTTGATGAGGCCCTCTGCAACTTAGTGAGACCTTGTTTCAAGAATAAAATATGAGGCTGGGGGTATAGCTCAGAGGTAGAATGCCCCTGGGTTCAATCCCCAGTTCTGCCACAAAAAAAAAAAAAGAAAAGAAAAGAAAGAAAGAAAGAAATTAGGACTGCTTTGTATGTAGTCCAAATTATGTTTTTTATCTCATCAGTAGAAAATTTATGTTTAGCAATTTGTGGAAAGAATTTAGTATAATTATTTAGAAAAAAATGTCATCCTTAGCCGGGCGTGGTGGCGCACGCTTGTCATCCCCGCGCTTGGGAGGCAGAGACAGGAGGATCGCGCAGGTTCGAAGCCAGCCGCGCGCGCTGGCTTAGGAGACCCTGTTTCCAAATAAAAATGTAAAAATAGGTCTGGGAGTGTAGCCCAGAGGTAGAAGGGCTTCCAGGAACCCCAGTACCAAAAAAAAAAAAGAAAAAGAAAAAAATGTCATCCTTTAATACAGATTTGGATTTTGTTCCTTTTAGGTTATATTAATGAAAGTGGACATCTCAACTTACCTCGATTTGAGAAATACCTTGTGAAACTATCAGATGTAAGTAACTATAAGTTTCTGTTTTCCCGTCCCAAGTAGTTATAAATGGCCAACAACCAGTTAGATAAAGCCAGAAGAAAAGATTTTTCAAATCTATTGCAATTGCTCATTAGCCATCGTCTAAATTAATACTAGTTCTAGTTGCATTTTATGCCACAGAAATAGTCATTGTTAAAAGTTTGGTTTGCATTATTTCAGATGTACTTAAATAATATTTAAACGAATGTAATTGCGTTTGCAGTTTGATCGGGAGCACTTCAGTGAAGTTTTTGTGGACCTAAAGTGGTTTGAAAGCAAAGTTGGTAACAAGTACCTCAATGAAGCAGCAGGTGTTGCAGCGGAAGAAGCCAAGATCTACAAGGAAAAGAAAAAATCAAAGGTGTCCATTTTTTTAGGTGTCCTTTCCTTTTTTAGCTGTAAAGGTAAAACTGATATTTCTTGTTTCTCTTTTTTCTTCCTATGATTTTAGAGTTGTCTCATTTTACTTTCCTTTCTTCTTTTCTATAGACCTCTAAAAATGTGTTTTGGTTTCTTTTCTCTAATTCTGTGATTTAGATCTAGTCCTTAAAAATCAATTTCTTCTTCATTACCCTTGAAGAAGAACATTGTTTTAGCTTTGCTCTTCCTTTCTATTAATAGTGTGGAAAGCATTTGTAAATATAAGAGCCTAGAAAATTGAGTTATTGTTTAAACCATGTTATTTACCCGGGCGTGGTGGTGCACGCTTGTAATCCCAGCATTTGGGAGGCTGAGACTGGAGGATCACGGTTCGTGGACAGCCTCAGAGACGTAGTGAGGCCCTCCGCAACTTAGTGAGACCCTGTTTCAAAATAAAGAATAAAAAATAGGGGAGGGGGTGTAGCTTGGAGGTCGAATGCCCCTGGGCTTCATCTCCAGACCCACACACAAAAAAAAATTTTATTTAAAAACAATAGACCGATGAACTCATTTTTTAAACATGGACATTTATAGCATTTAATGTTGTGAGACATTGACTAGATTAGTGATTTTTCTCTAGAAATGATTTATATATAAAATTATACAAAATACAGCAATAAGAAAAAGTTATTAATAATATGTAATATCTTACAACTATTACTTGCTTGATGAATGATAGACTCATTTAGAGTATGTTAGTGCCTGCGAAACATCTCTATTAAGCTCTAAAGACTGTCTTTGTAGCTGGTATTACATTGGTATTCCTGGTATTTGGGATAGAGGAGAATTGCAGATTCAAGGCCAGCCTCAGCAGCTTAACAAGACCCTATCTCAAAATTAAAAAAAAAAAAACTAAAATGGGCTGCTGGGGATTCAGTTCAGTGGTGGAATACCCCTGAGATAATCCCCAGTAACACACACACACACACACACACACACACACACACACAGCCTTTATTTGGGTTAGCTTGAAAAAGACACGTATGACATTTTCTTCAGCCTATTCATAACTGAGGCATCTCAGTGAGTTTCCCACACTCTCCCACTGTACTGCTTCTGTTTGGTCACAGCCCCGCTAACCCTTGCTCCGGGAGGGGCAGCTATCCTGGCTTTCTCTAGGATGGCCTCATGACTTAATTCATCCTCAGTGGAGCCTCACAGTAATCAGTCCCCGTTCCGCCTGTGTGTTTTTTCCTAAGAAATGGACTTGGCCACTTTTTCGGAACCTCTGTGTGCAAAACCTAAATGTCAGTAGTCCTTTTTTTTTTTATTTTTGGTCTGCCTTAGCTGAGTCTTTAAACTTCACCAGTCTTCCAGGCATGTGTGGGTAACATTAGGGAGACTGCAGGCACACGAAGTAGGCTGAGGCTGTAGGTTGGATGGAACTAACGGAAGTCACTGACAGAAGCTAGACAATCCGAACACAAAGGAAAGGATTGAGCTCACAGTGGAAGAAAAGCAGGAGCAGGATGTGAAGGCTCTGGGAAGAGAGAGTTAGAGAAAACAGCTGTCGCATGAAACAGAGATGAAGATGTGGGAGATATAATAGAGTCTTAGGAATGGCAGGGTCCAGCCAGGCCAGTGACTCACCTGGAGTCCAAGGGCTCAGGACGGTAGGACCAGAGAATCCAAGGTTTGAGGCCAGCTTTAGCAAGTGAGCAGGAGTCTGTTTAAAAATAAGAAATAAATAAAAAAAGAGCTAGTGGCTGGGCATGGTGGTGCACGCTTGTAATCCCAGCATTCGGGAGGCTGAGACAGGAGGATCGCGGTTCACGGACAGCCTCAGCTACTTAGTGAGGCCCTCTGCAACTCAGTGAGACCCTGTTTCAAAATCAAGAATAAAAAATTGGGCAGGGGGTGTAGCTCATAGGTCAAATGCCTCTGGGTTCCATCCCCAGACCCGCAAAAAAAAAAAAAAAAAAAAAAGAGCTACTGGTATAGCTCAGGAGTAGAAGGCCCTGAGATTTGATCTCTGGTACCATTAAAAAAAAGAGAGAGAGAGAGAATGGCAGGATTCAGAGATATAGGAAATAAATATTTTAACTGTTGAATTCAAATGTAAACAAATCATGTTAACAGTAGCCCAGTATTTGATAAGTTAAAGATGATAAAATTGACAAATAAAAAGACCTTCCAGATTATTTACTTTCTTTCTGAGTAGTCTTGATGTATAATTTACATACACTTAAAATTTTTTGAGTGACCTGACTTCTAAGTTCTACATAGTAAAAATGTATGAGTACATAGCTTTAGAAAATAATGGATAACCAAGACCATTTTCTTTTCTTTTCTTTTCTTTTCTTTTCTTTTCTTTTCTTTTCTTTTCTTTTCTTTTCTTGGTACTATGAATTGGAGTCAGGGGAATTCTACCTCTGAACTATACCCCTTCCTCTTTTTTTAATTTTGAAACAGGCTCTTACTAAGTTGCTACCTGTGTCTCACTAAGTTGCTGAGGCTGGCCTCAATGTGCCATCTTCCTATTCCCAGCCTCCCACGTACTGGAGTTACAGGTATGCGCCACCGCATCCGGCTACGTACTATTTTTAAAATAAGCTTTTACAGAATGTTCTTTAAGGATCATTTCAGTTATTTTTAATATTCTTCAAATCTCCCTTGTAAGTGCCTCCCTTTGAAGTCTATATCACCATTCACTTTGTGATGATTCCTACTTTCTCTAGGGCCAAGAGAATTCTGTGTGTTGGGCTGCTTTAGACAGAAATGAAGGTGAAGTGGCAGCTTCCAAAGGTGGGTGCAGACTCCCCCTGGACGGGCCATTTCAGTGACAGAATCGTTATTGTACTTTCCTTTATTAGTGCTACTTCAGTAATATAATATGGGAACAGATGTCCTGTGAAGCTGTAAGCATCAACTTTGATATGCATTTATCAAAGCATTAGATGGAAAATAAGAATATTCATAATTGTCAGTTATCTTTCTGGCTTTTTTTCACAGATAATTTAGAAGATGAGACTGAAGATGATGATCTATTTGAAACCGAGTTTAGACAATATAAAAGAACATATTACATGACAAAGATGGGAGTTGACGTAGTATCTGAGTACGTTTTTGCCAATTCTTTTACATGAAAGTAAAAAAGGTTAGATGTGCAGGTTCTTCAAAAAAAAAAAAAAAAACATAATTTTAACAAAATAGTGGGAGAGAAAGATTTTTTGTTTTCAAAACCTATAGTAGCCGGGCGTGGTGGCGCACGCTTGTAATCCCAGCATTCGGGAGGCTGAGACCCGGAGGATCGCGGTTCGCGGACAGCCTCAGCTACTTAGTGAGGCCCTCTGCAACTCAGTGAGACCTGGTTTCAAAATAAAGAATAAAAAATAGGGCAGGGGGTGTAGCTCGGAGGTCAAATGCCCCTGGGTTCCATCCCCAGACCCGTTAAAAAAAAAATCTATAGTAGATTTTAAGCTGGGCACAGTGACACATGCCTCTAATCCCAGTATTTGGGAGGCTGAGACAGAGGATTGCAGATTCAAAGCTAGCCTCAGCAACTTACTGAGGCTTTCACCAACTTCGGGAGACCCTGTTTTGAAATAAAAAATAAAATAGGTCTAGGGGGTTTACTCAGAGGTAGAATGCCCCTGGTTCAATCCCTAGTACCACACACACACATAAAAAGCGTACCTCCCAGAAATAAGACAATATAGAATTTCTAAGTGACAGCTGCTTTTAATTTAGGGTTCTTTTGTTTGGGTAAGTTGAAGATCTATTTTACCCTAACCTTGAATAGTGGCATTTGGTTTCTGAGAAAGAAGGAATTAGAAGGAAATCTTGCTCAAAAGATAATAGCACTTTTCAAAGGGTGTTCTTACTACTCTAACCATTTTTCAGAACTTCCTTATTTATTCCCATCCCATTCCCACTATTTAAGAGACTGATAGTTGCACTTTATAGAAAGTATTATTGGCTGTTGTAGGTTTCCAGAGTGGGTGATATGGGATGTACGGCAACAAAATGTAGATACATAAAAGAAGGAAAATTTGTCACTGAATCTTTCTGTGTATTCATTCAAAGAAGGTAGGTTTCCAGGGTGTGTTGAGGAGTTTTGTTTTCTTTTGAAAGGGGGACGGTGAACCGAATATAAGTTAAGGAGTCTGACTAAATCTTCAAACCTTAAGCCAAACGTGTAATATGTTGACTGGTTAAATATGCACAGAAGGGGCTGGGCGTGGTGGCACACGCTTGTAATCCCCGCATTCGGGAGGCGGAGACCGAACAGCCTCAGCTGCTTAGTGAGGCACTTCGCAACTCAGTGAGACCCTGCTTCAAAAAATATAAAGACTAAAAAGTAGGACTGGGGGTGTTGCTCAGAGGTAGAATGCCCCTGGGTTCCATCCCCAGTACCACAAAATAAATAAATTAATAAATAAATAAATAAATAAATAAATAAAAAGAAAGACTAAAAAATAGGGCTGGGGATGTAGCTCAGAGGTAACAATGCCCCTAAGTTCCATTCCCAGTACCACACACACAAAAAAAATATGTACAGCAGGTTTAATTCTTGATAGCATAGGAAAACTGTAAAACAAACCTTTCATGTGACAGTATGGAATATGTTAATGTATTTTGCAGTTTCTTTTATTATAATTTTAATGTATTGTAATGTTTGGCTAATTCATTGATTAAATTACCTAACACATGAGGTAAAATATAGAATCAGTAGATATGATCTGAAGAAATTATCCTATTTTCAATAAGTTTTCATTAGATACTCTCTGAAGAAATTAGCCTTTAATAAATAATGTTTTAAAGGAAATACTCCCTTCTTTCATCAGTGATTTTCTGGCTGATCAAGCTGCATGCTATGTCCAGGCCATACAGTGGATTTTGCACTATTACTATCATGGTGTTCAGTCCTGGAGCTGGTAAGAACACTTTTTTAAAAAAATATTTCTACTAGAATCGTTTTTAGGCTTTTTTCTTTTTATTTCTACTTAAGGTAATGTTTTTAAAGATTCATGCAAGCTAGCGAGGCTTAGCATATAATCCCAGTACTTGGGAGGGTACGACAAGGCTGTCACAGGTTGAGGCCAGCCTCAGCGATTTAGCAAAACCCTCAGCAACCTTGTGAGTTCCTGTTTCAAAACAAAACAAAAACAAATAGGGCTGGACGTGTAGCTCAGAGATAGAGTGCTCCTGGGTTTAATCCCCATAACGAAGGAAGGAAGGGAGGGAGGGAGGGAGGGAGGCCTGGAAGTATAGCTTGGAAGTAGAATTCCCCTGAGTTCAACCCTTAGTATCAAAAAAAAAAAAAAATCATATTACCAAGTTAAACAAAATACAGATAATCTCTTCTGAAATAAAAATATTTTACAAGACTTCTACTAAGAGAGATGTGTCTAGCACTAGCAGATGACCCGTAGGAAAAGATCTTTGCTAATCTAATGACCTAAACTTCTGTAGACGAGTCAGCTGGAAGTGTGGCTCAGGTGTGAAGGACTTCCCTCCCATGCAGGAGGTTGCAGGGTTAATCTCCAGGTCCACAAGGAAAGGAAGGGTTAAGTATGACAGAATCTTTGTCTGGTTGATACTTATGAGTATAATGCATTCATTATATTCTCTACATTTTTGTGTATTTGTAAAGAAAATTCTCAGAAATAACTTTTGAAAGATGGACTATTTCTGTGTTAGGCTGGCAGGGTAAGGAAGAAAGGATTAAGGAATTATTTGCTTTTACTGGAAATTCACCATTTCTTAGACTCTCTATTCCAGCAAATCCCAACTACATTTTAAGACCATCCACCAAAATAGAAAAATAACAAGCCAAAAAATGATACCGTGAATAATGACCAAGGTGATGTTATACCTCTCTTTTGTTTTGAAAGCACCTCTCCTAGGCTGTCTTTCAGAGCACAATCCAATGACAATTCAGTGCAAATTAATGTCCCATGAATTATGGTTTTATATACTAACAGCCATTGGAAAAAATTTACAGTCACTAAGTGGAATCTTACGGCTTCCAACAGCAATCTAATAAATTCTTTGCCATTTTTTTAAGAGGGTTAGTGTAAAATATTCCTGTTACATTTCCAGGCATAAGGCCACACACTTGAAAAGCATGTTCTCATATAATTTTTACTACTATTTAAAAAAACAATTCTAGCTGGGCGTGGTGGCGCATGCTTATAATCCCAGCATTCGGGAGGCTGAGATAGGAGGATCGCTGTTCGCAGACAGCATCAGCTACTTAGTGAGGCCCTCTGCAACTCAGTGAGCCCCTGTTTCAAAATAAAGACTAAAGGGGAGGGGGTGTACCCCGGAGGTTGAATGCCCCTGAGTTCCATCCCCAGACCCACCCAAAAAAAAATAATAATTCTCCTTATTACAGATGAAGAAATTAAGGCTAAGAAAGGTTAAGTAATCGTCCCAAGACATGGTGCACCCCAGAATCAAGCCCAAGCTTATCTGATTCCAAAGTCTATATATTTTACATAATTCCACATGCCATTCTGCCTCTTAAACTTTCCCATCCTTTTTAATTATGGAATAATAATTATTATCCCAATAACAGAATATAAATTTTTTTCATTATCCAGAGCCAAACAGAGCATATTGAAAAAATTTTTAATGTGTGTTCAAAGCTTTATACATCAGGTGTGGTAGCACGGGCCTATAATCCCAGTGCTCGGGAGGCTGAGACAGAAGGATTGCAGGTTCAAAGCCAGCCTCAACAACTTAGTGAGGCTTTCAGCTACTTTATAAGACCCTGTTTCCAAATTAAAAATAAAAAAAAATAAGGGCTGGGGATGTAGCTCAGAGATAGAATTCCTCTGGGTTTAATTCCTACCATCACACACACACAAAAAAAGCTTTATTAAAATATTTATGCCAGCCAGGCGTGGTGGCACACACTTGTGGTCTCAGCACTTGGGAGGCTGAGACAGGAGGAATCGGAATGTTCTGATAAAGGCTCCTGAGACCAGGAGTGAGAGACCAGCCTGGGCACAGGGTGAGAACCTTGTCAAACCAAAACACACCGAGCGTGGTGGTGGCCTGCATCTGTAACCCCAGCACTCGGGAGCTAGACAGGAGGATCGCAGGCTTGGGGCCAGCCTCGGTCACTTAGTGAAACCAAGTTTCAAAGTTAAAAATATAAAGGTCCAGAGATGTAGCTCAGATAGAACATCACTAGGTTCAATCCCCAGTAGTACCACAACAAAAAGCGTTACGTGATATACTTCCTTCAATTACCTAAAAACCTAGTTTTAGAAAGGTGTAACAGCAGCCGGGCATGGTGGCGCATGCTTGTAATCCCTGCGCTTGGGAGGCTAAAACAGGAGGATCACACACGTTTGAAGCCAGCCTCAGCTACTGAGTGAGGCTCTCAACAACTTAGTGAGACCCTGTTTCCAAATAAAGTATAAAATAGGTCTGGGAGTGTCGCCCAGAGGTAGAAAAGTCTCTGGGTTTCACCCCCAGTACCACATACAGAACACACAAAAAAAGAATGTGTAACAGCACTTTTTAAAATAAGGAAATATAATACTTAATGCCATCACAGTACTTACATTTTCCAACACTGCTGATTTCTTATATTCAGATGGTCAAATTATGGTGCTATTTAATTTATCTTTAAAATTTTTACTTTGTGTTGTTGGAATATAAAAAATATATATTTAATATTGATCTTTTTCTAAAGTTTCCAGTTTAAAACTCATTTTATTTTATAGGTTTTACCCCTATCATTATGCACCTTTCCTGTCTGATATTCGAAACATCAGTGCCCTCAAAATCCATTTCGAATTAGGAAAACCTTTTAAGCCATTCGAACAGCTTCTTGCTGTACTGCCAGCAGCTAGCAAAAATTTACTCCCTACCTGCTATCAGGTGAGTTTTATAATTGAGTGTTTCTATGTTCTTTTTGATATTGAAGAATTTCTCATCCAAATATAGAAACAATAATCCCCAAATTTATATATTAGACGAGCATATTTATTTTCATTTTAAGTATAATATTTCTTTTCTTTGTGTGTGTGGTCCAGGGGATTGGAGTCAGGGGCCTTCCACCTCCTCCGACCTAAAATTGCAGCCCTATTTTATTCTTTATTCGGAATCAGGGTCTCATTAAGTTGTGGAGGGCCTCACAAGTTGCTGAAGCTGGCCTGGGATTCTGCTGTCTCAGCCTCACAAGTACTGAGATTATAAGCATGTGCCACCACGCGCAACTTTAAATGTAGTATTTTCTTTTTTTTTTTTTTTTACTTGGCACTTGGGATTGAACCTAGAGACATTCTACCTCTGAGCTACATTTTAGCCCTACTTTATTTTCATTTGAAAATAAGGTCTCACTGGGTTGATGAGAGTCTTACTACTTGCTGAGACTGTTCTTGAACCTGTGATCCTCCTATCTCAGCCTCCCAAGTACTGGAGTTACAAGCATATGCTACCACATCCAGCTTAAATATAGTGTTTCTTGAAAGTAGTTCCTTGATTTAAAGATGGCTTTGTTTTAAAAATGCAAAATATCAAAGCAGGCGTGGTGGTCCACACTTGTAATCCCTGCGCTTGGGAGGCAGAGACACAGGTTTGAATTACACAGGTTTGGATTACACAGGTTTGAAGCCAGCCGCGCTGGCGTAAGAGACCCTGTTTCTAAATATAAAAAAGTATAAAATAGGTCTGGGAGTGTAGCCCGGAGGTAGAAGGGTTTCCAGGAACCCCAGTACCACCAAAAAAAAAAAAAAAAAATGGAAAATATCTCTCAAAACCATTCAAAGTCTGCCTTCATTTTTAGCCTAGGACTGGGGTTGTAGCTCAGAGCTAGAATGCCCCGGAGTTCAATCCCCTCATCACACAAAAAGAAATAATTTTATAGTTGAAAATAAAATTTATCAAGTATATTACAACACATCTAAAATTATAAAAATTTAGTTTGCTTAGAAATTTTAAAATGTAGCCGGGCGTGGTGGCGCACGCTTGTAATCCCCGCGCTTGGGAGGCAGAGACAGGAGGATCGCGCAGGTTCGAAGCCAGCCACGCGCGCTGGCTTAGGAGACCCTGTTTCCAAATAAACAATGTAAAAATAGGTCTGGGAGTGTAGCCCAGAAGTAGAAGGGCTTTCAGGAACCCCAGTACCACCAAAAAAAAAAAAGAAGAAGAAATTTTAAAGTGTAGCATGTGAGTAAATGTTATAAATACATTAATTAAAGCTGTATTAATGTTAGTTCTGATACTTGTATTTTACTATTTTATCTTCACAGCATTTGATGACCAGTGAAGACTCTCCTATTATAGAATATTATCCACCGGATTTTAAAACTGATCTTAATGGAAAACAACAGGAATGGGAAGCTGTGGTCTTAATACCTTTTATTGATGAGGTCAGTGCATGAAATGGTACAAACACATACATTCCTTTTGGGTGGTACTAGGGTTGAACCCAGGCACACTATACCACTAAGCTATAGCCCCCTTTTAAAATTTTCCTTTTGAGGCAGAGTATCACTGAGTTGCACAGGCTAGTCTCATATTTGTGATCCTCCTCAGCTTCCCGGATCGCTAGGATTACAAGGGTGTGTCACTGAAAATCAGAGATGATTTCACTTAATTTAATGAGCAGTCAATTTTAATCACCATTTATGTTTTGCTAATGAGATTTAGCTACTGTCTTTCTTATGTGCATCAAGTTGGTGTACTAGATGTAAGAATGGAGTATATATACCAATATTACACAAAGTAAATAGACTTCAGAACAGGGAGTATTAAAAAAGGTAAAGAGTGGTATTTCAAATGATAAAAAGAGTCAGGTTAGTTCATCAAAATATAGGGGCTGGCTGGCCGGGCATGGTGGTGCACGCTTGTAATCCCAGTATTTGGGAGGCGGAGACCGGAGGATCGCAGTTCTTGGACAGCCTCAGCTACTTAGCAAGGCCCCTTGCAACTCAGTGAGATCCTGTTTCAAAAAATATAAAGACTAGCCAGGCGTGGTGGCTCACGCTTATAATCCCCGAGTTTGGGAAGTGGAGACAGGAGGATCGTGCTGGTTCAGAGCCAGCCTCGCTGGCTTAAGAGACTGTTTCCACATAAAAATGTTTAAAAATAGGTCTGGGAGTGTAACCCGTGGAGTGTATACTGGAGGTAGAAGGGCTTCCAGGAACCCCAGTACCACCAATATATATATATATATATATATATATATATATACCACCAAATATATATATATATATAAATATATATATATATTTGGTGGTATATGTATGTGTGTGTGTGTGTGTGTGTGTGTATATATATACTAAAAAATAGTAACCAGGGATATAGCTTGGATGTAGAATGCCCTTGGATTCCATCCCCAGTACCGCAAAAAAAAAAAAAAAAAAGATATAGGGGCTGGCCATAGTAGCATACATCTGTGATCACAGGATATGGAATGCTGAGACAGGATTACAGGTTCAAAGTCAGCCTTAGCAACTTAACAAGGCTCTCAGAAACTTAGCGATACCCTGATTTCCAAATAAAATATAAAATCAGTCTAGGGGTGTAGCTCAGAGGTAGAATGCCCCTGGGTTCAGTCTCTACACACACACACACACACACACACACACACACACACACACACAAAAATTAGGGATAGCTGGGTATGGTGGTTCCCTTCTATAATCCCAATACTGGGAGGCTGAGATACGATGATCACAGGCCACAGGTATGAGGTAAATGTGCCTCGATTCAATCCCCAGTCACACACACACACACACACACACACACACACACACACACACAGGAGCTGTGGGTAATCTCAATGGTAAAATGCTTTCCTAACATATGCAGAGCCCTGAAAAGAAGACGTAAAAATCCTAAATGTACCTCATAACATGAGTTTCAAACACATAAAACAGTATTTTCAGAATTCAGGGGGAAATAGGTAAATCCCCAATTAGAGTTGGAAATTTTAATACTTTTCTCTGAAGAGATGGTACCACAATTTAGAAAGTAAGGATAATGAAGATATTAACAATGCTATAGCCAGGCATGGTGGTGCACACTTGGAATCCCAGCATTCGGGAGGTGAAGACCAGAGCATCACGGTTCGCGGACAGCCTCAGCAACTTAGCGAGGCCCTTCGCAACTCAGTGAGACCCTGTCTCAAAAATAAAAATACTAAAAACTAGGGCTGGAGGTGTAGCTCGGAGGTAGAATGCCCCTGGGATCCATCCCCAGTACTGCAAAAAAAAAAAAGGGAAAAAATGCTATAACCTACTCAACTTCATTAATCCCAAGAGTAGGATTGCTAGATCAAACAGTACTATTTTAAATTTTATACCAACAGATACTATCCTCTTCAAGTGAAATGGTGCTGCACACTTGTAATCCCAGTATTTAGGAGAACCACAGATTTGCAGCTAGCCTCAGCAAATTAGCAAGGCCTTCCACAACTTAGTGAGACCCTTTTCAAAATAAAAATAAAATAGGTTTGGGGGTATAGCTGAGAGGTAGAATGCCCCTGGGTTCCATCCACAGGACCTTAAAAATAAGTAAGGAAGAAGAGGAAGAAGGGAGAGAGGAAGGTATGTGATGGAAAGCGCCAAACTGGACTACATGGTAACATTTTCAGAACTGAGAGATACTGATGAAACCCATTTTGCCTGGCAGGAATTATTACTCTAACTTAGATACTAGTAGCAGAAAAAGCTTCCTGTTAGATGTAAGCTTTTTGTCTCGCACACGCGCGTGCACACACACACACACACACACACACTGTGTGGAAACATGCATAGCTACATGTATATACAGACATCCTTTGTAGCTTAAGCATTTGTTAGGGCTTTTTTTTGTATTTATCTCTTTTTCTCAGGATGTTCTAGCTGATTTGTGTGTGGACAGGGGGTGGAAATTGGAAGGATGGGAAGCAAATGTGGTTTAAAGGCATTTTCTTTGCTCACAGTTCTGTAGATCAATACTTTGGGCTGAATTTAGCTGGTTGTTCTTTTGCTGATCACACATGAGGTCGCTCAACATTGCATCTTTATCTCAGCTGGAGCTGGTGTTCTGAGACGGCTTTACTTGTATGATTGGTTGCTGGTACTGGTAACTGAGGCTCCTCTCTATTGGCTCCTCACCCTCAGAGAGCCTAACCTAGGTGAATGCTCACAGTGACCTTGGATTCCAAGAAGGGTAGAAGTTTGCTTCCATTATATTCTTTTTCTTTTACTTTTACTTTTTTTTTCCCGCCGATACTGGGATGGAGCCCAGGGCCATTCGACCTCCAAGCTACACCCCCAGCCCTATTTTTTATTCTTTATTTGGAAACAGGGTCTCACTGAGTTGCAAAGGGCCTCACTGTAAATAGTAGCTGAGGCTGTCTGCAAACCATGATTCTACTTTCTCAGCTTCCCAAATGCTGGGATTACAAGCATGCACCACCACGCTCAGCTGTTATATTCTTTTGAATAAAGCAAGTCACAAGACCAACCCACATTTAACCCACTTACATTATCGTTACAATTCATATCTGAATTACTATGTTTTGAGGTACCTTTGACTCCATTTTTTAACACTGTTCTATTCTCATGGTTCTGGGAACTGAACATAAGAGTACATTGCCAGTGAGCTGCATCTCCAGCCCTGTTTCTTTTATATTTTAAGACAGTGAGTTTCCCAAGCTGTCCGTCGACTTGTGACCCACCTGCTTCAGGCTCCCAGACAGCCAGGAGTACAGGGTGTGCTACCACACCCTGCTAATATATATATATATATATATATATATATATATATATATATATATATATATTTTTTTTTTTTTTTTTTTTTTTTTTTTTTTTGGTGGTACTGGGGTTCCTGGAAGCCCTTCTATCTCCGGGCTACACTCCCAGACCTATTTTTACATTTTTTATTTGGAAACAGGGTCTCCTAAGCCAGCGCGCGCAGCTAGCTTCGAACCTGCGCGATCCTCCTGTCTCTGCCTCCCAAGCGCGGGGATTACAAGCGTGCGCCACCACGCCCGGCTGCTAAATATATTTTTAATTGTCACTATTCTCTTTGAAATTATATGAAATATATAAATTAATTTGGAAACATGGACATTGCTGTGCTACTGCAGAATTTGTAATGTAAGAGACTAATGCTATATGAATTATGATAAATTCATATTTAAAATTTTATTCTTAGGCTGGGGCCATACCTCAGTGGAAAGCACTTGCATTATACACATTTTTTTTTTTTTTTTTTTTTGCAGTACTGGGAATTGAACCCAGGAGCGTTCTACCTCCAAGATATAACCCCAGCCCTATTTTTCATTCTTTATTTTGAAACAGGACCTCACTAAGTAGCTGAGGCCAGCCACAAACCTGTGATCCTTCTCTCTCAGCCTCCCATGTACTGGGATTACAAGCATGCACCACCACACCTAGCTACAAAATTTGATTCACCACTGCTGTTTTTAGCTGTATTTCAGTGGCTACTGAGGACTTTGCAGCAGCATTCTGAGGTACTATAAAAAAGTGAAGAACTGTCACATTTTCTTGTAATGAAATAGGAAAGAGTTTCAGTAGATAAGATTTTATTTTTCAGCAGCACACGTAGTGATTCTAAATATGGAGGGAAAGTATTTATTCTGTATTTTGAAATTATGAAACTGAAGCCAGGCATGGTGGCACTGCTTGATTATAGGGACGCTTGTAATCCCAGTGCTTGGGAGGCTGAGATAGAAGATCACAGGTTCACTGGCTGGCCTCAGCAAGTAGTGAGGCCCTCCACAACTTAGTGAGATCCTGTTTCAAAATAATTTTTTTTAATGAGGCTAGGTTATAACTCAGAAGTAGAACACCCCTAGGTTCAATCGCCAGTAACACACACACACACACAAAGGAAAAAGAAAAGAAAAAGAAATTATGACACTGGGCGTGGTGGCACATACCTGTGACCCCAGTACTTGGGATACTAAGACAGGAAGAGTGCAGGTTCAAATTGAGGCCCTCTACAACTTAGACCCTGTTTCAGAATAAAAAGTAAAATAGGGCTAGGGGTGTAGCTCAGAGATAAACTGCCTCTGCCTGGTTTCAATTCCAAGTAATACACACATACAGACAGACAGACAGACAGACAGACATGAAATGCCTTTACTACTATCCTTTCTCTTCATTGTTTACATTCAGAAGCGACTGTTGGAAGCCATGGAGACATGTAACCACTCCCTCAAAACGGAAGAGAGGAAAAGAAACCAACATAGCGAGTGCCTAATGTGCTGGTATGATAGGGACACAGAGTTCACCTACCCCTCTCCATGGCCAGAAAAATTCCCTGCCATAGAACGATGTTGTACAAGGTAAGGTAATTTAGTCATTTTCAACAAATATTATGAATATCTATATGCAGAATTAACAAATAATTTGTGAAAAAGTCAGTTGGTAACTAATGATCCCGGTGTGGCACCACATACCTGTAATGCCGGCTGTTCCATAGGCCAAGGCCAGAGGATCACTTGAGCCAGAAGTCAGAACCTACAGCTTGGACAACATAGCAAGGCCCTGGATCAAAATGAAAACTGAACCAGGTGTGGTGGCACAAACCTGTATCCCAGTACTTGGGAGGTTGAGACAGGAGGATCATAGGTTTGCAGCCAGCCTCAGCAGTTTATTGAGGCCTTCTATAACTTAGCAAGGACCTATTTCAAAATGAAAAATAAAAGCCGGGCGTGGTGGCGCACGCTTGTAATCCCCGTGCTTGGGAGGCAGAGACAGGATCACGCAGGTTCGAAGCCAGCAGGAGACCCTGTTTCCAAATAAAAATGTAAAAATAGGTCTGCGAGTGTAGCCCGGAGGTAGAAGGGCTTCCAGGAACCCCGGTACCACCAAAAATAAATAAATAAATAAATAAATAAATAAATAAATAAATAAATAATAATAGCCAGGCATGGTGGCACGTGCTTGTAATCCCCGTGCTTGGGAGGCGGAGACAGGAGGATTGCGCTGGTTCTGAGCCAGCCTCACTGGTTTAAGAGACCCAGTTTCCAAATTAAAAATGTAAAATAGGTCTGGGAGTGTAGCCCGGAGGTCGAAGGGCTTCCAGGAACCCCAGCACCACCAAATAAATAAATAAATAAATAAATAAATAAATAAATAAATAAATAATAAAATAGGGCTGAGGATGTAGCTCAGAGGTAGAATGCCCCTGGGTTCAATCCACAGCACCAAAAAGGGCGGGGGGGGGGGACTGGGTTGTAGCACAGAGGTAGAATACTCCTGGGTTCAAGCCGGGCGTAGTGTTGCACGCTTGTAATCCACGTGCTTGGGAGGCTGAGACAGGAGGATCGCACAGGTTCGAAGCCAGCCTCAGCTACTTAGTGAGGCTTAGTGAGACCCTGTTTCCAAAATAAAATATAAATGGGTCTGGGTCTAGAGGTAGAAAGCCTCTGGGTTCCACCCCCAGTACCACCCCCCAAAAAAAAAAAAAAAAAATACTCCTGGGTTCATTCCTAATAGCACAAAAATAAATAAATAAATAAATAAATAAATAAATAAATAAATGCAAAACTTATTCTTGTGAAGTAGTCAAGAAAAAGTTGAAAAACTTATTGCATATATTTTAGTTTTAAATTAAACACCTTGTTTTATTTTCTAGGTACAAAATTATATCATTAGATGCTTGGCGTGTTGACATAAATAAGAACAAAATAACCAGGGTTGACCAGAAGGCATTATATTTCTGTGGATTCCCTACTCTGAAACACATCAAACATAAAGTCAGTGGCTATTTAATTCCGAATTTTTCCCTTTATTAAATGTGATGTAATGATAGAGAAATAATTAAAGTTAAATTCTTTGAATTTTTTTAAAGTTTTTTTTGAAGAAAAGTGGAGTTCAAGTATTCCAGCAAAGCAGTCGTGGAGAAAACATGATGTTGGAAATCATAGTGCAAGCAGAATCAGATGAACTTGTAAGTACTTCATTTATTTATTTATGAGGGGATTCTTATACATAGAACTTTGTACCAACCAAGGTGTCTACCAGAGAGGTATTGTGTGCTATGACTACAGAAGTTCATAGACTAAGGAAGGATAAAACTCGGGAACATTTACACAACTCAATGACAGTCTAAGAACCTGAGTAATTATAACACAGTGAGCAAAACTGTACTCCAGAATTTGGAAAAGGACTTGAATTGTACAAGCCAAAGGTTAAGTACAGATTTACAGATAGGAATAGCCTCGAGCTGGGCACAAAAGAACATGTTAGAAGACTAG
This sequence comes from Muscardinus avellanarius, assembly GCF_963383645.1. Classification (NCBI taxonomy): domain Eukaryota; kingdom Metazoa; phylum Chordata; class Mammalia; order Rodentia; family Gliridae; genus Muscardinus; species Muscardinus avellanarius. Next base: position 129,550,591 of record NC_137790.1, read on the forward strand.
AGAAGGGCAAAGGCATTCTAACTAGAAGAAATATCAAGAATGGGAAATTTTAGTAAAAAATAAATGTGATACACTGTCTTATTCTTTTTAACCTTTTTCCATGTCCGAAATATTTCCTAATACTTCTTTTTTGGAATAGATGTGATATAATTGAGGAGAATGAATAGATAAACTTGACTGAAGTGAGGATTTGTGTCGGGAGGTGGAAGTAAGGTTGAAAACACATTGAGGCCAGATTACGGAGGACCTTGAATACCAGGTTAAGGAGTTTGGGCTGTTTTCCCCATGACTGTTACATTGAAATCAGTGCTTTCATAAAGATTAATTGGCAGCATCTAGACTAAATTGCACAAAAGAGAAGTGGAAGGAACTGGGAAGATGTGCACATTCAGAGGTTGTAGCACTCGGTGATAAGGGTGTAAACTGTACGAGGTAGAAGAAAGTTGACAAGTTTTATTATTTGCTCAAACATTTGGAGTGAAAAGAGGGGAAAAACAATAAACATGACTGAGATGTCTAGGCTTGTTAGCTAGAAAGTAATTGTAGTGTGCTGGACTAGAAAAGTACAGGCGAGGGAGGGAGTTGCCGGTTTAGGGTAATTGATGATAAATAAATATGGGATTTTAAGATGGTACTGAGGTGTTTAACTGGAGCCGCTTTGAAGAGATATAAGCCATGCCTTAAGGCATTTATTTTATGTAATAAATTAACTTCTGTGCATTTAGAATGATACTAGTTACGAGCCATCCTTAGGAAAACTGAGAAAATCGATTTTATTTTTGCCTGTGTCCTGTTCTGATGAAAATTCTCAGCTTAGAAACGCTGTTTATTTACAGTTAATTACCTGGAGCTAGAGATTGGAGAGACATTGGGTTGTACAAGTTAACAGAGAATTAATGACTGAGACTTTGAGGCTCATCTCCCTGAAGAAAACATATATTGAGGATTCATGGTCCAAACATAAAGAAATACCCACAATTATATAGGATGCAAAAGGAGCCAGGATACAGTGAAACTGACACCGTGAGTCAGGTGTGGTAGCGCAAGCCTGTACTACCAGACACTTGGGAGGCTGAAGCAGGAGGATCACAAGCTTGAGGCTGTGTAGGAAGGAACGGAATTTTTTTTTTCCAGGTGCCATGGAGCACACCTGTAATCACCGTACTCAGGAGGCTAAGATAGAAGGATCACAGGTTCAAGGCCAGTCTCAGCAACTTAGCAAGACCCCATTTCAAATAAACTTTAAAAATCAGCAGGCTTGGGGGTGTAGCTCAGAGGTAGAATGCCCCGGGTTCAATCCCTAGTACCAAAAAGGGAAAACAAAAAAGATTGGGATTGTAGCTCAGTGGTTGAAGCATGGCCCTGGTTTCAATACCCACTGCCACACATGCACCAAAAATAGCAGCCAGGTGCAGTGGACCTCACCTGTAATCCCAGGACATTGAGAGGCTGAGACAGGAAGATCAGGTGTTCAAGGCCAGCCTCAGCAACTTAGCAAGACCCTATTTGAAAATGAAATAAAAGATGCTGGGAGTGTGGTTCAAGGTAGAATGCCTCTGGGTTCAATCCCTATTACCCAAAAGAAAAAAGGAAAAAAAAAGTGACAGACCCAGAAGTAAGAAACATTGACTCCCAAATTAATAAGTATCAGAGAAGAGTTGGCCAGGGACTGTACGCTGCAAAATTTTGAATAAAAATGAAACCAAGACCTATAATTTGTCCTATAATGTTGGCCTTTGAGAATTCTATTCCAGTAGATTGGTGGAGGCAGAAATCCAGTTTCTTAGAGAAGGCTAGGACTGGTTTGATAAGAAGTAAAGGTAGCAAATATTAAACCCTTGGTGAAGAACTTTATCATTGAAAGGTGGACTGGAAACATAAATGGAGGTAAAGAATAGACTGAGCAAGCAAAGCCCATGCAAACAAGGAGGTAGAGCTACTGGAGAGGCGAGTACCAAAGCTGAGTAGTGGGAAAGTATGTTTATGACAACAGAGCCCAAGTGAAGTAACAAAGGAGTGCACCGAGAGCGGAAAGGAAAGGCTTCACATGGGCAAGGAGGGCAGAAACTACCAGAAAGGATGGAAGCATGAAATCAGCCAGGCATGGCCGTGCACACCAGTGATGCTGCCACTTGGGAGGCTGAGGCAGGAGGATCGCAGGCTCACAGCCAGCCGCAGCATCTTGGCAAGGCCCTCCACAACTTAGTGAGACCTTGTTTCAAAATCAGAAATAGGCCTGGGGGTGTAGCCCAGAGGTAGAATGTCCCTGGGTTCAACCTCAGTTAGCACACACAAAAGGAATGAAATCAGAGACGTATACAAGGGAAGAGGATAACTGAGGAAGCCTGCTTTTGATGGAACTGATTTTATTTATCAGAGTAGTTATTCTCTTGTTTTGTATGTTTGCCTTAAGAAATGCTTAAATATCAAATTAAAAAGTTACCAGAAGAAAGTCATCCTTATTAAACAAATATTTCTTAAGTTGATTAAATATAATAAAAAGGATAAATGAAATTTTATATTTAAACTTCAGTTTCTATCACAAAGTCGTTCTCTAACCTAGATGTACAAGTTGAACAATATAGTTTCCTTTTAAAACTAGAGTTTTAAGATACTATTTTATATAGAACACTTATATAGTATTTCACAATTTACAAAACTTTTATGTACATTATTTTCTTGTATTATTAACATTGCAAGGTAGACATTCCTGCTTGAAAAAGAAAACTGAATCTGAGTGGGATTAATGATTTGCCTAAGGTTTTATATCTGAAAAGAGGTGGAACTCAAATGTGGACCTGTGTCTTTTGACTTAAAAGTCTGTTCTTTCCTCATTGTGGCTGCTACAAACTGAAAGGAAAGCCTGTTTCTTAGATTCTGCTTTAAGTATCTGACTATTAAACAATGGATGTTCCCATTCTAGACAATTCCTTTTTCTTCAGTGTGTGTGTGTGTGTGTGTGTGTGTGTGTGTTACTGGGGATTGAACCCAGGGGCATTCTACCTCCGAGCTACACCCCCAGCTGTATTTTATTCTTTTGAAGCAGAGTCTCACTGCGTTGTGGAGGGCCTCTGTAAGTGGCTGAGACTGACTGCGAACCTGTAACCCTCCTGTCTCAGCCCCAAGTCCTGGGATTATACAAGCATGTGCCCCAACGCCTGGCTCTTTTCTAGACCTTTCTGATGTTCTATTCACTTTTCTCCGTTACCATAAGAAAAATAAGCAAGATAGTTAAAAATGTCATTGGTAGAATTACAGAATTTTACTGGTGGATGAAATTTCATAACAACTAGTCAAGCTTGTTCATTTTTTTTCAATAATTAAAACTTAAATGTAGTTTGGAAAATTTTACCTGCATAAAGCTTTTTGTTGGACGTAAAACATGAATGAACATTTTCACTTTTGCTTTAAGAGTGTAGAAAACATTGCTTCATCAGTGCTTGGAAAGTCTGTCTTTGTTAATTGGCCTCATCTTGAAGAAGCTAGAGTTGTGGCTGTCTCAGATGGTGAAACCAAGTAAGATTTGATTTATTATTTAACTTCTGTTTTTAATTAATTTATGTTTTAACTGATAAATTTATTATAAGAACATTTACACTATAGTGAAAATACAAGTCCTCGGATCATACCTTATTGTAGTTCAAGTTCAAGGAATATTGTATACTCCTTGAGATTGTTTTGTTTGCAGTACAAGGAATTAAACCCAGGGGCATTCTACTGTAGAGTTATACCCCTATTTTACTTAGAAACAGGGTCTCACTACGTTGTGGATTGCCTCACTAAGTAGCTGAGGCTGGCCATGGACCTGCGATGTTCCCGTCTTAACCTCCCAAGTAGTACTGGGATTACAGGCATATGCCACCATGCCCAGCTTTTTTTTTTTTTTTTTTTTTCTTTTTTATGGTATTGTAGATTAAACCCAGAGGTGCTGTGTAACAATCTCAGCCTTTTTTATTTTGTTTTATTTTATTTTATTTTATTTTATTTTATTTGGTACTGGGAATTGAACCCAGACACATTCTACCTTTTTTAACCCTTTTTTTAATTTTTATTTTTATTTTTTGCAGAACTGAGGATTAAACCCTGGGGAAATTCTACCTATACCCCTCAATCCCCCCCCCTTTTTTTTTTTTTTTTTTGGTGGGTCTGGGGATGGAACCCAGGGGCATTCTACCTTGAGCTATACCCCCTGTCCTAGTTTTTATTTTTTATTTTGAAAAGGTCTCACTAAGTTGCAGAGGGCCTTACTAAGTAGCTGAGGCTGTCCACGAACTGTGATCCTCGGGTCTCAGCCTCCTGAATGCTGGGATTACAAGCGTGTGCCACCGCGCTGGGCTTACCAACCTCTATTTAATTTTTAATTTTTATTTATTTATTTGCAGTACTGGGGATTGAACCCAGGTGCATTCTACCTCTGAGCTACACCCCTAGTCCTATTTTTTATTCTTTATTTTGAAACAGGTTCTCACTGAGTTGCAGAGGGCCTCACTAAGTACCTATATCTGGTGGTGGACCTGTGATTCTCCTGTCTCAGCCTCCCAAGTACCAGAATTACAAGCATGCTCCACCACACCTGGTTAAACGTTTTTATTTTGAAACAGGGTCTCACTAAGTTGCTGAGACCTCACTAAGGTGCTGAAGCTGGCCTTAAACCTGTAATCAACATGTCTCAGCCTCCTAAGTACTTACTGAGATTACAGGTGTACACCATGATCCAACTCCTTTATTTATTTATTTATTTATTTATTTATTTATTTATTTATTTATTGTACTGGGGATGGGACCAGGGGCATTCCGCCTCTGAGCTACATCCCCAGCCCTATTTTTTATTCTTTATTTTGAAACAGGGTCTCACTGAGTTGCAAGGGGCCTCACTAAATAGCTGAGACTGGCCGCAAATCGCAATCCTCCTGTGTCGGCCTTTCAATTTTTTTTTTTTTTTTGGTGGTACTGGGGTTCCTGGAAGCCCTTCTACCTCCAGGCTACACTCCCAGACCTATTTTTACATTTTTTTTCATTTTGGAAACAGGGTTTCCTAAGCCAGCGCACGCGGCTGGCTTCGAACCTGCGCGATCCTCCTGTCTCTGCCTCCCAAGCGCGGGGATTACAAGCATGCGTCACCACGCCCGGCCTCTGTCAGCCTTTCAAATGCTGAGATTACAAACGTGTACCACCACACTCTGCTTAATTTTTTTTTTAACTTTTAGATGGTCTCACAAATTTGTCCAGGATCACCTTAAACTTCAGTTCCTTGAAGGGATTTGTACGTGTGTGTGTGTGTGTGTGTGTGTGTGTGTGTGTGTGTGTGAGAGAGAGAGAGAGAGAGAGAGAGAGAGAGAGAGAGAGAGAGAGAGAGATAGATAGATAGATAGATAGATAGATAGATACTGGGGATCGAATCCAGAGGCATTCTACATCTGAGCTACATTTACAGCCCCATTTCATTTGAAACAGGGTCTCACTAAGTTGTGGAAGGCATCACGAGGTTGCTGAGGCTGGCCTCAAGCCTGAGATTCTCTTGTCTCAGCCTCCCAAGAACTGGGACTATAGGTATATACCACCACGCTCAGTTTATGTTACAGTTGATAAAAAAGGACTCTTGCCTCACATAGTCACTTACATCTGTCTAATTCCAGCACATAAAAGGCTTAGACAGGAGGATCACAGGTTCACAGTCAGCCTCAAGAACTTAGTAAGGTCTTCTGCTACTTTATGAGACCCTGTTTCCAAAGAAAAATAGGGCTGAGATTGTAGCTTGGAGGTAAAATGGCCCGGGGTTCAATTCCTGCTACCATAAATAATTTTTTGTTTTTTTTTACTACTGTACCATTTTGATTTTTTTTTTTTTTTTTTTTACTTTGAAAACTGATACTTCAGCCGGGCGTGGTGGCGCACACTTGTAATTCCCGCGCATTGGAGGCGGAGACAGGAGGATCACGCTGGTTCAAAGCCAGCCTTCTGGCTTAAGAGACTCTGTTTCCAAATTTAAAAAATATATAAAATAGGTCTGGGAGTGTAGCCTGGAGGTAGAAGGGCTTCCAGGAACCCCAGTGCCACCAAAAAAAAAAGAAAGAAAGAAAATCAAGAAATCTATATTAAGCCAGGCGTGGTGGCGCACGCTTATAATCCCAGCACTTGGGAGGCTGAGACAGGAGGATCACACAGGTTCGAAGCTAGCCTCAGCTATATAGTGAGGCTCTCAGCAACATAGTGAGAACCTATTTCCAAAAAGTATTAAAGAAATAGGTCTGGGAGTATAGCCAGGAGGTAGAAAAGCCCCTGGGTTCTACCCCATTACCACCAAAAAAATAATAATAATAAAGAATAAAAAATAGGGCAGGGGGTGTAGCTTGAAGGTCGAATGCCTCTGGGTGGCGTCCCCAAACTCGCCAAAAAAAAACTATATTAAAATACAAATTGTAGGGTATGTAATTCTATTTTAAATTCTCAGGTTTTACTTGGAAGAAGCTCCAGGAACACAGAAGCTTTATTTGGGAAGAACTGCTCCACCATCTAAAGTGGTCCATCTTGGAGACAAAGAGCAATCTAACTGGACGAAAGAAGTGCAAGGAATTTCAGAACAGTGAGTATCATAGAAAGAGCTCAGTGTCGCAGCACTGGAATATTTTAAGGTGCCTATTCTATAACTTATGTTATACATAGCATTGTAGTGACTCTGAATACTGTCTTTACCCTATGTTCTAAAGAGATTAATTAGCTGGGCATAATGGTGTGTACCTATAATCCCAGTATTTTGGAGACCTCAGCAATTTAGCAAGGCCCTGTTCCAAAACAAAACAAAACAGTTGGGGATATAGCTCCGAGGTAGAATGCCCTGGGGTTTAATCCCTTGATCCAAAAAATAAAAATAACAAAATAAAACATTTAGTTCTAGTTTGAAGTACCATGTGGTTTGCAACAGTTATAGCCTTGTCTGGTTTGTCACTAAAGTACTTCATGAAATACAGGGGCGGGAGGATGAAATGACATAGCCACTTAGTGCTAGGAGGAACACGTATTATGTTACCTGAATTTGAGTGCCAGTTACACTCAGCTTCAGGCAGCTGAATTTCTTGGCCACATGTTAGTAGTGAAAATAGGAAGACCCTTTCTTGTTCCTCATCTTTTTTCCCTCCTGCCTCCCCACCTCCCTACACCCAGTCCTCGTGTGAGTTAGAAATGCAACCTGTGCGCCGGGCGTGGTGGGCACGCTGTCATCCCAGCATTCGGGAGGCTGAGCTGGAGGATCGCGGTGCACAGACAGCCTCAGCCACTTAGTGAGGCCCTCTACAACTCAGTGAGACCCAGTTTCAAAATAAAGAATCAAAAATAGGGCAGGGGGTGTAGCTCTGAGTTCGAATGCCCCTGGGTTCCATCCCCAGACCTGCAAAAAAAAAGAAAGAAAAAGAAAGAAAAAGAAAAAGAAACGCAACCTGTAGATTCTAACCAAACTCAGAACCTGGCCCTCCTTGTACTGTTCATTTTGCAGGGCATCCAGTGCTTTGTGTTCCATGATCCCACCTCTTTTTCTTTATCAAAATACTGGAAATCTCAAAACCAAAACAATAAAAACTTGCGATGGCATATTAAATGGTCTCATGAATACATATCTATCAGCATTCTTAAAAATCATAAAAAACAGGCCAAGCTGGCCTGCACTTGTAATCCTAGGACTTGGTTGAGATAGGAGGATCACAGGTTGACGGCCTCAGCAACATAATGAGGCCATCCACAACTAAGTGGGACCCTGTTTCAAAATAAAATAGGGCTGAGCTGGGCGTGGTGGCGCACGCTTGTAATCCCTGCGCTTGGAAGGCTGAGACAGGAGGATCGCATAGGTTCGAAGCCAGCCTCAGCTACTTAGTGAGGCTCTCAGCAACTTAGTGAGACCCTGCTTCCAAATAAAGTATAAAATAGGTCTGGGAGTATAGCCTGGAGGTAGAAAGCATCTGGGTTCACCCCAGTACCACCAAAATAAATAAATAAATAAAATAAAATAAGGCTGGGTGTAGCTCAGAGGTAGACTAGGTAGACTGTTTCTACGTTCAATCCCCAGTACCACAAAGTAGATAAATAAGTAAATAAAAAGTAAATTGTAAAAACACCCATTAATAAATTTGGGGAGAATTCAAAGAGACTTCTATAATTCTGGAGCTAATACCAGGCCATAATACCCTTCAAAGATGTACAAATAGAGAATATGTATAAAGATTATGAAAAACCACTCAGGCTGGACGTGGTGGCGCACGCTTGTAATTCCCGCGCTTGGGAGGCAGAGACAGGAGGATCGCGCTGGTTCGAAGCCAGCCGCGCTGGCTTAAGAGACCCTGTTTCCAAATAAAAAAGTATAAAAATAGGTCTGGGAGTGTAGCCCGGAGGTAGAAGGGTTTCCAGGAACCCCAGTACCACCCAAAAAAGAAAAGAAAAACCACTCAGATTAAAAGGTCATAAAACATAGTAGAATATATTTTAATGTTAAGTCCCAAATCATAGCCATGGCAATAAGTGCCTGAAGTAAATGAAGGAGGAAATTATTAGAGATAAAAGAAGTTGTGAAAATGAGTTACTATGATACTGAGCAGATCATATGTGCGGACATTGAAGTCACTCTGGATGGTGTTAGCTGTAAGGATAGAAAGAAGGGAAAGAGTATGGTGGTTTACTACTCTAGAATTGGAAGTCATGATGGGTTGTAAGAACATCAACACCCTCTTGTCTCAGTCATCATTGTCACTGCTCTAATCCAAAATGATTGACCACATAAGTTAGAGGAAGCAAGATTCTTTGCTCATGATTTTGGAGATTTCATGGTTCAGTTCATGCAAGGCCAGGTCTGCAGAGCTCAGGGCAGGGCAGCAAGAAGCAGAGAGAGGGAAAGCATGGGCTCTGCTCTCACATCACAGGGACCAGAAGCAGGGAGAGCAGAGGGAGGAGAAAGGATATATAATCCCCAAGGTGACACCTTCAGGGATCCCTTCTTGGCAAGCAAACCCCACTTCTCATATTACTACCTTGTTTTCATGAGGGCTACGGTGTCATCCTAAACCCAAACCATTATACTGTCCCCTAACCTTGTGGTATATAGTATGAAAACAACTTGTGTTTGATGGGGCCATACATGGAAGTGATGGTACCTTCGGGTAAGGAAAGTGAAGTATATAATGAAGTGAGAAGGAAAAGAAATGGAAGTAATTTTAAGAAGAAAAAAAGAAAGCTTTAATTAAGGATACTGAGAAATGCATAGAAATTTATGGGGCTGTTTTGTTTTGGTTTGGGTTTTTTGTGGTAATGAGGATAGAACCCAGGGGCATTCTACCTTTGAGCTACACCTCCCCAACCCTATTTTTTATTTTTTATTTTGAAACAGGATCTCACTGAGTTGCAAAGGGCCTCTCTAAGTAGTAGCTGAGGCTGTCTACGAACCACAGTCCTCCTGTCTCAGCTTCCCAAATGCTGGGATTACAAACACGCACCACCCCCCACCCAGCTAAGAAATGCATAGAATTTTAGAACTGCAGAAAAAATCTGGACAATAATGGCCCCCAAATAATGTAAGCATAAAGTATAAGCAAAAGTGAACAGACATGTCTCCACATCATGTGAGAATTTAAAAGTCTTGTCTTAGCTAACTCTTTGGGGGAGGGGGTATTTTAATGGAAAGTTCTTAAGATACACATACAGAAAAAAAATATATGCACATCATAAGCTAATCATAACTACATTACTGTGCTTGATAAATTTCTACATGTGTAACCATAAGACAAAGAAACAGAACCAACAGCAATACGAGCAGTGTCCCGAACCCTGCCATGCCTTCCTGCCATTTGCGGTCCTCTGCTCTCCTCCCCAAGGATAATTATTCTAATAACCCCATATGTTCTTTTTTCCTGTTTGAGAAATTCATATAAGTTGATTCACACAGCGTCAGAAAGCTCAGTGCTGTGACTCTGAGATTCATCCATACTGTTACGAGTGGTTGTAGTTTGTTGATTTTCACTAATGATAATACTACATCGTATGAATGCAGCACGCGTCCATTCTGTCAGTGGACATTTGAGTTGTTTCTTGCATATCATATGCCTAAGCTCTATTTAGTTCTTCTCCACTTTTAGATGTTATAAATAGTGCTACTGTGAACATTCACTGTGTGTGTGTGTGCGTGTGTGTGTGTGTGTGTGTGTGTGTGTATGTGTGTGTAGCAAAATAAAAGAATAAAATAGGGCTAGGAGTGTAGCTCACAGGCAGAATGACTTTGGGTTCAGTCCCCAGTAACTTAACACACACATCCCCAAACTGCAAATATCTTAATTAGGTATACAGAACTGGTTGCATATTTATTTGAAGCTTATTAAGTATTTGATTATGAATTGGTAATTAGGATGTTGATCATCACACTATATACATACTCATATATAGATATATTTCTTTTTTATTCTATTAGTTACCTAAGAAGAAAAGGAATAATAATAAATGAAACATCTGCAATTGTGTATGCTCAGTTACTCACAGGTCGTAAATATCAAATAAATCAAAATGGTGAAGTTCGTCTAGAAAAACAGTGGTCAAAACAAGTTCTTCCTTTTGTTTATCAAACTATTGTCAAGGTAAGTCTCCATCAAGCCTCAGTTCTGTTTTAATGTATACTATTACACATTGTATAAAAAGACTGTTTATAAATAGGAAACTAATTTAGCAACATATAATGGAGAATATTATTTAATATCACTTGCAAAAATATGGTAATCTATATAAGGAATATTACATGCTCACACAGTGTGTGTACAGTTAGGAAACTTGCCTTTGGGGTATTTTTTAGAGACTTAGTCTCTAAAAGAAAATTTCAACATTAACTTATACCCTTGCATTTTAGATTTTTGTTCTTCAAAAACATTTGTCCCCCGGGCATGGTAGTAGCACATGCTTATAATCCCAGTACTTGGGCGGCTGAGACAGGAGGATCACAGGTTCAGCTACTTAGTAAGGCCCTCCACAACTTAGTAAGACCCTGTTTTAAAATAAAGAATAAAAGCCGGGCGTGGTGACGCATGCTTGTAATCCCCACGCTTGGGAGGCAAAGACAGGAGGATCACGCAGGTTCGAAGCCAGCCTTGCAGGCTTAAGAGACCCTGTTTCCAAATAAAAATATATATATATTTTAAAAATAGGTATCTGGGAGTGTAGCCCGGAGGGTAGAAGGGTTTCCAGAAACCCCAGTACCACCAAAAAAAAAAAAAAAAAAAAGAATAAAAAAAAAAAAATAGGGCTGAGGGCGTGGCTCAAAGGTAGAATGCCCCTGGGTTCAATCCCCAGTTCTCTCTCTCTCTCTCTCTCTCTCTCTCTCTCTCTCTCTCTCTCTCTCACACACACACACACACACACACACACACACACACACACACACACACATTGTCTTATATAAACTAATGAACATGAAACATAATTGCTCTTGCATTAAAATCTTAGATACAGCAAGGGGATAAAAATTGGGGGGAATTAGAGTAGTCCCCCTTTAAGGTTTGCTTTCTAAAGTTTCAGTTATCTACAGCTAACCAGGTTCTAAAAATATTAGCTGGAAAACAGCAGCATTAAACCATTGACAAGTCTTCAATTGGGCATCATTCTGAGTAATGTGGTGAGGCCTGCCCCGCCCACCTGGGGAGGTGGGTCCTGTGTGTTTACAGTGAGTCTATGTAGAACATGCCACCGCCCGCTGCGCCACCACTGTTACCAGATCAGCTGTGGGAGCACCATAGCACCTGTGAACACTTGCCTCTTACTGTGTTCACAAGAGCGAGAGGAGTGATGCTGGCACTAGGATGTGCTAAAGAGAAACCATAGAGTGCTTTCTCTAAGCGAAAAGGGAGTTCTTAGAAAAAGAATTAAGTTGTATGCTGTGGTTGCCAAGATTACAATGAAAATGAACTTTCTGTCCATGAAACTGTGAAGAAGGGAAAGAAATCCATGCTGGTTTTGCCCTTGCACTTCAGGCTGCAAAAGTCATGGCAACAGTGTGTGATGACTGTGTGTCACGACCATGCATTGCTTCTCAGGGAAGTGCTGGATCGGCTCACGGCGTCACAAGAATAATAGGACATACAAGGGATTCTGAGAGAGAGAGACCACATTCGCTTAACTTTACAGTGTGTTGTTCTAAGTGTTCTGTTTTATTATTGTTGTTAATCTCTTATTGCACCTAATTTACTAATTCAGGTTTATCATAGGTTTATATGTATAGGAAAAAACATAGTATATGTAGGATTTGGTATTATCAACAGTTTTAGACATCCTTGGTGGGAGTGTTTGGAACTTAGCCTCTGTGGATAAGGGGAGACTACTCTATGTAATGATCCTGTGATTTGGGGTGTACAGTATAGTGTAGTTAAGGAGCATAAATTGGTGTGGTGGAGCACACCTGTAATCCCAGTACTTGGAAGGCTGAGGTAGAAGGATTGCAGGTTTGAGGACAGCCTCAGCAAGTAGTGAGACTCATCAACCTAGCAAGGCCCTGTTTATAAGAAATAAAATCGGGCTGGAGGTGTAGCTCTAAAAGAGTGCCTGGCATATAACCAGCCAGTAAGTTTCAGATTTTAATATTGTTACATAGAGTTATCATCACATTTGACATTTGAAGGCAATTTAGATATAATCCCATAAGAAAAAAACATGATGTACAGGCTGTTGAAGTTTTTACTCTGGATACTTACTTTTATGTTTCATTTTACATAGGACATCCGAGCTTTCAACTCTCGTTTCTCCAGTATCAAAACATTGGATGACTTGTTTCCTCTTAGAAGTATGGTATTTATGCTGGGAACACCCTACTATGGCTGCACTGGTGAAGTTAGTCTCGGTTTTGTTACTAATTACATTTCCTACTTTGAAGTTAATACAGCTATTTAGCTTGTCTTCATTTAGGTGCAAATAAAATACAATGCAAAAGGTGGAAAAATAAGAAAGAATTCACTGATATAACTCATCAACATAGTATTTGACCACATATCTTTATTTGTGAGCATATTAGGGTCAGGAATTGGGCAATAAAGAATTCAATTCTGATCTCTTTTTTTTTATAGGTTTTTTATTGCTGAAATTTGGATAAAACAATTCTGAAACTATTTTAAGTATATGATAGGTTTGAATAAGTTTGAAAGAATGAGAAACAAAGATAGCCAAGCAGCGAGGAACACATGGGACACCTAGCTCTTGACTCTCCCGCCAGCGTTCCTCTCGGAGATGCTGACTCTAGGTCAGGGCAGGAAAGACAAGACGTCTTGTGCCTGGAACATCTGGTTATGCCAGAAAGTAAGAAAGTGTTCCAGAGAATGATGGGAGGCCAGGCACAGTAGCTCACACCTGTAATCTGAGTATTTAGTAGTCTGACAGCTGAGTGTGGTGGCACATGCCTGTAATCCCAGTACTTGGGAGGCTGAGACAGGAGGATCAGAGGTTCAAGGCCAGCAGCACATGGTAACCTAAGCAAGACCCTGTTTCAAAATAAAAAATAAGTAGGGTTGGAGGTGTGGCTTAGAGTTAGAATACTTCTGGGTTTAGTTCCCAGTACCACAATCAATCAATCAATCAATCAATGGAGCATGACATGTAAACACAGAAACCAGGTCAGAGGGCTTCCCACTGGCCAAATCTGGGCTAAAGTACCAAAATTATTAAATATAGTGGCAAATTATAAACCATTGGAGGATAAATGAGGAATTCATGATTCCACTGTGATAATAAGATAAATAAAGCAAAGAAAAGGGTTCTTGTTTCTCATGGCATGTCACCAGTAAAGTGCAGCCGGACGTGGTAGCTACTCAGTACTTGGGAAACAGAGAGAGGAGGACCACAGGTTCGAAGCCGGGCTCAGCAACTTAGCGAGACTCTGTTTCTAGATAAATAAAATAGGGCTGCTGGGTTCCATCACCAGACCCACAATAAATAAATAAATAAATAAATAAATAAATAAATAAATAAATAAATAAATAAATATTTTTTTAAAACAGCAAAACAAACTGGGAATATAGCTTGGAGATAGAAAATCCCTGCATAAATCTCTAGTACCACAAAAAGAAAAAAATGCAGGAGGACACATCAACCCATACAATACTCTGAATGAGAATATATAATCTTAATTTAATTCTAAGGAAGCATCAGACAAATCCAAATTAAGGCTTTTTTTTTTTTTTTCAAAAGACAACATGAAGAGAGAGGAATGGATTATATCCTTCAAAATGTCAATTTTCCTTGGTATGGTGGTACATGGTTGTAATCCCAGTACTTAGAAGGCTGAGACAGGAGGATCCGGGGTCATGGCCAGCCTCACCTACTTAGGCCATTTGCAACTTAGTGAGACTCTGTTTCAAAAGAAAGAATGAAAAATAGGGCCTCAGATATATCTCAGAGGTAGAATGCCCCTGGGTTCAATCCCCAATACTGTAGTAATAATAATAATAATAATAATAATAATAATAATGTTAATTTTATGAAAAACATGCTCTGGATATATTTCAGATTAAAGGGTACTAAGAGACAAATAACTACAATATCTGATCCTAGCCTGGATCCTGTAGGAGAGAAAGAAAAGAATTTCCTATAGGACAGGATTATGTCGCTGACAATGGAATATGGACAGTAACTTAGATGTAAAAATATTATATTATTAGGCATGGTAGCACCATACCTATAATCCAGTACGTGTGAGGCTGAGACAGGAAGCTCACAGTTTTCGAGGCTAGCCTCAACAACTTAGTGAGACCTTCCACAACTTACTAAGACCCAGTTTCAAATTTTTTTTTTTTTTTTTTGGTGGTGGTACTGGGGTTCCTGGAAGCCCTTCTACCTCGGGGCTACACTCCCAGACCTATTTTTATATTTTCATTTTGGAAACAGGGTCTCCTAAGCCAGCGCGCGGCTGGCTTCGAACCTGCGCAATCCTCCTTGTCTCCGCCTCCCAAGCGCGGGGATTACAAGCGTGCGCCACCACGCCCGGCTCAAATTTTTTAAAAAGAGGTTTGGCCAGGCATGATTGTGCACACTTGTAATCCTAGTACTTGGGAGGTGAGACAAGAGAGTGGTAGGTTCAAAGGCAGCCTCAGCAGCTTAGGCTCTCAACACCTCACACCCTGTTTCCAAGTGAAAAGTAACATTAGTTGGGGTCATAACTTGGAGGGAGCAGGCGCCTGTGCTCCATCCTCAGTGCCACCAAAAGTAAAGAAAGAAAAGAAAAAAGGGGCTGGAGGTGGAGTTTGGAGGTAAAATGCCCCTGGATTCAATCCCCAGTACCAAAAAAAAATTATACCAATATAAATTTATTTAATAACTATGCTCTTTTTTAAATAAAATATTCCTCTTTGGAAATACACACTAAAATATTTAGAAGTGAAAGACATATTATATATAACTTATATTAAGAGGCTTTGGAAGCCGGACGTGGTGACACACACTTCTAATCCCAGCATCCGGGAGGCAGAGACTGGAGGGTCACTGTTTGCAGACAGCCTCAGCTACTTAGTGAGGCCCTCTGCAACTCAATGAGACCGTTTCAAAATAAAAAGACTAAAAAATAGGGCTGGGTGTAGCACAGAAGTATAATGCCCTTGGGTTCCATCCTCAGAACCACAAAGCAAAAAAAGAGTAACTTTGTAAGAATAATTGAATGTAGATATATACACGCATGATATATGTTAATGCCATTTTCTTTATAATGTTTACAATTGATGAATCTGGGTAAGTGTTTTCAAGTGTTCTTTGTACTGCGTTTAATTTTGCAACTTCTTGGTACTCATTGAAGTAATTTGCAAATAAGTTCATTTTAAAAAGGATGATTATCCAGGTGTGGTAGTGCACAGTTGTAATCCCATTCCTTGGGAGGCTGAGACAGGAGAATCACGGGTTCATGGCCAGCCTCAACAACTTAGTGAAGCCCTCTGCAACTTAGTGAGACCCTGTTTGAAAACAAAAGATTAAAATAGGGTACCACACACAAAAATAAATAAGGAAATAAATATTAACAGTTCTTAAGACAAGGCTAAAATGATTCAAATTTATAGTTATTTTTAAATCTACTTACAAATTCCAAGAGATTTTCACTATTCACTTTTTTTATAAATTATTTTAGAAATAATACCATTCAAATAAGTAGAAAAATAAAATGTAATGAACGAGACTAAGACGCACTGTGATTTCTCTCCAAGGTCCAGGACTCGGGAGATGTCATTGCAGAAGGCAGGGTCCGCGTGGTCTTCAGCCTTCCATGTGAGCCCAGTCTCGACGCGCTGATACAGAACCAGCATGTGAGTAGAGTGTTTGTGTCGCTTCATTTAGAATCAGCTAACTTTTAAAATGTTAGAATATTTTTCACACCTCCTTTACATTTATTTCAGATATTTTAAGAATAAATGTGAAATCTGCGCTCACAAAGATTCATGTGCATCTAACACATGCATGTCCCTGGGTTTCATCCCCAGCACTGGGGGGAAAAAATTCTCATGTGAATCTTTAGAGAGAGAAAAAATCACTAAAACCACATCATTAATTCACAACAATAATTCAAAGCCTGTATTTTTAGTATTGAGTGGCAAATGGCTTTTCTGCAAAGGTTATTATTCTTTTTTTTTTTTTAGGTACTGGAGATGGAACCCAGGGGCTTTCTACCTCTGGGCTACACTCCCAGACCTATTTTATACTTTTTTTAGAAACAGGGTCTCACTAAGTAGCTGAGGCTGGCTTCAAACCTGCGCGATCCTCCTGTCTCAGCCTCCCAAGCTCTGGAATTATAAGTGTGAGCCATCATGCCCGGCCCAAAGGTTATTATTCTTTACTCAGCCAAAACAGGCAGTTTAAATCCTAGAGAATATTAGGAAAATATATTAAAGTACACAACATCTTTTTTCAGGACTTCTTCAGAAATGTTCACTGGCTTCCTTTTCCCTGTTGTTGTTCTTTTTGATGACAGGAAAATTAACTTGACAGAAATAATTCAAAATCAACCAGCTATTGTTACTTTTGCTTTTATTTTTCTAATGGTAAAAATCTAAAGCTTTACACCTGTAAAATGAGATACGGCACTAAGCACCAGCACACCCATGAAGAAACTGTGTGGAAGGCAGAGATGTCTCTAAACATCTGTATTGGAAAAAAGATTTGGCAGCATGCTTAGGAAACCGCAGGCTAGCCTGTTAGGTGCAGAAGCGGGGGGGTTGTTCTGGTAGGCAGTAGAGGTAGAAGAACTTGTGTTCCTTCGTCCCTGGCTTTCTAAAGTCTAGAAGAGCATACCCACTTGTAGCATAGAATGCCAACTGGCGTGCCTTCTCCAGGGTACTTTCTATCCTCTTTACATACCTTTTGTTCTGTTTTGTTCTGTTTTTTGTACAGAGAATTGAACCCAGGGGTGTTCTATCTCTGGGCTGCATCCCTAGACCTTTTTATTTTTTATGTTGAAAGAGGGTCTTGCTAAATTGCTGAGGCTGATCTTGAACCTGCTATCATCCTATCCCAGCCTCCCAAGTACTGAGATTACAGACTTGCGCCACCATGCCTGGCTTATGTACCTTCTTTAACTTTCACTAAAGACACTTTTTTTCTACTCCAAAATCGTCAGTTATGTCTATTTTCTGGGTTATTTGTGATTTTTTTTTGTGTGTGTGGTACCAGGGATTGAACCCAGGGGCATTCTACCTCTGAACTATACCCCCAGCCTATTTTGAAACCGGGTCTGAGTTGCAAAGGGCCTCATTAAGTAGCTGAGACTGTCCGCGAACCACGATCCTCCTGTCTCAGCCTCCCAAATGCTGGGATTACAAGTGTGCGTCACCTCACCCGGCTTATTCTTTATTTTTAAAACAGAGTCTCACTAAGTTGCAAAAGGCCTCACTAGGTAGCTGAGTCTGGCCGGGAACCTGTGATCCTCCTTTCTCAGCCTCCTGAGTACTAGGATAATAAGCATGCGCAACCACGCCAGGCTTTGTGATTATCTTCACTAATGTTTAACCATAGCATGCTCCAGCATTTCTCAAAAGGGGTGCTACTGATACTTGGAGCATGACCATTATGTACATATGGCAACTGAAATTTTTCTTACAGAAATAGAATTCTTCTGTATATGGCAGGACATTTGTCATCTTTGGCCCCTGGGCACAAAATATTAGTAACCCATCCAGTTATTGTAATTGAATGTGCCCCCACACACTTGGAAATTCTGATTAGAAAAGTAGTATTACTTGTAATTGAGAAATACCACGTTAATTTTTCCAACCTGTTCTGGAGAACATACTTGATTTGTTTTATTGCTAAGTCTGATGATGTTTTTTAATGGAAAAAGCCATGTATTTTTTACTAGCATGTTTACATGTTTTAGCAGTAACTTTATAATCTAGGCCATCATGAACAATTATTCATTAGGGGGCCATTGTAGACATAATGGTGGCTGATTTAATTCATCATCAGTCTATGAAAATTGGTTTTTATTGGTAATAAAATGTCCTTATATTCATATTATATATGAACATAAAATGAAAATATAAACTATACACATAAATTTGAATATATGAATAAAAATTAGTATGTATTGTTTGCATATACATTATTATATGGTGCTGAGGATTGAACCCAGGAGCATTCTACCTCCAAGCTACATCCTGAGCCTTATTTTATTTTATTTTATTCTATATTTTTGAAACAGTCTCACTGAGTTGATGAGGGTCTTACTACTTGCTAAGGCTGCCCCTCAATCCTGCAGTCCTCCTGTTTAAGCCTCCCAAGTACTGGGAGTGCAGGCATGCTCCACCATACCTAGCTTTCTATATATCTTGTATATAAGGAGTTTAAGATAGTGAACTCTAGTTGGTACTAAATTTGAAAATCATTTGCTTCCTGATGTAAAATTCTATCTTCTACTTTATTTTTTAATTTGAATATTTTTAAATTAGGCTTCATGGTTTTGTCCCTTAGTTAAGTGCAAATTAAGTTTATATTTCATTGACTTGTTTATGAGCCTATACATACTGATTACTTTCAAATAATAGTAAATATTGGGGAAAATATTATATGTGTAAAAAGGACATTTTTTGTTTAGTTTGGTTAAATTATTTTGGTCACATACTTACATTTTAATTCAGTATAGTAATTTTTATTTATTTCTTTTTTGGGGGAGGTGGTACTGGAGCATTCTATCTCCGAGCTACACCCCCAGCCCTATTTTTTATTCTTTATTTTGAAACAAGGTCTCACTAAATTGCAAGGGCCTCACTAAGTAGCTGAGGTTGTCCATGAACTGCGATCCTCCTGTCTCAGCCTCCCGAATGCTGGGATTACAAGCGTGGGCCACCATGCCCGGCCCAATGTAATAATTTTTGAGGCCTTATTTTGTCCTTGGAACTTTTCTAGGCCCTGTTTAGAATATAAAAACAAGTTTAAAAAAACCTTTGCCAAGCCGGGCGTGGTAATCCCCACACTTGAGAGGCAGAGACAGGAAGATCGCGCAGGTTTGAAGCCAGCCGCACTGATTTAAGAGACCCTGTTTCCAAATTTTAAAAAATATAAAACACGTCTGGGAGTGTAGCCCAGAGGTAGAAGGGTTTCCAGGAACCCCAGTACCACCGGAAAAAAAAAAAAAAAAAAACTCTTGGCTGTGGACTTTGCCACACTACTGTAATCTTAGTACTTACAGTAGATTTTATTTCTTGAGACAGTTTCACAAACTGTATATATCCTCTCCCTTGGGAATTCTGTCCTTTAAGGAGAAAAAGAGGAGCAGAGAATTTCTGCCTTCAAATCCTTTCAAAAAAAGGGGAAGCGGATCTTATTGAGAATCCTTGTATTGCCACATTCCAATGGTTAGTGATGTCTTGATTATCTCCAAATTTTGAAGGTAAAGAAATACTATTTAGCCAGGCGTGGGGGCGCACGCTTGTAATCCCAGCATTTGGGAGGCTGAGACCTGGAGGATCGCGGTTCGCGGACAGCCTCAGCTACTTAGTGAGGCCCTCTGCAACTCAGTGAGACCCGGTTTCAAAAATAAAGAATAAAAAATAGGCCAAGGGGTGTAGTTCAGAGGTCAAATGCCCCTGGGTTCCACCCCCAGACCCGCAAAAAAAAAAAAAAAGAAAAAAAAAAGAAATAACTATTTAATGTAAACTTGTGCTTCCATAATTGATCTTTTTGTTTTTATATTTAAAGAAATATTCTATAAAGTACAACCCAGGATATGTGTTGGCCAGTCGCCTTGGAGTGAGTGGATACCTTGTTTCAAGGTTTACAGGAAGTATTTTTATTGGAAGAGGATCTAGGAGAAAGTAAGTTTATTGAGAGAAATTTACTTAAAGTGGCAGAAAAATTAATAGAGATTAAATGCTTCATATTTCAGGATTTGCTTTTCTCTTATTGATTGCTGTGAGTTTTCTTTTAAAATTGTACTTAAATTTCTCTTATGTGACCTTTTATTTGAATTTCATATGTTTTAGATATTTGGAAAGACAGTTTTTATCTTTAGCAGCTAAAAAAATTGAACCTTGAAAAAAGGTATCAGAGGGTGTGTGTGAACCTCAGTAATATAGTTTTTTTGTGTTTTATTTCACTTTCTTCTATAATTACATAACTTATTTATATGCTTTGTTGACTTGGGTTTTGAAGCCTTTCTTCAAGTTTTTCAATGACTACTAATTGGAAATAACCATAACTAAAATATAGAGAAATAATCAAAACTGAGCTTTTCTTAGAATTGAAAGAAAAACTTTGTATTGCTTCCCCGGATTTTGAAATTTGTGTATGTGCGGTTTAAATTTAGCCCTCATGGAGACCATAAAGCAAATGTGGGTTTAAATCTGAAATTCAACAAAAAAAATGAGGAAGTACCTGGATATACTAAAAAAGTTGGAAGTGAATGGATGTATTCCTCTGCAGCAGAGCAGCTTCTTGCAGAGTACCTAGAGAGGTAAGTGGCCAGCAAGCTCTCAGACGGCGGGCCGCGGTGGTGCATGCCTATAACCCTGGGAGGCTGAAACAGGAGGATTTCGGCTTGAGGCCAGCCTTAGCAACTTAGTGAGACCCTGTCTCAAAATAAAAAGGGTGGGGGTTATAGCTTAGAGGCAGAATGGCCCCGTATTCAATCCCCAGTACCAAAAAATAATAAAAGAATCAGAATCGTAACTCAAGTTTTTATAAGCTTACTAAACCATTACTCCCTTAGCCAGTGGGAATTCTTTGAAGATATAAAAATACTTTACCTCTCAAACCTTTCAGTCTCTATTCCTTATTTTAATATTCTACTACAGTAATTCCTCAATATACTTTACATGGCATGTTAGGATTTGGAATTATTTCATAGAAAATTTGTGTGCTACGATCCTTGTATTTTTTTTTTTTTTTTTTTTTTTTTTTTTTTTTTTTGGTGGTGGTACTGGGAGTGGAACCCAGAGGCTTTCTACCTCCGGGCTATACTCCCAGACCTTTTTTTTTAATATATATATTTTTTATTTGGAAACAGGGTCTCACTAAGTTGCTGAAAGCCTCACTAAGTAGCTGAGGCTGGCTTCGAACCTGTGCAATCCTCCTGTTTCAGCCTCCCAAGCGCGGGGATTACAAGCGTGCGCCACCACGCCCGGAGATCCTTGTATTTTTTAAAACAATTTTTTGTTTGTTTGTTTGTTTGTCTAGAGCACCAGAACTATTCAGTTATATCGCCAAAAATAGCCAAGAGGATGTGTTCTATGAAGATGATATTTGGCCTGGAGAAAATGAGAATGGGTAAGCAAGATGTATGGGCTTTACTGTGACACACTTCAGCTTGATGATTTCATTGATGGGTGTTGCTAATTTATCAAGAATTTCTCATGTTACTTTCTGTTTTGTATTGTTTCACTTTTGCTTTAAGAGCTTAGTAGAAATTTAATTTTTTAATAACAGCAAATACTTTTAAACTAATTTCTGTAATTTTTTATTATTGAGAAGTAACATCCATTTTTGTATTATACTTAAAATTAGTTGCAATTAAGTTAATTGATCAATTATTTCATAAATTTGCCATAGTTCTCAGAAAGTTTCAACTAGGCCTTTTAAATAAGTCCTCAGCAAGTTTTAATCAATATGGAAAATGTTGTTGTTGTTGTTGTTGCTGTTGTTACTGTAGTACCGAGAAAGTTCAGGAAATTATTACTTGGCTGAAAGGACATCCTGTCAGCACCTTGTCTCGTTCTTCTTGTGATTTACAAATTCTGGATGCAGCTATTGTTGAGAAAATCGAGGAAGAAGTTGAAAAGTGCAAGGTACTAACATTCAATAATCAAGATTATTGATGATATTTGGAATTAAATGGACTGTTATTTTACATTTAATTCATTTAACAAAATAATATATATTCTCAGTTATTCTAATTCATATAAAATAATCCTGTATCTTTAAAAAGCATTCTAACCATTTCCGCTGGCTATTAGTAAGTTTAATATACAAAAGCCATAGTATGCCAGGTGTAGTGGTACAGGCTTATAATCCCAGTACTTGGGGGGCTGAGACAGGAGGATCACAAGTTCAAGGCCACCCTCAACAACTTAGTGAGATCTTCATCAACCTAGTGAGACCCTGTTCCAAATTAAAAAATAAAATAGGGCTGAGGGTGTAACTCAGAGGTAGAATGCCCCATGTTCAAACCCCAGTACCATACCCCCCAAAATTTTTTTTGAAGTACCACTTTATCCTATTTTTTATATTTTTCTTTCTCAGAGAAATAAACTTTAGTCATAGACTTAACCTGTTTTATCTATTTTAATCTTCTACTGTGGTACACAAGAAAATGGTTTGATTATATTGCTTTTTAGAAAATTTTTTTTTCACAGATTTGCTCTTTTTTTTTTTTTTTTTTTTTTGGTGGAACTGGTGGTGGAACCAGGGGCTTTTTCTACCTCCAGGCTATACTGTCAGACTTATTTTATACTTTATTTGGAAACAAGGTCTCACTAAGTTGCTGAGAGCCTCACTAAGTAGCTAAGGCTGGCTTTGAACCTGTACGATCCTCCTGTCTCGGCCTCCCAAGCTCAGGGATTACAAGCGTGCGCCACCACGCCCGACTGCGTGGGAGGATCACAAGTTTGAGGCCTGAGCAATTTAGACTGTGTCTCAAAATAAAAAATTAAACGGACTGGGAGTGTAGCTCAAGAGGGAGCACCCCTAAGTTCAATACACATTACCACAAAAACAATTTTAATAAGAATTAGGCTCTAAGCAGCTGGTGTAGTGGCACACACCTATAATCACAGTTGAAGCTGAGTCTGGGGGTCACAGGGTCACAGGTTGAAGGACAGCCTCGGCAACTCAGTGAGCCTCTCAGTAAGCTAAAGAGATGCTATTTTAAAACAAAAAGAAAACCGAAAAGGTGTGGGGATGTAGCTCACAGGTAGAATTCCCATATACACGTTATAAGCATTTTATAATATATTTTTAAATTAATCATTTTATTTGGCTTTATAAACTAAAGACATGTTGAAGTTGTAAATGATGATTTTACAGTTTAACATTTAAAAGGGTATTTTGAGCCGGGCGTGGTGGCGCACACTTGTAATCCCCGCACTTGGGAGGCGGAGACAGGAGGATTGTGCTGGTTCGAAGCCAGCCTCGCTGGCTTAAGAGACCCTGTTTCCAAATAAAAATCTGTAAAAAATAGGTCTGGGAGTAGCCCGGAGGTAGAAGGGTTTCCCGGGACGCCAGTACCACCAAAAAAAAAAAAGGTTTTTTGCCTTTTTCTCTTTAGGGAACAGCCCATTGCAGGCCCTTTCTCAAGAATGGCCCCCTTGTTATACGCTGTTCTCCACTCTGGGAATCAGCCTTTTCTAGACCCTTTCTTCAAAATATAACTCCTTAATCACAGTCTTCTTTTACTCTGTGCGACCCCTTTCCTGAATAACCCTCTTATTTTCCCCTAAAATTATTTTAAATGTTTAAAAAATAGCCGGACGTGGTGGCGCATGCTTGTAATCCCAGTGCTTGGGAGGCTGAGACAGGAGGATCGCACAGGTTCAAAGCCAGCCTCAGCTACTTAGTGAGGCTCTCAGCAATGTAGTGAGACCCTGTTTCCAAATAAAAATATAAAATAGGTTTGGGAGTATAGCCTGGAGGGAGAAAGCCCCTGGGTTCCACCCCCAATACCACACACACACAAAAAAAGTTTAAAAAATAAATGAAAGCCGGGCGTTGGTGGCGCACTCTTGTAATCCTGCTCTTGGGAAGTGGACACAGGAGGATCGCGCAGGTTCGAAGCCAGCCGCGCTGGCTTAAGAGACCCTGTTTCCAAATAAAAATATATAAAAAATAGGTCTGGGAGTGATAGGTCTGAGACTGTAGCCCAGAGGTAGAAGGGCTTCCAGGAACCCCAGTACCACCTAAATGAATGAATGAATGAATGAGTGAATGAATGAATGAGTGAATGAATGAATGAATGAATAAATACTTTTTCTTCTTTCCTCAGCAAAGAAAGAGTAATAAGAAGGTACGAGTGACAGTGAAACCCCATTTGCTGTACAGAGTAAGTGTCTGTCAGAGAATTCAGCATATGGCTCTTTTTGAAAGTATGAACACAGTGTTTCTAATACACAGGGACATCTTTCACTTAGAATTAATAGCTCTCTCCTTTCAGCCTCTAGAGCAGCAGCATGGAGTCATTCCAGATCGGGATGCAGAATTCCGGCTCTTTGACCGTGTTGTAAATGTGAGGGAGAACTTTTCAGTTCCAGTTGGCCTTCGGGGCACCATCATAGGAATAAAAGGGGGTAACGTCTCAACCCTTGATATGTCTTCAACTCTGTATTGTAAAACACAAGTGTGTGTGTGTGTGTGTGTGTGTTTAATATCTAAGCAAAAAACAACCAAAAATTCAGAAAAAAATTAAATTCGTTTATGTTGTAGGTTTGTTTTCGTTTTGTTTCCTTCAGGGGAAAAAAAAAAACCTTTTTTCTTTTTTTTCATGTTAAAAAAGAGGGAAATTAGCCATTTACCAGGCATGGTGGCCCACGCCTGTAATCCCAGTACTTGAGAGGCTGACACAGGAGCATTGCAGGTTCAGAGACAGCCTTAGCTGCTTTGTGAAGCCTTCTGCAACATAGACCTTGTTTCAAAATAAAGAACAAAAAATAGGGCTAGGGGTCTAGCTCAGTGGTAGAATGCCTCTGGGGCTGGGGGTGTAGCTAGGAGGTAAAATGCCCCTGGATTCAATGCCTAGCATCAAAAAAAGGGGGGGGGCGGGGGAGTGGTGCGATGGGGCTGTCTCAACTTGAAAAATTGTAGTTTATATAAAAGAAATATCTCCTTGAGTTATAAAATTAAATATATTTTATTTTTTATTTCATTTTTGTGGTATTGGGGGTGGAACCCAGAGGCATTCTACCTCCAAGCTACACCCCCAGCCCTATTTGTTTTTTATTCTCTATTTTGAAAAAGGTCCTCACTGAGTTTTGTAGTGCCTCACTAAGTAGCTGAGGCTGTCCATGAACCGCAGTCTTCCTGTCTCGGCCTCTCAAATGCTGGGATTACAAGTGTACAACACCACACCCAGCAAATTAAATATATTTTAAAACTCTAAAAACAGGAATAGAAATAAAATTATACTTAGGTACTTGTTTATACATCATAGAATGAAAGGCAAATCGAAATCATGGTGTCATATATATAGTTACAAATTATGGAAGATTGTTAATAAAAATTACCAGTCTAGAAATATATCAGTTGATTGATGAGGGTCTAGTCAATAAGAACTTTTGTAATAATATTAGGCATTTCTGATAAGTTTAGTAAGGTTGCAGGATACAGTACCCCAGTACACAAAAATCAATGGTGTTGCTGTATACTAGCATTAAACTCAAAATTTTTTAAATAGGTTCAAGAAATATTAATTACTTAGGGATAAATTTGACAAAAATATTTAAAAACTGTACACTGAAAAATGTAATACATTGCTGACAGAAATTAATGCCAAAACTAATGAAGCAATCTGTCCTGTTCAACCAGCAGGAGACTCAGTATTATTCCGGTATCACTTTCTTTGAGATATATATATATATATATATATTTTTTTTTTTTTTTTTTTTTTTTTTTTTGGTGGTACTGGGTTTCTGAAACCCTTCTACCTCCAGGATACACTCTCAGACCTATTTTATACTTTTTTTTTTTTTTAATTTGGAAACAGGGTCTCCTAAGCCAGCACAGCTGGCTTCAAACCTGCGTGATCGTCCTGTGTCCACCTCCCAAGCACGGGTATTACAACCGTGCGCCACCACGCCCGGCTTGATATCTAGATTTAGAGAAATCCCAGTCGAAATCTCACCAGCCTGTTTGGGTTTGTTTTTGTTCTTTTGCAGTACCAGGGTGTGAACTCGGGTGGTCTGCCACTAAACTCCATACCGAGTCCCTTTTTATTTTTTATTTTTTTTATTTTTTGGTGGTACTGGGGGTAGAACCCAGGGGCTTTCTACCTCCAGGCTATACTCCCAGACCTATATTGGAATATTTGGAAACAGGGTCTCACTAAGTTGCTGAGAGCCTCACTCAGTAGCTGAGGCTGGCTTCGAACCTGCGCGATCCTCCTGTCTCTGCCTCCCAAGCGCGGGGATTACAAGCGTGCGCCACCACACCTGGCCCTTTTTAAATTTTTTATCTAGAGATAGTGTCACTGAGTTGCCCGGGGTAGCTTTACACCTGTGTCCTCTGCCTCCACCTCCTAAGTAGCTGGGGTTACAGTTGGGTGCTCCACACCCAGCTTCTCAGCCAATTTTATATAAATAAACCAATTGTAAAATTTATGTAGAAAACAAAGACTCTAATTTTAAAAAGAACAAAGTTGAAGAGTTGATACTACCTACTTGGCAATACATAAAGCAGTTTGGATTGGCATAAAAACAGACCGTGGGTAGGCCAGTGGAGCGTGGCAGGGAGTCCAGAACAGACTGTACGTTTATGATGAAATTACTTTTTAATAAAAATGCCAAGATAATTCAGTAGAGAAGGGATGATCTCTTCAACAAATGGCTCTGGAAGGATTAGGCACCATAAGAAATTTAAGAGCTAAAATAATAAAACTTTTAGGAGAAAAATCTAAAGGTAGAGTTTGATGGAGATAGCTTGCATAACATACAGAAAGCCTAAACTAAAACAGAAACATCATTTGGACTTCATCAAACTAGAACATTTTTCTCTTCAAAAGGCACTGTCCCAGCTGGGCGTGGTGGCGCCCTGTTCCCAAATAAAGTATAAAATAGGTCTGAGAGTATAGCCCAGAGGTAGAAAAGCCCCTGGGTTTCACCCCTAGTACCACAAAAATAAATAAATAAATAAATTTTAAAAAGAAAGGCATTGTCCCTCAACTGGGCATGGTGGCACACACCTGGAATCTCAGTACTTGGGAGGTCGAGAGAGGAGGATCACAGGTTTTAGGCCAGCCTTAGCAACTGAGCAAGGCCCGCAGCACCTGAACAGGACCCTGTTTCAAAAAAGCACTTGTGATCCGTGCAGTGGCACATGCCTATAATCCCCATTTGGGAGGTTGAGACAGAAGGATAACAGATTCGATTGTAAGTAGTGAGACTCTTCATCAACCTTTTGAGACCTTGTTTCAAAATAAAAATAGAATTGGGCTTGGGGTGTAGCTTGGAGGTAGCGTATCCCTGGGTTTAATCCCTAATGCCACACATACACACAAAAAAATACACCTGCAATCCTAATACTTAGGAAGCTGAGAGAGGATGATAAAAGGTTTAAGGACAGCCTCAGTAAGAACACTCATCAACCTAGCGAGACCTTGCT
Organism: Muscardinus avellanarius; assembly: GCF_963383645.1. Taxonomy (NCBI): domain Eukaryota; kingdom Metazoa; phylum Chordata; class Mammalia; order Rodentia; family Gliridae; genus Muscardinus; species Muscardinus avellanarius. The sequence continues at coordinate 129,578,365 of NC_137790.1, forward strand.
TCAAAATAAAAATAAAAAGGGTCTGGGAGTATAGCTCGGGGGTAGAATGCCCCTGGGTTCAATTCCCAGTACCACACACAATCAATCAATAAAACATAAGGCTGTAGGTGTAACTCAGAGGTAGAGTTTAATCCCCAGTACCACCCGATTAAAACACACACACACACACACACACACACACACACACACACACTGTTGCTCCAGGTCATGCACTATGACTCATTCCTGTAATCCAGTGACTTGAGAGGCTTAGGCAGGAGGATCCAAAGTGCACGTGCAGGTTGGGCAAACTAGCAACCTAGCAAAACCCTATCAGAATAGAAAGCAAAAAGGATCATGGGTGTAACTCAGTGAGAACACCCCAGGGTCATCTCTAGTACCACACACACACAAAGGTGCATTCTCCAACACCCAACAGTTTTACTTTTAACCTAGGGAATGATTCACTTAAATAAAGGACCCAAGAAATACATGATGTTGATGGCAGTATTTATTTATAATAGCAAAAGTTAGGAAGCAAACTAAACACCCACCAGTAGGAGAATGGATGAAGCATAGATGGAGTACTGTCCGTCCAGAAAACCAAATGAGCAAAAAGCCACGAGGTGAATCTACGAATAGAATGTTGAAACAAATATAAGTTGCAAAAGAATATATTCTCTATGGTGTCATGTACACAGAGTTGCAAAACTTACAAAACCATACTACAGATTATTTACAGATGTGTCCATATGTGGTAAAAAGTAAAGAAATGTCTAGGGAGTGGAAGAAGAGCACTTTCCCAGAGCCCTGGGTTCAGTCAAAAGCACTGCAAAGAAAACAAAAACAGCTGGGCGAGGTGGCGCCCGCTTGTAATCCCAGCACTTGGGAGACTTGAGACCAGAGGATCACAGTTCGTGGACAGCCTCAGCTACTTAGTGAGGCCCTGTTTCAAAATAAAGAATAAAAAATAGGGCAGGGGGTGTAGCTTGGAGGTCGAATTCCCCTGGGTTCCATCCCCAGACCCACCAGAAAAACGTGTGTGTGTGTGTCTGTGTCTGTGTCTGTGTCTGTGTCTGTGTCTGTGTGTGAATCCTAACTGTCAAACTGAAGATAGTGGCTACCTAGAGGAGAATTGGGACACAGTGGTCTTCTAAGGCATGGGCATTGCTTCTTAGCTTACACGATGTGTATTGTATTGCTGTATCATTCTTTTGTTTTGTTTTGTTTTGTGGTGCAGGAGTGAACCCAGGGGCATTCCATCTTGAGCTACACTCCCAGTGCTATTTTTTTTTGGAAACAGGGTCTTGCTAAGTTTTGAGGCTGGCTTTGAACCTACAATCCTCCTATCTCAGCCTCTCAAGTACTGGGATAAACATGACACCATGCTAGCTATTATAATTCTTTATACCCAGAATATTTTGTATGATTTTTTTTTTTTTTTTTTTTTTTTTGTGGTACTGGGGTTCCTGGAAGCCCTTCTACCTCCGAGACCTATTTTATACTTTTTATTTGGAAACAGGGTCTCTTAAACTAGCGGGCTGACTTCGAACCTGCGCGATCCTGTGAGCACTCCTAAGTTTAAATCTTTCTCTTTCTCCCAACAGCTAATAGAGAAGCTGATGTACTATTTGAAGTGTTATTTGATGAAGAATTTCCTGGAGGGTTAACAATAAGGTTTGTATTTCTAGATAATAATTGCACTTTATGAATACATACCTGTGGCCTCATATTAGTGAGCGATAAACTAAGCAACTGGTGACAGTGTTACTAGATTAGAATGTGAGCAGTGCATGGAAGGAGTGCGTGCTCTGGAAGGGGAGAGGCGGGAGAGCAGTGAGGAGCGCTCAGGAAGACAGGAGCGCATGCACCGCGAAGGATGTCTCTGGGTGAGAAGCTGGAGGCGGAGAAAGCCCTTGAACTCAGGCACGTGAGCCTGCGTCCTGTGGATGTGCAGTTGTGCGCAGGCCAGATTGGATGGTTTGCGGAGCCAGAGGCAGGTAAAGGGATGGACACAGGAAGTGGAGGTCGCCCTTGGGGAATCCAACTAAGAAGGAAAGGAAAGGCAAGCTAACAAGGTTAGAAAAAGAAACATGTTGGGCTGTGAGGCACAGCTCAGTAGTTAAACACCCTGATTCACCCTCACTTTAAAAAAGAAGAAAAACTCTTTCTCCATTATTTGTTGAAAGATAAGAAAACTGTATTCTCAGCTGGGCATAGGGGCACATGCTTGTAATCCCAGTACTTGGGAGGCTGAGACAGGAGGATCCGGGTTTGTGGCCACCCTCAGCTACTTAGGGTGTTTCAAAATAAAGAATAAAAAATCGGCTGTGGGTGTAGCTTGGAGGCAGAATGCCCCTGGGTTCCATCACCAGTACCACAAAAAAAAAAAAGAAAAAGAAAACTATTCTCAAAAGAGGAAAAATAATAAGGTGATAGAGTTGAAAACTTTCAAGATTTATTTGTTGTTTGGTTTCGGGGGAGAGTGGTTGTGTTTTGTTTGGTCTGTTTGCAGTGCTAAGGATCAAACTTAAAACCTTGCCTATGTTAGGCAAGTGTTCCACCACTGAGCCTCACGCCCAGCCTTTTTTTTTTTTTTTTTTTTTTTTTGGTACTGGGAACATTCTACCTCCAAGGTACACACCCAGTCCTTTTTATTTACTTTTTTTTTTGTTTTCTGAAACAAGGTCTTGCTAAGTTTCTCAGGTTCTTGCTAACTTGCTCAGGCTGGCCTCAAAACTGTGATCCTCCTGTGTCAGCCCATCCCCAGTACAAGGATTACAAGCATGAGCCACCATAACCAGGGAAAAACAAGGGATTCTTTTTGTTTTTTGTTTTTGTTTTTGTTTTTTTGCGGGTCTGGCGGTGGAACCCAGGGGCATTCGACCTCCAAGCTACAACCTCTGCCCTATTTTTTATTCTTTATTTTGAAACAAGGTCTCACTGAGTTGCAGAGGGCCTCTCTAAGCAGCGTGTCCGCGAACCACGATCCTTCAGTCTCAGCTTCCCAAATACTGGGATTGCAAGTGTGCGCCATCACGCCCGACTAAAAAGGGTTAGTTTAATATCTAACACTTTCATCAAGACCACAAAGAGAGGAAATCACAGATACTTCATCTTAAGCCTTCACAGGTCCGAGCCTAGAATTTTGAGATAGGAAGATGAGGTAAAAAAAGGTCTGGACTCAGTAGTTTGTCGGTAGACAAATGAGATCACTGCTGGCATTTTCTTGTTGCTTAGGAACAAAGAGTTGCTTTAACTTCGGTACCTTGGGCCTTCATAGCCCAGACCGTTTAAATAAAATTTACTGTTTGACATTTAATTCATAGTTTACTCAAGTCTGCGTCATACTCCAGTGTTAAGATCCAGGCTTCTTAAGGGTGAACCAACTCACACACCCTAGAACATGGTTTCTACTTTGTGAGCACTGGGTGGTACATTAGGAGACTTCAAAAATGTATTGTTTCTATAAGTTAAAATCTTTCCATGATTTTTAATTCTTCTACTGAATTATAAGGTAATGTTTGTTAGATCTGATGATACCCATCAATTATTTTATTCTTTTCACCAGCATATTTACTATGATGTCCTTCTGATCCTGGGAGAACTTTTCACTTCTAGGTGCTCACCTGGTAGAGGTTATCGACTGCCTACAAGTGCCTTGGTGAACCTCTCTCATGGGAGTCGCTCTGAAACTGGAAACCAGAAGTTGACGGCCATCGTGAAGCCGCAGCCAGCTGTGAACCACTACAGCCCCAACGCCCTCTCCTCCGGGCATCTGGGAGGCCTCCACCATTCCCCTCAGTCACTTTTTGTTCCCACTCAAGTAAGTCTCTGGATCTGTAATTTCTCTCCACCTTCTTTACAAATTACGAATCGCGACTGGGCGTGGTGATACACGTTTGTAATCCCAGTACTTGGGAGGCCAGCCAAGCAACATGTAAGGCCCAGTTTCAAAATAGGAAATAAAATAGGTCTGGGGTTGTAGCTTGGAGGTAGACTGTCCCTGGGTTCCATCTCCAGTACCACAAGGGAACGCCCAAAAAATCACGGCCGACTTTCTAAGTAGAAAACCTAATTTAACTTAGTTTTTCTTTTTTATGTTCAGCCAAGTGTATTAGCTTCTGCTTACAATCCCAGTGCTTTGGAAGCTGAGACAGGTGGATCACAGGTTCATTGCCAGCCTCTGCAACTTACTGAGTCCCTCAGCAACTTAGTCCCTGTTTCAAAATGAAAATAAAAAGGGTTGAGGGTGTTACTCAGAGGTTGAATGCCCCTGGGTTCAATCCTCAGTACTGCAAAGATGTAATAAAATTGGCATTTAGTGAACTTAGAGAAAGTGTTAGCCATTGGTATTTTCTGAGAGTCACAAGTACCGGGCATTGGGAGTGGTTTCGCTTGTGGAAGTTTGTCCTTTGTAGGAAGTTTTCACAGAAGATGAGCTCAGCCCTGTTCCCTTGCACTTAAACACCCCAGAGTTTATGTGAGAAGCCTATACTTAATAACAATGAGCTTTAATTCCTAAAGCATGGCCTAATATCATATGCACTAATTGAATATGCAAAGAATCTTCCAGGTCACTGTTGCCAGGCATTGCCCTTTACTTCCCTTTACCCAACCCCAAAAATGTTCTCTTATGGGTCAAAAGTAAGGTCATGAGCCCTCTTTTACCCCCAGACACAAGACAAGTTTATCTTGTTTATCTTTCCTTCCTTCCCTCCCTCTGTTTTGGTTTTGTTTTTGTTTTTTGTTTGTAGTGGTATTGTACTGGAAATTGAGCCCAGGAGCATTCTACCTCTGAGCAATACACCACAGCCCAATTTTTTATTTTTTGTTTTGAAACAGGGTCTCACTAGGTTGCTGAGAATCTCTTGCTGAGGCTGTCCTCAAACCTACAATCCTCCTTTCTCAGCCTCCCAGGTACTGGGATTACAGACATGCACCACCATGCCTGTTTCCCTCCCTCCTTCTCCCCACCCCTTCCTTCTTCCTATTGTTCCTTCCCTCCCAGGAATGTTCTACCTCTTAGCTATACCCTGTCTCTATTTTATTTTTAATTCTGAAACTGGGTTTCACTAAATTGCCCAGACAAGCCTCAAACTTGCAATCATCCTGCCTCAGCCTCCTGCGTAGCTGCGATCACAGCCAGGTGCCACCAGACCCAGCCTGCCAGTCAGTCATTTTCCCTTCCTTCCTTGGGCGTGGCCCCTGATGCTTAGAGAAGTGTGCCTTCGCCATTCATCGTCTCTCGCAGCGAGGCTGTGAGCGCTCCCCTCCCAGGCTGGGCCTGCGCGCCTCTTCAGCCAGCGTGCCTCTCCTCCTCAAAGGCAGCTGGCGTGCCACATCTACGGACTGCGTCTCACAGCCCGTGGAGCTGCTCCCTCTGTGCCCTGCCGTCGTATACTACCCGGCTCTGCGGTTTGAATGTCTAGCCCTCCCTGCTAATGGGTGACCTTAGACCAGTCCCAGATGAGGCTAATACTTCACTGGTATTGTGGCACACACCTGTAATCCCAGAACTTGGGAGGCTGAGACAGGAGGATTGCAGGTTTGAGGCCAGCTTCAGCAGTTTAGCAAGGCACTTAGCAATTTAGCAAGATCTTGTCTCCAAATCAATAATAAAAAAGGCTTGTAGTGTAGCTCAGAGGTAGAATGCCCGTGTTCAATCCCTAAATAAAGATATTTGGCTGGGTATGATGACACACCCCTGATCGCAGTACTTGGGACACTGAGACAGGAGGAGCGCGGGCTCCAGGCCGGCCTCAGCAGCTTTATGAGACCTTGTTTCAAAATGAAAAATAAAATGGATGAGGTATAACTTGTTGGTAGAATGCTCCTAAATTCAATCCCCACTACCAGTAAATAAATTAATAATAAAATACATAAGTGTATTGGGTGTTTTGAATAAGTTATAATTAGTACATTAGAAGACAAAAAATTGTGGTCATGCTGATGTGATATAATCTTTTATAGTGTTTGTTATGCTTTAAATATTTTTCTATAAAAACCATTTATACCATTTGCATATGAGAAAACTAATTTCACTCCAGTAGATTACCTTATACTGAACTGAGTCCTAGAAAAAAAAAAACCTAAGGGATTTCAAATAATGAAAATTAACATCCTACCACTGAATAGTTTTAATAAATTATTTTAATATGAATCTTTCTTTTGTCATGTTTCATTTCCTTAATAAAGTATTTCTGCTTTGCTAGGTTCCTATTAAAGATGATGATGAATTTTGCAATATTTGGCAGTCTTTACAGGGATCTGGAAAAATTCAACAGTTTCAGCCAACTCTACAAGAGAAGGTTAGTATTCTTTCTTGATAGACAAACTAGGTTTTGTTGTTGTTTTGTGATCCTAGGGATTGACCAACCAACCCCTCTTTTATTTTTTATTCTGAAGCAGAATCTCACTACATTGCAGAGGTCCTCACTAAGTTGCTGAGGCTGGCTGCAAACCTTTGATCCTCCAGTTTCAGCCTCCCAAGTACTAAGATTACAGGCATGTACTACCATGCTTGGCAACAATTAGTTTTGGGTTTTTTTTGTTTGTTTGTTTGTTTTTTCAGTACTGGTGATAGAACCCAGGGGCATTCTGCCTCTGAGAGACACCTCAGCCCTATTTTTTACTCTTTATTTTGAAACGGGCTTACTGACTTGCAAAGGGCCTCACTAAGTAGTAGCTGAGGCTGGCCGCAAATCACGATCCTCTTGTCTCAGCCTCCCAAATGCTGCAATTATAAGCATGCACCACCAAGCCCGGCTTAACAATTAGTTTTTATAAAAAATATTTTTTACTTTCTTGTGTAATAATTTAAAATTTTCCCCAAAGATCTCATTAAATAGAAAATGACAGTTATGATTATGAGTTTTCATAATTTTTAGATGTATGTAAAAGATTTTGTACCAATGAAGAAGAGTATAATTTTTCTCTTAAATCAGTTTAAGAGCCAGGCATGTGGCTCACACTTATAACCCCACTACTTGAGAGGCTGAGACAGGAGGTTCACAGGTTTGAAGACAGCCTCAGCAACCCACCAAGACCCTGTTTAAAAATAAACATAAACCGGGCATGGTGGCGCACGCTTGTAATCCCCGCGCTTGGGAGGCAGAGATAGGAGGATCGCGCAGGTTCGAAGCCAGCTGTGCTGGCTTAAGAGACCCTGTTTCCAAATAAAAAGTATAAAATAGGTATGGGAGTATAGCCCGGAGGTATTAGGGTTTCCAGGAACCTCAGTACCACCAAAAGACAGGAGGATCGCACGGGTTCGAAGCCAGCCTCAGCTACTTAGTGAGGCTTTCAGCAACTTAGTGAGACCCTGTTTCCAAATAAAATTAAAAAAAAAAAAAAAAGGTCTGGGAGTATAGCCCAGAGGTAGAAAGGCTCTGGGTTCCACCCCCAGTACCACAAAAATAAATAAATAAACAAACAAACAAACATAAAAATAAGGACTAGGGATGTAGCTTGGAAGTAGCATAGCCACAGGTTCAATTCCTAGTACAACAAAATAATAAGTTTTAGATATTTTTAGCTGTTTACAAAAATAATGACTGTATTTTGAATTCAACAAAGGCTTTAATGGCATTCATTAGCATATTTTTCCACTTCAATATGTAATCTAATGCTGGCAGCTGGTTTCTTAAATATAAATGAGCAAATTAATTTTTTTTTATAAAGGGTAGGCGGGAAAGGGAACTGGGGTGTAGCTCCGTGGTAAAGAATTTGCCTAGTATGTATGAAGTCTTGAGCCCTAGCAATGCAAAAAAAAGAAGAAGAGGAAAGATGCTTAAAAAAAAAGTTTCAAATATAGAAATAAAGAGGAAAAAGAATGAATTCCTACTAAATTTTTTGCTATTAACTAACTTCTCAGTTCAGGTCAAAAAGAAATGTTCTCAGGAAGATCACAAGTTCAAAGCCAACCTCAGCAACTTAGCAAGGCGCTCAACAACCTAGTGAGACCCTGTTTGCATATAGGAAACAAAGTCAGGCTGGGGGTAGAGCTTGGAGGTAGAATGCCACTGGGTTCAATCCCCAGTGCCAACAAAAAAGAAAAAAATAAGAAGAAGGAGAAGGAGAAGGAGAAGAAGAAGAAGAAGAAGAAGAAGAAGAAGAAGAAGAAGAAGAAGAAGAAATGTCGTATGTGTCAATAGCTGGCCATTAGAGCCTCGTCTGTTTTCATACCCTACAGTAAATATGGCATTATAAGAGCTGGAAGGATAACATTGGAGGCAGAATGGTGGTGACACACATAAGAGGGTTGCCAGGAGGTTTGTGTAGTGGTAGTTCACTTGCCTGGCAGGCAGGCCAGGTGCCCAGGGTTCAGTCCCGAGCACAGAAAATAAAAGGAAAACATTTGACCATGGAATTTAGCACGTAACAGTCTTTGGGAACATTGACAAGAGCATTTCCATAGTGTGATGGAATCAAAAGACCTGTCAGGTTTAAGGGAGCAGGGGAAGACCCCAGGCATGGTGTCTCGTGCCTGTAATCCCACTAGCTGGGGACATTGAAGCAGTAAGATCAGAAGTTTGAAGCCAGCCCAAGCAGCTTACTGAGGCCTCGTCTCTAAAAAATTAAAAGGGCCGGGGAGGTAGCTCAGTCATAGAGTGCCCCTGAGTCCAATCCCTAGTACTGCAAGAAAGAAGGGAAGAAAGAAATTGGAGGCAGGAAGTATAGACAATTCTTTTCAAGGAAATTTGCTCTAAAAGGAAACATTAGCAAAATGAGCACTGTGGTTCACACCTTAGTCCAGCTACTTACTTAGAACGTAAGGCAGGAGGATAACCTAAGCAGAAGCTCAGGGCCAGCCTATGCAACATGGCAAGACACCCCTTAAAATAAATGAGTGAATGCATGACCGAATGAATGAATGAAAACATTACCTTGAAACCCTCTTGCTTACACCTTTCCATTCAACTTTGGTAACTTCTGCTCTTCCAGCTTTTTACTAGACCTAGTCCCTTAAATTCAACAAGTTTTCTTTTGCTTTGCTTTATTGCTTGACTGACTTAAACTCTTACCTCTCTGCTAAGATTGCTTGTCTTATATCTCTTGTTCTAAACTCTCAACGTTTAATCCAGTATTTCCAGCTTTCTAGAGAACCAGTTGGAGGCTCTATTACTCCCTCCCCCTCAAGATGCCCCAGAATTTACCTCACCTTCACCAAAAGCCTCTATTTTGTTTTGTTTGTTTTTGCAGGTCTGGGGATGGAACCCAGGGGCATTTGACCTCCAAGCCACACCCCCTGCCCTATTTTTTATTTTTTACTTTGAAACAGGGTCTCACTGAGTTGCAGAGGGCCTCACTAAGTAGCTGAGGCTGTCCGCGAACCGCGATCCTCTGGTCTCAGCCTCCCAAATGCTGGGATGACAAGCGTGGGCCACCACGCCCGGCTACCAAAAACCTCTTTGAATAGCCTCATCTAACACCACTATTTCCAAGGCATATTATTTTTTAAAATTTGCAATCAAAATTTACTGTGTTCTCTAACATTTTTTTTTTGTAGTGAGATTGTAAATCTCTCTCCTCCTTCTCAGTTCCCATGGCTGTTATCCCAGTGCTGGGTTAGCCTTCAGTCTGCTTTCTGCTTCCTATTTTGTTTACTTAGTTCTCCTTCCACACTCTTGCCTGATTAATCTGTCTTAAAGATCAGCCCTTTCATCAGCCCTTTACCTCTGTTGGCCCATAAGCATAATAGGACAAAGTACCTTCTGGAGGTTGACTCAGCTTATGCCCTGAGGCGGCGTGGTGTGGTAAGTATGACAGTCAAGTCTGATTCAAGAAGTCAGGTTTCTGACTCGATTGAGCAAATCTGTTTCCCCGGCCCGGTGAGCACAGATCTGAGTGAAGGCAGTGGACTTCCCCTGACCTCTCACTCTTTCCCAGACCTGAAGAGTATTGCTCTAATACTCTGAACTGTATGTGGCTCCTGTGTAGTAATGGTGGACTCCAACCTCCAACTCTCCAACGCGGATCCAAGGCCTTCTATATGTATGCCCATGCCTGACTCGAATGAAACATGCCCCGCTATTTAGTGAAATAATCGTACTTTGGTTAGATGGGTCTCTTTCCTTTCCCTTTGCCACGAACAGAGGAGTCTCATCTTGAATCCTGTGTTCTCTCTGTACCTTCCATTGAGAATGCCCCTTCTCTCACCATGGAAGTCCCATGGTCAAGGTCTGCTTGTCAAGACCAAGGTCTGTTTCCTTAAAAAACACTGATGTTACATTTTTTCATAATCTTCTATACATAGCTCCTATTATCAGATGTTATTTCATTTTTTATTTTAGCTAAACACTCCTGTCTATTCTGATATTCTGAAAACTATGAGCTGCCAAACAATACTTAAATCCATGATACGTGTGTGTGTGTGTGTGTGTGTGTGTGTGTGTGTGTGTGTGTGTGTTATTAGGGATTAAACCCAGGGATTTTCTGCTACTAAGCTATCTCCCAGCCCTTTTTATTTTTTATTTTGAGACAGGGTCTAAGTTGCCTCAAACTTGCAGTCCTATCTTAGCCTCCCAGGTACTATAGGCATATACCACCATACCCTGCTCCATGAAGCATTTAATGACCCATTAAGTTCCAAGTTTTCGATTCTGCAAATATTTATCTTTGTAGTACTAGTAGTTGAACCCGAGGCATTCCACCTCCAAGCTACACTCCCAGCCCTATTTCTTATTCTTTACTTTGAAACAGGGTCTCACTAAGTTTCAGAGGGCCTCACTAAGTAGCTAAGGTTGGCCGTGAACCTGTGATCCTCCTGTCTCAGCCTCTTAAGTACTGGGATTACAAACTTGTGCCACCACACTCAGTGAAAATATTTAAATGAAATTGCATTAAAATAGGTTAGAAATCAAATAGAGCTTATTATGTAATTTATTAGCATTTACTATTAATAATACTAATGGTATTAGTGAATATTATCACTAATTCACTTATACTTTTCTCAAGGAATAGAACTCTAAAAATATAAATATTTATTTCAAGATTACCATCAGTGGTCTATTTGTTGCTCAGTTTAAGTTTTTTAGGTGTTCAGTAAGTGAGATGATGGGTCATAATAGATTAAGTGGTCCAGCCCTGATATTCATCTGATGAACAAGTTGGAGGGAACAAGCTCTTATGGTAAAATATGACAATGTGTCTAACACAGATTGCTTTATTTAGTTATCATATAGAATGGTGTGTACCTGCAATCTCAGCTTCTGGGGAGGCTGAGGCAGGGGGATTTCAAGTTCAAGGCCAGCCTGGGCAATTTAGCAAAGCTCTCAAAATAAAAAGGGTTGGAGATATAGCTGGTAGAACACCCCTGGATCCAATCCCCAGTACTACAAAAATAAATAAACAAACAGCATTTGCCATGCTTTTCTTCTTGATACGGAGTCTCACAGTGTTGCCAAGACTGGTCTTGAATTTCCAGACGCCTGCCTCAACCTCCCAAGTAGCTGCCTCAACCTCCCAAGCACTCACCACCTCACCAAGTATTTGCTTTCTGTTTAAACTGATGGCACACCTTTTCTCTGAAGTGGTACCATGCAAATGGGTTTTGGAGTTAGAGCCAAAATGTTAGTAATTAGTTCTATGACCAAATTACCTTTTCACTTTGAACCTTAATTATTCGTCCATAACATCAGTATTCCATAGCATTATGATGGTAGACTTGCTACATTAGCACTAAGGCAATGGAAGCAAAATAGATCTTAACAAGCCTGGCACTAATACACAAGCGATACTGGCTTCGTTCATCTGTTGACCCTGATGTTCTAGTTCTCCTCACTTGAGTCTAAACCCCCATAATGTACTGTACCCCAGCAGCCATCATGCTTGGTGTAGAAGCCTCATGCCATTTTGACTGATGGAGACCGGAGGGTTGTGGGTGTCCTATGCGTGTGAGCTTGTCGCTGGAATGGGGATCGCAGCAGTGCATTACGGGGGTCTAGACTCAGATGAAGAGAACCAGATCATTGGTCAACAGATGAGTGTAAGCAGACTCTGCGTGTGCTACTGCAGCTTTGCAGTCTTGCTCTCTGGTCATGGAGTCTTTCATTATTTCTATAGTTAATAAAAATCAGGTGTTGGGGAAAGAACATGGAAGGAAATGTAAATGGACTAATATTCTGAACTTTCCTAAGATGCAGTCATATGATAAATTTTTGCAAAGTAAAAGTTCTTAATGGAAAATGTGAATCCTAATGAATAGAATAGTAAAGTGAGCCCACAGCTTCTCCTGTTGGACCTTGTCCATGTCCTGCTCTTTCTTTTTTTTTTTTTTTTTTTTTTTTTTTTTTTTTTTTTTTTTTTGTACTGGGGTTAGAACCCAGAGGCTTTCTACCTCCGGGCTATACTCCCAGACCTATTTTTTAATATTTTATTTGGAAATGGTCTCACTAAGTTGCTGAGAGCCTCAATAAGTAGCTGAGGCTGCTTCAAACCTGTGTGATCCTCCTGTCTCAGCCTCCGAAGCGCATGGGGCGCCACCACCCCTGGCTCCTGCTGTTTCTTCTATAACCTTTATTCACTCCCTTCCCCTGCCTACCCTGGAGGCAGGGTGATCTTTAGAAACAAGTATTTCTGTCGCAAAGAAACATTTACCTAGAATCAATATTTTCTTTAGTTTCTGTACTTGTTAATTTCAAGCAACATTAAGATTTAATTTTTTTCTCTTGAAAGTAATACTTTTGGAAAACAGTTGTTTTCTGTTTATCCTGCTATACATAGAGAAGTATCTGGAGCGATAGTCATTATGATGGTATTGTTATTTCTGGTGGTGGATTTGGGGTTCTTTTTTAAACTCTGCATATTTTTTCATATTATGTTTTTTTCTAATTACATATTTTTATGAAAATAAAAAATAATTACTAAAAGTTAAAGAAGTAGTTACAATATTAAGGTTTTGTTTAACTAACTTATAAGAATTTTGCCTTTCAGGGTACAGTTCTACCTCAAGAAATAAATCAAGTAACTCAACAGCATAAATCTGGCTTTAATGACAGCAGTGTTAAATATCAGCAAAGAAAACATGACCCTCACAGAAAATGTAAGTTTTAAGTGAGAAAGGTTTATTTTTGTTAGATGCTTCCTTTTAAAGCCAAGCATGGTGGCACATGCTTGTGATCCCAGTACTAAAGGGGGGGGGGTAGCTTTACTGAGATGTACATCACATATCATAAGTTCATCCTTTTGAGGTATATCGTCAGTGGGGTTGGGTTGGGGGCTTTTTTTTTTTATACTTTTATTGGTGCATTCTAGTCTCACATCGCAGGGCAGTTCATCATGATGGTGACACACCTGCGCTCAGCACTCGGCTTTCCCCGGCTCCCTCCCGTCGCCCTGCCCTATACAGGACGTTAGGATGGACGCTGGCATTCTCACATGTGCACATGCTGTGCATGGAAACGCTCCCTTCACTGATCTTCCTGCCCCCGCCCAGAACGCCTCCCCGGCTCCACTGGGGGTCGTCGTGTCGTCCCCCACCCCCCCATTACCTCAAGTCCCCGTCTCCCCGTCACTCACTGGCTTCTGCACATGAGAGGAAACATAGGACCCTTCTCGTTCTGTGACTGGCTGATCTCACTCAACGTAATGTTCTCCGCGTCCGTCCAGTTTCCTGCAAACGATACAATTTGTTCTTCTCAACTGCGTGTATGTCCCGTAAACTTGGGATTCACCTAGATTGGCTTCATAATTTGGCTACTGTGAATTATACTGCTGTAAACATGCATATATTACTCTGACTTTCCCATTTCAGTACCTTTGGAAAAATACCCAGGAGTGGTATAGCTGGATCATATGGTGGATCCATTCCTACTTTTATTTGAGTTTTTTCCTGTGGTATTTTCACAAAGTTGTACAATCAACACCACTATCTTTTTTATTTTTTTTTTTTTTTTTTAGGATCTGGTAATGGAACCCAGGGGCATTTAACCCCCTGCCCTATTTTTTTATTCTTTATTTTGAAACACGGTCTCACTAAGTTGCAGAGGGCCTCACTAAGTAGCTGAGGCTGGCCACAAACCGTGACCCTCCGGTCTCAGCCTCCCGAATGCTGGGATTATAAGCGTGCGCCACCACGCCTGACAACACCGCTATATTAATTAAGAACATTTCATCACCCCAGATAGAAACACCATACCTATTAGCAGTCATTTTCTAGACCCTAATAATCACTCACTTTCTTTTTCTATAGATTTGGACATTTTATTCTATTTTTTTTTTTTTGCTATTCTGGACATTTTATACAAATAGAATAAAAAATTATGACTGGCTTCTTTACTTGGCATGATTTTCTTTTTTTTTTTTTTTTTTTTTTTTTTTGGTGTTACTGGAGTTGGAACCCAGGGGCATTCTACCTCCAAGCTACACTCCCAGCCCTATTTTTTATCCTTTTATTTTGCAACAGGGTCTCACTGAGTTGCAAAGGGCCTCACTAAGTAGCTGAGGTTGGCCACGAACTGTGATCCTTCTGTCTCAGCCTCCCAAATGTTGAGATTACAAGTGTGCGCCACCATACCCAGCTTTGGTGTGATGTTTTTAATAAGTTTATTCTTATTATAGCATGTATCAGTAAATGCATCATTCCTTTTTTTTTTTTTTTGGCTGCATGATAATCCATTCTATGAAAACCACATTTTGCTTATTCATTTCTGTGAATATTTATGTACAATTATTTATGAGTACATGTTTGCAATTCATGAGTCCTGTGGTAACCCTATGTTTAACATTTTGTGGAATTACCATACTTCTTCACAGTGGCATTTGTGCCATTAATACATGTGGGTCCAGCCCAATTTCTCCACACCTTCCACAACACTTGGTGTTGTCTGTTTCTTTCTGATCGGCCTCTAGGAGGTGTGAAACGAAATCTGGCCTGATTCCTTCTGTTCATTAAGTTCCATTGTACTTCTTAACCCCAGGGGACCTAGTCTGCATAGGGTTGTGTAAACACACTTCTTGCTTCCCTTGCCTTCTGCTTGCAGGCCTTTTCTTGTACTATTCCTCTCACTTGGAATACTTAGCCGCCTGCTCTACCCTTGAAACCTACAACTCTTGAAGACCAAATTCAAATGCAACTTTCCTTTTCTATTATTATTATTGTCTGCAAGTATCTCTTCTCCCCCTCTGCTAGATTATTAATTACTTAAGATCAGAGACTATGGCTTCTTGGGATTCTCTGAACTTTTACACTACTGTGCAGTAGTAAATATTTGGTAAACTTAATTACTATGCAGTAAGCTTTTTCATTTACCAAATTCTGTTTTCTCTAGTTAAAGAAGAGTGTAAGAGTCCTAAAGCTGAGTGTCGGTCTCAGAAAACATCCAATAAGCAGGTAAGCTTCTTTAAAATCCAATTTTTAAGCCAGGCCCAGTGGTGCATGCTTATAATCCCAGTACTTGGTAGGCTGAGACAGGAGGATTGCAGATTCAAGGCCAGACTCAACAGCTTGGCAAGATCCTGTTTAAAAATAAAGAATAAAATAGGACTGGGGTATTGCACAGAGATAGAATGGACCCGATTCCAATCCCCAGTACTAAAAGCCAATAAACAAAAAAAAATTAAATTTTTAATAGCTGCTTGTTAGTGCAATTGGTAGATCTGTGGCATGTGACTGAATTCAGCAACGTTTCCACCAAATCTCTAAGGTGTAGGGCAAGAGGGTTGGTAAAGGTCGGCCTTTGGCTGATGGTCACAGGTGGAAGGTTGCACAGCTGGAATCCAGAGTCTGGAATGAGACGGACCTAAAATCCTGGCCTGACATTTAATAGCGGCCTCAGCAGTTCTCCACTTCTCACAGCCTCAGTGTCTTCGTATTTAAAATGGATCACTTGTAGTCTCTCTCAGTGTATATAACCTGTGTATACCTATGTCAGTAGACCCATGTGTATGTAGAAAATATGTGGCAGTATGTATTGTATATGCATCGATATTGTGTGGAATAGCGTAGGAAACAACGTGTGCAATTAGATTGATCACTTTGTGTGTGTGTGTGTGTGTGTGTGGTACTGGGGTTCCTGGAAACCCTTCTACCTCCGGGCTACACTCTCAGACCTATTTTCTTTTATATATTTTTATTTGGAAACAGTGTTTTTTAAGCCAACAAGGCTGGCTTCAAGCCTGTGTGATTCTCCTGTCTCTGCCCCGCAAGTGCAGGGATTACAAGCTTGCGCCACCACGCCCAGCAAGACCACTTATATTTTATTTATTAGACTCTGGTTTGAGAAAGAATATGTGTATACTCTTTTTTTTTTTTTTTTTTTTTTTTGCAGTACTGGGATGGAACCCAGGGGCATTCTACCTCCGAACTACACCCCTACGCCCCTAGCCCTATCTTTTTTTAATTCTTTATTTTGAAACAGGATCTCACTGAGTAACTGAGGCTGTCCTTGAAACACAATCCTCCTATCTCAGCCTCTCGAATGCTGGGATTATATGTGTACACCACCACGCCTGGCTCATAACATGCTTTCAATAAATAAAATATCTGTCCTCTCATTCCAGAAATTTCTTTTTTTAGATTGAACCCAGGAGCCTTTTAGCCCTGTTTTATTTTTTTGAAACAGGTTCTTGCTAGGTTGGTGAGAGTCTAGCTACATTGCTGAGGTTGGCCTTTAACCTTTGGTCCAAGTATTTGAGATTATAAGCATACACCACACCTGACTGATTTCAGAATTCCTTTGTGTACATAAGGGGGTACTGGGGATTCACCTCAAAACCATTCTACATCCAAGCTACACCCCCCCATCCCTTTTTATTGATTGATTGTGAAACAGGGTCTCACTAGGTTGCTGAGGCTAGCCTTGAACCTGTGATCATGTCTCAGCCTGCCAAGTACTCCCAGTATTCCCAAAATTCTTGTGCTAATATTTACTTTCTTCTATGAAAAGGAGTGATGTTTTTGCAGTAGACTCTTTAGTGAAGCCTATCAAATTTTGGCAAAGCCATTATTCCCCAACAATGTTTTAATGCTAAAATAAAATACTTATGATTTGAAAGAAAGCCACTTATACTGAAATAAAATTAGAATCATTGTGATTGGGGTTATCGTAGTTTCAACTGCTGTAACAAAACTACCATAGACTGGGTGGCTTAAATAGTTAATATTGCCAAGGTAGTGGCACGTGCCTGTAATCACAGAACTTGGGAGACTAAGACAGGAAGGTCACAGATTTAAGGACAGCCTCAGCAACTAAGCAGGACCCTGTTTCAAACTAAAAAATAAAATAGTTCTGCGAGTATAGGTCAGAGATAGAGTAACCCTGGGCTCAATCCCCAGTACAGGAAAATAAAAAATAAAAAATACAACAGTGGATATTTATCTCTCACAGTTCTGGAGGTTTGGGAAGTCTAAGGTGAAGACACTGGTACAGTAATGTTTTTAATGCTAAAATAAAATACATAAAATTTGAAGCCAGGCATGGTGGTGCATGCCTGTAATCCCAGTACTTGGGAGGACAGGAGGATCACAGTTTTGGAGGATAGCCTTAACAATTTAGCAACCCAGTAAAACCCCGACTCAAAATAAAAACTGATCTGAGTGTGGTGGCTCAGGCTTGTAATCCCAGTACTTAGGAGGCTGAGACAGGAGGATCGCAGGTTCACAGCCAGCCTCAGCTACTTAGGCCCTCTGCAACTTAGACCCTTTTATAAAATAAAGAATAAAGTAGTGCTGGGAGAAGCCGGTAAGTGGTAGTGCATGCTTGTAATCCCAGTACTGGGGAGGATGAGACAGGAGGATCACAGGTTCACAGCCAGCCTCAGCAACTTAGCGAGACTATGCAATTTAGTGAGACCCAGTATCAAAATAAAAAATAAAATAGGGCTTTGGGTGTAGCTCAAAGGTAGAATGCCTCTGGGCTTAATCTCCAGTACCAAAATTAATTAATTAATTAATTAATTATGTCATATTTTTTAAAACCATCAGTATTGAAACGCTGGTAGTATTTAGTGAGGGCTCTTTTTTTGGCTTATACTCAGCCCCTCTTAAGTTCTGTCATGGTAGAGAAAGAGCTCTGTTGTCTCTCTCTTCTAGGGACAGTCATCTCATTCTGGGGGCTCCGCTCTCATGGCTTCATCTAACTCTTAGCGACCTAAGGGACCACCTGCTCATAGCATCCCATGGGGATTACAGTTTCAACATAGGGACTTGGGGGCACCGCATGCAGTTCCTACCGGTAGTTTATTGCCTACATGCATAATTGAAGAAAATACTAAATCTCATTTAGACGTTAATGAAGATAAAGATAAAATTTTCCCCATCCAAGTTAACAGACCCCTTTTATGATAGAAAAGGCAAACTAGTACATAAAAATATTTGTAATTTATTTCAAATATTAGGTAATAGAAATTTATTTGCCTGGAAAGCTTATTTTTACTTTTTTATAGACTTTTGAAGGGCCTGCCAAATGTAATATTAAGCTATTGAAGAGAAATGAAAGTCCAGAAGTCTCAGAAAACCCAAAGGTGACTGGTTCCCCAAATGCTAATGATAAGGTAAAAGATCCTCTATTCAGCTCCTCTTCCCAGACTTTAACAAGTGGGAAGAGGACTGAGTGAAGTCAAGTTGCCATTTTTGAGCGTAGAACTCTTAGCTTCTTCCTGTATCCTTCTACTTCCGTCTTCACACACAATTCTTTTTTCTTTTAGCCCAACTCCGGAATTGAGAACCTTTTAGCATCCTTGAATATCTCTAAAGAAAACGAAGTGCAGGCATCGCATCCGGAGGGCCCTGCGAGTGGAGAGCTGTCGCCACAGTCGTTTGCTCTGGTTCGTGTGTTGTGGGCTCTGGGTGGCCACTCGGGCACGTCAGCCCACGCGCACACCCACGCAGCCGGCATCGTCATCCTGTGCGAAAAGCCAGGTTCCCTGCACAGTGCAGCCACCTCCTTCTGTTCTTCCCCGGCTTTTCTTTTCTTTCTTTTCTTTCTTGTTTTTTTCCTTTGTGGTACTGGGGGTTGAACCCAGCAACATTCTACCTCCAAGCTACACCTATACCTGAACCCTATCTTTTCTTTATTTTTGAAACGTGGTCTCACTAAGTTGTGGAGGGCCTCACTAAGTAGCTGAGGCTGGCCACAAACTTGTGATCCTCCTGTCTCAGCCTCCCAAATGCTGGGATTACAAGTGTGCACCACCACTCCCCACCCCACTCCCAGCTCTTTTTATATTTTTTGTTTTAAAACAATATCTCAGCTGGGTGTGGTGGCGCACACTTGTAATCCCCATGCTTGGGAGGCTGAGACAGGAGGATCGCACAGGTTGGAAGCCAGCCTCAGCTACTTAGTGAGGCTCTCAACAAATTAGTGAGACCCTGTTTCCAAATAAAATAGAAAATAGGTCTGGGAGTATGGCCCAGAGGTAGAAAGCCTCTGCATTCCGCCCCCAGTACCACAAATAAATACATACATACATACATACATACATACATACATACATACATGCAGACAATGTCTCACTAAATTGCTGAGGCTGACCTCAAACCTACAATCCTGTTTCAGTTTCTCAAGTACTGGGATTACAGGTCACAATGCCCAGCTGCTTTGCTTTGCTTTGTTTTTGTTTTTGTTTTTGTCAGGTGAGTGTGTGCTGGGGATTGGACCCAGGGGCATTCTGCCTCTAAGCTACACCTCCAGCCCTTTTTTATTTTTCTTTTGAAGTAGGGTTTCACTAGGTTGCTGAGAACCTCCCTATGTTGCTGAAGCTGCCCTTGAACCTGTGGGCCTCCTGTCTCGGCCTCCCAAGTACTAGAATTACAGGAGTGTGCCACCACACCCAGCACTCCTCTGCTATTCAAACACGGCTACTAGGTGACTAGGCCAGAAATTAAGCTGAATAAATATTGTTTCTATAAACATTGTTTTTATACCTCAAAATGCAGGTGTTTTATTTTTCTAGCTCTGGAATATTGATTTGCCTTAACCTGTATATGAACATAGTTAGCACATTTTTAATAGTGGAATTCTTGAAAAGAAAGATCAAAGGCTAGTGTTATATTTCAGTGGTAAAAAACACTTGCCTAGCATGCACAAAACCTTTAATTTTATCCTTAGCACCAAAATAAGTAAATAAGTAGATAAATAAAAGCTATATAAATCTCATGTTAACTTTCCTCTCCCCACCCCCCACCTTCTCCATATGAATAATTTTCAACAAAAGAAGGGGACACGGATGCTTAAAGAAATTCTAAAAATTGATGGCTCTGATACTGTGGACCATAAGAATGAAATGAAACGGTTTGGTAACGAAGTCACTGTTTCCTCTAACAGAAGAGATGAACATGCACTGTCCTCACAGCCCAGACCAAACAAGAAATTAGGTAAGCAAACTGATTGTCATTTCCAAAACACTTCATTTTTTTCTAATGTGGGTTTTGTTTTTGTTTTCTTGGGTTGTGTTGTTGTTTGTTTTTGGTAATACAAGTTATACACGGGGGCATTCTACCTCTGAACTACACTCTCAGCCCTTTTGATTTTTTATTATTTTGAAGTAGTATTTGTCTGAACTGCTGAGGCTCTCTAAGTTGCTGAAGCCGACTTTGTCCTGTAGTCATTCTGTTTCAGCTCCCAAGTACTGAGATAAAACATGTGTGTCCCCTTGCCCAGCTCTTGTGCTCTATAAAACTTACTTTTTTAGCCGGGGATGGTGGCACATGCTTGTAATCCCAGCATTTGGGAGGCTGAGACCAGAGGATCACAGTCCGCAGACAGCCTCAGCTACTTAGGCCCTCTGCAACTCAGTGAGACCCTGTTTCAAAATAAAGAATAAAAAAATGGGCAGGGGGTGTAGCTCGGAGGTCAAATGCCTCTGGGTTCCATCCCCAGACCAGCAAAAAAAAAAAAAAAAAAACCTTACTTTTTTTTTTTTTTTTGATGTGTGTGTATGTGAATGTGTGTATGGTACTGGAGATGAAACCCAGAGGCATTCATCTCTCAGTTACATCCACTGCCCTATTTTATTTTTTATTTTAAAACAGGTTCTCACTAAGTTGCAGAGAGCCTCACTAAGTTGCTGAAACTGCCTGCAAACCTGCAATTTTCCTGTCTCCACCTCCCAAATACTGGGATTGCAAAACTTTATTTTTAAGAGTGTACGCCGGGCGTGGTGGCGCACGCTTGTAATCCCCGCACTTGGGAGGCGGAGACAGGAGAATTGCGCAGGTTCAAAGCCAGCCACGCTGGTGTAAGAGACCCTGTTTCAAAAATATAAAATAGGTCTGGGAGTGTAGCCCGGAGGTAGAAGGGCTTCCTGGAACCCCAGTACCACCAAAAAAAAAAAAAAAAAAAAAAAGTGTGTACTTTTTACTTATATCACTTACTTAATAATATAACTATGAGCCAGGCGTGGTGGCGCATACTTGTAATCCCCGCGCTTGGGAGGCTGAGACAGGAGGATCACACAGGTTCGAAGCCAGCCTCAGCTACTTGGTGAGGCTCTCAGCAAATTAGTGAGACCCCGTTTCCAAATAAAATATAAAATGGGTCTAGGAGTATAGCCCAGAGGTAGAAAAGCCCCTGGGTTCTACCCCCAGTACCACCAAAATTACAATAATAATAATAATAATAATAATAATAATAAACAAATATGTAACCAAAAGATCTATAATTCCTAAATCTTCCTGTGATTACTTAAAATGTCCTATTAAATATAATCATTCTAGCTGGGCGTGGTTGCGCACGCTTGTAATCCCCACGCTTGGGAGGCTGAGACAGGAGGATTGCTCAGGTTCGAAGCCAGCCTCAGCTACTTAGTGAGGCTCTCAGCAACTTAGTGAGACCCTGTTTCCAAATAAAATATGAAATAAGGCTGGGAGTATAGCCCGGAGGTAGAAAGCCTCTGGGATCTAGCCCCAGTACCAAAAAAAAAAGATAATTATTCTATAGCTACCTAACCCTCAAAAGGTTTTTTACTTTCTCGCGTTTTTACCCAGAAATCTAAATACACATTACCTAACCTGTGTGTGTGTGTGGGGGGGGGGGGGGATATGAATATGAATTGGGGATTGAGCCCGGGGGCATTCTATCTCTGAGGCTGGCTATGAACCTGCAATTTTTCTGTTTCAGCCTGCAACACCACACTCAGCATTCCTTAACTTTTCTAAAATTCCTTTTTCCTGTACACAAAATAGGAACAATACATTGCTGACAACTGTGCTGATGATTGTATAATGTATATAAAGCAGTTAATACTGACCAGCGTTGCAGGTGCACACATCAGTTATTATTGATATTGGTGTTGTGTTAAAAATAATTTGACCAGTGTAAAAACAGAAAAAGCTATAAATCAGTTGTTAATAGAGGTAGACATTAGAAAGAGAATGTCTTAGCTCTGTGAAGCCCATACTGTAACATGTGCTACATAGCTGGATTGCAAGAAAGTCCAGCATTGCCCCACCCTCTAGATCCCTTACGTTTTAATAATTGTCTGTAATTTTCTGCCCAGAGCTTACCAGGAAAAATGACGCATACAGAGTGTATGTGGACAGAATCTTCCCAGAGAAAAGATATTTTTGAATAATCAGTCTGAATTTATTAAGGATCAAATTCTAGAAGAAAAGCAGAACTGAGCCAGAAATGGTAGCACACATAATCCTAGTACTTGGGAGGCTCGAGTAGGAGGATTGCAAATCCCAAGACAGCCTCCGCAAGTAGGCTCTATCAACCTAGTGAGACCCTGTTTCAAAACAGTAAAAATAGGGAAATAGGGCTGAAGGAGTAGAGTGGAGGTCAAATGACCCTGGGCTCAATCCATCGTACCACCAAAAATAAAAAATAAAAAAAGAGCTGAGCTAGCTAGCCCCATTTAGTGTCATTTTGGAAAACTGTGAGGAAAGCAATTATCATATTGATAATATACTCCCGAGGTATACCAAAATGAAACTTTAAAACTAAATTGGTTGAAGATGGTCCCACTGTCGAAAACAGATTTTACCTAATTTCAGTATAGTGATAAAAATTAAAGACCATTGAAGTCAATAGCTCAGAATCCAGCCATGTTTCAGAACTGACTGACTTTGTGACTGGTCATTACACTTGACTTCTTTTTGTGATCTGTAATAGCAGTTTGGATTAATCCCTTACTAAGGACAAACTCCTTTCATAATCTATAATAGAAATTTTTCTTTTCCCTTGGTGGTACTGGGGAAGGATCCCAGGGGCCTTCCACCTCTGGGCTACACTCCCAGACATATATATATATATATATATATATATATATATATATATATTTTTTTTTTTTTTTTTTTTTTTAAACAGGGTCTCTTAAGCCAGCTGAAGCTGGCTTTGAACCTTCGTGGTCCTCCTGTCTCAGCCTCCCAAGCGCGGGGATTAGAAGCGTGCACCACAACACCCGCCCGGCAAACATTGAGAATTTTCAAATCATCTTCATTAAGTAAAAGACTTAATTTCCAGAAGTCCTTTATTTTATAAAGCATCATTTTGGAACATTCAAAGCTTTCCTGCAGCTTTCCTGAGTGTGGTCATACATACCTATGATCCTAGCTACTCTAGGGGCTCAGGCAGGAAGATTGCAAGTTCAAGGCCAGCTTGAATTTGTTTCAAAATAACAAATAAAAGGGTTTGGGGGACCTGAGCATGGTGGTTTACACTTTTAATCCCAGTACTTGGGAGGCTGAGCCTGGAGGATAGCATGTTCAAAGCCAGCCGTGGCAGCTTAGCAAGGCTCTCAACATCCTAGTGAGACCCTGTTTCAAAATAAGATAAAATCAGGCTGGGGGTATAACTTGGAGGTAGAATGTCTCTGATTACAATCTGCTTCCAAGTTTCAACTTCAATCTACAGTACCAAAAAAGAAAGAAAGAAAGGAAGGAAGGAAGGAAGGAAGGAAGGAAGGAAGGAAGGAAGGAAATGTTTGGAGGTATAGCTCAGTGATAAAGCATACTTGGATTCCACACAAAGTATGTGTGTGCATGTGTATTCCTCCATGATTCTTAGAATGTATAGTGGAGCCGGGCGTGGTGGTGCATGCTTGTAATCCCAGTACCTGGGAGGCTGAAACTGGAGGATCCCGGTTCGCGGACAGCCTCAGCTACTTAGTGAGGCCCTCTGCAACTTAGTGAGACCCTGTTTCAAAATAAAGAATAAAAAATAGGGCAGGGGGTGTAGCTCAGAAGTCACATGCCTCTGGATTCCAGACCCACACACAAAAAAAGGAATGTATGATGGAATTGCAAGAATTAGACTTCAGCCAAGCCTCAAAACTTAAAGACTGATTGTAAATTTGCTCAAGAAAAAAAAAAACATATGTTTATTCACAGTACTGTGTAGTCATTAATTGCTCTAAACTTTAATGTTTGGTAGTTAGCCCTATTTTTTATTCTTTATTTGGAAACAGGGTCTCATTAAGTTACAGAGGGCCTCACTAATTCACTGAGGCTGACCATGAATCTACAATCCTCCTGTCTCAGCCTCCCAGGTACTGGGATTACAAGCATGCACCTCCACACTCAGCCAACTATTTTAATTTTCATCTTAGTAATTTATCATTAATTATAATCACCTAATTTCTTATTAAAGTTTCAATTATAAGCAGTACTAAATAGTTCTTATATTTGTTTCATGGTAGATTTCTTTTTGTGTGTGTGTAGGATCTGGGGATGGAACCCAGGGGCATTCGACCTCCAAGCTACACCCCCTCCCCTATTTTTTATTCTTTACTTTGAAACAGGGTCTCACTAAGTTGCACAGGGCCTCACTAAGTAGCTGAGGCTGTCTGTGAACTGAGATCCTCCTGTCTCAGCCTCTCAAATGCTGGGATTACAAGTGTGTGCCACCACGCCCAGCAGATTTCATTTTTTAACTAAACGTAACACTTTCCAACATGGTCCACCATAAAACCCTGCAATAATTGCAAAATTTGAGAAGTCATTTTATTAATATAGTCATACCATTTTGTCTTCCTGGTAGCATCTTACATGACCCCGCCTCACAGTGCTAATGAGTACCCTAACGTTCCGTCTCTGGACGGTGCCTGCTGGCCTGTGCCCGGCCAGATCCCGCCTGTAGCCACGCCTGTAACAGAACTTTTTCGAATCTGCTCTCTTGTTGGAATGCCACAACCAGATTTCTCCTTTCTGAGAACACCTCAGGTATGGTACACTATTTTACTTATATAAGTTCTTTAACATTTATACTAAACTTAAATAAATTGAATGAAAACATTTAGCTAGAAAATATATAATGACACTTTTTAAAACTTTACAGGCAGCATAGATTTATGCTCCTCACTCTGGCTGTTCATTATATATAACTAGAGCTCTCAGAGGACAGAAGCAGCAGCTGAGCAGCAGGGAGCCGGCAAGCGTCCTCTGGACCAACAGAACTAGACCTCTGGCCCATAGCAACAGTTGTTTTAACTTTTTGGCCGCTGAATTTCCCTTCTTTTTTTTTTTCTTTTCTTTTCAGAAACTCAAAGAAATTATATTTACTTAAGTTACATCCATACTTATGTCAGAAATTAAAACAAAGTGATTTTAAACGTTTCTTAATTCATTTTGAT
Organism: Muscardinus avellanarius; assembly: GCF_963383645.1. Classification (NCBI taxonomy): domain Eukaryota; kingdom Metazoa; phylum Chordata; class Mammalia; order Rodentia; family Gliridae; genus Muscardinus; species Muscardinus avellanarius. The sequence continues at coordinate 129,603,859 of NC_137790.1, forward strand.
TAAAAATGAGTTTTCTGGGGTTGTGGCTATGGTTCACTTGTAGAGTACTTGCCTAGCATGTATGAAGCCTTTACTTGGATCCCTAGCACCAAAACAAGAATTTGAAAAAAATTGTGAAAAAACGGACCTTGTTCTACATTTTTTTATTTAAGATTTTTTTATTTTTATTTGGGGGGGGGTCTGGTGATGGAACCTAGGGGCATTCGACCTTTGAGCTACACCACCTGCCTTATTTTTTATTCTTTATTTTGAAACAGGGCCTCATTAAGTTGCAGAGGACCTAAGTAGCTGACACTGTCCATGACCGGGATCCTCTGATTTCAGCCTCCCGAATGCTAGGATTACAAGTTTGTGGCTAAATTTTAATTTTTTTTTTAAGGAACTTTTTTTTGGCAGCACTGGGGATGGAATCCAGGGGCATTCTACCTCCAAGCCATGTCCCCAGCCCTATTTTTTATTCTTTCTTTACTTATTTAGATATTTATTTTTGTGGTACTGAAGGTGAAACCCAGAGGCTTTTGTAACTCCAGGCTATACTCCCAAACCTATTCTATACTTTATTTGGAAACAGGGTCTCACTAAGTTGCTGAGAGCCTCACTAAGTAGCTGAGGCTGGCTTCAAACCCATGTGATCCTCCTGTTTCAGCCACCCAAGCGCTGGGATTACAAGCGTGCGCCACCATGCCCAGCTTATTTATTTTAAAACACGGTCTCACTGAGTCTTAAAGGGCCTCACTAAATAGCTGAGGCTGTCTGCAAACCAAGATCCTCCTGTCTCAGCCTCCCAAATGCTAGGATTACAAGCATGTGACACCATGCCCAGCTACATTTAAAAAATTTTTTTCTACCTCTCTTTTAATGAAAGAAGCCTGATTATTTTATGTACTTCTTACTATCAATCTCTTGTGATATGTTAAGTATGCTAAAAAAGAAAAAAGTAATATATATGGCCTCATGCAGATACATAGTTGGAAAAAAGCAGAGCATTTTAATAGCCTCTGCAGATAATTGTGGTTATTCTTTGATACTGGGTTAACACTTAAAAGTGATATTGTTAAGGATTAATTGCAGTGTCAAAAATGAAATCAGCCGGGCGTGGTGGCGCACGCTTGTAATCCCCATGCTTGGGAGGTGGAGACAGGAGGATCATTCTGGTTCGAAGCCAGCCTCCCTGGCTTAAGAGACCCTGTTTCCAAATAAAATACAAAATAGGTCTGGGAGTGTAGCCCAGAGGTAGAAGGGTTCCATCCGCAGTACCACCAAAAGAAAAAGCATGCGTCACCATGCCTGGCTCAGAAACTGACTACCTTTTTTTTCTTTCTTCTTCTTTTTTTTTTTTTTCAGGTCTGGGATGGAACCCAGGAGAATTCAACCTCCGAGATACACCCCAGCCCTATTTTTTATTCTTTATTTTGAAACAGGATTTCACTAAGTTGCGAAGGGCCTCACTAAGTAGCTGAGGCTGTCCGTGAACCGCAATCTTCCGGTCTCAGCCTCCTGAATGCTCTGATTGCAACCGTTCGCCACCACGCCTGGATAAACTAACTACCTTTTGAAAAATTGAAATTTTCTTTTATTGCAGGGAATCAAACCCAGAGCCTCTTACATGTTAGGCAACCACTCTACTATACGTGACATTCCCTAGCCCCTGAAAAAAATAGAATTAAAAAAGAAAGTCTTTGGAAGATTTACAGTTTAAATATGGATAGGAAATTAGAACCCCTGAGTCATTTACATTTAAGCAATCAATTCATAGTAGCAATCAGCAGTCTACCTGCTAATTAAAGAATTGTATAAAGCATGAGTCAGCAAATTATTTTCCATAAATAACCAGATAGTAAATATTTTAGCCATGTGGGCCATAAGGCTGCTGTCTGCAGCTTCTCAGCTCTACAGCTGTAGTATAAAGTAGCCACATGCAACGCACACACACACGCACGCACACACACATAAAGTGTGTCTGTGTTCTAGTAAAACTTTATAATTTGTCAATTCTTGGCATAAAGGAAAAGTTTTACTGACTTTCATTGGCGTTAAAATAAGGGAACCGTTTTTCACCAGACGTGGTGGCACAGGCTTGTAATCCCAGCGCTTGGGAGGCTGAAACAGGAGGGTTTGAAGCCAACCGTAGCTACTTAGTGAGGCTCTCAGAAACTTAGTGAGACCCTGTTTCCAAATAAAGTATTAAAAATAGGTCTGGGAGTATAGCCCGGAGGAAGAAAAGCCCCTGGGTTCCACCCCCAGTACCACAAGAAAAGGGGGGGACCACTTTTAAATTTTTTCCTGGAAACCTAAAACTTAATAGTTTCTTTTTGTATTTGTGATAGTGGAGATTGAATCCAGGGGCATTGTATCTCTGAGCTATATCCCGAGCCCTATTATAGTTTTTATTTTGAAGCAATGTCTCCCTAAATTGCTGAGGATGGTGTCAAACCTGCGATCCACCTGTCTCGGCCTCCTAAGTACTGGTGTCATAGGTGTGCACCAACCACACTTGGCTCGTAGTGCTCTTTTGAATTCTGAATTCTTTTTTATAGAATGTCAGATTATCCTACTTATTTAGACTAAACTTTAGGAGAAAAAGTGAACTTCTTAGAAGGATAATGTCATACACATCCATATTCCTTTCTTCCTTTTAGACAATGACAGTGTGCCAGGTAAAGTTATCCAATGGCTTGCTGGTGCATGGGCCACAGTGCCACTCTGAAAATGAAGCCAAGGAGAAAGCCGCACTCTCTGCGTTACAGCAGCTGGTAAGAGCTGTCCATGACGCCTTTATTAAATTTTAATTAGTCTCTCAAATCTTCTTGCACTATCTGACAACTTTTAAATATGTCCGCAGGGCTCCTTAGGAGTGAATCTTCCTTTGCCTCCACCAATATTTCCAAATTATCCTCCTACTGTGCCACCTGCAACCATTCCTCCGGTTTTTCCCCAACCTACTGGTAAGGATATTTTGCTTTTCTAAGTAGTTTTCATTGAGTGGCTTTCCTTCTTTCTCTCTTTCTTTCTCTCTTTCTTTCTTTCTTTCTTTTTTTCTTTTATTTCTGTGTACTGGGGATTGAACCCAGGGGCATTCTATCCCCAGCCCTAAATAGCTGAGGCAGGCCACAAACTTGCGATCCTCTTGTCTCAGCCTCCCAAGTACTGGGAATACAAGTGTGAGCCACCATGCCCAGCGACTACAAAGCACGGGGATTACAAGCGTGTGCCACCACGCCCAGCTATTCTTTATTTTAAAACAGGTTCTTACTAAGTTGCAAAGGGCCTCATGAAGTAGCTGAGGCTGGCGTGAACCCACAATCCCCTTGTCTCAGCCTCCCAAGTACTAGGATTACAAGTGTGCAACAACACACCCAGCAAGAAACATCTTTTTTTCGGTACGGGGCTAGAACCCAGGGGCATTCTACCTCCTCCAAGCTATACCCTCAGCCCTATTTTTCATTCTTTATTTTGAAACCGGGTCTAACTGAGTTGCAAAGGACCGCACTAAGTAGCTGAGGCTGTCTGTGACCAGGATCCTCCTGTCTCAGCCTCCCAAATGCTGGGATTACAAAGAAACATCCTTTTTTTTTTTCTTTTTTTTTTTTTTTTTTTTTTCCAGTACTGGGGATGGAATCCAGGGGCATTCAACCTCTGAGCTACACCCCCAGTGCTACTTTTTATTCTTTATTTTGAAACAGGCCTCACTTTTGAGTTGCAAAAGGCCTCACTCAGTAGCTGAGGCTGTCCCAAGAACCACAATCCTCCTGTCTCAGCCTCCCAAATGCTGATGCTGGGATTACATGTGTGCACCGCCACACACAAAAGAACATTTGTGAGAAATGTTCTTTTTAAAAAAATCAAAAATTTTATTCAGCCAAACGAGGTGGCGCAGGCTTGTAATCCCAGTACTTGGGAGGCTCAGACAGGAGGATCTAGGTTTGCAGCCAGCCTCTATTACTTTTCAAGGATCTCTGCAACTTAGTGATATCCTGTTTCAAAATAAAGAATAAAAAATAGGGCTGGGAATGTGGCTCAGAGGTAGAATGCCCCTCAATTCAATCCCCAGTACCAAAAAAAAAAAAAAATCATTCAGCCAGGTATGGTGGTGCACGCCTGTAACCCAGTGTTTGGGAGTCTGAGACAGTATTGCAGGTTTGAGACCAGCCTTGGCAATTAGTGAGGCCCTCTGCAACCTAGTGAGACCCTATTTCAAAATAAAAAATAAAACAGGGCTGGGGATATAGCTCAGAGAATAGATGCCCTGGGTTCAATCCACACCACCAAAAAAATTTATTTTTTTTTTTACTCAAATGCAAAGGAATGCAGTAGAAATTGTAACAAGTAAGCTTTAAACCAGAGCTGCGAATCCATCCAGACACTCGTCCTCGTCCATGCTTCGGCACCTCTGGAGTAGTATGGCAGCTCTTTGTGGGGCCAGGCCATATTCCCCAGAAGCTACCAGCACAAGCTTTCTGTGTGTGTTTGTGCAGTACTGGAGATCAGACCCAGGGGTGTTGCACTTCCGAACTACACCCCCAGCCCTTTATATATTTTATTTTGAAATAGTCTAACTCCATTGCTGAAACTAGCCTCAAACCGGTGAATCTCCAGTCTTAGCCTCCCAAACCCTGGGTTTACAAGTGTTTGTCACCACACCTGTCTCTGTTTGTTTTATTTTGAGACAGGGTCTCACTCAGTTAGGAGGCTGGCCTGAAACTGCCGTCCTCCTGCCTCAACCTCCCAGGTTGCTAGGATTACAGGCTTGTGTCACTGGACCAGGCCTTAGCATCTTTTTTTGCTGCTGTTTACTGGAGATTGAACCCAAGGGCATTGTACCACCACACTAAACCCCCAGTCTTTTTTATTTTTATCTTGAAACAGAGTCTCACTAAGGTGCCGAGGCTGGCCTTGAGACTGATCCTCTTGCCTCAGCCTCCCAAGACTGGGATTACAGGAAGACACTACCACACCTGGCTTAACATCTTCTAAATAGATCTTCTAGTACTGTGACTCCTGCCAGAGTTGCTTATATGTAATAGCAACACCTTATTTTCTATACCTTATGTTATGTCTTTATACTAAAGGTTTTCTTTAAAAGGATTTGTACATATGTAGTTTAGCACCTTAAAATATACTGTGAATCCTCTCTCCTGATATAAGAGGTTCTCTGGTAGCTGTGTTCTAAGTGAGCTGTGTTCTGTTTCACAGCCATGACTGCCGTGTCTGAATTTACGTAGCACCTGTCTCTGTCGGTGACAGTGTGCTCTTGTGTTGTCACTGTTAATGTGTAGTTCCAGTCAGGCATGGTGCCTGTATTCCCAGGACTTGGGAGGCTGACACAGGAGGATCCCAGGTTCGAGGCCAGCTTCAGCAACTTTAGGCTCTTCAGCAACCTAGCGAAACCCTGTTTCAAAAAATCAGTGCTGAGGGTTTGGCTCAGAGTAGAATGTCCTTGGTTCAATCCTCAAAGAAAACTAAAAAAAAAAAAATGACCCAAAAGAAGCATAGTTCTTAGTGCTGCACCGGTGCTGGCTGCCAGGACAGATCCCTGAGTCCTTGCAAAGGATTACTAGGCTTACCAGGTCTGAGTAGGTAAGTCTACACAGGAGTCTATTTCAAACCCTCCCCAAAGGGCTCAGAGAGACTAATCAGGTTTAGAAATAATTGATTCAGTATATCACTAATAAAAAACAAAATAAAAATGGAGGGGGTGGCATATCCTTGAAAATCAAATATTAGAATAGAGAAAATAAAGATTCTGTGTGTCATATGAAAATGATCAGACTTCAGGACTTGAGTTTCTTTGGTTTTTTGTAGGCTGGGATCACTATGGAGGCAACTTAGCATTGGGGGCAGGTGAGAGCCTTAAGATTTCTCTTTGTTCCCAGACTGTTCTCTCCCAAGGAGTGTTTCGTGACCCGTTTATAAATGTTAACATGTAACTGCAGGCATTCCTGAAGTTGAGACAGCACATAGCACTGCGGCCTTTGCAGGCCGACACAGCGGTCAGTTTGTATCTGTAGACTGTTCACAATCCTAAGAAGGAATCCTGAGGGTGAGTAAGGTGAGCAAGACTAATGACAGCAGACTGAGTATAGACCCTTGGTAGGGGCTGGGGGGACAAGATAAGTTAACAGAGAGAGGTCTTAGGAGCCAGGTGTGGTGTCACATACTTAGAATCCGCTACTTGGGAGGTAAGACAGAATTCCAGGCTCAAGGACAGCCTCAGCAAGTAGTGAGACTCACGAACCTAGCGAGGCCCTGTTTCAAAATAAAAGTTAGAAAAACAGAGCTGGGGGTGTAGCTTAGAGATAGAATACTCCTGGGTTCAATCCCCAGCACCCAAAAAATAAAATAAAATGAAGTTTCAGGCTCTCGTTTTACCCAGTGACAGTTTTTTGTGTGGTTTTCCACAGCTAACGTGATGCCTTCGCCTCATCCTTTCGCCTCAGTGCCGTGGGGCCCGCCCATTCCTGGGAAGCCCTTCCACCACCCTGCGTACCCCGGGACCGTGGCAGTGCCTGGAGGCACACCAGCTGGCGTGCACAATCAGTTCATACCACTGCAGGTGAGACCTTTTCAGAATGTTCACAGATTCTTGATAAAAGTTTGTTGATTCCGTACTTGCTCAGAGCCATTTAGAAATCCTTTTCTAGGGTCTGGTTAGGCTCTTGCCTGACTTTGCGCATAAGTCCCTGGGTTCAGTCTCCAATACTGAAAAAAGAAAAGAAAGAAATTCGGTACTGGTCTAGGAACTGAGAACATAATAGTGACACATCTGACTGGTCCCTGCTGCCTGTGTTTGTGTTTTAATAAAAAAAAATTGTAGCAAATAATGCTCTTCTAACACAAAGTGACTAAAACTCAGGAATACAGTTTCTTGGGTTTTTTTTTTTTATGTTGTTGTTTTTGTAGTACTAAGAATTGAATCCAGGAGCATTCTACCTTTATGTTACCCAGTCTTACTTTATTTTTTATTTTTATTTAACTGGTGGGGAATTTTTTTTTTTTTTTTTTTTTTTTTTTTTGGTGGTACTGGGGTTCCTGGAAACCCTTCTACCTCCGGGCTACACTCCCAGACGTATTTTTATACTTTTTTATTTGGAAACAGGGTCTCTTAAACCAGAGAGGCTGGCTTCAAACCTGCGTGATCCTCCTGTCTCCGCCTCCTAAACGCAGGGATTACAAGCGTGCGCCACCACGCCCGGCTGGTGGGGAATTTTTAAATATCTTGTTGCAGCTAAATTCTTTAAATTATTAAAATCTGGTTTGGGGATTATTAGTGGAACTTACAAATCAGTGAATGACAAATATTAGCGTCATGGTTTATGATATTTTCTGACACCAGCTTTTTTTTTCCCCCACATTAATGAATGATGCTTTTATCCCTTAAAGGTTACAAAGAAAAGAGTGGCAAACAAAAAGAACTTTGAGAACAGGGAGGCCCTGAGTTCTCCTCAAGCAACCCCCCTTGAGACCAGCAAGCCAGGGTCTTCTGATGTTGCCAAAGGGGCTCCCCAGGAAAGCACACCTGCTGCGTCCAAGGCCTCTCAGGCTGCTCAGCCCACCCCGTCCTCTAGAGCCGAGGCTGCCTCCCAGGGCCACGGCGCACCTCAGCAGAAGCCAGGCCCAGGCTCGTCCTCGAGGAGAAAGTCAAGGAAGCTGGCTGTCAACTTCAGCGTTTCTAAGCCTTCTGAATAAATTCGGTACTTGGGAATTAAATTAATTTCTTTCCATCTACCTTTTTAAAAATCCATATCTGTCTCATAATTATACTGTTTTAAAATGATATGTTTAAATTGAATATTTTAAAATTTTAAGTTATCAGGCACTTTTCATGCTTTCTAAAAGACTATATCAAATTGTGCACTTTAAATATGTGCAAGTTTGTTGTACGTTAATTATACCTCAATAAAGCTGTAAAATAAAAAAGACCAAATTAAAACCTTGAGTTAGAAAACAAATATCAGTGGGTTAAGCATTAAAATGCACCACTCTAACCATTGGCCTCTTCATTAGAAGCATCCTTTAACTCTGAATTAGACATCGTATTAGCAATAAGAATGAACGTCTTTTACACTGTCATTGAGGGATAATTAAAAGGAGCGTGAAAACCGGGCCTCGCAGAGTCCGCTGAAGGATTTTACTTCCCTTAGGGATGTGGAGTTAGGAGGACAGCTCTGGTGCTGGGCCTGTGCCCCTTTGTCTGCGCACAGGTCCTGCCCACCTGCCGCGAGCTGACCGCGCTGCTGTGGTGCTGCCGGCTTTGCTTTATTCTAAATTTTGTACCAAAGCAACTTTAGGCTAATCATATTTAACCCATCTGCTTAGAACTCTATAAACAGCAATTTAGATTTGAGTAATTAGAATTTTTAGGTCATTTAAGAACCAGCATTCGTAATTTCTAATGAAATTAAGTTTCAAAATCTACAGGGTACAATGATTGCGAATTACTCTTAGAATAGAACAAAGTACAAAATATTAATCATGTTGTTAATTAAAGTGGTGTGTTCTCTTGTATAGCGGGGTTTTTTGTTTTGTTTTGCTTTGCCTACTTAGCATATATATGAGAGCCCTTCGTTGGTCCGTGTGTGTAGTGCTTCCTAGAAGTGATGAAATTCTAAGCCTCTGGTTTAGATTGTAAGGTGTGCGGTCGTGCTCCGGACAGTCCTGCCAGTGCGCGGTGCCACCCTCCCTCCCGCCCCGCGCCTGGCGCTCAGCTCCCAGCCAGGCTGGCATCTGTCTCTGCATGTCGCACATGGAGCTGTGTTATTCTAACTATTGAAATTAGTTCACATTTGTGAGAGTTCCCCAGTGATAGCAGGGCCTGAGTTTATGTATATACGTGTATATTTACTCTTTAGTTTTTGTGATACATTTATATTTTTAAGGAAGAACGTTACCATACTTTTTTAAGAGTAGGAGCCACAGTCTTTTTATGGAGCTGCTTATTACTACATCTGATTTCATTTGGCTCATCGAAAACTGCTACAAGTCTCAAGGTAGTCTATTTGGTTTTTTAAACGCTGGCTTTAAACTAAATGAATTCCTGTCTTTTAAGTGCTGAGTCCAGAGCTTCTATAAATGTTAGCAGGATGTTTGTATATTAGTAGTGCCTTTAGTAGAAGAGATAAAGATCTTTATCTGTCGTTTACTGTATTCTTGCGAGTTTCCATGCCTTTGTTTCTGTTCATTTCCTTGGCTCAGTTGTTTGTCAACAGTCCCCAGCCCGTCCTTTTACCTGTGGTGGGATGTTGAGTAATGAGTTATGCTCAGTGTTTATCTTTATTGCCTCACAAGCTCTTTCTGTTTTAAAAGGAGCCCTTTATTACGGGGACACAGGAATAAGTGAAGTTGGGAAAGGAATGCCATGCTCACCTCTTCCCACTTTGAAGTGTGTTAAGATTTTTCTCACTCCACTGTACAAACATTTAGAACCGCCTCGCTTATCACTCTTGGGTGACAGTACTGTCAGTCATGTGTAGCCACATCTCTTTTGGAGCACAGAGGAAGGAGCGCACTGCAACCTTCTGAAAACTCCCAGAGAAGGTTTGGTAAACATAGCACCACTGAGCCTGGACAGCGCTGCTTCACTTTCTGAGCACAGCGAGGTAACTACAGATAGCCTGTAAAAGTATTTTCCCTTCCTGTTTTAAATGTATTATCCTAAAGGTAAAGACTGAACAGAAATTAAATAGGAGAGAGTTCCATAATGGCTGTGTAGTGATCGGATCTTCTCTGTTCTTCTCTCCCTGTAGACCTAGTCCCAACCAAGAAGACACCCAAAGTTTAAATACGTGATTATTGAACTGTTGAGTCTGAGGATTTGATGTGGAAATGGTGGGCCATATATAGGGCACAGAAGGGACAGATTCCCCCAAGTGCTTCCTGTTTCCACATAACTAGAGTACTTAAATCAATACTAAACCTTTCTCCCCTCGCTTTTTTTTTTTTTTTTTTTTTTTTTTGGTGGTGGTACTGGGGATCCTGGAAGCCCTTCTACCTCCAGGCTACACTCCCAGACCTATTTTTACATTTTTATTTGGAAACAGGGTCTCCTAAGCCAGCGCATGCGGCTGGCTTCGAACCTGCGCCATCCTCCTGTCTCTGCCTCCCAAGCGCGGGGATTACAAGCGTGCGCCACCACGCCCGGCTCTCCCCTCACTTTAACACTACTTCTGAATATTCTTATTTAATAACTTTTCTTTTTTGGAGCAGATTAAGTGAATTTTGAAGATTTATTCTTCTAGTCTCATTATTCCTGCATTATCAAGTTGATACCTCCATTTCATAATTGGCAGATAAAATAATTGATTTATACATCATGTGCAGATGAATGTCTTCAACCTCCAAGACTCAGCTGCTTGAAAAACCAATTCATCTATATTAACCTCAGTTTCAATTTAAGATTAACCTGCTTTTCAAAGGGATAAGTAGTGAAGATTGGCAGGGTTTTTCCTATGGATGGGAGGGATGTTGAGCTATCGGTGCGACTCTCGGTGCAAGTTTTTTGTGATTTCCTTTGCTGTGATCAGGCTTTTTCTTTGGTTTTAGACTAATATAGGTTCTTAGTTCTAAGTGGAAGATGTAGAGGGAGGGGCAGTTAGAAGACAGCCCTCGTCGCGGTTCAGATGGGTGAGCTGCTTCTTACTCGCTTTTTAACCATCTCTTGTATTTGTATTAGTCATAGCTTTTCCTACTGGTTATCTAATTTTGACCTTACATGAGATAGGCTGGACTGTGCAGTTCTCCACTAGAGTTCCTTCTGACATGCCTCTTCCTGTTCAGAGCATCATTTTAAAAAGCAATCAGGTACGATTGGACTTGAATTTCAGGCTGGGCCTGCCCTATTTCTTAGTACCTCTTGCTTCCAGATTGTGTTGTACTGTAGAAGAGAATTAATTTATTAGAGAGGAATTACTTTGAAGGACATTTGCTAAAGAAAGAAATCAGTCGCAGAAGTTCACTGTCATCTAGCTAGAGATACCAACAATCCTCAAACTGGCAGTGTTCCTCGCGTGCATTTTATAAGCTTTGTCAGCGAAACAATCTTTTTTGCAGGCGCTCCCTTTGTTAGAGTAAAGTTTAAAATCCTAGAAGTGCATGTGTTTCAGTCTCACCTAATCATGTCTCCATCACGCTGCTCCTCTGCCTGGGAGCACTAAGGGACCGTTGAGAGTGCAGCAGTGAGGTGCCGCAGCCAGGCTCCGCCAGCCAGGCAGAGCAGACCGACCGGCAGGCCCCCGGGGTCAGTGCTAGCACCCCGGGCCCCTCTGAGAAAGAGAAGAGAAACATGTATAGTGATTTAGTAGTCAAGAATGTCAGCGTCCATAGCTGCTTGTGTGTGCGTGTGCGTGTGCGTGTGCGTGCACCGTCACAATGCCTTGCTCAGTTGATGCATTCAGCCATTTCAAGTGCAATTTGTGGAAACAGTGGTTTCCAGTAGATAACATTTTTTACATAATTAAATCTGTAAAAATTGTTTCTAGCAGTATACCATGCTATTGATTATCTCATTGTTTGATACACTATGAAATCGTCCAAGCCAAATAATTTAAGTTTCTGTAGCTGTTTTAGTTATTTGAAACCAAATTCTCACGCTGTTTGTTATGAACTGATAGGATGTGAATTTGGTCCACATTTGCTTCGAGTTTTTATTCCTTTCTTTCCTTTACATGTAGGGGGTGTTTTGTGTTTGTGTCTCTTTGGATTTTATTTATTACAATTTTTTGCCTCAGTTGCCTGCCTCCAATCACTTGAGTGTCTTCATCTGTTTTGATATATGAGTGATAGTGTGCTGTGTTACCAATGTGTTTGACTTTCTGTTCATTTTAAATGAGCGATTTCATACATATATACACACACACATATATATATATATATATATCTTAATTCATTTCTCATGTAACAATTTTATAAGTAACTGGAATTTTTCATTAGATCTTATACAGAGCAGTATTTTATTAAAATTCAAAAGGGAAGACTTTTATGTGCTCATTTTGTAGTTTTTGTTTTTTAAATATCTGTACATTGTCTGCCAATTAAGTGTTTTAAACTTGCATTGGAATGGACTCTGAATGTATTTTTGTGTTGTTAAGTTGTACATTTGTAAATTTCTAGCATGAAGTTAGCCTCAAAATGCTGTGCAAAGGGATTTTAAATATAAGACTCACTGAGAGAATTTAAACATCTATACGTATGAAATGTTCTATGGATTTTCATTAAAGACTTAAGACTGATTTCATAAGCCGTTTGTTCTTTTATGATTGCCTTAATATCAAAAGTTGAAACAGCTGTCATATAAACCCCCATAACCTTTTATATCTATATGCTAGTGCTAACTCATTTATAGTAAACCGAGGCCTCGTGGTGGGTGGGGAGAACCAGAGCCCTAGATTCTGATGATGTTGACTCATCCTGGCTCCGCCTCTGACTAGAGGTAAATACGGTATTGTCCTTTATTGTGGACAGGCTGTGTTGCAGCAAAACCACCGATTGTTCATTTCCTAAAGAAAGAAGACGACCCTCGTTTTAATACATTGAAAGCCCTACACATGAAATGAATGCTTTACAAGTGCTAGTAGTGACAAGGTCTTATCCTCTGTGTACTCAGGCCTATTAGCCGGGTCCCTAACACGCCCAAGGTCCTCTGTGTTCAGAATGGACCTTACAACACCCACTTTGGACAGAATCCCCATGCCCCTCAGACATCTGGGAGACTTTTTCTTTTCCTTCTTGTGATCCCTCTACATTTTCTCTCATGCAAAGGAAAGTTGTTACAGAGCCATGTAGGAAAAGGTTTTTTTTTTTTTTTTCTTTTTTGTCTGTAAGGGGAATTAAACCCAGGAACATTCTACCTCCAAGCTATACCTCTAGCCCTTTTTATTTTGAAACAGAGTCTCATTAAGTTGCTGAGGGTCTTGATACGTTGCGGAGTCTAGCTTAAACATGCAATCCTCCCGTCTTAACCTCCCAAGTACTGGGATTACAGGCATGCACCACTGTGCCCAACAAAATTTCTCTTCTTAAAACATCAAACGACCTGCTGCAGATCTAGATCTAGTCAGATGGAAAGAGTGGTGATAAAGTACTGTGCATCAGGAATTGACAGTGACTTGTTCGGTTATCCCACTACGTCATTCTGTGGCATTGTGCTTACTCTAATACTAGCTTTCCCTCTTTCTAATGCTGCCATAACAATACAACCTGTATTTTTATCTTTGTAATAATAAACTCATTCAAATCTTCAGTGAGAGTCTGGACTACTGTACATCAGTCCTAAGTCTGGACATGAACCTGCAGTTTATGGGAATCATCTCCGGGAGCTTAATGAGGTCCCCGGGGACAGTCCCCCAAACCATAACAGGTCAGACCGCAACAAATACCACAATCAGAGGAGGGACAAACCCCACCCAGTGGACAACTGAGCAAAGGAGAAGTAACACAACATGAAACAGAAAATAGAACTCAGAATTACAGGACACAAAAATCATATCTTAATAATTACATTGAATGTCAAAGGCTTTAACTCCTCAATTAAAAGACATAAACTGACAGTGTGGATTAATGAAAACATGATTCAACCATATGCTACTTGCAGGAAACTCACCTTACAGCTAGAGATATCCATATGTTAAAGGTGAAAGGATGGAAAAAGATACACCAAGCAAGTGGAGAGTGAAAAGAAGCTGGAGTAGCAACACTCATATTAGACAAAACAGACTTTAAGCTAAAACACATCAGAAGAGACAAAGCAGGTCACTTCATATTAATTTAGGGAACAATCCAACAAGAAGATATAATAATAGTAAACATTATGCCCCAAATGTATGTGCACCCACTTTTGTAAATCAGACTCTTCAGGACATCAGGTCTCAAATAGACCCAAATACACTAATATTGGGAGACTTTAACACACCACTCACACCACTAGATCCATCTTCCAGGCAAAAGATGAGTAAAGACTCTTCAGACATAAAAATATTATTACCCAATTAGACATATGGGACACATTGAAGGTCCTGTGAGGAGGAAAATTTATAGCACTGCGTGGCCACAAAAGAAAAACAGAAAATCACCAAATAACCTAATGACCTAGAAAAACATTAACCGTCTAATCCCAAAGCCAGTAGAAAGCAATAGATAATTAAAATCAGAGCAGAAATCAGTGAAATAAAGAACAAGCACAAAGGATCAGCAAAACAAAAATCTGGTTCTTTGAAAAGATTGACAAATCCCTAACCAAAAGAAAAAAATCCACAAAAATTATTAAACCAGAAATGAAAAAGGAGACATCACCACAGACAGTGGGGAAAACCAGAGGAACATCAGAAACTGCTTTGAAGTTTTATATTACAATAAACTGGAAAACATGGAAGAAGTCAACAGATTTTTCAACACATAAAATTTACCTAAATTAATTCCAGAAGATAAAACCTATCTACCAACAGCAAGCAAACTCAAATGGTTTCTATCAAGACTCCAAGCCTATGGGATGGGAGAAGATCTTTGCCATTTATCCCTCTGATAGAGAACTAATACTTAGAATTTGCAAAGAACTTTAAAGACTTTGTACTAAAAAATAAATTACCCAATCAAGAAATGAGCAATTGAATTAAATAGACACTCCGCAAAAGAAGAGATACAAAAGGCCAATAAATAAATGTACCGTTAATAAACAGGAAGATGCAAATCAAAGCTACAGTAAGATCCATCTCATCCCATTCAGAATGGCAGTAATCACGAAGCAAACCGGGCGTGGTGGCGCACGCTTATAATCCCAGCATTCGGTAGGCTGACACAGGAGGATCACAGTTTATGGCGGAGCACATTTGAGTTAGATCCTCAATACCACACACTCAAGAAGTTTTTTAAATGGTATTTTGTTAGCCAGGTGTGGCGGTACACACTTGTAATCCTAGTATTGGGAGGATGAGACTGGAGGATCACAGGTTCACAGCCAGCCTCGACTACTTAGGCCCTTTGCAACTCAGTGAGAACCTGTTTCAAAATAAAGAATAAAAACGCCGGGCGTGGGGGCGCACGCTTGTAATCGCCGTGCTTGGGAGGCAGAGACAGGAGGATCAAGCAGATTCAAAGCCAGCCACGCTGGCTTAGGAGACCCTGTTTCCAAAAATAAAAAATAGGTCTGGGAGCGTAGCCCAGGAGGTAGAAGGGCTTCCAGGAACCCCAGTATCACCAAAAAAAAAAGAAGAAGAAGAAGAAGAAGAAGAAGAAGAAGAAGAAGAAGGAGGAGGAGGAGGAGGAGGAGGAGGAGGAGGAGGAGGAGGAGGAGGAGGAGAAGGAGAAGAAGAAGAAGAAGAAGAAGAAGAAGAAGAAGAAGAAGAAGAAGAAGAAGAAGAAGAAGAAGAAGAAAAAGCTGACGTGTGTAAGTTGGAAGCTCAGCCCCCAGTACCGCAGACAAGATGGTCAGCCTTGTATTCCCTAATGTGAAGGCTGCTATGCAGTTCCTCATTGGCTGGAGTGTGGCTTTTAGAATCTAATCTGATTGGCTAGTTTTTACTGGGCAGATTTTACAAAAGGAGAAACATGGAAAACAGCACATCCTGGAGTAGAGCATACAGACACATGTACCAAAGTTAAATGGAAACCTGAGCTTCAGGTACAAAGTGGAAGCCTGCCAGTGTCTGTGTGATCTTGACCTCCATAGAGAAGACCGTGCTCCCTCCCCACATTAGGGTCCACAAGCACCACCTTGGTCCCTTCTGGGACAGCACCCAACTCGGCCAACTTCTCTTTTTAAAATTATTTAAAATTCAAGCCGGGCGTGGTGGCGCACGCTTGTAATCCCCGCGCTTGGGAGGCAGAGACAGGAGGATCACACAGGTTCGAAGCTAGCCGCGCGCTGGCTTAGGAGACCCTGTTTCCAAATAAAAATGTAAAAATAGGTCTGGGAGTGTAGTCCAGAGATAGAAGGGTTTCCAGGAACCCCAGTACCACCAAAAAAAAAAAAAAAAAAAAAAATTTAAAATTCCATTTCCCCCTTAGTTTATTACTATAGTAAAATGTGCATAACTAGCTGGCACAGTGGCACAGGCTGAAACCCCAGGACTTGGGAAGCTGAGACAGGAGAATCACAGGTTTACAGCCAGCCTCAGCTACTTAGGCCCTCTGCAACTTAGACCTTGACTCAAAAGAATAAAACAGGATTAGGAGTGTAGCTTGGAGGTAGAATGCTCCTGGGTTCCATCCCAATACCACAATAAAATAAATGATATATACATGGTAAAAAAAAAAAATGCTATTTTGTTGTTGGTGGTGGTGGTGGTGGTACTGGGAATTGAACCCAGGGGGATTCTACCTCCAGGCTATACCTCCAACCCTATTTATTTATTTATTTATTTAGGTACTGGGTTTCGAACCCAGGGGCATTCTACCTTCGAGCTACACCCCCAGCCTGATTTTTTGTTCTTTATTTTGAAACAGGCTCTCACTAAGTTGCAGGGGGCCTCCCTAAGAAGCTGAGGCTGGCTGTGAACCTGCGATCCTCCTGCCTCAGCCTCCCAAGTACTGGGATTACAAGCGTGCGCCACCACGCCTGGCTGACAAAATGCCATTTAAAAAACTTCTTGTATGCCGGGAGGCAGATAGAAATAGTACTTGATAACAATGGTAGTTGTACAACGTCATGAGTATAACACTCAATTTTGTGCTTTAAAATCACTACAATGGCCAGATGTGGTGCTGTACACCTGAGATCCCAGCAACTGAGGAGGCTGAGATGCAAGGAGCGAAAGTTCAAGGCCCCACAACTTAGACCCTGTCTCAAAATACAAAATGAAGAGGGCAGGAGGCATAGCTTGGTGGCAGAGCACATTTGGGCTGGATCCTCAATGCTGTACATACAAGAAGCTTTTATTTATTTATTTATTTGTTTATTTATTTATTTATTTGGTGGTATTGGGGTTCCTGGAAACCCTTCTACCTCCGGACTACACTCCCAGACCCATTTTTTTTTTTTTTAATTTGGAAACAGGGTCTCCTAAGCCAGCGTGGCTGGCTTTGAACCTGCGCGATCCTCCTGTCTCCGCCTCCCAAGCGCGGGGATTACAAGCGTGCGCCACCACGCCCGAGTATTTTATTCTTTATTTTAAAACAGGGTCTCACCAGGCATGGTGGTGCACACTTGTATTCCCAGCGCTTGGGAGGCTGAAACTGGAGGATGGCACAGGTTCAAAGCCAGCCTCAGATACTTAGTGAGGCTCTCAGCAACTTAGTGAGACCTTGTTTCCAAATAAAATATAAAATAGGTCTGGGAGTATAGCCCAGAGGTAGATGGCTGCAAACCTGTGATTCTCCTGTCTCAGCTTCCCAAATACTGGGATTTCAAGTGTGTGCCACTACACCAGCTGGTTATGTACATTTTACTATAGTAAAAAAACTAAGGGGAAAAAATGGAATTTTAAATAGTTTTTAAAAATCCATCATTAGTACCACCAAAAAAAAAAAAAAGTCAAAACAAAACAAAAACAGGGTCTCACTAAGTTGCGAAGGGCCTCACTACGTAGCTGAGGCTGGCCATGAACCCGGATCCTCCTGTCTCAGCCTCCAAAGTACTAGGATTGCAAGCATGCACCACCACGCCCGGCTAATATTTTGGTCACCCCAAATGGAAAGTCCGTGCCCACTAAACACTCATTTCTCCTCCTCCTCCTCCTCCTCCTCCTCCCTACAACCCAAGAAACTACAGATGTGCATCCTTTATTTATGGCCTGGCCCTGTCTAGATAATCCATACAATAAGAATATATGATATGAGACTATGTTTTGGTTACCTGATCGGAGTGCAGTTATAGTTCCTTTGGCTGGTAGCGCACAGCATGAAGACCCGTGGCAGAGGAAAGGCAGAGCTTCCTGTCACTTCCATCTCTAAACACCGGGACATGCACATGTTTCACTTGGGGCCAGGGAAGCAGCAGGCTGGACGCAGCTTACGCATGACAAACAGGGTGGGGTTTGCTAGCTTTTGTGGGCTTCCTGGTGTCACAGGAATCAGAAAAATCTGGGAAGAGTTCAGCCGAGTCTTCAAGCTTGGGGAGGGGGAACCCATCGCAGGGCGTGAAGGGTCCTTGGCTTCCATGACAGAAAAGAACTTTAGCACCAAGCTGGTCAGAGACAAAGTTAGAAGTTTATTTAGGAGAGTTGTGGGGAGGTGGATACACACGCAACAGAAAATGTGAGCCACCTCAAGAATGATAGAGGAGTTTGCCGTTTTACAGTTCTTCTTTTATCTAGATCCCGTGAAGGGATGGCTGGGGCACACAACAGGGGTGGAGGTCCAGTTTCCCGAAGAATCCTCAGGTTCCTGACATATGACATCCAAGCAGTTGGTGGTGACTGTGAGGGCCTGAGCTTGACCAAGTGTCGGACCTTTCTTATGGATCCATTGTTGTTGTTGTGTTGTTGTTGTTGTTGTTGTTTTATGGTCCTGGGGAGTAAACCCAGGAACATTCTACCTTTGACCTCTAACCCCAGCCCTATTTTATTTTTATTTGGAAACAGAATCTCACTAGGTTGATGATGTGCCAGTATTGGAAAAATTGCTCTGATATTAACTTCTAAAATGTAAGTCAGAGCCTGGGTGCTGTGCAGGCGCTCAGGCAGGGAGGGGCAGTGGCTGTTATGCTGCAGAGCTCCCCCCTCTCTCTTTCCTTTGTTGTAGTGTTTACCCATCGTAAAATCTTTGGCCCTAAAAATATGTAGAGGCAATCAGTACCTATGTTTACCTTCTCCTCTTTGTGACTTTGGCTTGGGTATAAAAATGTAAGGCGTGGTGGCGCATGCCTGTAATCCCAGCATTTGGGAGGCTAAGACAGGAGGATCACAGTTCGAGAACAGCCTCAGCTTCTTAGTGAGGCCCTTTGCAACTCAATGAGACCCTATTTTAAAATAAAGAATAAAAAATAGGGGTGTGGGTGTAGCTCGGAGGTAGAATGCCTCTGGGTTCCATCCCCAGTACCACTAAAAAAAAAAAAAATGTAAACTGTTTTACTTCAAAGCCTCTATAGTAGAGGAGCAACCCATACAGCCCAGTACAAAAGAAATGGAAACAAAGTAGGCTATTGAGCCCTGCACTTAGTAAGCGCACTGTATGGAGACAGAAAGGCACCACCTGGCAATAAAATAAATTAGGATACTGTTGCCTTGGTAACACTGATAAAAACATAACCAATACAAAATCTGTATTTAAAGGCTAGGGATGGAAAGGAGGACAGAATTCCATTTTCAGGCTCTCCAACATGGCTGTCAGGCACGCTGCTTCTCTTTTGTTTCATATCTATTTCCTACTGACTTTGTAACAAAGATTGTTAAGGCAGCAACAGAACTATTAGCTTAATTTCCCAATTCAACAAATCTTAGTTGAATGGAGGAAAAGAACACTCAGTGCCATTACAGCCATAGCAATGAGAGTCTCACTACTAGCTGAGGCTGACCTTGAACCTGCCAGCCTCCTATCATGGGAAAACACTGATTCTACGGAGAGGCCTGAGGAGTTCCCAGGTTTGGGATGCGTCCTTGGCTTCCATATAGAAAAGAATTTCAGCACGTGCTAGTCAGAGACAAAGACAGGTTTTATTTGGGAAAAGTGGGGATACACGTTCAGGGCAGAACATGGACTACTTTGAGTGTGAGATTCCCTTGGGGTCCTCGTAATCTTTCCCGAGAAGGGGTGGCTAGGGGGACACGACAGAGATGGAGTAGCATGGGATGTCTGGGTAGCCTTTCCTTGAATATTGAAGTTCTTGCTCTTTCGTTGGTAGATGCTGGTGATGCCTGGGTTTGACAAAGGGGTATATCTACAGTCCTGCTGTCTCAGCCTGCTGAGTGCTGGGATCACAGTTATGCACCACCATGCCCAGCTGGAAACAGTATTTTAAACAATGTCGTGGGTCCAAGGGAAAAGAGGCAGTCCTTGTACGATGGGTATCCAGGGACCTCTGGTAGCTGAGTATACCCATACAGTCACCCAGGAGCGTTCCCTAATCAAGGAAGGAGTTGGGGTAGAGAGTCAGCAAACTGTACATGAAGGGGTGGACAGGAACTCAGAGTTTTAGCCATGACCCCAAGACCAGATCAAGAGGGCATTGGTGAGATATTAGAGTGGACTCTTGTAGCAGGATTCTTGCACTGAACATAGTGTAATTAAGGGTCATGCATGTTGTAGCAAGTATCAATAAGTTTTGATGATTGAATAATCTTCCACTGTGTGTATTTTGATATTTTTATTCCTCCATCTGTTTAATGAACATTTGTTATATCTACCTTTTGTCTGTTGTGAGTATTACTGTTAATAAAATGTCGTGAAAATTTTTGTGTGTGTCTGTGGTACTGGTGATCAAACCCAGGGGCATTCTACTTTTGAGCTGTACCTCCAGCCATTTTTTTGGTGTGTGTGTGTGTGTGTGTGGTACTGGGGGTAGAGCCCAGGGGCTTTTCTACTTCCAGGCTATACCAGACCTATTTATACTTTTTTTTTTGCGGGGGGGTTGTTTGTTTTTTGGTGGTACTGGGGGTGGGACCCAGAGGCTTTCTACTTCTGGGCTATACTCCCAGACCCATTTTATACTTTATTTAGAAACAGGGTCTCACTAAGTTTCTGAGAGCCTCACTAAGTAGCTGAAGCTGGCTTCAAACCTGCACGATCCTCCTGTCTCAGCCTCCCAAGCACGGGGATTACAAGCGTGCGCCACCACGCCCGGCTTTTATACTTTATTTGAAAACACTGTCTCACTAAGTTGCCGAGAGCCTCACTAAGTAGCTGAGGCTGGCTTCGAACCTGTGCGATCCTCCTGTCTCAGCCTCCCAAGCACGGGGATTACAAGTGTACACCACCACGCCCAGTGTTACCTCCAGCCATTTTTATTTTATTTTTTGTTTTGAAGGAGGGTCCTCAAACCTGCAATCCTCCCATCTCCGCCTCTCAAGGACTGGGATTACAGGTGCGTGCCACTGCACCCAGCTAGCTCAGCCTCAACAGCTGGAATTGGATGAGAAGTCCTAATGGTGCTCCTCCTGGGAAGGAGGTCCTGTGACAGAAAGTGGGGTGGGGAGGCATGTCTTTGGCCTCAAAGCATAATGGAGCTTCTGTCTTGCTTGGTAGCGAGGAGAAAAAGAAGGGAGAAGGACTTGGAGCTCTGGAACAGGAGTACTGCAGGTTCAAGGCCAGCCTCAGCAAATTAGAGAGCCCCTCAGCAACTAAGCAACTTAGCAAGACTATGTTTAAAAAGAAAAAGGTGCTGAATGTGGCGGCTCATGCCTGTGATCCCAGTCCCTTGGAGGCTGAGACAGGATGACCGAATGTTCAAGGCCAACCTCCAATAATTTGGTAAGACCCTGTCTCAAAAAATACATAAATAAGCTGAGAGTGGCAGCGCACGCTTGTAATCCCAGCATTTGAGAGGCTGAGATTGGAGGATCGTGGTTCCAGGACAGCCTCAGCTACTTAGGCCCTCTGCAACTCAGTGAGACCCTGTTTCAAAATAAGGAATAAAAAATTGGGCAGGAGGTGTAGCTCGGAGGTCAAATGCCCCTGGGTTCCATCCCCAGACCTGCAAAATAAATAAATAAACAAACAAATAAATAAATAAATAAAAACAGGGATGGGAACATAGCTCAGAGGTAAAACCTCTGGGTTTATCCTCATACCAAACAAAACAAAACAAGCAAACAAATACAAAACCAACAAAAAAAAATCCCAAAATATAAAATAAAATAAAAAGGACTGGGAATGTAGCTGGGTGGTAAAATTCTCCTGGGTTCAATCTCCAGTACAAATAAAAAGAAGAGGAGAAATATTGGTTCAAATTTCCCAGAATGTTGTTTTTTGTTGTTTTTTTTTTACCAAATTTTCATAATTGTTTTGCCAGGCATAGTGGGCCATGCTTGTAATCCCAGTACTAGAGAGGCTGAGACAGGAGGATTGCAGGTGTGTGGCCAGCCTCAGCTAATTAGTGAGGCCCTCTGAAACTTAGACCCTGTTAAAAAATAAAGAATAAAAAATAAGGCTGGGGGTATGGCTTGATGGTAGAAAGCCCCTGGATTCTATCCCCAGTACCACAAAAGAATGAAAGAAATAAAGAATGAAAAAGCAAGAAAGCTAGGAGAAAGAGAAAGAAAGAAAGAAAGAAAGAAAGAAAGAAAGAAAGAAAGAAAGAAAGAAAGAAAGAAAGGGCTGAAGATCTAATCAGTGGTAGAATGCCCCTGGGTTCAATCCCCAGTAACACAAAAATAATTTTTTCATAATATTTTTATCATCTCTCAGCAGCTCTGGAGATCAAAAGTCTGAAATGGGTCTTGCAGGGTAAAGACCTTGACGGGCTCTGCTCCATCTGGAAGTGCTAGAGGGGGCAAATTCCTTCCTGCTCCCAGCCTCTGCTTGTATTCCTTGGTTCCCGACCCTCTTTCAATAATGCCATCACTCCAGCCCTTCATCATCACATCTTCTGATGCTTCTGTCTCCCTCTTTTGTTTTGTTTTGTCTTGTTTTGGTTTGGTTTGGTTTGGTTTCGTTCCTTGCAGCTCTGGGGATTGAACCAAGGGCCTCACGAAGGCCGGGCAAATTCTCTACTGCTGCAGCACCCTCCTCTCCTCCCTCCCCCTTATTCTTGTAAGGTGATTACACAGGTTTATCTAGAAAATCCAGGATAATCTCCCCATCTCAAAATACATAATCGCACCGCAGAACTTCCTCATCCTTGGCAGAACTTCCTCATCCTTGTCGGATCACACCTTCTCAAATTCGGGGGATTAGACTCGGACATCTCTGGCAGGGGAAGGAATTATCCTGTCGACTTAAGAAGTA
Source organism: Muscardinus avellanarius (assembly GCF_963383645.1). Classification (NCBI taxonomy): domain Eukaryota; kingdom Metazoa; phylum Chordata; class Mammalia; order Rodentia; family Gliridae; genus Muscardinus; species Muscardinus avellanarius. The sequence continues at coordinate 129,626,665 of NC_137790.1, forward strand.
TAAACAACCCTGTCTTCCTGAGAGCTCTGATTGTTGTTTTTTCTCAGAACTGATAGAAGAAGTGGAACCACCAGAAGGTCAGTAGCACTCCAGGGTGTCCTTCAGAGGAGCAGAAAGCTCATACAAATATTTTCTCCTTTGCTGAAGTAAAATAGGTTTTTAAAAATGAGTTCATTTTAATATTGCTTATAATCCAGTCATCTGAAGCCTAATATGTGAATTACTTAATTAGGTTTCCTCTCGCCTACTGCACTTGAATCACAGCAAAACACGACAGGCCCCTGATGGCCACCGGGGGTGTCCGTTTATCACGAGTGACCTTGAGTGTTACAGTAAAGAAATGGTTGCCTGGCAGTGGAGTTGGAGCGCTCTACCTTCAACTATATATGGGTTTCCTGATGGTCTTTCTTTCTTCTTTTCGTACTAGGGATTGAAATCTAAGAGGTACCTGGATTTTATTCTACCTCTAAGCTACATCCCCAACTGCTAAATTGCAAGAGGGTCTCACTAAGTTGCTGATACTGGCCTCTAACCTGAGATCCTCCTGTCTCAGCCTCCCAAGTACTGGGATTACAGGCATTTGCCACCATGCCCTGTCAAACAACTTCTTAAATTAAAATTAATTCGCCCGCCAGGCGTGGTGGCGCACGCTTTTATTCCCCGAGCTTGGGAGGCAGAGACAGGAGGATCGCACTGGTTCAGAGCCAGCCGCGCTGGCTTAAGAGACCCTGTTTCCACATTAAAAAAAAAAAAAAAAAGTAAAAAAATAGGTCTGGGAGTGTAGCCCTTGGGAGTGTAGCCCAGAGGCAGAAGGGCTTCCAGGAACCCCAGTACCACCAAAAAAAACCACAGGTCTTTTTCTTTCTTTGGTGATACTGGTGATGGAACCCAAAGATGTTCTTCCTCTGAGTGACACCCCTCCCATTCTAATTTTATTTGAAACAGGTTCTCACTAAGTTGCTGAGAGCCTTTCTGAGGCAGGAGCCTGGCCGGGACTTTGAAATTACTCATGGTGACCAACATATGGTCAGACAATGGACCAGCCTTTGTTGCAGAGGTCACCCATATCATGGCAGTTGACCTGGGCATCACCTGGACACTGCATTCTGCATATAGGCCACAGAGTCCAGGAAAATTAGAGAAAAATGAATAAAATTATTAAAACTAGGCGAAGGAAAATATGTCAGGAAACTAGCTAACTTGGGTTCAAGCCTGATCCTTAGTCCTGTTTAGAATTAGATGAAATTCTACCAAAAGAATAAGGTATTAATCCTATAAGACAATGTGTGCTCAACTCCCTCCTATCTTCCAATGATGGCCATGAAGGCTGTGGGAGGCAGGGGAGTTAAAAATGCATAAACTAGCCAGGCGTGGTGGCCCACGCTTGTAATCCCAGCATTTGGGAGGCTGAAACCGGAGGATCACGGTTTGTGGACAGCCTCAGCTACTTAGTGAGGCTCTCAGCAACTTAGTGAGACCCTGTTTCCAAATAAAATATAAAAAAGGTCTGGGAGTATAGCCTGGAGGTAGAAAGCCTCTGGGTTCCACCCCCAGTACCACCAAAAAATAAATAAATAAATAAATAATAATAATGCATAAACTTATTAGAAAACTGGGTAAAGTCACACATGACCTGAATAAATAGGTATTAGAATGCCAGTCAGTTTAACTACCCCAGTCCCTATAAGCCTGAAAGCTTGATTCGGGTCAAAGGTTGGAACCAGGCTCTCCTCAAAAAAAAAATGGAGAGGGCCTTTCATTATTATTCTTTTCCAACCCAAGAGCAGTAAGAGTAGAGGCTATTGCTGTCTGGATTCATCACAGCCGCCTGGAGCCAACATCCCCAGAGAAGACGCACTGGACTGCTCACAGGAAACTTAGCCAAACAGGCTGATCCTAAAAACCATGACTTGCCAGGCTCCATTCACACCCAGAGGTAAATGGGCTCATGTGTGATGGAAGATTGAGGAGCGTCCCATCCCTTGCCACAAAACTGGACTCTTAAATTTTATTTGGCCACAAGAGTCTTTAGAACTGACTTTATTAGTGAGACTTACAGTGATCTTAATTTGGTGGGTGGGGGGGGTATGGAGATGGAACCCAGGGGCATTCGACCTCCGAGCCACACCCCCAGCCCTATTTTTTCTTCTTTATTTTGAAACAGGGTCTCACTGAGTTGCAGAGGGCCTCACTAAGTAGCTGAGGCTGTCTGCGAACCACAATCCTCCTGTCTCAGCCTCCAGAATGCTGGGATGACAAGCTTGCGCCACCACGCCCAGCTGGAGTGATCTTAATTTTAAAACTTAGGTGCCTGCCCAATTTGACTTCACTGCTAGGATGAAAAAGCCATTGGCAATTCTTATCCTGTTGCGACAACAAAGTTGCGGCAACCAGCTTCTGCGATCTTCACGATTAATGCAAGTAACCCCAAGTAGCAATTCTGCTGGCGTCAAATTCGATGCAGGTAATATCTCATGGCAGCCTGAAACCAATGACAACTCTCTCGGGCTCACACAAGAGAGCTGGCGTTCTGAATGAGTTTAAGGCAAGGAGCCAAATAGCCATAGGTTCCGAGTCCAAAGGTGTGTGTGTGTGTGTGTGTGTGTGTGTGTGTGTGTGTGTGTGTGAGATGCTTGGGGAGGTCGATGCTGCATTTTTATACCAAATAACACCGCCCCATATGGAACTAATACCCGAGCCTTGAAGGGATTGACCGCCCTGGCTAATGAATGGGCGGAAAATTCTGGGATTGACGACCCTTTTAGCAATATGCTCCAAAAACTGTTTGGGAACTGGAAAACCTTTTTAGTCTCGGTCTTAATCTCCTTACTAGCAGTAAGAGGAGTGTTCATCCTGGTCGGGTACTGACTCATATCATGTGTCAGGGAGTTAATTTAACAAATAATTGAAACCTCCGTAGCTGAAAGGGACCCATCCCGACATGCCACCCTCGTGGCTCTGGCTGAAAGTAATCTCCAAAATTGAGAACTTCTCCTTAAATATATTGAGAATTCTCAAAAGGGAGAAGGTGAGGCTGGAGCCCGGTTAAGGTCTTGAAATTACTCTGGGTTAGAAACATAAAAATAAAATGAAAAGAATAAAAACTCCTTCACAGCCCCCCCGCACCCCTTCAGCTGTTAGCAAACAGAAAGTCTGGGGGACAAAAGACAGAACTGGCCCCTCAGAAATAAACTAGGTGGCTTCCTCCCGAGACAGTTCAGAATGTACGCGTCAGCACGGGTTCCCCCAATATAAACGAGACAGAATCTCACTAGGCCATTTGTGAGATAAGATGCAAAACAGAGATAATATATGCATTAACAAACATTTGAAATGGGGTCTCACTAAGTTGCTGAGACTGACCTCAAACCTGTGATCCTCCTATCTCACTCTCCCAAGTACTGGGATTACAGGCTTGCCCCACCACACGTAGCTCTTGAACCCTTTTTAAAATTACATTCTTTTTTTTTTTTTTTTTTGCGAGCTTGGGGATGGAACCCAGAGGCATTTGACCTCTGAGCTACTCCCCCTGCCCAATTTTTTATTCTTTATTTTGAAACAGGGTCTCACTGAGTTGCAGAGGACCTCACTAAGTAGCTGAGGCTGTCTGCGAACCGCGATCCTCCGGTCTCAGCCTCCCAAATGCTGGGATTACAAGCGTGCCCCACCACGCCCGGCTTTAAAATTACATTCTTACCAGGCGTGGTGGCGCACGCTTGTAATCCCTGCGTTTGGGAGGCGGAGACAGGAGGATCACGTAGGTTCGAAGCCAGCCGCGTGCTGGCTTAGGAGACCCTGTTTCCAAATAAAAATGTAAAAAAATAGGTCTGGGAGTGTAGCCCGGAGGTAGAAGGGCTTCCAGGAACCCCAGTACCACCAAAAAAAATAAAAAATAAAAAAATAAAATTACATTCTTATTTTATTTTATTTTAGTGGTATTAGAGGTGAAACCCAGGGGCTTTTCTACCTACCTCCAGGCTATACTCCCAGACCTATTTTATATTTTATTTGAAAACAGGGTCTCACTAAGTTGCTGAGAGCTTCACTAAGTAGCTGAGGCTGTCTTCAAACCTGTGTGATCCTCCTGTCTCAGCCACCACGCCCGGCTTCATTCTTATTTTAAACAAGGTCTCATTAAATTGCCCAGACTGGTCTCAAACCTGCAATCCTCCTGCCTCAGCAGCCCCGTCCCTCCCACCCCCAGTATTTGAGATTGTACTATGTCCCTAGTTGAAGCAAAGGCCCCGAGCCAGCGTGGTGACACCCTGCCTCTGGGAGCAGAGGCAGCCCACTCTTTTTCAGCAAAGGCCTCTCTTGAGAACCGCTCACACACCTAACAGGCCAGTTCACAACACCCAGTGTTGTGTGGCACCTTCCCTCCCACAATAGGCACAGATGAGCGAGCGAATGAAAAGGTTTCCTGCCACTCACTATCTTCAAGATGGGAGAACTAAAGCGCTGAGGAGCGAGTTCCTGACACTGGATGCCTCTTGGGGAGATGGGCGGATACACGGGGCAGGTGTGGCTTTGTGATTGCGATTAGGTGGTAACCCTGTCTAAGTCTTCCCCTGGATTAGGGGGTAACCCTAAGGCTCCCGGCTGCTCAGACAAGGAGAGGCTGCGATTTCCCCTCCGGGCGCTTGCAAGGTGCAGGCAGGCTTGAACACGGCTCTTCAGCTCTCTGCCTGGCAAGGCTGGACCAAGCCAGCGTCCATCCCTCTGCGCTGTCAGGCTGGGACAAACATATCCAGGTTGCAGGATAAGCTTATGGTTACTCCTGGGAGAAGCCGATGTTTCAGGCCTTCTTAAGAACGACTGCGGGCTGTGTGAACTTGGGGTCCTTCCCTGCTGCAACAGCAAAGTGACCCACCACTGGGTTCTGGAGGGAATTCAGTAAGAGAACATGTAAGCTGGGGGTGGTGATGCACGCCTGTAATCCCAGGACTTGGGAGGCTGAGACAGGAGGATCGCAGGTTCACGGCCAGCCTCAGCAATGTAGTGAGACTCTCAGTAACCTAGCCAGACCCTGCTTCCAAATAACAAGTAAGATAAAATAGGGGATGTGAGTACAGCTTGGAGGTAGAATGCCCCTGGGGTCAACCCCTAGTACCAACAATAATAATAACAATACTAGTTAAGAGAACACACAGCGTTGTACAAGTAGGCACACTTGCAGCTGTGGGACAGCAGTTGCTGACATAACCTTGTTCTTTCTCATAGAGTGGTGACTCCACACACTTTCTGATCTGGCCCTGGGATTGGCCCAAGTTTCTTGACCGTGGGAGGCAGGCGCTCTGAGTTATAACCCTGGGCCTGCTGAAAGAGACCAAATATACGAAGTCGGGATGGTGGGGAAACAGTACTAAAAAAATCCCAGCCAAGCCTGGAATCCGAGAAGCAGTCCGGCTGGATGAAGGTGGAGGCCGCCAGTGTTCGCAGCCACAGTGGCCTTGGGATTAGCAGGGCGCCGAGGCACACACCTGGAGTCCCGATGACTTGGGAGGCTGAGGCAGGAGGATCACAAGTTCAAGGCCAGTCTCAGCAACTTAGCGAGACCATCTCACAGTTAAAAGAAAAAAAAGAAAAAAACATAAGCATGAGGGTGCACACGTGTAATCCCAGTACTTGGTAGGCTGACGGGAGGATCACAGGTTCACAGGCAGCCTCTGCAATTTAGAGAAATCCTGCCTCAAAATAAAACATCAACATAGGGCTGGGGGTGTAGCTCAGAAGTAGAATGCCCCTGGATTCTATCCCCAGTACTGAAAAAACAATTTTTTTAATGAATGAATGAATAAATAAATAAATAAATGGGGCTGGGGATGTAGCTTAGTGGTAGACTGTCCCAGTCTGTCTGTCTGTCTGCCTCTCCCCCCCCCCCGACCTGACCCACCAGCAAAGGGTGTTCGGGAGCCTTTGTGCCCGTGCCCTGCGGCCCACATCCTCCCCTCCCTAAGTTACAGGGCAGGGTGAGAGGTATTGGCAGCTTCGTTTTATGTCTTGCTTGCCAGGAAGCACAGAGCCAAGTTTTTGATTATTTGTTTGATTTATGAAGTAACTTCATCTAATCTGGGTTCTCTGGTATTGTTAATTTTGGTCTGACTCAAAGTCCTTTTTTTTTTTTTTTTGGTGGTACTGCGGATGGAACCCAGGGACATTCTACCTCCGAGTTGTGCCGCGAGCTCTATTTTATTTCTATTTTGAAACACAGTCAAGCTAGCTTGACGAGAGTCTCACTACCTGCTGAGACTGTCCTTGAACCCGCCATCTTCCGACAGTTCCAGGTGAGTGCCACCACGCCTGGCTCAACGTCCGCTTTGATTTTCACATCTCGAAGGACATCAGACCTGAAAATCTGAAGTTAGTGATTCCCATTCCTGTATTTATTTGTTTAATGTTTTTGGCACTGGGGAACAAACTCGGGAGGCATTCTTCCTCCCGGCTACATCCTCAGCCCTTATTTTGTGTTTTGAAACAAGGTCTTGCTAGGTTGCTGAAGGTCTTGCTATACCCCCAGCCTTATTTATTTATGTATTTATTTGTTTTCTTGTTTGTTTGTTGTTTTTTGGAACTAGGGGTTGAACTCAGGTGCATTCTACCTCTGAGCTACACCCTCAGCTTTATTTTATTTTTATTTTTGAACCAGGGTCTTTCTAAGTTCCTGAGGCTGGACTCATACCTTCGAGCCTCCTGTCTCAGCCTCCCAAGTACCGAGATTACAGGCTCACACCACCGCACAAAGTTCTCATTCCTTCTGATTCCTCTGCTTCAGAGGGAGAATGGGCTTCCCCGCAGGGCAAGCTGGGACTTCAGTGGAAAGCAGAAAGAAGAGGTAGGGGCTGGATGTTTAGGAATTACTGTCGCTCCTTCTTCTCAGTCTAAAATTTAGCAGGGTTCATTTTAGCAGGAACGCTGCACGACAGACATTCCCAGGAACAGGCGCGTGGCATCTCCTATTAGGTATGGGTATTTGGGGATTTTTTGAAATCGGCCTTGTTACTGAAAAGGTACTTGAGACTTATGTGCTTAATGGCCCCAAACTGTTTAAAATAATTCAAGATTTACTCCCTGAAGCTGTAACATTTATGTATGGGTTGCACTTAAATTTCCATTTGATAAAGACTCAGACGATAACAAGCAGAACAAGTCTTAAAGTCAACTCATCCTCCCCAGGCTTTCCTCAAGCAGATATTAACAATAAACCTAAAACAGAGCCAAGACAAGTTGTTCCCACCGTCACGAGTTCTGGGAGGCCAGCATAGTAATCAGAGGTAGGCCATGGTAGAGTGGCTACTGAACCCCAGTAACCCTACCCCCTTGGTTGTACAATGGGTACGTGGACAGCGGCAGAATAGATGGGTGCCAGGCACAGCCTTGGGACATGGGAAAGTGTGAAACGTTCCTCTCCTATTGATTAAAAAACAATATGTATATCAGAGAGTGTAATGCTTAGTATAGGATATTATTATGATTTTACATTAGTAGTTAATAATAAATGTCTGATCTTTTCCCTGGTTGCTTGTAAGAGGAAATGTTCCCTTAAAAAGAAACTGGCCGTCTGCCACCTTGCCTTGATGTATTAGTTCTTTGTATATTTACCGCTGTAATAATTAAAAAAAAAAAACTATAAGAGTAGAATGTAGCCAAAAAAGAAAGTATAAAATGCTTGCCAAAACCGAAAGCAGAGAGAGCGAAAATGGAAAATAAAGAGAGCAGCTTCACCCTCCGTTGCGTCTGTGAGCTGTTTCCCCGCCGCACTTGGCCGACTCCTCACCCCACCGCTCGCGGCCCCGACTCCTGCTAGGGCTGGACCCGGCATATTACCCCGTGCTCGTGGAATTGAGCCCAGGAGGGGGGCCAGTGCTTAACACCGTAACACTCAGGGCTGGCCCGGGCCACTGACTCCGTCTCAGCTGAAATTAGAATTCGGGGCTCAGAAGGGTGAGCGGAGGCTCTGCCGCTCTCAATGGGTGTATGGCAGCACCCACGCAGGTGTCCAAAAGAGGAAGCCCGCAACTTGGGAAAGAAGGAATTTCTGAGGGCTAAAGAAGGTTTTGTGGGGCCCGAAGCTTGTACAATACGCGGTGCCCACTGCAGGAAGCGGAGCAGAGCCGGGTATGGAGACGCACGCCTGTGATTCCAATACTTGGGAATCTGAGACAAGAGGATCGCTGGTTCGAGACCAGTCTCTGCAACTTGAGGAGGCCCTCAGCAACTTAGTGAGACCCTGTTTCAAAATAAGAAATAAAATAGGGCCAGGGGGTAGCTTGGAGTTAGTACTTAGTACTTGCTCGGGTTCAACCCCCGGTACTGACAAAAAAAAAAGGAATAGAAAAATATATCATTTTTTTGCCGGGCGTGGTGGCGCATGCTTGTAATCCCAGCATTCGGGAGGCTGAGACCTGGAGGATCACAGTTCGCGGACAGCCTCAGCTACTTAGTGAGGCCCTTTGCAACTCAGTGAGACCCGGTTTCAAAATAAAGAATAAAAAATAGGGCAGGGGGTGTAGCTCGGAGGTCGAATGCCCTTGGGTTCCATCCCCAGACCCGCAGAAAAAAAAAAAAAAAGAAAAATATATCATTTTTCAAAGACTATAAAGGACAGGCTCGACTGGTCCCCTGGACTCTTGGTAGGGCCCACGCTCAAGATTCTTTAACGTCACGTTTCATGTGGTTCAGAGGAAGGCTCTCGACCCTGTCACGTCAGGAGAGCGAAACTGGAGCCCTCTCCAAAACAAGACTGGGTTCATAACAGCAGGACAACGAGGAGGCGGCGGGATGTCCGCGAGGGTGCGGATCCAGGCCAGCCACTCAGCTCCGGGCCGTGCACAGGGCGGACAGCTGGGCTCGGGGCCAAATCACAACCTGTCCAGAGGAGCAGAAGGATTAAAATGGGTTCCGTGCTTCGTGTGACCTGTGGCCAAGTCAGACTGAACACGAGATCTGCTCGGGGCTTGGACATAACAAATTTGCTTTTTGAGTCACTGAATACTTCTAGGCTTTGGAGGAAAAAAAAAGTAACTAAAGCCTGACTCCTGCCCTGAGGAAACTCACTGTGTAACAACTGACACCCAAGCATGATGTAGCCAGAGTCCCCCTAAAAATCACCTGCAGACCACAAGGACCTCTGGGAGCACACGCCTGTAACACCAGTACTTGGGAGGCTGAGACAAGGAGTGCAGGTTTAAGGCCAGCCTCAGCACTTTAGCGACACTCTCAGCAACTTAGTGAGACCATGTTGCAAAATAATAATAATAAAAAAAATACGTCTAGGAGTGTAATTCAAAGGTAGAATGCCCCTGGGTTCAATCCCCAGTACTCCTCCTCCTCCTCCTCCTGCCAGTAGTAATAATAATAGTAATGAGGAGGAGGAGGAAGAGGAGGAGGAGGAAGAATGACCAGGATGATACTGGCAAGAAGACTTGGGAGAGCTTCTTTCCCAGCAAGTTTTGAGACCTATGTTCCCCTGTAATCCTAGTATTTAGGAGACTGAAACAGGTGGACCACAGGTTCAAGGCCAGCCTCAGCAACTTAGTGAGACACTGTTTCTAATTAAAAGGGTTTGGAGTATAGCTCAGAGATAGAATGCTCCTGGGTTCAATCTCTAGTACAAAAGCGAGGAGAGAGAGAGACAGAGAGACAGACAGGGACAGAAAAAGAAAGTCCTGTGTTCCAAGCAATCCCTCGGCCTTCTTAGGGGAAGCGGGGATCCGGGTCCTTGGGCTCAGTGACTGCGACCTGCTCGGCCTCCCTCGGGAACTCCACCTGCTGCCTGAGAGTGTGGGCGGCCGGCCCACTGAGCCGCAACCTGGGCCTGCTGCCACAGCCGTGGGCAAAGAGCCTGGGCCGCTTCCAGGCCCGGAATCGGAGAAGCCTGGCCAGCCAAAGGCGAAGGCCAGCAGGTGAGCGCGGCGGCCTCTGCACCTACAACAGTGGGCTGGCCTGACCCATTGGCGGCGGACAGGCGGAACCTTTGAGCCCTGAGCCATGTGGGCCAGAGACTCATTTCCCGAGGCTAGAGTGGGGTGAGAGGTGGGAGCCGGAGAACAGAGCATGGGAGAAGCGCGGTGTCCCTTGGCGCCTCCACGCCTCTTCTCAACAGTCGGCACTTTGGGAAACCGATTTAGGATGGGTGAGGTGCTGGACTTGAACCCAGGGACATTCTACCTCTGAGCTGCACGTCAGCCCTTTATTATCATTATCTTCTTAGTTTTTCTTTAATGGTACTGAGAATTGAACCCTGAGTTATTTTCCCACCGAGCTATACCCCCAGCCCTGTTTTCTCTTCTCTTTTGAAACAGGGTCTCACTAAGTTGCTGAGGCTGGCCTCAAACCTGCAATCCTCCTGTCTCACACTCCCGAATACTCCACCATTCCTGGCTAGCTGGGGATTTTTAATGAGACCTTACGTTTACCCCACACTGAGCATGTGTAGTTCTGTACCGTATAAGCTGCTTCTTGGGGTAACAATGTTCATCCGGTTCTCAAAGTTGTGTAAGAGCTGAAAAGCTTAAACAACACTAGAAAAAGTGAGTTTTTGTTTTGTTTTTGGCACTGGAGGTTGAACCCAGAGGCATTTTACCTCCAAGCTATGCCCCTAGCCCTTTTTATTTCTTATTTTGAAACAGGGTCTTGCCAAGTTTCTGAGGTTGACCTCAAACCTGAGATCCCCCTGTCTCAGCCTCCCAAATACTGGGCTTACAGTGTTGTACGCAGAGTTTGCGAGAAATGAGAGACCCGAGAGCCCAAGGGAAATGTGCCAGTTGAAGCCTTTATTAGCTGGCCAGCGGGGGAGCCCTCAGTCTAAAAGCAGACCAGAGGGGTGCGCAGACTGCCCGAGGTAGGGGGCTTCTAAGGGGGAGGCAAGCGGGTTACAGAAGCGGAATTCGCTGGTTAGGATGTGTTGGCGAGGGGACACCACACAGGAATTTTAGGCAGAGATAAACCCAGTTGGGGGAAGGGAGAAATCTCCTTCCTGCTGGGAGTAGCATAGTTTTTCCTACAGGAGCAAGGTTAAACTTTAGATTTACCGCTAGAAACAGAAAGAAGGAGGGGGATTCAGTTACAGGGTAGTGCAGGGTGAGATCAAACTGAGTCTCCTCTGCCTCCACACTGCTACTAATGTACTGGTATTGGGAAGAGAGTTTAAAAAGTATTAATGTATCAGTCCTGGGAAAGATGTCCAACCTTGAAACATATCGTCTTTACTAAGAAAGCCAGGGTTAGCCAACATGTCCTTGCATTCCTAAGAACAATTTAACACATTGTGGGGGAAAAGACGAAATGTAAAAGCCTGTGTTTGAAGACAGAGATGCCTCCCTCTCAGGCCATAAATCTGGGCCTGTGTTTGGAGACAGAGATGTCTCCCCCTTTCAGGCCATAAACCCAGCTGGAGAGATAACAGAAGCAGAGCCGGGGCTGGCGATAAGGTGTAACATGATCTCCAAAAATCAAAGGGACCTGCTGGACTTAGACAGGATAAAAATTCAGGAAACTGGAGTTCGTTGGCATTTTCGTTCGAATTGCCCCCTGTGCCTGCTCCGGCACAGGGCTGTAACTATCTCTATATTTCTATCTTTTTAATAAACTTCTTTAAATCTGCAGCAGCTGTCCAAGTGATGAATACTTATTCTTAGCTTAGGACAAGAATCCACGGTTTTTTTCTGTTTGTCTCTGTGTGTCTGGTGGTGGTGGTGGGGTTATTTCACATCACACACCTTTCCCCCCCCAACCTATCCCCTGCAACACTAATATATTAATAATATGTAATACTTATTACATATTATTATGTATGCTCTGGGCCGGATTTTATTGTGGTGCTGGGGATGGAACCCTGGGGGCATTTTACCCGCACGCTACACCCCCAGCCCTAATTTTATTCTTTATTTTGAAACAGGGTCTCTCTTCTCTGAGTTGGAGAGCCTCACTAAGTAGCCGAGGCTGTCCGCGAACCGCGATCCTCCTGTCTCAGGCTCCCAAATGCTGAAATTACAAGGGTGCGCCACCACGCCGGGCCGGACTGGATTTTAGGTGCCCTTTCACGTCTCTGAGTTTTTGTTTAGCGATTCCTAGACTGTAACTAGGGCTAGAGGGCGGCGCCGAATCACCAGCGACGCAATTAGAACAAGGGCCGAGCGCGCAGGAGCCGGGGCGGAGGGACCACGCGGCCCGGCCGAGCTTTCAGGACGCGCGGCGCCGGGCGCGCGGACGTGACGTCACGGCAGGGGCGTGGCGCCCGGGCGCGCGAGCGCGGCGTCGCGGAGCCGTGGGCGGGGCCTCCGGGCGCGGTGTGACGTCACGGCGCCGGGGCGGGCGCGGCGCGGGGGGCGTGGCCGCGGCGGGGGCGGCGGCCCGGCGGGGCGCGCTGGGTCCCGGCGGCGCGGGCGGCGTTTATAGCCCGCGGCTCGGGAGGCGGCGAGCGGCGCGGGATGTCGGGGCTGCCGGTGGGGTCGGACCCGCGGCGGCCGGAGCGGAGCGCGCCGGACTCGGCCCGCGGCGGCCTCGTGCTGGGGCTGGACGTGGGCAGCTCTGTGATCCGCTGCCACGTCTATGACCGGGCGGCGCGGGTCCGCGGCTCCAGCGCGCAGAAGGTGACCGGGCCGGGCGGCGGCGGGCGGCGGGCGGCGGGCGGCGGCCCCTGCTCCCGGCCGGGCCTTCCCGCCGCCGGGCCCGCGGGCGCCGCGTCCCGCAGCGGGGTTGCGGCCGCGGGGCCCCGCCGCGCTGGGACTCCTGCTGCGCCCTTTACCCCCGCTTTTGCAGGTCTTGCTAGGACGCCCGTGTATTGTCTGTTTGCCCGCGTTGTCACCTGTGCTAACTACTCCCCAAAGGGCGGGCTCCTCGCGCGAGCAACTGGTTTCCTTGGCCATCCGAGGTATTGGGCACGCTTTTTTTTTTTTTTTTTTTTTTTGTGCAAACGGTGTTGTCGTTACTGTTCCTGTTCGTCTTTACGTCTTTGAGATTTAGTGAAAATTATCTTTTTTTAAGCCACGCGGGAGGGTGGCGCTCATGCCTGGAATTCTAGTCTTTGGGAGGCTAAGACAGGAAGGAGGATCAGAGGTGTGAGTCCAGAGCCTCCTCGTCAGCTTAGCGAGACTGAGGAGACTCAGCGACCCGGCGAGACGCTGATTCCAGACAGACGAGAAGGGGCTGGGAGGGGAACTCAGAGGTCGAACACCCCTGGGCGCACTTCCCAATGGAAAAATAAAAAGCAACTTTTTATCGTATTGGTTTGAGAAATCGAAGTTTTTGCTTGGTTGTTAGCAAAGCCTTGAGCTGTCGATGGTACTGGGTGACGGCCAGCAAGTTGATAATCTGTCCTCATTTTAATAAACCTAGCTGTCAGTGCACCCAAAGTAATATCTATTAAATATAGCGGTCTTTTTGCTCTTTCTAATGCCGGCATCTTTTTATGCTAAACATATTAGGAGAGAGTGAGGTGTGGTTGCACACACCTGTGATCCCAGTTGTTTGAGAGGCTGAGAGAGAAGGATCCACATTGGAGGTCAGCCTCAGCAGCTGACCAGGACCCTCAGCAACCTGTTTCCAACTAAATAAAATAAAATAGTGCTGGAGGTGTAGCTTGGAGGTAGAGCTCCCCCTGGGCTCAATCCCCAAGTGTTAGGACAGGAGCCAGGAGTTACAAAAACCATTCCCAACAGCACTGGGCTTCCTTTTTTTCTCCATGCCCACCTGCTTTCCACTCTCTTGGGGGTGGTTTTTGTTTTTGTTTTAAGTGCTGTAATTGAGCCAGGCACACACTTGTAATCCCAGTACTTGGGAGGCTGAGACAGGAGGATCGCACAGGTTCGAAGCCAGCTTTGGCTACTTAGGCTCTCAGCAACTTAGACCTTGTTTCCACATAAAATATAAAATAGGTCTGGGGATGTAGCCTGGAGGTACAAGGCCCCTGGATTCCACCCCCAGTACCACAAAAAGAAAACAAAATTGCTGTAATTTCCCAGGGGAGTGCAGCTAGGGTGCAAGTGGTAGTGAGGGTATTGGGCGTTTGCTTTGGGTAAGCAGCAGATGTTCATTCACCTCTTGGTCCCAGGACAGTGAGCTGGCAGCCCCCTGGTTTCTTCTCCCTCCAGCTCTGCAGGAGCACTGCCCACCATCCCACACCCTGGCTACCGGAACCTGGAAGAACAGATCTAAAGGCACACACTGTCCTTCAGTGACACCGCGGTCCTTATCACAAACAATGATACTTTTTACATTCTTCCTTATAATTCTAGACACAAAGCACTTCTGTTTTAAACAGTGATTTTAGGGGAGGGGAAGGAATGGGAGTATTTAAAACCAAAAGAAGAAACAAACTGTTAGAAAATGCAGTTTCACTGTTGCTGTATAATTTGGGGGCAGGGCAGTAGTCTTTGTTTTCTTTTTTGTGGTACTGGGGATTGAGTCCAGGGGCATTCTACCTCCTAGCTACATGCCCATCCCTATTTTATCTTTATTTTGAAACAGGGTCTTGCTACATTGATGAGTCTCACTACTTGCTGAGGCTGTCCTTGAACCTGTGATCTCTGTCTCAGCTTCCCAAGTACTGGGATTAAAGGTGCTGCCACCACATACAGCTAAGGCAATTAGTTTTTTTTAATGTGTGTGTTGTTGTACTGGGATTGAACCCAGGGGATTCTGCGGATGAGCTACACTCTTCTTCTTCGTACTGTGGTGGAACCCAGAGGCTTTCTACCTCCGGGCTATACTCCCAGACCTATTTTATATTTTATTTGGAAACAGGGTCTCACTAAGTTGCTGAGAGCCTCACTAAGTAGCTGAGGCTGGTTTTGAACCTGTGTGATCCCCCTGTCTCAGCCTCCTAAGCACTGGGATTACAAGTGTGCGCCACCATGCCAGGCTAGAGCACTTTTATTATTTAATTTTCCTAGTCCTAGGGATTGAGCCCAGGGGCATTCTACCTCTGAACCAAACCCTCAGCCCTATTTTATTTCTTATTTTGAGACAGGGTTTCACTGAGTTGCTAAGGTTGACCTCAAAGCTGCGATTTTCTTGTCTTAATCTCCCAAGAACTGGGATCACAAGTGTCCACTACTTTGTTTGCCTAGTGCAAGGCTTGTGCAAGGCTTAAGTTCTGTCTCTAGCACTGAGAAACAAACAAAAATCAAGCTGTGGCTTTTTTTTTTTTTTTTTTTTTTTTTTTTTTGGTGGCACTAGGGGTGGAACCCAGAGGCTTTCTATCTCCAGGCTATACTCCCAGACCTTTTTTATATTTTATTTGGAAACAGGGTCTCACTAAGTTGCTGAAAG
The DNA here is from genome assembly GCF_963383645.1 of Muscardinus avellanarius. Taxonomy (NCBI): domain Eukaryota; kingdom Metazoa; phylum Chordata; class Mammalia; order Rodentia; family Gliridae; genus Muscardinus; species Muscardinus avellanarius. Next base: position 129,641,935 of record NC_137790.1, read on the forward strand.
CCTCACTACGTAGCTGAGGCTGGCCTTGAACCTGAGCAATCCTCCTGTCTCAGCCTCCCAAGCCTGCGCCACCACGACCGGCTAAGCTTTGGCTTTTTATTGTAGACAGTTTTGTGGGTTTTTTTCGGGTCTGGGGATGGAACCCAGGGGCATTCGACCTCTGAGCTATACTCTCTGCCCTATTTTTTAATCTTTATTTTGAAACCGAGTCTCTGAGTTGCAGAGGGCCTCACTAAGTAGCTGAGGTTGTCTGCGAACCAGGATCCTCAGGTCTCAGCCTCCCAAATGCTGGGATTACAAGGGTGCCCACCACGCCCAGCTGCAGACAGTTTGAGTTCATTGTGAACAAGGTCTTGGTCAACATTGCTACTTAGTACCTGATTTATTACTTCATGATACAGAATAAATAAATGAATTACAGTTAATTAAAGTGTTAGGAATTCCGTTCCTGGGTTTTATGACTTTGATACAAAACTTGATTGTATCTGTTTTCTTAAAGGAAAATCATACCCATGCTAAAATGATGGATAGAATATTAATAAAAATCTAAAGCCTACTCATTTAGGATTTGATTGCTGTTGCCAAATAAATAACTTGAAAAACAAATAAAAACTGAAAAGAGATCACCTTTTAGAGACACAAATAAGATAGACTGTGCTGGTGAAAATTGAAATTCTAAATCAGGCGTGGTGGCTCACATTGTAAAGCTAGTACTCGGGGAGGAGGAGACAGGAGGATCACAGGTTTGAAGACAGACCCAACCAGTAGTGAGACTCATCAACGTAGTGAGACCCTGTTTCAAAATAACAATACAATAGGGCGGGGGATGCAGCTTACAGGTAGAATGCCCATGAGTTCAATCCCCAGTACCACAATAAATAAATAAAATTCTAAACATGAACACTTATGTTAGGAAATTTTTTCAGAAGACTTCAATTTTATTTCTTGTGGCATTCTTTTTTTTTTTTTTTTTGCTGGTACTGGGGTTCCTGGAAGCCCTTCTACCTCTGGGCTACACTCCCAGACCTATTTTTTTACATTTTCATTTTGGAAACAGGGTCTCCTAAGCCAGCGCGCGGCTGGCTTCGAACCTGCGCGATCCTCCTGTCTCTGCCTCCCAAGCGCGGGGATTACAAGCGTGCGCCACCACGCCCGGCGGCATTCATTTTTTAAATGTTTAACACCAGAAATACATTTTTAGTTTTCTAAACTAAATTTAAAATTTACATATATATCTATATACATATATATTATATATATACATATTTAGAAAACTTGGAGCCAGATGTAGTGACTCAGGCCTATATCTCAGTACTTGGGAAATATGATAAAAAAAAAAAATAACAAGGGCTGGGAGTGTAGCTCAGAGGTAGAATGTCCCTGGGTTCAATCCCTAGCAATACACACACATATGCTTTCTTATGGACTCTTAAATAATGGTGTTAAATACTAGAGGAATATTATGAGTTGGAAGTCCCACATGTGAATGCTTGATTTTATTTTTAAAATGGGGAAAAATGAGTATGTTCTCTAGTGGAACACTGTGTCATTTGAGAACCCATAAAGTGACGGTTGGAGGAACAGGACAGAAGGTCCGCTCCCAGGAGCATGGCGACACGGCCACCGCCAGCCGAGTACTCTGCGCCTTCCTAGAGTGGACGCACCGGTGCTTCCCGTTTCTGTTATCTTTAATCCACAAAGACATTTCTTCTTAACTTTGGGTATATTCCGCGCCCGATTATGGTTTGGTCGTTCCCCATAGAGGGACAGATCGCACCGCGCGGCCTGCTTGGCGATTGCCGCGGTGTGGAGATGGTCGGGGTGTGTTCTCAGGGCCCCAGTGTGGCGCCGTCGGGCCGCGGGCCCTTGAAGCGGTGGGGCCTGGGGAAGTCTGAGGTCACTGAAGGTGCTGTCAGGAGGGATTGCGGCAGTTCTCTGGGGACCGTTTCCTTCTTGAGGCAAGGCTGTCTGTGAGCCCCTCCTCTTGCACGTGCGCCTGCGGCGGTACTGTTCACAGGCTGCATGATACGATGCCGCCAGGGGCCCTCACCAGAGGTTCCAGCCTCCGAAGCTGTGATCTGCCTCCAATTCTTTCCCTTATATATTTCCCAAACGTGGGCATTTTGCTATAGCAATGGAAAATGGCCCGACCCAGGGGCGGCACAAGCTGCCCAGCTTGGTAGAGAAGGATAGAGTGATCCCGGAGCTCCAGCCGTCACGGCTGGAGGTTTGTGAGCTCAAAGCGGCCACGTCCACATTGAGTTGTGGGACCAGGACGTGTTTGTTGTAGTTGGACCGTCTCACCTGTCGTCAGAAGAGTCCCGCATGGAAAGGATGGAAACGCTACGTGGATGGCATGGATTTGACTCGATCTGTTTCTCGTGAGCTCACTGGGGATAGCACTTCTCCCACATCACCGCGTCGCCCTTTTGTCTGACCCCGTGTTGTCGCTGTTTCTTGTTCTTTGTTTTGGCCATGTCTTACATGTTACAACTTTCCCTTCCATGCTGCTCTTGGTTATCTGTTCATCTTTCCGTGCCTCACTCTGGCACTCCGCCACAGCTGGCATTTGTAAGTACAGAACTGCGGCTCAACTTCTCCACATGAACCTCTTCCTTCTGCCACACAAAGACAAAGACAGCCTTTGGTCTGGCTGAGGAGGAGAATTATGGAGCCTTAGAAAGACTGGACCGCGGGGTGCGATGGCGCATGCTTGTAATCCCAGTCCTTGAGAGGCTGAGACAGGAGGATCCCAGGCTTGAGGCCAGCCTCAGCACCTTAGTAACTTAGCGAGATCCTATTTCAAAATAAATACTAAAAAGGGCCAAGGGTGTAGCTCCGAGGTAGAATGCCCTTGGGTTCCACTGCCAGTATAAAAAATAAATAAAAATCCACACAAGACGTTGAGCCCGTCTGTGTACAGGGCTGTCTGGCATCCCAGCACTCAGAGGTGTCTTGATTTCCAGGGCTTGGCCTTGGAAGCTCTGCTCCTGGGCTTTCCTTGGTAGTGTGGTCATATAGTCACTCAGTCCTCGCCCTTTATTTTTGTTTTTTTGACGGTACTGGGGGTGGAACCCAGGGGCTTTCTACCTCCAGGCTATACTCCCAGACCTATTTTTTAGACTTTATTTGGAAACAGGGTCTCACTAAGTTGCTGAGAGCCTCACTGAGTTGCTGAGGCTGGCTTCGAACCTGCGCGATCCTCCTGTCTCAGCCTCCCAAGCACTGGGATTACAAGCGTGCGCCACCACGCCTGGCTTCGCCCTTTATATTTGAGCACCTGTGAAGTCCTAGGTCCTTGGAGGTACCAGGGAAGAAGTGACCAGAAGAGACACCCTTCTTGCCCTCAAGCGCTTGAATTCTGAGAAGCAGGGATACAGGGGGGTCTGAACTGGTCTGATCATAAAAACCACTTGGAGGTGGCACACACCCTTGTACTTGGGAGGTTGAGACAGGAGGATCACAGGTTCGAGGACAGTCTCAGCAAGCAGTGAGACTCTCATCTTAGCAAGACCCTGTTTCCATATATGGAATAAAATTGGACTGGGGATGTCGCTCAAAGGCAGAATGCCTCTAGGCTCAATTCCCAGTACCACAAAAAAAAGAAAAAGAAAAAAATATTTGTTAGTGCCTCTTTCGCTCTCTGGGCAAGGACGCCATGGCTTTTGTTACCTTGCTCTCCCAGGCCCACCTGCGTGGGGCTGCGCAGCCATGGGCTCCCCACCTCTTGGGACTGTGGCCTCCACCTCAGGGAGGACATTTCACCTCCTCGGTGTTGTAGGCGCTGGCTGGACCACCAGTCACCACGACGACTGTTGCCACGGTGGCGCAGGAGGCCTGTGAGCCCAGGAGAGAAGTGGAAAAAGAAAAAGGCAGCTTGGTTCCCTCTGAGTGTTAGGTGTCTTCTCCCAGCTTTTGAGTCCAGACCAGGGCATACCAGAAGAAAAATGGGACGTTCACCACCCATATTGTGGTTCTTTATTATTATTATTATTATTATTATTATTATTATTATTATATTTTTTGCAGTGCTGGGGGTGGAACCGAGGGCCTCACGCGTGCTGGGCGGGCGTGTGGCCACTGAGTCCCGTCCCCGCCCTGGGCCTCTGCAGAGCACCCGCTGCCGTCCACTTTCGCAGAAGCCACAGAGGCCGCGCGTGCGTTCTGCCCAGGCTTAGATTTGTACGCAGTGGAGACACAGCGTAGCGTGTTCCTTCACAGTCTGAAGCTGGGACTCAGTTCTTCTCAGTTACTTATTTTCAGAGGGGTGTGTGTATGTTTGTGTTGCCCGGGCATTCTAAACCAAGCTACACCTCCAGGCCTTTTTTTTTCTTTTTTAAGTTGGAAATAAGTCTTGCTAAATTGCTAAGAGCCTGGCTAAGTTGCTGAGGCTGGCCTCGAACTTGTGATCTCCTGCCTCAGCCCCCCAAGTACTGGGATTACAGGTGTGCACCACCATACCCGGCCTTATTTTCAGGTTTTTTTTTTTTTTTTTTTTTTTTTTTTTTGGTGGTGGTACTGGGGTTCCTGGAAGCCCTTCTACCTCCGGGCTACTCTCCCAGACCTATTTTTACATTTTTATATTTGGAAACAGGGTCTCCTAAGCCAGCGCGCGCGGCTGGCTTCGAACCTGCGCGATCCTCCTGTCTTTGCCTCCCTAGCGCGGGGATTACAAGCGTGCGCCACCACGCCCGGCCAGGTTTTTTTTTAAGTTGTTTATTATTTGATACTGGGGATTGACCCCGGGGTATTCTACCTCTGAGGTATACCCCCAGCCCTATTTTATTTTTATTTTGAAATAGGGTCTTGCTAGGTTGATGAGACACTCACTACTTGCTGTGGCTGTCTGTCCTCAAACCTGCGATCCTCCCATCTCAGCTTTTTAAATAACGGCTTTTTTCCTATTATTATTATACGCCTTCAGTGCAGGCACGGTGGTGCCTACCCGTGACCCCAGTACTTGGGCGGCCGAAACAGGAGACTCGCAGGTTCAAGTCTAGCCTCAACAAGTTAGCAAAACCGTGTTTCAGAATAAAAAATAAAAGCAGGCTGGGGGTATAACTTAGAGGTTGAACACCAATGGCTTCGATCTCCAGTACCAAATAATAAATAATAATATGATTTCAAAAAACATGCTTTCGGGCCGGGCATGGTGGCGCATGCTTGTAATCCCCACGCTTGTGAGGCGGAGACAGGAGGATCGCACTGGCGTAAGAGACCCTGATTCAAAAATATAAAATAGGTCTGGGAGTGTAGCCAGGAGGTAGAAGGGCTTCCAGGAACCCCAGTACCACCGAAACAAAACAAAACAAAAAATATATATATATTGTAATCCCAGTTTGTAATCCCAGTTCTTGGGAGGCTTAGACAGGAGGATCGCAGGTTCAAAGCCAGCCTCGGCAACTTAGCAAAGCTCTCAATAACGTAGTGAGACCCTTTTTCTAAATAAGAAATAAAAAGTCAGGCTGGGAGTATAGCTTGGAGGTAGATGCCCCTGGGTTCAATCCCCAGTATAAATAAATAAACCTAAAATCTTTTGTTAACTCATGCTCTCTTGATGCTTTTGCGCTGGTATACAGTTTTCTTATTTTATACGTGTATGTTTTTCAGTTTTGAGCAGGAGTGCTGTGGATTGAACGAGGGCCTTGTGCACACTAAGCCTGCACTCTACCACTGAAATACGCCTTCAGCCCATCCATTTTGACAATAAAAATTGCTCAGATAATTGAAATGACATTCATTATTTTAGACAGTTGTCTTAAGACTCAGCCCCTAGACTGGATCTGATGTTATTTTGACTCAATCTTCTCTTTTCTGAAACAGGTAGAAAATGTGTATCCTCAAATCGGCTGGGTTGAAATCGATCCCGACGTTCTCTGGGCCCAGTTTGTCACAGTGATCAAAGATGCCGTCAAAGGTAAGAAGATTTTTTTAAAACAAAAGCGCCTCTACAGTATATTTTGTGGGTAGTATGTTTCGTTGGGGCGGTGTGAACTTCGGGGCCTTCTGTTATGGTTTTCATCGGGGTCGCGGTTTTCCCATGTTCTTCGGGGCCCTGAGTAGTCCACAGCAAGCCACTTTGTCAGGGGAGGGAAGGCCGCTCCGCCTTGCGCTGTCTGCTAGGATGGAGGTGGCGCTCGCCCTCCTTCACTGATGGCTGTAGCTAGTGCTGAGTTGACTTCCTGATGAGCGCAGAGCAGAGGGTTTGCGCCAAGTTACCAAGCAAGACAGTTCCTGCTCCCTGGAGTAGTTCACTACCAAGTTAAATAAGTGTTCTGTTTTCCTGTGAGGTCACTTGCTACAGTGTGTTCTTGTAACTACCACCATGGTCTAAAATCTCAGTTCTTTTTTTTTTTTTTTTGGTGGTACTGGGGGTGGAACCCAGAGGCTTTCTACCTCCGGGCTTCACTCCCAGACCTATTTTATATTTTATTTGGAAACGGGGTCTCACTAAGTTGCATAGAGCCTCACTAAGTAGCTCAGGCTGGCTTCGAACCTGCACAATCCTCCTGTCTCAGCCTCCCAAGCATGGGGATTACAAGCGTGGATTACAAGCGTGTGCCACCACGCCTGGCTCAGTGCTGGGAATTTAACTCAGGGGCATTCTACCTCCAGCTTATACCCCCACCCCTTTTATTGTTAGGTTTTGAAACAGGGCCTTACTGAGCATCTCACTGAATTGCTGAAATTGGCCTCCAGCCTGTGATCCTCCTGTCTCAGCTCCTAAGTACTGGGATTACAGGTGTGTGCTACCCCTCTGAGCTTAAAATCTAGGTGGTGGTGGTGGTGGTGGTGGTGGTGGTGTGTGTGTGTTACTGAGGATTAAACCTGAAGGCACACCCCCAGCTCAGCATTATTTTTATTTTGAAACAAGGTCTCTCTAGATTGATAAGAGTTGCATTGTGTGCTGAGGCTGGTCTTGAACCTGTCATCCTCCTATCTCAGCCTCCCAAATACCGGGATTACAGGCATGCACCACCATGCCAGGTTTTAAATCTTAGCCCATGTGTGTGTGTGTGGGGGGGGATTAGAGATTGGACCCAGGGGCATTCTACCTCTGAGCTACACTCCCAGCCCTATTTAATTTCTAGTTTGAAACTAGATTGATGAGAGGTCTCACTAGGGTGATGAGAGTCTCACTATTTGAGACTGTCCCGGAATCTTTGATTTTCCTCTCTCAGCCTCCCAAGTATGCCAGACTAAATCTTAGCCCTGTAGGAGGGTTTTTAACTGTTTTAGCTGAGTATGGCGGCACACGCCTATAATCCTAGTATTTGGGAGGTTGAGACAAGAGGATCAAAGGTTTGAGGACAGTCTCAGCAACTTATCAAGACCTTGTTTCAAAATAAATAATAAAATGGGGCTGGATGTGTGGCTCAGAATAGAATGCCCCGGGTTCAGTCCCCAGTATATATGCACACATACGCAAAAGAAGTGTTCGGTGCCGCTTTAAGAACTCTGCAGAAGAGGACCTGTGAATTCTGTAATGTCTTTACTCCACTTATCTGGCTAAATTGCTTTCCTTCTTAGGCTTTTAGTTTGCAGTGTTTTGCTGGCTGCTTGTCATCCCAGCCTTTGGGGGACTGAGACCGGAGGATCTGGGTTCGAGGCAGCCTCAGCTACTCAGTGAGGCCCTGTCTCAAAGAGAGAGAGAGAGAGAGAGAGAGAGAGAGGGGGGGGGGGGAGAGGGAGAGAGGGAGAGAGAGAGAGAGAGAGAAAGCAGGGCTGGGGTGTAGCTCAGGGGTAGAATGCCTCTGGGTTCCATCCCCAGTACCTCAAAAACAAAACCCTACTTGTTGTGGTTTTTTTATTCTTGCATTGTCAGGAAGAAAATATAATGTGACTTTAAGTACTTGTTTTTTTTTTTTCCTCTCTCTAACATTTAAAGCATAAAAATAGCATTTATTTTATTATGATATAAGCTTTTTTTTTTTTTTTGGCGGTACTGGGGATGGAACCCAGGGGCAATCTACCTCCAAGCTACATCCCATCTCTATTTTATTGTTTTATTTTGAAACAGGGAGGGTCTCACTAAGTAGCTGAGGCTGGCCACAAACCTGTAATCTTCCTGTCTCAGCCACCCAAATATTGGGATTATAAAGGTATGCCACCGTGGCTGGCTTTCTTTAGTAATACTTTGTTGGCTCCAATTGTTTTATTAAAATGGTAAAGCGAGCAGGCCTAGTGGTGCATGCCTGTAATCCTAGTACTCAGGGAGGCTGAGACAGGAAGATTGCAGGTTCAAGGGCAGCCTTAGCAAATAGCTAGCCTCTCATTAACCTAGCAAGACCCTGTTTCAAAATTAAAAAAGTAAATAAGGCCGGGCGTGGTGGAGCACGCTTGTAATCCCCGCGCTTGGGAGGCTGAGATAGGAGGATCACACGGGTTCGAAGCCAGCCTCAGCTACTTAGTGAGGTTCTCAGCAACTTAGTGAGACCCCGTTTCCAAATAAAGTATAAAATAGGTCTGGAGTATAGCCCGGAGGTAGAAAAGCCCCTGGGTTCCACCCCCAGTACCACAAAAAAGAAAAATTAAAAAAATAGAGCTGAGGTTGTAGCTTGGAGGTAGAATGACCCTGGGTTTAATCCCTAGTACCCCCCCACCCCCGCACACACACAGAGGAGAAGGAAGGAAAGGTGAATGGATAAACCTAGATATTTACCTTTTTTCTTCTTTCTTTCTTTCTTTCTTTCTTTCTTTCTTTCTTTCTTTCTTCTTTCTTTCTTTTTCATGGTACTAAGGATTGAACACGGAAGCATTTTGCCTCTGAGCTACACATCCAGCCCTTTTCATTTTTTGCTTTCAAACAGGTTCTAAGTAGCTGAGACCAGCCTCAAGCCTGTGATCCTCCTGTCTCAGCTTCCCAAGTATTGGGATCACAGGCTTGAGCCGCCACACCCAACTCAGGTGTTTTTCTTAAAGATTATATTGGATATTTTCTTCTCCATAGTATTATATTTTCAAGCTTTTAAACATGTGTATCTGTCTTCACTCCTAGCTGCAGGAGTACAGATGGACCAGATTGTCGGCCTTGGCATATCTACGCAGAGGGCGACTTTTATCACGTGGAACAAGTGAGTGCATTGTGTGGTGAGCACCGCTTTGCTGGGCATGTGCAGTTCAGACCTGTCTGGGAGGTTTAAATGTGTGAATTGAGAACAGTTCTCTTTGGTTAAGAGGCATGAAATGGGCCTACTTTCTCACACACTTTCTGCATGGCATCTGGGTTTTGCTTTATATAAAATAACAATAAACTGGGCGTGGTGGCACATGTTTCTAATCTGCGTACTTGGGAGGCGGAGACAGGAGGATTGCACAGGTTTGAAGCCAGCCATGTTGGCTTAAGGGATCGTGTTTCCAAATAAATATATAAAAGAGGTCTGGGAGTGTAGCCCGGAGGTAGAAGGGCTTCCAGGAACCCCAGTTCCACAAACAAACAAACAAACAAACAATAAGCCAGGCGTGGTGGCGCACGCTTGTATTCCCAGCACTTGGGAGGCGGAGACAGGAGGATCGCGCAGGTTCGAAGCCAGCCGCGGCCACTCAGTGATGTTCTTTCCAACTCAGTGAGACCCTGTTTCAAAAAATAAAGAATAAAAAAATAGGGCTGTGGATGTCGCTCGGAGATAGAATGCCCCCCCCCCCGTTCCATCCCCAATACCAAAATAAGTAAATAAATAAATTAATTAAAATAACAATAAAGAAGTTGTTAATGTCATAACTTCTCCTCCTTAGCTGGCTGTGTTGCCACACACCTGTAATCCCTGTGACAAGAGAAACTCAGGTTAGCGGACAGTCTCAGCAAGTAATGAGACTCTCATCAACCTAGGGAGACGCTCTTTCTAAATAAAAATAAAGTAGGGCTGGAGGTATTGCTCAGAGGTAGAAGGCCCCTGGGTTCAATCCCCAGTGCCACAAAAAGAAAAAAGAAAGAAAGAAAGAAGAAGGAAGGAAGAAAGGAAGGAAGATAGATCCTCAGTAAGATCCCCAAAACTCAGGAGATTAAAATGAGAATTAATAAATGGGATGGCATTAAATTAAAAATTTTCTGTTCAGCAAAGGAATTATGAAGAGTCTAAAGAAAGAGCCTACAGAATGGCACAAGATCTTTGTCAGCTATTCCGCAAATAGAGGACTAATACCTAATATCCAGAATATTCAAAGAACTGAAAATACTCAACAGTAAGCCAGGCATGGTGGCTCACACTGGTAATCCTAGTACTTGGAAGCCTGAAACAGGAGGATTGGGAGTTGGAGGCCTCAGTTACTTAGGCCCTCTGGAGGTAGAATGCCCCCGGGTTCAATTCCTGGTAACACACACACACACACACACACACACACACACACACACTTAAAAATTTTTTTTAAAAACCATATAACCCAATCAAGAAATGGGCAATTGAATTAAATAGACTTTTCACTGAAGAATTACAAATGGCCAGTCAATATATGAAAAAATGTTCAGCATCATTAGCAATCAGGGAGATACAAATCAAAACTACGCTGAGGTTCCATCCAACCCCAATCAGAATGGCAGTCATCAAGAAGCCAAACAATAAGTGTTGGCGAGCATGTGGGGAAATAGGAACTCTTCTACACTCTTGGTGGGATTGCAAATTAGTACAGCTGCTGTGGAGATTCCTCAGGAAATTGGGAATGGATCCACGATGTGATCCGGCCGTACCACTCCACTCCTTGTTATCTTTCCAGAGGGACTGAAATCAGAATATTATAGTGATACATGCATATCCATGTTGATAGCGGCACAGTTCACAAAAGCCAAATCATGGAACCAGCCTAGGTGTCCATCAACAGTTGAATGGATCACAAAGTTATGGGATATATACACATTGGAATTCTACTCAGCAATAGAGAAGAGCAAGGTAATGTCATTTGCAGGAAAATGGAATGAGCTGGAGAGCATTATGTTAAGTGAGATTGGCCAGGCACAGGAAGGAAGGCTCCTATGTTTTCTTTCATGCACAGAAGCTAGAGAGTGATGGGGGATACTAAAAGGACTCCAGACCCAGGGGAGCATGGAGGGTCTAGGAGAGGGTGGTGGGGCGGAGGAGAATTAGTGAAGGAAGCACGTCCACTGACGCTGTGCACCTGTGTGAACTTAGCAACACCAATCTCAGTGTCCTGTACAGCGAAGGGAGGGCGCGGGGCAGCTCACCAAGTGCCCTGTAAGTTCCTATCCTTCGAACCTCATTATGATGTGCGACCACAATGCACCAACAAAAGTATGTTTTAAAACATAAATAAAGCAAAAACAAAAGGAACAAAAAAGAGCAATGTATGTGTCAGATGAGGGGAGAGGTGAATTAAAGTGATCTGTGTAGATAACGTCAATCGTAATCTGTGGAGTGGCCAGATAATTCTTTGTTGTAGGAACTGCCCTGTGGCATTGTAGATTTTTGCAGCATCCCTGACCTGCTGGACGCCACACCCCCTTCATGATTACCACAAATCTCTTCAGAAGCTGCAGAATCACGTTCGGTTGAGAACTCTTGGCGTAGATGAAATCGAGAGACAGGGATGTAGTCTTTGGGAGAGGAGAGAAGCAGTCTGGTTTGGGTTATGAGCTCTTACCCTCTCCCACCAATTTAAAGTAAGTCTGGAGGGGAAAAGCTGGCAAAATAAATCTGAGAGAGAGGATAGGGAAGTGGAGGTGGGTGTGCTCCCCATAAGGAGCTGACTGAAGTGTCCATTGGTTTGGATTTGAAGATAAGGCTGCCGAGCTGGGATGGGGCCTTCTGCAGGTCAGGACAGGCAGGCCGAGCTCCCAGGGAGCAAAGCTCTTGTGTGACTCTAGAACCATACATTACATTATTAATATTTTAGTGTGATACTAGGGATTACACCCAGGGGCACTCTACCTCCGAGCTTCATCACCCAGCCCTGTTTTATTGTTTTATTTTGAGCCAGGATCTTGCTCCGTTGCCAGTTCTTGTTAAATTGCCAAGGTTGGACTGAAACCTGCCATTGTCCTGTCTGTCTCCCAAGTACTGTGAGTATAGGTGTGCACCACACGCCCGGCCAGACCGTAACTTTAGAAGACATGGAAGAATCAGAAGATTCTGAGATAGAAACAGGGTCTCACTAAGTTGCTGAGAGCCTCACTAAGTAGCTGAGGCTGGCTTCGAACCTGTGCGATCCTCCTGTCTCAGCCTCCCAAGCACAGGGATTACAAGCGTGCGCCACCACGCCCGGCTGGTATTGTTCTTTTTGTAAAAGGATACAAATTTAACTGTGCGTTTGCTTTCATGCCTGTCCTTTTTTCTTTTTTGAAGTGTTTGAATTTTTCCTTAACTCTTGGGAACAGTTGTTTTTTTTTTTGTGGTACTGGGGATGGAACCCAGGGGTATTGTACCTCTGAGCCACACCCCCAGCCCTATTTGTTATTCTTTATTTTTTATTCTTTATTTTGAAACAGGGTCTCACTGAGTTGCAAAGGGCCTCACTAAGTAGCTGTCCTTGAACCTACCATCTTTCTGTCTCAGCCTCCCAAATGCTAGGATTACAAGCCTGCACCCTCACACCCGGCTTGGAAACACTTTTATGAGAAGCTGGAATACAGATTAAAAAAAAAATTTAGCCGGGCGTGGTGGCGCACGCTTGTAATCCCCGCACTTGGGAGGCGGAGACAGGAGGATCGCGCAGGTTCGAAGCCAGCCTCGCTGGCTTAAGGGACCCTGTTTCCAAATAAAAATATAAAAAAATAGGTCTGGGAGTGTAGTCTGGAGGTAGCCCAGACCTATTTTATACTTTTTTTTTTCAAATTTGGGAACAGAGTCTCTTAAGCCAGCGAGGCTGGCTTCGAACCTGCTCCTGTCTCCGCCTCCCAAGCGTGGGGATTACAAGCGTGCGCCACCACGCCTGGCTTAAAATTTCTTTTTAGATGGAACCTCATCCTGCTCAGTGGGCTCCAGAGAGCCTCTGAGGTGTATGTTGGTAGGTTCCACAAACTTCCTCGGTAGAGTACATCACAGGAGCGGCCTAGCTCAGAGCCAGCAGGAAGTGCTTGTTCCTGAGAGAAGAAGGGACAGGCTACACCCCATGGAACAATCTATTTGTAGGGACTGAAGTCCTTGCAAGTCCCAGATCCTCCCACCTCATTCTTTTATTTTTACTTTGATTAATTGTGGTATGGTATTGGGGTCTGAACCCTCTGAGCTACACCCTCAGCCCTATTTTGCTTTTTTTTTTTTTTTTTTTGGCAGGTCTGGGGATGGAACCCAGGGGCATTTGACCTCCAAGCTACACCCCCTGCCCTATTTTTTATTTTTTATTTTTTATTTTTTTATTTTTTTATTTTTGGTGGTACTGGGGTTCCTGGAAGCCCTCCTTCCTCCGGGCTACACTCCCAGACCTATTTTATATTTTTGAAACAGGGTCTCTTACGCCAGCATGGTTGGCTTCGAACCTGCGCGATCCTCCTGTCTCCGCCTCCCAAGTGCGGGGATTACAAGTGTGCGCCACCACGCCCGGCTTATTTTTTATTTTGAAACAGAGTCTCACTATGTTGAAGAGGGCCTCACTAAGTAGCTGAGGCTGTCTGCAAATCGCGATCCTCCGGACTGAGCCTCCTGAATGCTGGGATTACAAGCAGACGCCACCATGCCCGGCTCTATTTTGCTTTTTTCTTTTGAAATAGGGTCTCACTAAGTTGCTGAGGTAGCCAGCCTCGAACCTGTGATCCTCCGTTCTCAGCCTCCCAAGTAGTGGAAATTACAGACGTGCACCGCCATGGTGCCTGGCTTCATAGAAACTTTTTCCTCCTGATTTCTGTCAAGAAGTGTTGAACCTTGAACTTTCTTTCTGTTTTTCTCCTGATTTCCTTCTCTTCCCTCACCCGCCCAGAGACCAGGAAACTTGGTTCTGTTAACATTTTTCAGTCCTGGAGTTTGCTTTCTTTCTTGCAGTTCAACCTTTTGTTCACTGTGTTTAGTCTGCGGTGTGTTCAGCCAGTTTTTAAAACACCTCTAAATGCTGTCTCCTCTGTTTTGCTTCTTTGAAATTCCTTTTGTTCAAGAAAAGCAGGAGCTGTTTGTCCCGTGAGTCCATGAGTCTCTCAGAGCCTTTGCCAGCTCACCTCACGCAGGCTGTGTGCCAGTTAGTAATAAGAACTGTGAGTCATGGGACCTGGCATCCGCCCGGAACTATGGGGAGGCCGGGGGCCGACCCCAGGCGGGGATGCCGAGACTCAGTCCCCCGAGGAATCCACGATCTGTGTGTGTGTGTGTGTGTGTGTGTGTGTGTGTGTGTGTGTGTGTGTGAGTGACTGGGGATTCCACCTCTGAGCTACACCTCCAGCCCTATTTTTTTTTTGGTGGTACTGGGGTTCCTGGAAACACTTCTACCTCTGAGCTACACTTCCAGACCTATTCTATACTTTTTTATTTAGAAACGGTCTCTTAAGCCGTGTGATCCTCCTGTCTCCGTCTCCCAAGCTCGGGGATTACAAGTGTGCGCCACCACGCCCAGCTTATTCTTTATTTTTATTTTTATTTTTATTATTTTTTTATTTATTTATTTTTTTGGGTGGTACTCCTGTCTCAGCCTCTCAAGTGCGGGGATTACAAGTGTGCACCACCACGCTCGGCTTTATTCTTTATTTTTATTTAATTTTTTATTGTAGTGCTAGAGATCGAACGCAGAGGCATTCTACCTCCAAGTTACATCACCAGCCTGATCTTTTTTTTTTTTTTTTTTTTGCAGGTCTGGGGATGGAACCCAGAGACATTTGAGCTCCGAGATACACCCCCTGCGCAATTTTTTATTTTGAAACAGGGTCTCGCTAAGTTGTGGAGGGCTTCACTAAGTAGCTGAGGCTGTCCGCAAACCACGATCCTCCAGTCTCAGCCTCTCAAATGTTGGGATTACAAACATGTGCCACCACGCCCGCCTCCCAGCCTGATCTCTTATTCTTAAGTTGCAGAGGGCCTCACTAAGTAGCTGAGGCTGGCTGTGAACCCGATCCTCCTGTCTCAGCCTCTTAAGTACTGGGATTACAAGTGTGTCCCACCAAACCAGGTTTATTCTTTATTTTTGAAACAGTGTCTCGCTCTGTTGCAGAGGGCTTTGGTAAGGGTCTGAAGCTGGCCATAAACCTGCGATCCTCCTGTCTCAGCCTCCCAAGGGCTGGGATTACAAGTGTGTGCCACCACATTCTCCCTTACTTTTCATTTTATCTTATTTCATATTTTGTGGTACTGGGGATTGAACTCAGGGGTGTTCTGCCTCCAAGCTCCACTCCCCCAGCCAGATTTTATTTTTTATTTGGATAGAGGGTCTCGCTAAGTTGCCGAGGCTGTCCTTGAACCTGCAGTCCTCCTGTTTCAGCCTTCGAAATACTAGGATTGCAGGCATGCTCCACCATGCCCACTTTTATTGGGGTTTTTGATATTTATGTTAGTGGTTCCCACCATTTACTTATGGAACAAAATATATTAAGAGCCTCAGAATGGTGTAAGGCGTTTAAAGGGTTAAGATAATTCATTGATGATATTGCCATTTACGTTCCTCTCGTTTCTCCTTGTGTTGTTGGTAGGGATTAGCTTTTTGTACTTAGGATAGAACTCAGAGGTGTCCTCCCTCTGAGCTCAACCCTCAGCCCTACTTTATTTATAAGTAGAGTTTTACTCGATTGATAAGAGTCTCACTATTTTTGAGGCTGTCCTTGCACCCGCAGTCCTCCTGTACCAACCTCCCGAGTACTGGGATTACAAGCACGTGCCACAGCCGGCCAGAGATCAGTCTGCTAGACTGTGCCAGGTGCTGAATGAGAGCGGACACTTCCATCGTGTCGTCTCCCCTCTTGGCTTCTCTGCCACACTAGCTGGACTCGTTTTTATGACTCATCATGCTTTATGCTACCTCAGGACCTTAGAACATGCTCCCACACGTGTCATCAAGAGTGTTCACCTTCCTAGTTAACTCCTGTGCATCCTTCAGAGCCCGGGTCTCTTGTCATTTCTCAAAGAAGCCTTGCCTGATCCCCAGACTGGACACAGTCTCCCTGTGTCTTCCACGGAAGCCAGGTACAGCGGTGCACGCCACTAATCTCAGTACTTGGGAGGCTGAGACAGAAGGATTGCAGGTGCAAGGGCAGCCTCAGCAGTTTAGG
Source organism: Muscardinus avellanarius (assembly GCF_963383645.1). Lineage (NCBI taxonomy): Eukaryota > Metazoa > Chordata > Mammalia > Rodentia > Gliridae > Muscardinus > Muscardinus avellanarius. The sequence goes on from NC_137790.1 coordinate 129,658,064, forward strand.
GAGAGCGTCAGCAACTAGCAAGACCCTGTTTCAAAATAAAAGATAGGCCAGGCCGGGCGTGGTGGCGCACGCTTGTAATCCCCGCGCTTGGGAGGCAGAGACAGGAGGATCGCGCAGGATCGAAGCCAGCCGCGGGTGCTGGCTTAGGAGACCCTGTTTCCAAATAAAAATGTAAAAATAGGTCTGGGAGTGTAGCCCGGAGATAGAAGGGCTTCCAGGAACCCCAGTACCACAAAAAAAATAAAAAATAAAAAATAAAAATAGGCTGGGCATGGTGGCACACACTTAGAATCCTTGTACTTGGAAGGCTGAGCAGGAGTATTACAGATTTGTGGCCAGTCTCAGCAACTTGTGAAGCCCTGTTTGAAATAAAGAATAAAATAGGGCTGGAGGTGTAGCTCAGAGGTAGAATGCCCCTGGGTTCAATTCCCAGTACCACCACCACAACAGGAATAATACTAAAAAACAACACAACACCTTGTAGTTCTCCTTCATGAGACGTAGTCCTGTTGTATGTAAGCATTTGAGTGATTATTTGTTTGGATTTCCTGGTCCATAGTATGTTTGTGCATCAGGGCAAAGATGCCGTATCTCTCCGTTCACAGTTCTGTTCCCCGAATTTATAAAGCATATTGCTTTATAAAGTATTTTCTGAGCTGGGCGTGGTGGCCCACTCTTGTAACCTCAGTACTTTTAAGCTGAGAAGGGAGGATCACAGGTTCTTGGCCAGCTTCAGCTACTTAGCAAGGCCCTCTGCAACTTAGTGAGCCCCTGCTTCAAAATAAGAATGAAAAATAGGGCTGGGGGTGTAGCTCAGAGGTAGAATGCCCCTGGGTTCCATCCTCCGTACTGGCAAGGAAAAAAGTCAAAGAAGTCATCAGAAAGCTCCATCTAAGCCGGGCGTGGTGGCGCACGCTTGTAATCTCTGAGCTTGGGAGGCGGAGACAGGAGGATCGCGCAGGTTTGAAGCCAGCGTCGCTGGCTTAAGAGACCCTGTTTCCAAATAAAATATAAAATAGGTCTGGGAGTGTAGCCCGGAGGTAGAAGAGCTTCCAGGAACCCCAGTACCACCAAAAAAAGAGAGAAAGCTCCATCTAATTAAATCATACTCTGAACTTACAGTGTGGCCTCTAATTTTGTTTCTCTCATGATGTATCTTTAATATAGTCTTTATATTTATACTGAGTCTTAACACTATTTTTATCTTTCTTAGGAAAACAGGAAATCATTTTCACAACTTCATTAGTTGGCAAGACCTAAGAGCAATTGAACTTGTAAAATCTTGGAATAGGTCTCTTCTAATGAAGGTAATTTTCTTCTCTTCTTTGGGGTTTTGTTTTTCCCCATAACTGTCTACTTATCCAAATAAGTAGAATTATTGCATAAGTTCCTACCTTTGTTTTAAACCATTAAGAAGGGTATACATAGCCGCGGTGGTGTGTGCCTGTGATCCCAGTATTTGGAAGTCCAGACTCCAGGGTCGCAGGCTCGAGGCCAGCTGTGACCATTTGGTGTGTCAAAATAGCTCGGAGGTATTGGGTTCAATTCCCAGTACCAAAAAACCCTTTTATTCCTTTGAAAATAATGTGTGATCGTAACAATAGTTACTTCTGTCGTATAAACCCCAAATCTCAGTTCTTCCTGCAAAACTGTTACCTCACGACAGCATTTAAAGCACTTTCCTTGCTTGACATTAGACACATATGGTGAAAGTCTGGGTTCTTCTTAGCAGAGAAGTGTGTGTACGTGCTCACACGCACGCAGAGCTCAGCACACACGGCCCCAGGCCTGTCTGGGCAGGGAGAGTCCTGCCCTGTAGTCACCCTTCCTAGGAGCTCACGGTTTCTGGAGTGAGGCCTTGAAAGTATCCCCAGAGTGTGCATCCAGAGCCCGGCCCCAGCTCATCAGTGTGGCTGAGGCTGCCCGGGCTGGCTGCTGCCGTCCCTGGGGTGTGAGCTAGCCTCGGCCCCTCGGCTCTGCGCTTCCTCCCTGGGGTGTGAGCTAGCCTCAGCCCCTCGGCTCTGCGCTTCCTCCCTGGGGTGTGAGCTAGCCTCGGCCCCTCGGCTCTGCGCTTCCTCTCGCGGTGACCTGAGCCTTCCCTAGCTCTAGCACCGCGTCCCCCTCCTCAGTGTGGCCTGGTGCCGTCCACCTCCCAGGCCCCGCGGCCCGCTGTGGCTCAGGTGGGCCCCGGCCCTGCCGCCCGCTCCGTCCCGGACTGCTACTGGCACTGGGGCCTCCTGCTGCAGGCGGCCCCTGCCCAGCTTTAGGGGTCAGCCGCGAGCCCCGACGTGCGCTCTCACAGCCGCTCACACCGCCCTCAGTTCCCTTCACAGGACTTACACAATTGCAGAATCTGAGGCACACTGTTTTTATTTTAATTTTTAACCAATACACAAAAACAAAAGCTGTACATTGTGTGTGTGTGTGTGTGTGTGTGTGTGTGTTACATATATAAAACATATATATATACTTTATATAAAACTTTCCCACTAGTATATGAGTTTTAAGGCATATAGAGAGAGAGAGGGGGGAAAGGGAGGGATAGGGAGAATATGAGTTTTATTTTATATATATATCTGCTGGGGATTGGATCCAGAGGCATCCTACCTCCGAGCTATGCCGACATCCTGGTTTTTGTCTCCTGCGGTGATGAGGCCACAAACCTGCAATCCTCCTATAATTACCTAATGTAACCGTTTGAGAGTCACATTTCTTACTCCCATTCCTTGAGACTCATCCAGGTTGGTGGCTGCATCGCAGCTCATTCCATCACCATCATCACCATCACCATCATCACCATCATCACCATCACCATCATCAACTTGGCACTGGAGCTTGAACCCAGGGCATTCTACCACTGAGCTACACCCTCAGCTGTATCTTATTTTAATTTATTAATTGTGTGGTTCTGGTGCCCACACCCAGGGTGCCTCTGGTCTTTATGCCCCTAGCCCCTTGGATTGTTTTAGTTTGAAACAGGGTCTTGCTCAGTTGCTGAGGGCCTCACTAGCTGCCTGAGTTCAGGATGACCACAGGCCGCCGTCCTCCTGGGGCGCACCGCCAGGCCTTCCTTTTGTTGTAAGTTGTGCTCACTGGTGCCAGTGAGCCACATCATAGCCATCCACTTGCTGAGGGCCATCTACGCCAACCCCGGTCTTTGGCTATTATAAATAAAGCTGTGAGGGAGTGTTCTTTGTATATAATGTTATGTAAACGGAGTTTATCCCAAGAGTACAATAGGCCAGTTGGTAATTTCCTGTTTTGTTCTATAAAACCTTGCCAAACTGTTTCCAGGGCTGTCTGTATCATTTACTCTCTCCTAGTAGCGCATGAGTTTTAAGACACGTTTCCCTATATTTTAACATTCCGGAAGTCAGGATGTATTTCTTTGTGGTGCATTAAATATTCATTTTACAATGTTTTCTTAGATTATCTAGTTTGTTGGTTGGTTTAGTTATTATTCATTATTCTCACTAGAGTGTACACTTTTAGTTAAAGGCATGAGTTCTGCCTATCCTGTTACATGGATTTTAGTGTGTGTGTGTGTGAGAGAGAGAGAGAGAGACAGACAGACTGACTGACTGACTAGGGATTGAACCCAGGGGTATTCAACCTCTGAGCTATACCCCAGCCCAATTTTATTTTTTATTTAGCAACAGGGTCTTGCCAAGTTGCTGAGACCTTGCTAAATTTCTGAGGCTGGCCATGAACCCGAGACCCTCCCTCCCACCTCAGCCTCCCATCGACCATGTGCTGGGATTGTAGGCCTGTGCCACCGCGCCTGGCTTCACTGTGTTCTCAAGGTCACCCTCATCCTTGGGACATAGAGAATACTCAATAAAGATTTACTAGAGACATAAATTAATTCATTGTTCATTCTACTTAGAGAGGCCCTCTGCAATTTAGACCCTATTTTAAAACAAACAAACAAACAAAAAATATATATATATATATTTTAGAGTATCTGCATTTTAACAGAAGATCCCTGAAGTGTGTGTGTGTGTGTGTGTGTGTGTGTGTGTGTGTGTGTGTGTGTGTTGTACTGGGCTTTGAACTCAGGAGCGTTTTACTGCTCCTGAGGTAACCCTTTTTATTTATTTACTGATTTTGACAGAGTCTCACTGAGTTGCCCAAGCTGGCCTTGAACCTGTGATTCTGTGATTGTCTTGTCTCAGCCTCCCATATATTGGGATTACAGGCATGTGCCTCCATGCCCAGCTTGAGATAGGTCTTTCTCTGTTTCCCAAGCGGTCTCAAACTCCTGGGCTCGTGGGATCCTCCTACATCAGCCTCCCTGGCAGCTAGGACTGGCACAGCACTCGGAGAAAAGAGTTGGTTTTAAAAGACTCCAAGCCGGGCGTGGTGGCGCACGCTTGTAATCCCCGCGCTTGGGAGGCAGAGACAGGAGGATCGCGCAGGTTCGAAGCCAGCCGCGCGCGCTGGTTTAGGAGACCCTGTTTCCAAAATGAAAATGTAAAAAATAGGTCTGGGAGTGTAGCCCGGAGGTAGAAGGGCTTCCAGGAACCCCAGTACCACCAAAAAAAAAAAAAAAAAAAAAAAAACTCCAGTAAGATGGGTGTGGTGGCTTGTAATCCTAGTGCTTGGGAGGCTGAGACAGGAGGATCACAGGTTTGAAAACAGCCTCAGCAACTTTGTGAGGCTCTCAGCAACCTAGTGAGATCCTATTTCCAATTAAGAAATAAAATTAGCCTGGAGGTGTAGCTCGGAAGTAGAATGACTCTGGGTTCAATTTCTAGTAAAACACACACACACACACACACACACACACACACACACACACACACACTTAAAAGCCCCTGGGGTAGAATGCCTCTGGGTTCAATTCCTAGCAACACACACACACACACACACACACACTCTCAAAAGCTCCTGAGCTTCTGGTTTTACTAAAGTAGTTCAAAAGAGATGTGTTGCTTTTAGCATTTTATGTCTACTTGGGATAATATTGCTATTCTTTGTGTGGGGGAGGGTACTGGGGATTGAACCCAGAGGCTTTCTATTTCTGGACTATACCCCAACTCTATTTTATTTTTTACTTGGAAACAGGATCTCACTAAGTCGCTGAGAGCCTTGCTAGGTTGCTGAGGCTGGCTTCGAACCTGTGATCCTCTAGACTCAGCCTCCCACGTTCTGGGATCACAGGTGTGTGCCACCACACCCAGCTTGGATTGTTGTTCTTGCTTTTCTTTCTTTTTATTCCCTGTGGCACTGGGGATTGAACCCTGGGGCATTCTACCTTCAGGTTACCCTAGAGGTACCTTACCTTCTGGGGAGCCTGAAAATGCTCCCGAGTTCAAAGCCCCATACAAAAAAAAAGCCCCTACCCTTTTTATTTTTTATTTTGAAGGAGTGTCTCACTAGGTAGGTGAGGGTCTTGCAGAACTACAGAGGCCATCCTTAAACCTGTGAGCCTCCTGTCTCACCCTCCCAAGTACTAAGATTACAGGCCTGCACCACCATGCCCAGCTTTTTGATTTTTTTAAGGGCTAAAGACACTTGTATACGTAGTTAAATGACTTGTTTATTATTTGATTTGTTTGCATGTTTATAGAATTGATACGGAAACATCAAATGCCATCTGTTTCTCTAAACTCTATTTTTCTTTTAAAATAGCTAATGCACAGCTCCTGCCGGCTACTTCATTTTTTCACTAGAAGTAAACGACTCTTAGCAGCCAGCCGCTTTACATTCTCCACTCAGCAAGCTTCTTTGCGATTGATCTGGATTTTAGAGAACATGACTGAGGTAAGAAAAGATCGTGTGTCTAGAAGTGGAATAGAGACTATGGGAAAGAAACATTTCAAGAAATAAAAACGGTAATTCAAGCCAAGCACTGTGGCACATGCCTGTAATCTCAGTACCTGGGAGGCTGAGACAGGAGGATCGCAGGTACAAAGCTAGTTCACGGTCACCTAGCAAGACCCTGTTTTAGAATAAAAAATAAAAAGGTACGGGGGTGCAGCTCAGTGGTAGCTCCCCTAATTCAGTCCTCAGTACCACCCACACCAAAAAACTAGTAATTTATTTAATTGTAGGGAAATTAAGTCCCACCAATATTGGAATGTAAGACAGGACATCTTTACTTGGTTCATGTTTTATAAACCTTTTTATTACATCGTAATGTATCTAGGAAGGGGAATAAAACAATAGTTTACCACTTAGTGGTACCGCGGAACAAATACCTGTGTTGTACCATCTGCATCAAGAACTGGAACACATAGCCGGGCGTGGTGGGCACGCTTGTCATCCCAGCATACAGGAGGCTAGGACCGGAGGATCGCGGTTCGCGGACAGCCTCAGCTACTTAGTGAGGCCCTCTGCAACTCAGTGAGACCCTGTTTCAAAAGAAAGAATAAAAAGTAGGGCAGGGAGTGTGGCTCGGAGGTCGAATGCCCCTGGGTTCCATCCCCAGACCCGCAAAAAAAAAAAAAAAAAAAAAAAAAAAAAAAAAACTAGAACACTGTGCAGAGAGTGGTGGTGTATGCCTGTGATCCCAGTACTTGGGAGGCCGAGATCAGCCTGATTTTTTTTTAATTTGGAAATAGAGTCTTATTAAGTTGCTGAGGCCCTTGCTAAGTTGTCAAGGCTGCCTTCAATGCTACAATCCTCCTGCCTCAGCCTCCCAAGTGCGGGGATTACAAGCGTGGCCGCCACGCCCAGCTGCCTGAATATTTTTGAGCTCTGTAAGTTGAATCGTGCAGAGTTTATTCTTTTGTGTCACGCTCCTCTGCTCCGCATAGTGTTTGTGGAATACATCCATGTTGTATGTAAACTAATTTGCTACTATTTTTATTGCTGCCGACTGTTGAGAATATGATTTGACTACAGTTTTTAAAAATCTGTTCTGTTCATACACATTTGGGTCGTTTCCAGTTTGGGACTTCAGTGAGTACTGTGTCAGCCAAATAGTGGTGGCACATGCTTGTCATCCCAGCATCGGGAGGCTGAGGCAGGAGGACCGCAGCTTTGCCGCCAGTCTCAGCAGCTTTGGCCCTCAGCAACCTCCTTTTCTATGAATCTTCTGAAAAAGAAATTGTCCTGTCTCAGCCTCCCAAGTACTGGTATTACAAGCATGTACCACCAGGCCAGGCTCAACATTGCACTATTTAGTATGAATCTGCAATAAATTGTTTTAAATATTTTTTATCAAATTAAGGAAATTCTCTTGCTAAAACCTTTTTTTGTGAGTGGGTGTCAGACTTACCAGTTAGTTAGGTATGGTGGCACATGCCTGTAATCCCAGCACTTGGGAGGCTGAGACAGGAGGATCACAGGTTTGAAACTAGCCTCAGCAATTTAGTGAGGCTCTTAGCAACTTAGTAAAACCATGCACAAAATTAAAAAATAAAGCTGGGCATGGTGATGCATGCCTGTAATTCTAGTACTTGGGAGAAGGAGACAGGAGAATCACTGGTTTGAAGACAGCCTCAGCAGTGTAGTGAGAATTTCATCAACCTAGCAAGAACCGCTTTGAAAATAAAAATAAAATAGGGCTGGGGGTGTAGCTTAGAGGTAGAACGCCTCTGAGCTCAGTTATTAGTAACACGCACACACACAAACACACTTCAGTTTCTGTTAAATTATCATTGTGTGGTATATTTTATGTAACTTGTATTTAGGGTTTGTAGGACTTTTATGTATGTGTGTGGTACTGGGGATTAAACCCAGAAGCATTCTCTCTTCAAACTTCAGCCCCAGCCCTATTTACTTTTTATTTGGAAACAGCGTCTCACTAAGTTCCAGGGGGCCTCACTAAATTGCCGAGGCTGACCTCCAACCTGCCATCCTCCTGTCTCAGCCCGGAGTACGAGGATTATAGGCATGTGCCACCACATCCCGCAAGAACTTCTTGAATTCATGGCTTCAGGTGTTGGTTTTGAAAAACCCTTGCCCGTTGTGCGTGCATGTGTGTGCGTGTATGTGTCTGTGTGTTTGTGTGTGTGTGTGTGTAATATTGGGGGTTGAACCCAGGGACAGTCTACCTCTTAACTATGTCTCCAGCCCTTTTTATTTTTTATTTTGAAATAGGTCTTGCTAAGTTGCTAATTTCTACTCTAGTGGTTTTTTTCTTCTGAAAATCCAGTTACATGTGTATTAGACCTTCTTGCTATATCCCTCCTGATTTAAATCCTTTTGAGCAATTGAAAAATTGTTATGTGTAGAACAAGTTTTGAGACAAAATTTGAATTTAAAAAGAGTTTGAAATATATTAGTGTTACTTTATATTTAAATGGTATAACTCTTTTGTGTGTGTGTGTGTGTGTGTGTGTGTGTGTGTGTGTGGTGCTGGAGATGGAACCCAGAGGCTTTTCTACCTCCGGGCTACACTCCCAGACCTATTTTGTATTTTATTTGGAAACAGGGTCTCACTAAGTTGCTGAGAGCCTCACTAAGTAGCCGAGGCTGGCTTTGAACCTGTGCGATCCTCCTGTCTCAGCCTCCTAATACTGGGATTACAAGTGTGCACCACCACGCCCTGCTCTAAATGGTATACCTCTTGAATGGAATCTTCAAAATATTTTTTACAGAGGGTGAGTATGGTAGCATATACATCAATCTCGACTACTTAGAAGGCCGAGACAGGAGGATTGCAAGCTCAAGGCCAGCCTGGGAAACTTAGTGAGACTGTCTCAAAATATAAAATAAAAAGAGCGGGGGGGCCGGGTGTGGTGGCACACACTTGTCATCTTAGTACATGGAAGGCTGAGACAGGAAGATTGCGAGTTCACGGCCAACCTCAGTTACTTAGTGAGGCCCTCTGCAACTTAGTGAGACCCTATTTCAAAATAAAAAGTCGGGCTAGGGGTATAGCTTGGAGGTAGAATGATGCCCCTGGCTTCATTCCCCAACACCACAAAAAAGGGTGTAGTTTGGTGGTAGAATGCCTGTACTGCTAAAAGAAAAAAAAAATATTTTATGCATCATTAAATATTTTTATTTTGGGTGTTAAAAGTAGGGCTGTAGCTCAGTGTTGAGCACATGCCTAGCATGCCTGGAGCCATGTTTATTCTAGGTACTGCAGAAACAAACCATTTAATAACCATTCTGTGGGGGGTGACAAATGGGGCTTGAGCCCAGGGGTGCTCCACCTCGAGCTATACCCCAACCATATTTTATTATTTAGAAACCAGGTCTTTCCAGGCGTGGTGGCGCACGCTTGTAATCCCTGCACTTGGGAGGTGGAGACAGCCTCAATGGTTTAAGAGACCCTGTTTCCAAATAAAATATAAAATAGGTCTGGGAGTATAGCCCAGAGGTAGAAGGGTTCCATCCGCAGTACCACCAAAAAAAAAAAAAAAAAAAAGAAAAAAAGAAAAAGAAACCAGGTCTCACTAGGTTGCTGAGATCTCAGCACATGCCGAAGCTGCCATTGAACCTGTGACCCTCCCGTCTCAGCCTCCTGAGTACCGGGATTCCAGCTGTGCACCACCACGTCCAGCTTCAAAACCACTCTGACCTGTACAGAAGCAAGCCGTGGGTGGATGAGGCCCTTGCGCCACAGTGTGACACCTGCTTTTGACTATTCTAGGGCTTTTGTAAATCTAAACTAAAATATATGCACACTTTGTTTTGATTGTTTAGTCACACAGGTAACACATGCTTGCTGTAAAACTAAAACCTTTCAGAAATACTCCATAGAAAATCAAAGCCATTTCCCTGCCTAAATCTCATAGCCTGTGGGAGTTTTTTAAAACCTTTTATACTATATTGTAGAAATTGCTTTATATGCATGTATTAACTGATTGTGTCTACTGATTTGCAGCTATCATGCATTTATCAGAGAAGCCTTTTGGACTGATTGTCTGTTGTTATGTTGTCAAGGTACGGAAGGCAGTTGAAGAAGATAATTGTTGCTTTGGGACAATTGATACCTGGTTGTTACACAAGCTCACCAAAGGTAAAGTGACCTGATAGATGTGTCTCAAGTAAGTGAAACTGCAGGAGAGGAAGGATTTACCTAAAACAGAGGGGTTACTCCCCTCCCTTATCCCAGACTTACTGCTCTTTGGTACCCTAATAACTGTGTGTTCCGGGAAAGCTAGATTTGTTTTGGATGTGTTGCAAGAGGAGGTTAGTTTTAAAGTTGTAGTGAAGCTGGACATGGTGGCACACATCTGTAATCCCAGTACTGGGGAGACTGAGACAGGAGGACCGCAGGGTTGAGGCCAGCCTCAACAAGTTAGCAAAACCTGGTTCAAAAATAAAAAATAAAATAGATCTGGGAGTGTAGCTCAGAGGTAGATTGCCCCTGGGTTCCATCCCCAGCACCAAAAATATTGTGATGAAATCTCAAGTATAAGATTGGGGAACAGTCTCCATTTCAAGAGTGGCAGGACCTGAGATCAGTGCACATGTGCGGTGCTGCTGCTAGGTATAAATGGGAGCCATTGCTTATCCTCTCTGAACCCTGTTCTTTGAAGTTCTTTGAAGAGGAGATCATGGCCCCTGGGCACGGTGGCACATGCCTGTAATCCTAGCATCTGGGAGGCTGGGACAGGAGGATCACAGGTTCAAGAATAGCCTCAGCAATTAATGAAACTCTCAGCAGCCCAGCCAAACCGTGTTTCGAAATAAGTAGGGCTGGGGGTGTAGCTCAGAGGAAGAATGCCCCTGGTACCACAAATAAATAAATGAAGTCATAGCCGTGCTTAGTGGTGCCGGCTTGTAATCCCAGTACTTGGGAGGCTGACAGGATTGTAGGTTCAAGATCAGCTCAGCGAGTAGTGACTCTCAGCGATTTAGTGAAACCCTGTTCCAAAATAAGGAATAAAATAGGTCTGGGAATAAAGCTCAGAGGTAGAATGCCCCTGGGTTCAATCCCCAATAACGCACACACGCATGTGCGTACACACACACACACATGAGATCATGAAGTACCAACGTCTAATAAAGTACTTTTGTAAACTGTTGAAGTTAATAAAGATTAAGTAGGAAATTGGCCTGAAGACTTTACTGGAAATACACACTCTGGAATGAATTTGAGGCTAGGCAGAGGCCTGCATTATAAACTGGGTCTAGAAACTGATTTCCATTGCCTGGTAATAAGTGTGTTATTTCCCATGCAAATTTAGGTTCTGCCTATGCCACGGATTTCTCAAACGCCAGTACAACTGGGTTTTTTGATCCGTTTCAGGTAAAGACTTTCTCATCTTGTTTTTTTAATCAGTAGAGTCCTAATTTTTACTGTGCAGAGTTATAAACAGAATGCATTATAAATATGGATTTGACAGTATGTGGTTTTATCATGTGATGTACAATTAAATACATAGCTAGGGTAAGCATAAAGGATTATTTAGTGAGACATAATATGGAGACTATAAAGCAGCTCGTCCCGAGACGCGGCAGCCTGCTTGGGGCCAGAGGCGGCGCACACTGACCTCGGTACTTGGGAGGCTAAAGTAGGAGGAGTGCAGGTTCAAGGACAGCCTCAGTGACCGCCTAGTGAGACCCTGTTTCAAAATAAAAATAAAATAGGGATAGGTGTATATCTTGGGGCACAAGGCCCCTGGATTCTACCCCCAGTACCAAAAATTAAAAATGAATAAAATAAAATGGCTCCTTTTTTGTTTGTTTGATGCTGTAAACTAAACCCAAGGGCATTCTACCTCTGAGCTAACCCCCAGTCCTTGGTATTTTGAAACAAAGCCTCTTTTAGGTTAATAAGGCTAGCCTTGAACCTGCGATCTTCCTTTCTCAGCCCCCAAGAACTGGGATTACAGGTGTGTACCACCATGCCTGGCTGGCTTTTATTAATTAAAAAAAAAATCTTCACAATTTATAAAGCCAGGTATGGTGTAGCACACCTATAATACCAGTACTTGGTAGGCTGAGACAGGAGAATTGCGAATTCAAGGACAGCTTTAGCAATTCATTGAGACCCTGTTTCAAAATAAAAAATGGCCAGGCGTGGTGACACGCACTTGAAATCTTAGTACTTGGGAGGCTGAGAAAGGAGGATCACAGTTTCGAGGACAGCTTCAGCAGGTATTGAGATTCTCATCAACCTAGAGAGAGCCTTCAAAAATAAAAATAAAATAATAGGGCTGGGGGTATAGCTCAGAAGTAGAATGCCCTTGGGTTCCATCCTTAGTACCATAAGTAAATAAACATAATAAAAACAAAAATAAAAAGATCTGGGGATATACTTAGTGGTTGAGTGTCCCTAGGTTCAGTATCAGAAATAAATACCTGTGTGTGTGGGAGGGGAGGGCGGTACCAGGGGTTGAACACAGAGGCCTCCCACTGCGGAGCTACACTCCCAGCCCTATGTGTTTTTGTTTTTGTTTTGTTTTGTTTTGTTTTGTCTTTTGGTGGTACTGGGGTTCCTGGAAGCACTTCTACCTCCAGGCTACACTCCCAGACCTATTTTATACTTTTTTATTTTTGGAAACAGGGTCTCTTAAGCCAGCGGGGCTGGCTTTGAACCAGCGCCATCCTCCTGTCTCCGCCTCCCAAGCGCGGGGATTACAAGCGTGCGCCACCACGCCCAGCTCTTAATTTTATTTTGAAATAAATAGGCTCTCCCTAGGTTGATGGAAGTCTTACTACTTCCTGAGGCTGTTCTCAAACCTGTGATCCTCCTATCCCTGCGGGTCCTGGGGTCACAGGCTTGTGCCACCATGTCCAGCTAATAATTAATTTTTTATTTTTATTTATTTATTATTATTATTATTATTATTAATTTTTTTTGGTGGTACTGGGGCTGGAACCCAGAGGCTTTCTACCTCCAGGCTATACTCCCAGACCTATTTTTTATATTTTATTTAGAAGCAGGGTCTCGCTAAGTAGCTGAGGCTGGCTTCGAACCTGTGTGATCTTCCTGTCTCCGCCTCCCAAGCGCGGCAATTACAAGCGTGCGCCACCGCGCCCGGCTTAGTAATTAATTTTTAACAGACAGAGCTGGAATGTGCTTGTTTTGTACAACATCATGTTTGGGGATGTCGTGAGTGCACGCGTTCTGACGGTGTGTGCTCACGCGCAGATGGGTTGGAGCAGGCTCATCACCTCCATGGTTTCCATCCCGCGCTCTATCCTGCCTCCCGTGAAGGACACCAGGTAAGAGCGCGCGTCAGGTGCGGAGGCCACGACGCTGGCCTTCCGTTCTCGCTGTGGTGGGGACGCGTTTCATCGCCTGCCCGAGGCGCTTTGGATGTGTGACTTACAGCGCATAACTCTTTGGCCTATTTAAAGCGGTTTGCTACATTTAGAATTAGTATGTGTAGAGCTGTCACTAACTTTGTAATCAATCTTGTTTGAAGCCACAATTTTGGATCAGTGGATGAAGAGATATTTGGCGTGCCTATACCAATAGTTGCCTTGGTGAGTTGAAAACTTGAGGGGTTTCTCTTTGAATTGTAGAAACTAAATGAATATATATATATATATGAATAGTTGGGACTAGATTTAAGAGAAACAAAAGAAGTCAGGTGTGGTGGCACACACCTCTAATCCCAGTATCTTGGAGGCTGGAACAGGAGGATCACAGGTTCAAGGACAGCTTCAGCAACTTAGCCCCTCAGCAACAAGAAAGACCCTGTTTCAAAATAAAAAATAAAATAGGCCTGGTAATATAGCTCAGAGGTAGAATACTCCTGGGTTCAATCCATAGAACCAAAAATAAATAAATAAATAGAGAAAAAGATGTTGGCAGATTAAGATGAAAATATCTGGGCTGGGGTATAGCTCAGTGGTGTTGTACGCGCCTAGCACGTGTGACCTGGGGACCCTGGATTGGAGCCCTAGCACTAAAGGGAAAATGGTGTCATTTTTTTCTTTTTAAGTTAAAGGGTCCTGGATAAAACTAGAAGTATCCTCTGTATTCTAGAAAGGGGGTCTGTAGCCCAGGCTTCTACCATGGAAGCACTCATAACCTTTTCTGACTTAGCTTTATATTGTATTTCAGAAAACTGTTCAAGCCAAATGTGGTGGCACATGCTTGTAATGCCAGTACTTGAAAGGCTGAGACAGGAGGATGCCAGGTTTGAGGCCAGCCTCAGCGATTGAGCCAAGGCTCCTTAGCAACTCAGGGGGCCTATTCTGATCTTTATTCTAAGATTATTCATATGATGCTTAAAAGTCACGAAGTATCCAGGTATGGTGCACACCTGTAATCCCAATACTTGGGAGGCTGAGACAGGAGGATCACAGGTTTGTGGCCAGCCTCAGCAATTTGGTAAGGCCCTCAGCAATTTAGTGAGACCCTGTTGCAAAATAAAAAATTAAGTTGGGCATGGTGGCGCACACTTGTAACCCCAACATTTGGGAGGCTGAGCCTGGAGGATCATGGTTCCTAGCCAGCCTCAGCTACTTAGTGAGGCCCTCTGCAACTTAGTGAGACCCTGTTTCAAAATAAAGAATAAAAGCCGGGCGTGGTGGCACACACTTGTAATCCCTGCGCTTGGGAGGTGGAGACAGGAGGATCGCGCAGGTTCAAAGCCAGCCGTCCTGGCTTAAGAGACCCTGTTTCCAAAAAAAAAAAAAATAGGTCTGGGAGTGTAGCCCGGAGATAGAAGGGCTTCCAGGAACCCCAGTACCACCAATAAATAAATAAATAAATAAATAAATAAATAGAATAAAAAACAGGGCAGGGGGTGTTGTTCGGAGATCAAATGCCCCTGGGTTCCATCCCCAGACCCGCAAAAAAAACAAAATAAAATAAAAAATTAGCTGGGCATGGTGGCACACAGCTTTCATCGTTGGGAGGCTGAGAAAGGAGGATCACAGGTTGGAGGACAGTTTTAGCAAGTAGTGAGACTTTCATCAATCTCGGGAGACCCTGTTTGAGGATAAAAATAAAATAGGGCTGGGTATGTAACTTAGAGGTAGAATGCCTCTGGATTCAACTCCCAGCAACACACACACACACACACACACACACACACACACACACACACACACAATGAATGAATGAGGAAAGAAAGAGACAGACAGACAGACAGAGTGGGGTATAGCTCAAATGTGAAATAAATGCCCCTGTATTCAATAACCATCACCCCCCAAAAAAAAGTCTCTCAGTAGGTTGCCTGTCAGAATCCCTGAGGCCTCGTGGTCACAGCATTTGTCCTACAGAGTTGCTGCCTGTTCCCTTTGGGCTTTGTTTTGTTTTGAAGAAAAGGAAGAAAAGAAAAAGTGGTTTAGTCATAAAGCCGCAGTGAGCGGTGCAGTGGGAGAGGGAGGTGGCCTCATGTCTGCCGGTCCTCACAGGTCGGCGACCAGCAGTCGGCTATGTTCGGAGAGTGCTGCTTCCAGACGGGAGACGTGAAGTTGACCATGGGCACGGGGACGTTCCTGGACGTTAACACTGGAAATGACCCTCAGTACACTGTTGGAGGTGAATAATCAGTTACTCTGGTGTTGATAAAATGTCCTTCTTTCTGTTCATTCTTGTTTGGTGATCTGTATATTATTTTCCCACTTTAAGTTAAAGATATTCTTTAAAATCATTAGCCTCAAATATAATCCTCATTTCCCTTTTTCCCTTTAAATTAGTACCATTAGAAAACAAGAACGATGTCCACAGCCGGGCGTGGTGGCGCACGCTTGGAATCCCAGTACTTGGGAGGCTGAGCCGGGAAGATCACAGGTTTATGGCCAGCCTCAGCTACTGAGTGAGGCCCTCTGCAACTCAATGCAACTGTTTGAAAGTAAAGAATAAAAGACAGGGCTGGGTTATAGCTCAGAGGTAGAATGCCCCTGAGTTCCATCCCCAGTACTGCATTGAACAAATAAATAAGATGTTATAGAAAAAACTCACATTATGGTATTTTGATCAGCTTATCAAATATCTATCTGTATTATGTGTTATATTTATTTATTTTTGTGGTACTGGGCGTGGAACCCAGGGGCTTTTCTACCTCCAGGCTATACTCCCAGACCTATTTTTTTATATTTTGTTTGGAAACAGGGTCTCACTAAGTTGCTGAGAGCCTCACTCAGTAGCTGAGGCTGGCTTTGAACCTGTGCGATCCTCTGGTCTCAGCCTATCAATGCTGAGATTACAAGTGTGCGCCACTACGCCCGGCTCTATTTTTTATTTTGAAACAGGGTCTCACAGAGTGGAAAAGGCCTCACTAAGTAGCTGAGGCTGGCTTTGAACCTGTGCGATCCTCCTGTCTCAGTCTCCCAAGTGCGGGGATTACAAGCGTGCACCACCACGCCCAGCTTATGTGTTATATTTAAAACTTATTAGGGCTCTAATCTTAGAGCCCTCTCTCCCTCTCTTTTTTTCCCCTTTTTTCTTTGTGAGGCCACAGATCAAACCCAGGGCCCGTACATGCTAGACAGCACTCTACCACTAAGCCACACCCCATTCTTCCATTTTTCTGCTTGTTAGAAAATTATTTTGTTTTGGGGTTTTTTTTGGTTTTGTTTATTTGTTGGCACTGGAGGGCGAACCCAGGGGCATTCTACCTCCGAGCTATACTTCCAGCCCTGTTTCATTTTGTTTCATTTTTTATTTTGAAACAGGGTCTTGCTAAGTTGCTGAGGGGACCTTGCTAAATTGCTAAGGCTGGCCTCAAACTTCCTTCTGTCTCAGCCTCATAAAAACTGGGATTACAGGAGTGAACTACCTTGCCCAGCTGGAAATTATTCTTTGTGTGAACTCTGGCTGGTAGTTATTAACTAGTGCTCCTGTACATTTATGGTTTTAGTGACAATTGCTAAGAATTTGCCTTTTCTAACAGAGGGGATCCTGGTATATTCAAACCAAAAAATCCAGATTGTCGAAGTCTGCCCTGGAGGAGCAGGGGCTCTTAGTTGGGCTGTTTCCTTCCGTGCTACTCAGCGCTGATTTTAAGGCCTTTTTCTTCTTTATACCTGTTTCTCCAGTGGTTCCTTGACCCTTAGTTGTGTTAAAATGGTGGAAAATGGCCATCACGTGAGGCTCTTTCCACTCAGGAGTGTTTGGAAGCTGCAGATACACACATGAAGATGCTTTTCCAGCAAACCCATCATTTCTCAGTGATTTATTGGCTGGGCGAGGTGTCACACACCTGTAATCTCCGTACTTGGGAGGGAGGGAGGGAGGCTCTGAGCAACCTAGTGAGGCCTTGCTTCAGAATCAAAAAACCAAAAGGGCTGGGAGAGAAGCTTGGCGGTAGAGAGCCCCTGAGCTCAATCCCCAGTGCCCTCCAAAGACATCCCTCATAGTTACCATTCGTCTCATCCGCCAGACACGGGGCCACATCTGACAGGTTCATTTCCATGGCAGCCCTCTGGGGTGGGCCTTCTACAGTTGAGGAACTGGAGCGGCCGGAAGGTGCCGGCTGGTGAGTGCGGAGGCCTGGGGCGTCTCACTCCATAGGCACGCACGCTCCTACTTTTATACAACCCAATAGTCCCATTGCATGGCCTCTCCAGTGAGCTGCTTACTATTGTTTGCTTACTTTCTAAGGCTTTTATCCATTAATTGGGTGGAAGATCGGGCAAGAAGTCGTATGCTTGGCTGAAAGCAATGCAGGAGACACCGGGAATGCCATAAAATGGGCTCAGCAACTAGGTAAGTATCCTTAAAGTGGATTTCAAAGGCCGTTCTTAATTTAAGACTGCCACACCATTGTAGATCTTAGATGCTTTAAATAAAACATTAAAATAAAGTGACTTGCACTAGAAGAAAATATGGAATGTTTTCATGTTACTGGGATGGTAAAAACTAAGAATTAAGTATTAAGTCCAGGAACCATAAAGAAAGGAATAATAGGGTTTGTGTATATATATATATATATATATATATATATATATATATATATATATATATATATATATGGCTTGAACCCAGGGGCATTCTACCTCCATACCATACCCCTAGCCCTCTTTATTTTTTATTTTGAAACAAGGTCTCTCAAGGTTGCTGAAAGTCTTTGCCTAATGCTGAGTCTGACATCAAACCTGCAATCCTCCTAGCTCAGCCTCCCAAGTACTGGGATTAGAGGCGCATGCCTCCATGCTCGGCTGGAATAATAGATAAAAGTTTATAAAACACTAGAATGTATAGGGAGAAATAGGTCAAGAAAAGCAATAAAATGACAGAAAATGGACAAGGACAGAAGTGCAGGATTTCATAATAAAATCTCCATTATGAAATAAATGCGCTTCACCACCAACAGGCAAAGCGGTGCGCTTGAAAATGCCACGGTTACCGCTGGCTCCTGTCAGTGGCGGTCAGCGGCGCACTCGGGAGAGCGTTCTCGTTCTCGAGCGGAGGCGCGGTCGTTAGGACGGCCGTGCTGGAGAAGGGCAGGCAGGACCTATATTGTAGAGTGCAGGCCCTCCGCACTCACTTCTCTTCCTTCCTGTGAAAATGCCACAGGTGTGCAAGACCGTGGGCACAGGAGATGTTTAATACAGCACCTGGAAATGGGTTCTGTTTAATAATAAAGCATAGAGTTAATCTCAGTATATTCAAACAAGGAAACATTGTACAGTCACTGAAGAAGAGCAGTGCCAGCCAGGCGTGGTAGTGCACACTTAACCCCAGTGCTTGGAGGCTGAGGCCGGAGGATCTCGGATTCAAGGACAGCCCCAGCAGGTAGTGAGACTCAGCCACGTAATGAGACCCTGTTTCAAAAATAATGATAAAATAATATAGGGCTTGGTGTGTAACTTAGAGGTAGACCGCGCTAGGGTTCAATCCCCAGTACCACACACAAAAAATTGAATGGTGGTGTTGCATATTTTAATGATAAGGAACATGTCCGCGACACATTGAGGGGATGAATCCACTAAAAGATAGCCCGAGTGAGGTGTAGTGGCACAGGTCTGTCACCCTAGGACTTGGGAGGCTGAGACACGGGAGGATCACAGGTTCAAGGCCAGCCTTGGCAACTTAGTGAGGCCTTTTTTCCAAATTAAAAAAAAAAATAGGGCTAGGGGTGTAGCTCAGAGGTAGAACTTTCCCTACGTTCAACTCTCCAGTACCAAAAAACAAACAAACAAACAAAAAAACAAAGATAGCTTGTAAAAGTGTTTTTACTTTGAATTACTTCATTAAGAAATAATCCATATACTGTGTAATTCATTTATTTAAAATGTACAGTTCAATTTTTTAGCATTTCCACGCAGTAGTACAATTATCGTCAAAATCTTTGTTTGGAGGAGGGACTAGGTATTGAACCCGGGGTGTTTTATGTCTAAGCTACAGTACCCCAAACCTATTTTATTTTTTATTTTGAAACAGGGTCTCACCAAGTTGCTGAGGGCCTCACGCCGTTGCTGGGCTTGTGTTCATACCTGTGATCCTTGTTTCCGCCTCCCTAGCGCTGGGGTTTCAGGCATGCGCTGCAGTGCCTGACTCGCAACCTAATTTTAGAATATTTTTATTTGTTCTGAAAGAAACGCTCCACCCATTGTCAGTGCCTCCCTTTTAACCCCTATTCTCTCTCCCATCAATGGAGCTGAGCTGCCATTCATCTGCTTCTGTTGCTATGGATTTGCCTCCTCTAGAAATTTCATATTAATTGATGTAATGTGGAATAGTTTGTAACTGACTTCTTTCACCAGCATTATGGTGTGTGTGTGTGTGTGTGTGTGTGTGTGTGTGTGTGTGTGAGAGAGAGAGAGAGAGAGAGAGAGAGAGAGAGAGAGAGAGAGAGAGAATGAATGAGAATATGAATTGGGATGGATCCCAGGATCCCAGGGGCTTTCTACCTCCAAGCTATACCCCCAGCCTGATATTCTTTTATTGTGAAACAGGGTCTCACTGCGCTGCGGAGGGCCTCCCTCAGTAGCTGAGGCTGGCCGTGAACCTGTGCGATCCTCCTGTCTCAGCCTCCCAATACTGGGATTATAAACGTATACCACCACGCCTGGCCACCATATTTTACCATATATCAGTACTTTGTTTCTTTTTTTATTGATGATTATTCTATTTGAATAAGCCACAATTTATCCATTTATCAGTTGGTAAACAGTTGGGCTATTTCTGCTTTTTGTCTGTTATGAATAATGAGCAGCTTATATATAATAAAACCATGTGGCATGCATAAAGTTTGAAATATACCAAAATATTAATAGCAGTATTACTCCTGATTAAATTTTGGCTGTGACTTTATATTTTGGTGATTAGAACTGAGCTGATTGATTTATTGGCAGAAAACCCCCTCCAAGGGGAAGATGCCGGTCATTTTCCTCCTCTCTCTTTCTCTTTGAGCCTGTACTGCATTAGAAGCATAAGATGACTTATAACAAACAGTGTTTATTTCCAAGCTTTTTATCATTTAAAAGTCTCTTCCTAGCGGGGCATGGTGGCACACACTTGTAATCCCCGCGCTTGGGAGGCTGAGACAAGAGGATCGCACAGCAAAGCCAGCCTCAGCTACTGAGTGAGGCTCTCAGCAACGTAGTAAGACCCTATTTCCAAATAAAATAGAAAATAGGCCTGAGAGTATAGCCCGGAGGTAGAAAGCCCCTGGTTCCACCCCCAGTACAAAACAAAACAGAACAAAAACAAACAAAAACCTAAAAGTCTCTTCCTAGCCAGGTTAGGGAGAATAAAATCTCTCTCTCTCTCTCTCTCTATATATATATATGTGTGTGTGTGTGTGTGTGTGTGTGTGTGTGTGTATTTGTGGGGGGGTCTGGGGATGGAACCCAGGGGCATTTGACCTCCAAGCCACACCCCCTGCCCTATTTTTTATTCTTCATTTTGAAACAGGGTCTCACTAAGTTGCAGAGGGCCTCACTAAGTAGCTGAGGCTGGCCGTGAACAGCGATCCTCCGGTTTCAGCCTCCCAAATACTGGGATTACAAGCGTGCACCACAACGCCCGGCTTTCCTTTTAATATTTTAGACATCTCTTTCTTTTTTTGTTCATTTGTTTCTTTGTTTTTGTTTTGTTTTTTTTGGACGAAAGATTGAACATATGAGTATTTTCCCTCTGAACAACATTCTTAGCCTTTTTGTTTTGTTTTGTTTTGTTTTGAAACATGGTGTCATTAAGTTTCTGAGAGTCTTCTAAATTGCTGAGGCTGGCCTCACACCTGGGATCCTCCAGTTACAGCCTCCCAAAAACTGGAAATATAAGCCTGTGCTGCCTTGCCTGGTTTAGACATGTGTCTTTAACTGTAAATGATCAGAAATAAAAATATGGATTACATATTTTTTCTCTTTCAGTTATACCTATTATTACTTTTACTCCTTCCTAGAAGATGAAAAAACAAAAAGAAAAAAAAAACACAAGAAAATGGTTGGGCATGGTGGCCGTACACCTATAATCTGAGTGTACTTGGGAGACTGAGACAGGAGGATCACGGGTTTGAGACCAGCCTCATCAACTTAGTGAAATCCTGTTTCCTTCCTTCCTTCCTTTTGTGGTACTGGGGATGGAACCCAGAGGCCTTCTACCTCCGGGCTACACTTCCAGATCTATGTTGTATTTTGTTTGGAAACAGGGTCTCACTAAGTAGCTGAGAGCCTCACTACGTAGCTGAGGCTGGCTTCAAACCTGTGAGATCCTCCTGTCTTAGCCTCCCGAGTGGGGGATTGCAAGCATGCGCCCCCACGCCGGGCAAATCTAGGGACATTCTACCTCTGAACTCTACCCCGACCCCTTTAAGATTTTTTTAAATTTTGAAACCGGGTCTCCGAAGTTGCCGAGGCTTGCCTCAGACGTGCCATCCTGTCTCAGCCGTCTCCAGGTCCTGAGATTTCAGGCCTGTGTCACCATGCCCGGCTACTCTTATTTCTTTTCTATAATTGAGGCAGTTCGCATCTCTGTCATCCTCCAGTAACAAGAGTCAGGGGACATCTTTTCCTTAGCAGGATCATTTTTAATTGCTACGCGTCACACCTGCCTGCCTCAAGTGATCCTCATTAGACGTCTTCACAGGCACACCTTTAAAATGGCCCTGGACTCCTGTTTACAGAAAGCCGAGGACACTGGCTCCTTCTCCCTGGGCACCTTCCCCGGGGAGTAGGGCTCCCCGTGGAGGAGGTAAAATAAGCCTCCTCTCATCTCCGAAGCCATTCTAGGGGACGGGTCGCACGTCTCCTCCAGCGAGCAGTGTCCAGCGAAGGCGGCGGCCAGGTCCAGGACCCGGCTCCTCTCCGTCCTCCTGGGAGCCACAGGGAAGGGTCCAGCCTGGCAGTGGCGTCGGGCTGGAGCTCCACACGAGGAAGCTTTGCATTCTCAAGGCCGCCCGATCAGTGCACACTGTTCAAACCGTGCTGGGTAGATCCAGAAATGTATAAACTTGGTTAGGCCGGGCGTGGTGGCGCACGCTTGTAATCCCCGCACTTGGGAGGCAGAGACAGGAGGATCGCGCAGGTTTGAAGTCAGCCGCGCGCACGCTGGCTTAGGAGACCCTGTTTCCAAATAAAAATATAAAATAGGTCTGGGAGTGTAGCCCGGAGGTAGAAGGGCTTCCAGGAACCCCAGTACCACCAAAAAAAAAAAAAAAAAAAAAAAAAAAAAAGAAATTTATAAACTTGAAATAGAACTGAGTTTGTTTGCTCTCATTATTTATTTTCTGTCCACTCTGCCAAGCTATTCTTTTTTTTTTTTTTTATGGTACTGGGGGTGGAACCCAGAGGCTTTCCACCTCCGGGCTATACTCCCAGACCTATTTTATATTTTATTTGGAAACAGGGTCTCACTAAGTTGCTGAGAGCCTCACTAAGTAGCTGAGGCTGGTTTTGAACCTGTGCGATCCTCCTGTCTCAGCCTCCCAAGCGCGGGGATTACAGGTGTGCGCCACCACGCCCGGCTTAATTCATTTGTTTTCTATCCTTTTTCTTTTTTTTTTTTTTTGTTCAAAAATACGAATATAATTTTTATTTTCTAATTTTCTTGCTGTCTGGTATTGAGGATTTAACCCAGGCACATTGTTACCTCTGAACTCCACCCCTAGCCTATTTGGGGGAGGGGTACCAGGACGGAACCTAGGTGCCTTCTAAATCTGAACTATACCCCCAGCCCTATTTTATTTCTTTATTTGGAAACAGAGTCTCTCTAAGTTGCTGAGGGCCTCAGTAAATTGCTGGGCTTGCCCTTGAACCTTCTATCCTCCTGGCTCGGTCTCCCAGATACTGGATTGCAGGTGTGCGCCACTGTGCCTAGCTGAGGTTTTTTTTTATATATATATATATTCAAGTTTGGAGAGTTTTGATTTTGAATATGGGTTCTTTCTAAAATATGTGATTTGCATATATTTTCTCCCAGACTCTGGATAATATTTTTCTTTCCTTAAAAGTATGTTTTAAGCTAGGCATGGTGGCACACGCTTGTAATATCAGTACTTGGGAGGCCAAGACAGGAGAATCATAGGTTCATAGCCAGCCTCAGCTACTTAGTGAAGCCCTCTGAAACTTATAACTAAAGAATAAAAATTAGAGCTGGGGGTGTAACTTATCGGTAGAATATCCTTGGGTTCAATCCCCAGCACCACAAAAAAATAAAAGTATTTTAAGCCAGGCATGGTGGCATACAACTGTAATACTTGGGAGGCAGAGACAGGAGGATCCAGGTTCCCAGCCAACCTCAGCTACTTAGTGAGGCCTCTACAACTTAGTGGGACCCTGTTTCAAAATAAAGAATAAAAAATTGGGCTGGGGGTGTAGCTGGTAGGTAGGATACCCCCAGGTTCAATCCCCAGTACCGCAAAATAAATAAATAAATAAATAAATAAGTAAATAGGATGGGGTATAGCTTGGAAATAGAATGCTCCTGGGTTCAGTCTCTAATATATCTCTCTCACACACTCTCTCTCTCTCTCTCACACACACACACACACACACACACACACACACACACACACACACACACAGTGTTTTGCAGAGCAAAGGTTTTTAATTTTGCTGAGCATGGTGGTGCATACCTGTAGTCCCAGCTCCTCAGAAGGCTGAGGCAAGAGAATTGCAGTCCTAAGCCAGCCTGCGGAATTTAGTGAGACTGTCTCAAGGTAAAACAAAAAGGACTGGGATGTACCTCAGTGGAAGAGCCCTTGCCTCACATGTGCAAGGCCCTGGGTTAAGGTCCCAGTACCACCAAGTATAGTAGTAGTAGTAGTAGTAGTAGTAGTAGTAGTAGTAATAATAATAATAATAATAATAATAATAATAATAATAATTTTACATCTTGGTAAGATTTAATGTATCATTTTTATGTTTTGGGGATTTGGTTTTGTTTTGTTTTTGTTTTTGTTTTTGTTTTGGTGGTACTGGGGATGGAACCCTTTTACCTCCGGGCTACACTCCCAGACCTATTTTATATTTTTATTTGGGAACAAGGTCTCTTAAGCTAGCGTGGCTGGCTTGGAACTTGTGCGATCCTCCTGTCTCCGCCTCCCAGGCGTGGGGATTACAAGCGTGCACCTCCACGCCCGGCATCATTTTTATGTTTCATAGACTATACTTTGGGTAGCATATCTAAGCATATCAAAGCAAAGTCAAACAGATTTTCTTTCATGATATCTT
The DNA here is from genome assembly GCF_963383645.1 of Muscardinus avellanarius. Classification (NCBI taxonomy): domain Eukaryota; kingdom Metazoa; phylum Chordata; class Mammalia; order Rodentia; family Gliridae; genus Muscardinus; species Muscardinus avellanarius. Next base: position 129,682,496 of record NC_137790.1, read on the forward strand.
CTTAGAGATGTATAGTTTATAATTTTACATTTATTTATTTATTTATTTATTTATTTATTTATTTATTTGTGGTACTGGGGGTGGAACCCAGAGGCCTTCTACCTCTGGGCTACACTCCCAGACCTATTTTATATTTTTATTTGGAAACAGGGCCTCACTAAGTTGCTGAGAGCCTCACTAAGTAGCTGAGGCTGGCTTCGAACCGGTGTGATCCTCCTGTCTCAGCCTCCCAAGCGCGGGGATTACAAGCATGCGCCACCACACCCGGCCTATATTTTACATTTAGATGTATGATCCTTGTTAAGTTTTTTATAGAGTATGAGGTTTAGGTAAAGGGTTTTTTTTTCTTTTTTCTTTTTCACGTGAATATCCTCAGCTGTTGATTTAGTGAGTGAGTGTTGAGGAGGCACTGGGGTTTGAACCCAGGGGCATTCTACTTCCAAGCTGTACCCAGGCCTATTTTTTTATTTTTTATTTTGAAACAGGGTCTTGCTAGGTTGACGAGAGTCTTCCTACTTGCTGAAGCTAGCCCCCAACCTGCGATCCTCCTGTCTCGGCCTCCCAAGTGCTGGGATTACTTGGGTATGCCACCTCCCCAGCTCTCCTTAGCTTTTTTAATGATAATTTATGTCTACATACTCTCCCTGTTCTTCATTTAACATAAAGGTTTTGTCAGCCTTTAATGCTGGGATTATAGGCATGTGCCACCACGCCCAGCTTACATTAGTTTTTGAAGTAACCGAGATATTTGAACGTGTTTTCTGGACATTTTGACTAAGTAGATAAAATTATGAATCTGATAACCGTCAAAATGAGTACAATAAAGTTATTATTGAATAATTTTTCTAATTTGAATTTAACATAGATGCTCTTTAAATATCTTTCTTTGGCAGACGCACAGTAGCTCACACTTGTAATCCTAGTGCTTGGGATGTTGAGACAGGAGGATCGCAGGTTCGAGGACAGCCTCAGCAAGTAGTGAGACTCTCATCAACCTAGCGAGACCCTGTTTCCAAATAAAAATAAAAAAAAACTGAGGATGAAGCTCAAAGGTAGAATGCCCTTGGGTTCAGTCCCCAGTACCACAGTACCACATACAAAATAATTACTGTCTTCCTTTAACTTTGTTCATTATTAGTCTAACAAATAATATAGTAAAATAAAACCATTTTAATTAATTCTGAATAAAATCAGGAATGGTTCTTATCTGTGCCACATGGTCATTCAAAAATCACTTCATGGCTAGGCGTGCTGGTACACACCTGTAATTTCAGTACTTGGGAGGCTAACACAGGAATATCACAGGCTCAGGGTCAGTGCAATAACTTAGTGAGACTCTGTTTCAAAATTTAAAATAAAATGGAGCCAGGCATGGTGGTGCACGCTTGTAATCCCAGCATTTGGGAGACTGAGACAGGAGGATTGCAGCTCGCAGCCAGCCTCAGGTGCTTAGTGACCTTGGACACTCTGTGAGACCCTGTTTCAAAATAAAGAATAAAAAAAATATATAGGGCTGGAGGTGTCGCTCAGAGGTAGACTGCCCCTGGGTTCCATTCCCAGTACTGCAAAAAATAGTCATAATAATAAATAAAAAAGAAATGGGGCTCAGGGCTCAGAGTTAGAATGTCCCTGGGTTCAATCCCTAGTACCACAAAAAGAAAAAAACCTGCAGTCCTCCTGCCTCAGCTTCACAAGTACCGGGATTACAGGCATGACCACCACACCCAGCTCAGGGGAACAACCATACAGAGGATTGATTCTTTAAGCAGCCCAAATATCTGTAGAGAAAAAAAGTGAGGCCTGCTGCACACAGCGCCCACGTGAAGGAGCCTTCTGTGGGCCCTTGCCCCGTGCGGGCGCGGGCCTAGAGCACAGAGGTCTTGGCGGTCGTTTTAAGAGTCACCTTGTACGTCGTGTTCGTCGCGCGTGCGGATGCAGGTCAATACTAGTTGGATAACGCAACTCTGTTTGTCCCTCCCCGACCCCTTCGTTTTGTTTTAGGGTTTTTGTTGTTGTTTGTGTGTTTGTTTTTACAGATCTTTTCACAGACGCTGCTGAGACGGAAAAAATGGCCAAAAGTTTGGACGATTCGGAAGGAGTTTATTTTGTCCCATCTTTTAGTGGATTACAGGTATTTTCTTTAAAAAAATCTAAAGGCAATTGCAAACATGTTTCTCTGCATGCCTCCAATTATGTATCTATCACTCTGTTTCCTGAAAATCTGGGCCCTGAAGAGAGCTCCGAGGAGCCAGGTGGGCGGTGCATGCCTGTAATCCCAGTCCTTGGGAGGCTGAGACAGGAGGGTCGCAGGCATGCAGTCAGCCTCGGCACACTTGTGAGGCCCTCTGCGATTTAACGAGACTCCGTTTCCAAGTGGAAATAGGGATCAGGTGTAGCCTGGAAGTAGACAGCCCCTGGGTTCCATCCCCAGCCACACACAAAAGTAAAAAAACAAATGGGGCTGGGGGTATAGCTTGGAAGAAGAATGCTTTTGGGTTCAACCTTCAGAACCAAAAGAGAGAAAGAACAAGAGCTGGGCGGAAGGTGCGTCCGAGGGTGGAGGGGCTGCGCTCTGCCCTGGCTCCAGTTCCTGACGCCGTGAGAGCGGAGTGTCCCCTGAGATGACCTGCCGCCTCTGAATTCTGCTGGCTTTGCTTAGAACTCTATCCCCGTGGAACCTTGGCAGGTTTATCCTAGAACTTGTACATAACTAGGATTACCTTATCATGACTAAAAATAGCCATGCCCAGTGGGGAAAAATATGTCAATAAGTGGGCATTCTAACTTGAGAAAGTATACCATTGAGAGTTAGGAAATTTGCCACGTGCCTGTTACGCCATTACTTGAGGAGCTGATGCAGGAGGACTGCAGGTTTGAGGACAGCCTCAGCAAGTAGATGCTCAGAAACCTAGTGAGACCTTGTTTGAAAACAAAAAATAAAAGGGGTTTGGAAGTGTAGCTCAGAGGCCCCTGGGTTCAATCTCTAGTACTACCAAAAAAGAAAAGAGCCGGGCGTGGTGGCGCACGCTTGTAATCCCCGCGCTTGGGAGGCGGAGGCAGGAGGATCGCGCAGGTTCGAAGCCAGCCGCGCTGGCTTAAGAGACCCTGTTTCCAAATAAAAATATAAAATAGGTCTGGGAGTGGAGCCCGGAGGTAGAAGGGCTTCCAGGAACCCCAGTACCACACACACACAAAAAAAAAACAACAAAAAAGAAAACCTTCAGTGTGTGGATGTGTGTGTATATACTACCACATACAAACACAGGTAATGTATACATTTTGAAATTATCTCTTTGGAAGGTTCATTAACTTTTTAAAAAATCAAGATTTCTTTTCATTAACTCTTGTGGTGGAATATTGATGACTTTTTTCTAATCAAAAAAAGGAACCTAATAAAACATTTGATCTTGTAACAACATTTAACTTTGTATTTAAATTGAAATAATCTCCTCTTTTTTTTGCGGTATTGGAGATGGAACCCAGGGGTATTCTACATCTGACCTACACCCTCAATCCTATTTTTTATTCATTTATTTTGAAACAGGGTCTCACTGAGTTGCAAAGGACTTCACTACGTACTTAGCTGAGGCTGGTCATGAACTGTGATCCTCCGGTCTCAGCCTCCCAAATACCAAAATTAGAAGCATGCACCACCACGCTGCGCTTGTGTGTGTGTGTGTGTGTGTGTGTGTGTGTGTGTGTATGTGTGTGTTACTGGGGGTTGAACTCTGAGCTACGTGCTTAGCTTTTTTATTCTGAAGCAGGGTCTTGATAAATTTCTGAGGGTCTGCTAAGTTTCTGAGGCTGCTCTTGAACCTGTGAGCCTCTTGTCTGAAGCCTCCCAAGTACTGGGATTACAGGTGTGCGCCACCATGCGTTGGCTTCTAATACTGCTTTTAATATTAGAATAGTTATAGTCTTGGACAGCGGAGAGGGGAAAGTGTTGACGTCTCCAGGTAGTCTCAGCTTCTCGGGGGAGCCTGCTGAGACAGGGCTGCTGGCTGCCCCTCCAGGTGACCGGGAAGGCCTGGGCAGCTGCCCGGGTGGCCCAGCAAGTGCAGCCATGGAGGCTTTGCTCACAACACCAGTGATCCTCACCTGGACACTGTAGTCACCCTGAGGACGGCAGCTGCGTGTGGATGGGACCGGAGCCAAATCCCAGTCCTCACAGGACGAGGAATTATGCCGTGGTGAGGGTTGCTGGTTTTTATTGTTTTGTTTTGGGCCTGTGATTGAGCCCAGCAGCTTTCTACCTCTGAGCTATACCCCCAGCCCTATTTTATTTTTTATTTTGAAGCAAGGTCTTGCTAATTTGCTGAGGCTGGTCTTGATCCTGCGATCCTCCTGTCTCAGCCTCCCAAGTAATGGGATTACAGGCTTGCGCCACTGTGCCGGCCTGGTGAGGGATCCTCTGTGTGCAAACATGCTGGTGCAGCCGACCTCGAGAAAGCTGGGTGTGCGCAGCCCCACAGGCAGGGACCGGGGCCGCCCTCGCGCCTCCGGTGGCCGCGCAGACCCTGCGCTCTCGGCCCTACTTTTCCCTCTGCATTACTGGCTCTGCTGCGTGTCCTTTCTTTCTCACAACCTCTTTTTCTTTTTCTCCTGCCTTCTCCTTCATACCTGGGAGGCCGCACACGCACCCTTCCTCCACTCGCCGTCCCTCTGGCTTCGCTTCCCATCGCCTCCTAGTTCTGGCTGCCAGACGGGGGTCCGATCAGAGGGAGAGGGAGAGGGAGATTTACTGGGGATTGAACCCAGCGGCTTTCTAGCTCCGAGGTGCACCCCAGCCCTGTTTTGTTATGTTTACGGTGAGGCAGGGTCTCGGCAGGTTCTGCGGGTCTCCCTGCATTGCTGCGGCTGGGGTCTTTTCTCAGCCTTCCAAGTACTGGGATTGCGTACAAGTGTGTGTAATCACCGTACCCAGCTAACACATGGGCTTTTGGGGGCTACTCCAGATCCAAGCCATAAAAGGATTTATATAATCTATTGGAATACGTCAGATTTATGCAGAAAAAAATCCGGCCAAATCTGACTAGCCTTAATTTTATAGTATGTTATCACTTGATACACACTAGCTTTCCTATATAAATCAGCTTATACTGATTAAATCACAAGGAAATGTTAATACATTTGAAAAATTAGAATAAACTCACAGTAGGAGGAAAACCAGGGCTGAAGTAAAGATGGGCTGCAGTGTAGACTTTCTTAAGTAACTAGCAATGGCTTGTTTACTCGTTCACTCACCAGTATGTTTGGTTTCCTTTGGGGACCCAAGGTGGTTGGAGACACCTTGTGGCCACACAGACAAGGTTCTGTGTGCAGTGTTTACAGTACAGGGGGAAGATGGAGTCAACACACAATGTGATCATAAGATGTAACTCACAGATGAAGGGACATGGCATTCCAGAAAAACGGAATGGCCCGGGCATGTGGCACAGCCTATAATCCCAGCACTTAGGAGGCTGAGACAGATGGATTGCAGGTTCAAGGCCAGCCTCAGCAATTTTGTAGTGCTCTGAGTAACCTAGAAAGACTCTCTGATTTAAAATAAAATAGGGCTCAGAGGTAGAACCCCCCTGGGTTCAATCCCTAATACCACCAAAAATAAAAGTGAAAACATATAACAGAGTATCTGATCTAGTCTCTGTGGTCAGAAGTTTTCTCTGAGGAAGATGAGCCAAGATTTGTAAGCCAAGGGAAGTAGAATTCACCAAGATAAGGATCGGTAGGAAGTTTTCCAAGTTAAGAGATAATATATGCTGAATGTGGTGGTGAATTCCTGTGATCCCAGTACCTGGGAGGTGACAGGACTATCGCAGGTTCAAGGACACACTCAGCAACGTAGAGACTCAGCAACCTAGTAAGATCCTCTTTCAAAACAAAAAAAATAAAGGGGGCGAAGAGTTTAGCTTGGCGGTAAGCTCCTGCTTCTGGGTTCAATCCTAATCAAAAAAGAGGGAGAATACATTTTCCAGGGACAGTGGTCCATACCACTTGGGAGGCGGAGGCAGGAGGATCTGAAGTTCATTGTCAGCCTCAGCAACTTAGTGAGGCCCTGTCTCAAGGTGAAGTGAAAGGGCTGGGGGCGGCGCAGCAGGGGCGCTCTCACCTAGCACATGTGAAATCCTGGGATTCATACCCGGGGAGAAAAGAAAAGAAAATGCTTCCAGTTGCTGACAGGAGGATTTCTGTGGTAGCTTCATTTCTACATTGATATAAAAGCTTGGCTTGTAATCTTTTTTTATTCTTTATTGAAACAAAGTCTCAGTTGCAGAGAGCTTTCCCATCCTCCTGCCTCGCCTCCAGAGCCCTGGGATGACAGTCTGTGCCACCACGCTGGCTCAGTCATCCCGTACCCTGGGCTGCAGCCCCTCTTCGTGGGATGAGCTCAGTGGTTAGGGGTCTGGCCAAGTCCGGTAGCTGAGACTCGGCTTTGCTTAAGCTCTCTTAAAAGGAGCCGGCAGGTGGCGCGCGCTTGGAATCCCAGCATTGGGGGTTGGGGGGCTGAGACAGGAGCATCATAGTTCACAGACAGCCTCAGCTTCTTAATGAGGCCCTCTGCAACTTAGTGAGACCCTGTTTCAAATTAAAGAATAAAAAATAGGGCACAGAGTGTAGCTCAGAGGTCCAATGCCCCTGGTTCCATAGAAGGAAGGAAGGAGCTGGAGGTGTAGAATGCCCCTGGGTTCAATCCCCAGTACCTCAGAAAAATAAAAGAGAAAAAAATTCTGTTAAAAGGTTTTCCTGGGCTGGGATGTGGCCTATTGGTAGAGCACTGCGTCCCTCCCCAAAACTGCAGACAAATGGACAAAAAACTTACCCTAACGTGAAACCTATTGGCTGGCGTTGATTTTTAAGTTATTTGAATAGGGCTCTCGTAACATGGCTGTTTTTCTCATCCTGGAGTCTCTACGTGAAGTTTAGAACATTAATGCTTCGGTTGCTGTCTCTTACCTCAGGCGCCACTAAACGACCCCTGCGCATGCGCCTCCTTCATGGGCCTGAAGCCTTCCACCAGTAAGCAGCACCTCGTCAGAGCCATCCTGGAGTCCATAGCGTTCAGGTGGGACCGCTGCCCGTGCCCACTTCCGCGCCCAGTCCCTTTGTCAGCTTGCCACCAAACGGAAATGTCTTAGTTTTCATTAAATTATTTAATATTGCCGGGCGTGGTGGCGCACGCTTGTAATCCCCGCGCTTGGGAGGCAGAAACAGGAGGATCGCGCAGGTTCGAAGCCAGCCGCGCGTGCTGGCTTAGGAGACCCTGTTTCCAAATAAAAATGTAAAAATAGGTCTGGGAGTGTAGCCCGGAGGTAGAAGGGCTTCCAGGAACCCCAGTACCACCAAAAAAAAAAAAAAAAAAAAAAAAATTATTTAATATTTATTTTTAGTTAAATACATACTGTATATGATATAATCTGTTCAGATTTACAATTTCTGGTTACCATTTTGTTATTTTTTGGTGGTGGTGGTGGTGTTTTTTTACTATCCAGGGCTGGGGTGTTGCAGTACTAGATTATGTGCTTTGCATATGTGGGGCACTGGCTTCAATCCCCAGCACCACCTAAAAAAAAAGAATTAGTTGGGCGCGGTGGTGCATGCCTGTAATCTCAGCACTTGGGACACTGACAGAGGATTGCAGGCTCAAACTCTCAACAACCCTAGTGAGACCCATTTTCAAAATAAAAATTTGTTTTGTTTTATTTGATATTGGGGCTTGAACCCAGGGGCATTGTACCACTGGTATATACCCCAGCCCTTTTTAATTTTATTTATTTATTTATTTATTTATTTATTTATTAGTGTTACTGGGAGTGGAACCCAGAGGCTTCCTACCTCCGGGCTATACTCCCAGACCTATTTTATACTTTATTTGGAAACAGGGTCTCACTAAGTTGCCGAGAGCCTCACTCGGTAGCTAAGGTTGACTTCAAACCTGCATGATCCTCCTGTCTCAGCCTCCCAAGCGCGGAGATTACAAGCGTGCACCACAACACCCGGATAAATTTTATATTTTGAAATAGGGTTTTACTAAGTTGCTGGGGCTGGCCTTGAACCTGTGAGCCTCCTATCTCAACCTGGGATTACAAGTTTGTACTCAGCTAAAAATTTTTAAATTGAACATTAATTAAAAAAAGAACTAAAAAATTCAAGTTGGGAATGGTGGCACACACTTGTAATCCCAGTACTTGGGATACTGAGATAGGAGAATCTTGGTTCTCAGCCAGCCTCAGCTACTTAAAGAGGCCTTGTGCAACTTTGTGAGACCTTGTTTCAAAATAAAGGAAAAAAATAGGGATGGGGATGTAGCTCAGAGGTAGAATGGCCTTCGGTTCCATCTCTAGTACTACAAAAAAAAGAATTCAAAATATTTTTTCTTTTAATGGTATTAGGGATGAAACTCAGGAGCATTCCTCACCCCACCCCTATTCTTTCTCTCTTTGTGTTTGTGTGGAGGTGGGGGTACTGGGGATGGAACCCAGGGGATGTCTGCCTCTACTATACCCAGCCCTGTTTTATTTTTTATTTCAGAACAGGGTCTTGCTAAGGCTGAGAGCCGCACTGAGTTGCTCAGGCTGCCTTTGAGCCTGAGATCCTCTTATCTCAGCCTCCCAAGTCCTGGGGTTGCTGGTGCCACCACCTCGGCTTAAAATTATTCTTTATATACATTTCCCTGATCTGTTTCTCCCATCTTCTTGTTATGGGAAAGTCTTGAATATTAAAATCAAGAATATAGCTGTCACAAGCCTGGTGTGGTGGCAGAGACCTGGAGTACCAGCCCGTGGGAGGCAGAGATAGGAGGATCTCAGGTTCAAGGTCAGCCTCAGCAGTTCAGCAAGACCCTCTACAACTTAGTGAGACCCTGTTTCAAAAGAAAAGGTAAAAAACGGTTGGGCATGTAGCTCAGAGGTAGAATGCCAGAGTTCAATCCCTAGTACAAAAAAAAAAAAAAAAAAAAAAAGAATATAGCTGTTACAATTAAGGACTGTTTCTCTTATTTTAAAATAAAATTATCTGTGACTAGAAGATGATTTTATTGAATGTTAATTGAGGTATCTCATCTTAATAGCTTCATACTAAATAATTGCTGTAAGTGTTTTCGTAGAATGGCAATAGATTAAATTTAGTTGTGAGATAAAAAGGGGAGAAGCATGAGGACCTGAGCTGCTGCTCTAGCTGAGCCCCTGTTCAGTGACCCCCAGTTGCCAACGTATTGTTTTAAATTATTTTTACATATTTTATAAACATCAAGTCAGTACAACTATGATTTTTATGTTGTGAGGTCAGGGTGAAGTAGAGAATTGTTATGATGTGAATGTTCTCTAAACAGTTTTCTTGTTTTTTGTGTTTTCAACTAGAAACAAACAGTTATATGAGATAATGCAGAAAGAGATCCAGATTCCTGTCACAAACGTCCGGTACGTGCTCTTTGCTTCCATCAGGTCCAGTTAGAAATTGGGAACAAGTAGCAGCTGTTCTCTGTGTTTTTATCGTGATAGGATTTCACGAAATCAGAGGACTTCTAAAGGAAGGGTCCCTAGCTCCTTGGTGATCACATTCTCCGACCTAGGAACTCGGAAAGGAAAAGAAAGGGAAGGGAAGGGAAGGAAAGGGAGGGAAAGGAAGGAAGGGAAGGGAGAGAGAAAGGAAAGAAGGGAAGGGAGGGGAGGGAAGGGAAGGGAGGAAGAAAGGAAGGAAGGAAGGGAAGGGAATGAAGGAAGGAAGGGGGAGGGAAGGGAGGAAGAAAGAAAGGAAGGAAGGGAAGGAAGGAAGGAAGGAAGAGAAGGGAAGAAAGGAAGGAAGGGAAGGGAAGCTTATGCAGGTTTATGCTGAATGTGACATAATGTGAAGTTTGGGGCTCATGGTAGCCATAATTTGTACAAATCTTTAAAATCTCTCTCAAGCATGCCTGCAATCCCTGTACTTGGGAGGCTGAGACAGGAGGATCACAGGTTCGAGAACAGCCTCAGCAAAATACCCAGCAAGACCCTGTTTCGAAATAATAAAATAGGGCTGGGGGCATGTAGCTCAGAGGTAGAATGCATCTGCGTTCAATCCCTCAGTACCACACACAAATATATATATTATATATTATATATATGTATATATATAAAATATAAAATCAAATCGAATCTCTCTTGAATTATAGGATTACAGGTGTACACCGCCACACCTGGCACATCTGGCCAATTCTAAGTGATGCAATTTTGGAATTAAAAAGTTAAACATGGAGCCAAGCAGAGTGGCACTTCTCTGTAATCCCAGTACTTGGAAGGCTGAGACAGGAAAATTGCAGGTTTGACCCTAAGCAACCTAGTGAGACCCTGTTTCCAAACAAAATAAAATAGGGCTGGGGGTGTTGCTCAGAGGTAGAATGCCCCTGGGTTCAGTCCCCAGCACCAAACACATATACACACACAACAATAATAATAATAAGTAAAAATTTAGTTGTCTGTTGGCTGGGGACTTAGTGAGACCTATTTCAGTGGGAGGGTGCCTGCCTAGTATGTGCAAGGCCTTGGGTTCCATTCCCACCGCAAGAAAAAAAATGTTAAAATTATAAAATCAAGCTGGGTGTGGTGGCGCACGCTTGTAATCCCAGCATTTGGGAGGCTGAGACTGGAGGATTGTGGTCTGAGGACAGCCTCAGCTACTTAGTGAGGCCCTCTGCAACTCAGTGAGACCCTGTTTCAAAATAAGGAATTTTTTTTTTTTTTTTTTTTTTTTTTTTGCGGGTCTGGGGATGGAACCCAGGGCCATTTGACCTCCGAGCTACAGCCCTGCCCTATTTTTTATTCTTTATTTTCAAACCAGGTCTCACTGAGTTGCAGAGGGCCTCACTAAGTAGCTGAGGCTGTCTGTGAACCGTGATCCTCTGGCCTCAGCCTCCCAAATGCTAGGATTACAAGCGTGCGCCACCATGCCCGGCTCAATAAGGAATTTTTGTTTGTTTGTTTGGTGGTACTGGGGTTCCTGGAAGCCCTTCTACCTTCGGGCTACACTCTCAGACCTATTTTTTACATTTTTATTTGGAAACAGGGTCTCCTAAGCCAGCGCGCGCAGCTGGCTTCGAACCTGCGCGATCCTCCTGTCTCTGCCTCCCAAGCGCGGGGATTACAAGCGTGCGCCACCACACCCAGCCTCAATAAGGAATTTTTTTTTAATTATAAATTCAAGGATTAAAACGAAATACCTACCTAGCACGTGTGAGGCCCTGAGTTAAATTCATAGTACTAGAAAAAAAAAAAGCCAAGCGTGGTGGTATACATCTGTGACAGGAGGATCGCAGGTTTGAGGACAGCCTCAGCAAGTAGTGAGACTCAGCAACCTAGGGAGATCTTGTTTCAAAATAAAAATAAAACAGGGCTAGGGTTGTAGCTTTTGAGGCAGAATGTCCCTGGGATCTATCCCCGTACCATAAATAAATACAATTAAGAGTAGCCCCTGTAGAGGAGTGAAGGCTGTCTCTGTGGTGACGTCCTCTGTGTCTTGCTCCCCACAGGGCGGATGGAGGCGTCTGCAAGAATGGCTTCGTCATGCAGATGACTTCAGACTTGATTAATGAGAACATCGACAGGCCCGCCCACTTCGACATGTCCTGCCTCGGGGCTGCTACTCTGGCTGGCCTTGCTGTCGGTATGTGTGGATTTTAAAAAATGAGCGCTTTCGTGCAAACCATTTCTTGTGATGACATTTCTCCTCTTAAATCACAAAACTGTTGAGCAGGTCTAACCAGCCTTGGTGTCTGTTAAGGTCCATATGTATAAGCGTATTACTCACAAAATATCCTGTGTCCCCCTGTTGGCGGGCCTGCTCACACCTCTTCAGTCCTTCCCTAAGTCCTGCCCCCAAGAAGTAGGAAGAAGGACCTTTGAAGAGAGAGAAAAAGAAAGAAGAAAGAAAGAAAGAAAGAGAGAAAGAAGAAAGGAAAGGAAAGAAGGAAGGAAGGAAGGAAGGAAGGAAGGAAGGAAGGAAGGAGTTATTCAGTGACATTTGAGAGCCAGGTGTGGTGACGCACACTTGTAATCCTAGTACTTTTGGGAGGCTGAGATAGGAAGATTTCGGGTTCGATGCCAGCCTCAGCAACAAGACTGGATATAGCTGGAAGGTAGAATGCCTCTGTTCAATCCCCAGTAGAAAGAAGAAAAAGAAGAAGGAGAGGGAGGGGGAGGGGGAAGAAAAGCAGAGAGAAGAGGAAGGAAGGAAGGAAGGAAGGAAGGAAGGAAGGAAGGAAGGATTAGAAAACAAAAGACTATAAAATCCTGGGGTGTTTATTCCCAGGAATGGTCAATCTATTAAAATTCAAAAGCAACGAAATATTTCGGATGTGGCTTGTGTGTCGGCTGTTTGGTGCTGGAGATTGAATCCGGGGCATTCTGACTCCATGCTACGCCCCTCAGCCCCTTTCTCATTTCGCGTTTTGAAACAAGGTCTCACTAAGTTGCAGAGGCCGGCCTCAAACCTCCTGTCTTAGTCTTCCAAATACTAGGATAATAGGTGTGCGCAACCACACCTGGCCAGGTTGTGTTAGAGAGACAGACAGACAGACAGATAGAATGAATGAATGAATTTTGGTAAGCTTCTGAGAGCCTCACTAAATTGCTGAGGTTAACTTTGAACCCGAGATCCTCCTGTCTCAGCCTCCCAAGTATTGCTGTGCGCCGTCACACCCGGCCAGACTGTGTTTTAAAATGAAAGTTGTTTTGCCTTGGTACAGCTTGCAAACAGTAGTGGACACATGTTTGTTTGCCTTGAGATCTGAGCGTGGTCTTTTCGTCTGTAGGGTTTTGGGCTGACAAGGAGGAGCTGAAGAAACTGCGGCAAAGTGAAAAAGTCTTCAAGCCCCAGAAAGAATGGCAGGAGTACGAGCCGAGCATGGAGAACTGGGTCCGGGCTGTGAAGCGCTCCATGAACTGGTACAACCAGACGTAGCCTGCACCACGGTCGCACCCGATGGCTGGCTGCTGCGCGTGGGGCGACTCTCAGGGAAACCAGTGAGCCGGCGGCCCGAGGATGAAAGATGGCCTCCCGAGAGGAGATGTTGGTCCTTAGTGGAACGAACGAAACTCTTGCTTTTTTAAATCCAAATCTTGGTAAAAATTATAAAGCAGCAATACCTCAAAACTTTATGTCTTCTGTTGTCTAGCAAATTCCAAAGGACATTAGCCATTTCCAGCTGCATTTTGACAGTTATGGGTCCTCCTCTTTTTTATACAGGCTCAGTGGTACCTGAAACCTAGTTACTTAGCATCTGGGAGCTAATAGTTCTGGTCACGTACCATTCGTATTTTGTTCCAAAGTTGCATGAAGAGTATTTCTTTAACTCTTTAACATGAAGTGGAACAAGCTGGGCATGGTAGCCCACACCTGTAATCCGGCACTTAGGAGGCTGAGGCCGGAGGATCGCAGGTTTGAGCCAGTGTGTGATAACTTAGGGAGACCCTGTTTCAAAACAAATAAAAGGGCTGGGGGTGTAGCTCAGAGGTAAAATGCCCCTGGGTTCAATCCCCAGTACCAAGGTAATAATAATAAGCGGGCCATGTGATATCCATAAACCAAAAAAAAAAAAGAGTAACAGAAAATGTAGAATTTTGAAAATAATATTTCATGTGCAAAGCCATAACTTCTCAGTGTCATATCCAAATACCAGCTCAATGTTCCCTTTCAGAAAAGCTTATTCATTAGTCAGTGCTTTCCTTTATGAGGCAGAAAGACACTGCCTTAATTTTTTCTTTCCCAACTAAAATCTGAACATTCTTTATATGATGGAAAACTAATTTGAGCTAAAGGGTTAAAAAGGATATTGATTCTTAAGGAATAGAAAAATACCTTTCCATTTCCTTCTCAAGTAACATTTAAATACTTCTGGCTAAAGTATAACACTAATTTTTTTTTAACAAAATGCAAGTAGTTAACATAAATCTTGCTTTTCTTCTCCTGTTCTTTGTCTTATTTGTTGAGATGCTTGCCTAAATGTCTTTGTTTCTATTAAGTGCCTAATTGACCCAGTTTTATTTGAAGAAAGTGCCCTAATTTGTCAGTAACTTAAGAATTGCCTTCCTTCGGGTATTTTATCGGTTGGCTTCTCTTCTTGGCTTCTGTCCTGTGGACTCATCTCTCTGGATATGTGCAGTGGCTGCCTAGTTGAAGGGATAGGAATGTGTCCCCGGTAATGATTCCCTGTGGCCCTGAGTCAGAGGTCGGACAGTCCCAAATTCTTAAACTTACTGCTGGAAAGATGCAAAGGAGACACCAGGGCTGGGTATAAAATTGTCCTAAGTCAGTTAACAACACCCGCCGGTGCTCATGGTATTTGCTCCTTCCTACATTTGAGGATTTGGATTTGCATGAATGGCTAAATGAATTTATTTTCCTCTTTTGTCAAGATCTATCACAAAAGTAGGCATGGTGGCTCAGGCCTTTAATTCTAGCTAGTTGGGAGACCGAGGCAGGAGGATTGTAAATTTGAGGCCAGTCTCGGGATTTACCAAAACCCTTTCTCAATATAAAAATTGGGAAAAAAATTTTTTTTTTTTTTTGGCGCTGGAGATTGAACCTAGGGGCATTCTACCTCTGATCTACACTTCAGCCCTTTTTGTGTTTTATTTTGAAAGAGGGTTTTGCTAATTGCTGAGGCTGGCATCAAATGTACAGTCCTCCTATTTCCACCTCCCACTTACTGGGATTATAGGTGTACACTACCATGTCTGGCAAGATAAATAAAATGTTTAAAAGGACTGGAGGTGTATCTCAGTGGTAGAGTCCCTCTAAGGTTCAGTCCCCAGTACTAGAAAAAAGAACAGTTTTGTTAATAAAGCCCCATGTTACAGAGCTAGGCTTACATATAGAGTAATGGAAGGCAGGACAGGTCCAGGGACGACTCTTCTCACCCACATAGGCGTCCATTTCGTAGTTACGACAGACTAGTAGTTAAGTTGCATTTGTACAAATTCCATTTCAGTGACCTTCATCAAGTGTCTTTTTGAGTTACAAAATTTATTTGATGAAGGCATTGAAGCAAATATATGGAATCATTAACTCCAGTAGA
Source organism: Muscardinus avellanarius (assembly GCF_963383645.1). Taxonomy (NCBI): domain Eukaryota; kingdom Metazoa; phylum Chordata; class Mammalia; order Rodentia; family Gliridae; genus Muscardinus; species Muscardinus avellanarius. Next base: position 129,697,542 of record NC_137790.1, read on the forward strand.
GTTTGGAAGTATATTTGTTAAACAAAGACGTTTTTGTTTAATAAATCACATCTCTATGTAAATAATATCTTACTCTTCATTCTTTCTCTTTTTGCATCCTTTTCTCAAAGTTTAGTGGCCACTGAAATGCTTTCCTGTCAAAATCATACGAAAGCTGCTCTGTTGTTTTGATATTTTGGGGGCCAAGTGTGGTATTACGCACACACCTGTAATCCCAGTACGTAGGAGGCCGGCGTGCGAGGATTGCAGGTTCAGGACTAGCATCAGCGACTTAGTGAGGCCATGTTTCAGGATGAAAAATAAAGCCAGGTATGATGACATGCCCTTGTAATCCCAGTACTTGGGAGGCCGAGCCAGGTAGATCACAGGTTCAAGGCCAGCCTCAGCAACTTAGTGAGACTCTCTGAAACAGTCCCACTAAGTTGCTAAATAAAAATTAAAAACAGGGCCGAGAATATAGCTCAGAAGTAGAATGCCCTCGGGTTAAATCCCTGGTGCCACAAAAATAATTAATTTTAAAAATAGGGCTGGCAGCATAGCTTGGAGGTAGACTATCTCTGGGTTCAACCCCCCAATACCGCAGAAATTAAGTAATATTTATTTGGAGTTCTGCCCAATGAATGTGATTGCATTAATTTCTAAAACTGTTAGTTTATCTCTTCTTCACATTCTTCTTTCTCAACATAAAACCACAACATAAAGGACAAATGCCTTTCAGATGATGCGGGGATAACTCGGAATATCAACCGCTGAAATCGAGTGTCTCCTCTGAAGCCAGCAGCTCTTTCTTCCCTCTGTGAATTTAGAAGCTAATCTTGTATTTTTAGTATTTCCCACCATTTTAAGTGACACGGTTTCGTCTTTTGTCATATTTAATCAAAATGACATTACTTTTGTGATTATAGGAACTGATGATCAGAGTCGATTGAATAACAAAAAAATGTCCTTACCATCTGTCAAGTTTACTTTTCATTTTGATGCAATATTTTAACTTTTTAAAAAGCTGTGTTAGTGTTTCTCGGCATGTTTTATTGTCCTACCATAGATCTGTCAGCTATTTCAACAGTCTCCGCGGGGGAGAATGTGCCTGTGCAGTCCGTCCAAAGTGGAGCTCACTGCTTCTATAGTACAGACCTAGTTTTTCTCAGATCTCTATTTATCCAGCCATGACATGGTTTCTATATCTCAGCATTGGCATTTTAGACTGGATGCTTTTTTTTGTTTTGGGATACTATGCTGTGCATTATGGGAGTATCCCTGACCTCCACCCTATGACTACCAATAGCGTCCTCCTAGTTTTTATGGCCAAGAATGTCTCCAAATATTGCCACTGGTGGAAGCTGTTGGAGGAAAATTGAGTATACAGCAGGAGTGGTGCACACCTGCAAACCTAGTATTTGGGAGGCAGAGACTGGAGGATAGCAAGCTTAAGGCTAGCCTCAGCAACCTAGTGAAGCCCTCAGCAATTTAGCGAAACACACCTGTAATCCCAGTACAGTCTGTGGATTTAAGGACAGCCTCAGCAAGTTGTAAGACGCTCATCAACCTAGTGAGACACTGTTTCAAAATAAAAAGTATTACAAGGCTGAGGGCGCAGCTCAGAAGTAGGATGCTCCTGGGTTCAATTCCCAGGATTGTGAAAAAAAATGTTTTTAATTTGAAAATTAAAAATAAGAAGGACTGAGGAGTCAGACATGGTGGCGCTTACTTGTAATCCCAGCATTTGGGAGGCTGAGACAGGAGGATCACAGTTCGTGGACAGCCTCAGCTACTTAGGCCCTCTGCAACTCAGTGAGACCTTGTTTCAAAATAAAGAATTAAAAAAAAATAGGGCTGGGGTTTAGCTTGGAGGTAGAATGCCCCTGGGTTCCATTCCCCGTACCACAAGGAAAAATAAATAAAAGGAATTGAGGGTATACCTCCAAAGTAAACCACCCTGGGTGGGTTCGGTTCCCAGTACCAAAAAATAAAATAAAACAAAATAGAGTCAGTCCTGTTCTGCCTCATCTTAAGGAATGGTTCATGGCAAAAAGAGACCGTAACATCTTAAAATAGAGTTTCTACTTTGCTAATTAATGAGGAGGGGGGAAAAATCCCAGGTTGTAATTGTCACCCTTCCCCCGCAGTGCTGGGCTCCAACCCAGGGCCTCCCTCCTGCTGGGCGAGGCCTGTACCCCGCAGTGCTATCTCCTAATATTTTACACTTGCCCCCAGCGCAAGTCTGGGCTTCCGTTTAGGGCGAGTGAATTCTGCAGATGATCTGCGGTTTGATCTGCTCTTTTTCCTTTTCTCTAAACAAAGGAGATTCGCACTCATATTCCCTCTCCTCCCTCTCCTCTCTCTCCTTTTTCTGTACTGGGCACCTACCTCTGAGCTGCATCACAGCCCTTTCTGTTTTTGAATTTGAAACAGTGTCCCTGAGTTGGGGCGTGCCGGCCTTGAACCTGTGCTGCTCCTGCCTCAAGTACCAAGTTGCAGGCGCCACCCCGCCTTGCTGGGCTTGGTCGCTCTTTTTTATCTGCCTTTTGGGCAAACCTCCACCAGACCGGAAGCCCTGGAAAGCAGAAACCATGTCTGTTTCCCCAGAACTGAACCCTGTGCCTTCGTGTTTGTGGGATGAGTTTTTACTTCATGTTTTTAAGTGCAACTTCGATTGAATGCACACTTTATCTTGGGTGTTACATAACATTTGTTGATGAGGTGAAACTTACATTTGTTGGAAGTAAAAATGTCTCTGTTGGACTGAAGAGGTTATGACGGCTGGAATCCTCATACTGTTTATTCAGAGATGCTTCTTATACCTGCATATTGGCAGATGTGTTTGTGTAGAGATGGACATCTGTAAATGCACATAGTTATATTAACTTTTTCGGGGGGTGGGGTTAAACCCAGAACATCAGGCATGCTAAGCATGTGCTCTACCCAGCTATACCCCAGCCCTGGTAACTGCCCAGGACACAACCCAATCCTGTCTCTTCACAGGTTTTATCTGTTTGACCCCATGCAGGCCACTAAAAAGAGATTGAATCTTTTTTTTTTCTTTTGTTTGTGGTACTGGGGTTCCTGGAAACCCTTCTACCTCCAGGATACACTCCCAGACCTATTTTATACTTTTGAATTTGGAAATAGGGTCTCTTAAGCCAGTGCGGCTGGCTTCGAACCTGCGCGATCCTCCTGTCCTGCCTCCCAAGCGCATTGGGGGGGGGGATTACAAACGTGCGCCATCACCAACCATACACCATGGCACACACCTGTAATTCCAGTGTTTGCGAGGCTGAAACAGGAGGTTTGAGGCCAGCTCATGATGTCTTAGACTGTTTGTTTGTTTGTTTGTTTGTTTTTGGCGGGTCTGGGGATGGAACCTAGGGGCATTCCACCTCTGAGCTACACCCTCAGCCCTATTTTTTATTCTTTATTTTGAAACAGGGTGTCACTGAGTTGCAAAGGAGTGAGACTGTTTTAATATTAAAAAAAAATTAGCCAGGCGTGGTGGCGCGCACTTGTAATCCCAGCATTTGGGAGGCTGAGACAGGAAGATCATGGTTTGCAGACAAGTCTCAGCTACTTAGGCCCTTTGTAACTCATTGAGACTCTGTTTCAAAATAAAAATTAGGGCTGGGGGTATAGCTCAAAGGTAGAATGCCCCTGGGTTCCACCCCCAGTACTGCAAAAAAGATTATATATATATATATATATATATATATATATATAGGGCTGGGGGTGAGGCTCAGAGTAGAGTACCCCTGGGTTCAACCTCCAGTACACAAACAACAAAAACAGAAAGCCGAGTGCCAAACGCTCTGCTGCCATAGGGAGGGCTTCAGAACAGCCCTTCTGCAGGGCGCTTGCTCCGGGGCCACTCTTTAACTTAAAGGCACAGCCCAGCTGTCTGACAAAAGTTGCATAATTCTTGCAAGCGAGACAGCAGTTCCCTGGAGTACTTCAACTTTAAGGGATCTGGGGGCACCGCGTACTAACCCAAAGAATGCTTGAATGTACCCTAAAGGAGGCTGAATCCCTTTATATGAAATTTATATCATCTTTTCTTTCCTTTTTTTTTTTTTTTTTGTGGACTTGGGGGTTGAACCCAGGGGCATCCTACCTTCAAGCTATATCCTCAGCCCTATTTTATTTTTTTATTTTGAAACAGGGTCTTACTAAGTTGCTCCCAAGTACTGGGGTGACAAGTGTGTGCCCCCATACCTGGCTTAGATCAGGTTTTTCAAATAAGAATTTAAAGCCCCAAACATACCTTGGACCTTTCAGACCTACCTGATCTCAGAATCCTCTTGATTCTTAAAAGCCAGGTCATCTGACGTAAAGCAGTCAGAATTGGTAGCTCCCAAAACTCAAGTAGGTAATTGAGAATTATGTTGGCTTTCAGGTTTTGAAACTCAGAGCCAGCAACATTTTGGAACCAGGATTTATTCTAAATTACGGGAGCCAGGTGTGGTGGTGCACACCTGTAATCCCAATGTTTGCGAGGCTGAGATAGGAGGATTGCAGGTTTGAGGCCGATCTCAGCAATTTAGTGAGACCCTGTTTTAAAATAATAAAAAATAAACCGGGCGTGGTGGTGCACGCTTGTAATCCCTGCCCTTGGGAGACTGAGGCAGGAGGATCGCACAGGTTCAAAGCCAGCCTCAGCTACTTAGTGAGGCTCTCAGCAACTTAGTGAGAACCTGTTTCCAAAAATAGGTCTGGGAGTATAGCCCGGAGGTAGAAAGCCTCTGGGTTCCACCCTCAGTACCACAAAAACAAAACAAAAAACAAAAAAAGTAATAAAAAATAGCCAGGTGTGGTAGCGCACACTTGTAATCCCAGCACTTGGGAGGCTGAGGCAGGAGGATGACACAGGTTCAAAGCCAGCCTTCGCTGCTTAGTGAGGCTCTCAGCAACTTAGTGAGACCGTTTCCAAATAAAGTATAAAATAGGTCTGAGAGTATAGCCTGGAGGTAGAAAGCTTCTGGGTTCTACCCCCAATACCACAAAAATAATAATGATAAATAGGGTTGGGGGTAAAGCCCAGAGTTAGGATGCCTCTGGGTTCAAACCCTAGCACCAACATTAATCAACTGCAGGCTTGCAGTCATGGTACCCTCATGTGACTGCCCTGGAGGAAAGGCAGGAGGGAGATGGCCTGGGAGGGAGAGAGACGGGAGCCTGCAAAACCCTCTATCTCTGCAAAGCTCTCTTGTTCTGTGTCTACTGTTGTCCCTCCCTTACTATTAAATTTAATGTGGCTATGTCCACATATAAACTGGCTATGTCCGGATAGCTGTCTGTATTGTTTAGAAAAAACATGACACAGAAATTCCAACTTCAGTGATTGTTGTGATACAGTTTACCTCGCATGTGCAAGGCCCTGAGTTCTAGCCTCAGCACCACCAAAAGAAAAAATAAAATCTTTATAAGACACTGCCAGCCAGGAGTGGTGGCACAGGCCAGTCATCCCAGTACTTGGGAGGCTGAGACAGGAGGATCAGAGGTTCCAGGCGAGCCTCAGCAACTTAGCAAGCCCTGGTTTCAAAACAAAACATAAAAAGGGCTGGGAGTGTATCTTGGAGGGTGGAGTACCCCAGAGTTCGATCCCCAGTACCACCAAAAAAAAAAGAAGAAACTGCCAAACTGTTTCTGTTTTTGAGAGCAGCTGTACCATTTTCCATCCCCCGGGATGGGGAGGCCTCCCGCCACCGGCCTTTGGCGGCCTCGCAGAGCTGGAATTAATGACGAGTTAGTGTGCTTGCCTCGTTCGCGATGACATATGCAATGCGCGCTTTCCGGTGCTTCTGGCCGCCCCTCTACCCTGTGCAGCCAGATCTCTGGTCGAGTCTCTGGCCCACAGCCCAGTTAGATTGTTTGCTAAATGAGCCATCTCTTTTTTAAAGTCTTTTTTAAAAACCACTCCAGTGACTTAAGAAGTCATGAAGTAGGATTTTTTCGAATCCTCTGAGGAAAAATGTGTATAGCATTTTGAACGTGCTCTTCTGAAATGTCCTAAGCAGCAGGATTCTCCTGTTTCTGTGCTTGTGACCGAGTGTGGCCCCAGGACTGTGCGGTGGCAAAGACGTTCCAAAGACGCCTCTGCCCGGAGCGTGGCGCCCAGCCACTTCTGCACGCAGCTGCCACCGAGTGTCAAACTTTTTTTCCGTGTGTCTAAAATGAACTGATTTGTATTAAGATTTCAGAATGGGCCTGTAGAAAACTGATTTGAGCTTTTCCTACTTGTGCAAGACAGTAAATATAGATTACAACTCACCCTCACCAGTCAACGTAGAATCTTCGTTTTCTGATCGTATATGAGTTTCACACTTTTAATGGTCACTGAGAACCTCACAGACCATTTTTAGGATCTACAAGTAAAATTAAGATGTGCAGCCATTGAAATAGTTTGCATAGACATGAGAATTGGTCCTTTACTTTTTTGTCTATTTTAATTCTAGATTTAGAAAAATGTTTTTACCTGGATGTTTTTATGAAAAGTTATTTTCTGCTTTGAGTTCAGCACATTAGGAAAGTCATGGAGGGAACGGGGTCTAGCACTGCGGTAGAAGCTGGTCTAGCACACACGAGGTCCAGTCCCTACCCCCGAGGAACAGGAGAAAGCCACGAGCCAGGCACAGTGGCGCCCCTGTAATCCCAGGACTTGGGAGGCTGAGACAGGAGGATCGCAGGTTCAAGGACATCCTCAAGGACATCCTCGGCAACACAGCGAGTCTCAGCAACCTAGTGAGGCCCTGTTTCAAAATAAAAATAGTATAAAGGTCTCAGGGTATAGCTCACAGGTAAAATGTTCTTGGGTTCAATCCCCAGTACCAAAAAGAAGATAGATAAGAAAGAAAGAGAAAGGAAGGGAGGGAGGGAAAAGAAAGAAGTACATCTTGGTCTGGGGGTGGAACCCAGGGGCATTTGACCTCCGAGCTACACCCTCTGCCCTATTTTTTATTCTTTATTTTGAAACCGGGTCTCACTGAGTTGCAGAGGGCCTCACTAAGTAGCTGAGGCTGTCCGGGAACCGCGATCCTCCAGGTCTCAGCCTCACGAATGCTGGGATTACAAGCGTGTGCCACCACACCCAGCTAGAAAGAAGTACATCTTAATTACAACTCTAACTCTTAATTTTAGACTTAATATTGTTAGAAAAAAAGCGGGTTTAATGAAGCCTTGTCCTCTTGGATCATCTTTAGACTTATTCTATATTGTACTTTCTTGCACAAAGGAAATTAATAGAGAAGGTGGTTAATTCTTCGTGACGGGGAAAATATAATTTGTTGTAAAACTATGCTGTATTTTTAAATATTTAGAAGGATTACTTTAAGAAAAACTGGAGGAAAGGTAATCCATATGGTAATGTGACGTAATTAACCTAGCAGCTGCTAAAACCTCTTGGGGAAGTTGTCCTCTGTGGCGAATCACAGCGAAGCAGGGAGTTGATTATCTGTGTATGATGGTGTATATTAAAGCCATTTTATTTCAGCCTGTGTTGTTCATTGCTTCGAGTCTACGCATGCTTACCAACATCCAAGGGGCAGGCAATTCCAGCAGATAAGCTGGTTCCCCGAGCACAGTGGCCGTTCTCGGCATCTGAGTCCATGGTATTTTGTAGTAGGAACCTGGAAGATTGATAAACTCTGAGATGTTTGAAGACGCAAAGGGGTTTTGTTATTCTATTTTTTTTTCTTTTGGTACTGGAGGCTGAACCAGGAACATTCAACCTTCAAGCTACACTACCAGCACTATTTTATTTTCTGTTTTGAAACAGGGTCTTACTAAGTTCCTGCATGCTAGCTTCAAATCTGCAGTCCTCCTTATTCTGAATTTCCTGCCCTGCTGTGAAACCCGCACGTACTGTCTCTTAGAGCACATCCTGATTAGATCATGGAAATTCACAGCTACGTCAAACTCATATGGAAAATTTGGAATTTTGGCTTGCAGGTGTTACTTTGCCACATTGGAAGGTGTTGTGAAACATTGACTCTATTTATTTATTTATTTATTTATTTATTTATTTATTTATGGTGCTGGGAATTGAACTCAGGGGCATTCTACCTCTAAGCTACACCCCCAGCACTATTTTTTATTTATTTATTCATTTTTTTGTGTGTGGTACTGAGGGTGGAATCCAAGGGCTTTTCTAGCTTGGGGCTATACTCTCAGACTTTTTTATATTTTATTTTGGAACAAGGTCTCACTAAGTTGCAAAGGGCGTCACTAAGTAGCTGATGCTGGCTGCAAACCTGTGAGATCCTCCTGTCTCCGCCTCCCAAGCACAGGGATTACAAGTGTGCGCCACCACGCCCGGTTGACTTTTAAATTACTCTTCAAGCCGGGCCTGGTGGCGCACGCTTGTAATCCCCGTGCTTGGGAGGCAGAGACAGGAGGTTCGCACTGGTTCAGAGCCAACCTCGCTGGCTTAAGAGACCCTGTTTCCAAATGAAAAAATATAGAAATAGGTCTGGGAGTGTAACCCGGAGGTAGAAGGGTTTCCAGGAACCCCAGTACCACCAAAATACACACATACATACATACATACATACATACATACATACCTCTTCAAAAGCAAAATTCTAGAATGACTATTGCCATCATAATTATTTTGGTTTTTGTTTGTTTGTTTCATTTTGTGCTAGTGGGGATGGAGCCAACAGGCATTCTACTTCTGAGCTATACCCCAGCCCTATTTTTTTTTTTTATGGTTTAATTTGAAATATCTCACTAAGTCGCAGACGGCCTCCCTAAGTAGCTAAGGCTGGCCGCGAGCCTGCAATCCTTCTTTCTCACCCTTCCAAGTACTGGAATTACAAGTGTGTGCCACCACGCTTGGCTTATTTTTTTTATTTTGAAAAAAAAAAAAAAAGGATTCACTAAGTTGTTGAGGACCTCACTAAATTGCTGAGACTGGTCTTGAACCTGCGATTCTCCTGTCTCAGCCTCCCAAGTACTGGGATGCCAGGTGTGCTCTGCCACACCCAGCAGGAGGGCTTCAGTCTTAAGGAGGGAAAACACCACTGCCAAGGTGCTGTTAAAGTGACCATCAGCCGGGCGTGGGGGGCACGCTTGTAATCACAGCCTTTGGGGAGGCTGAGACAAGAGGATCCCGGTTCGCGGCCGGCCTCAGCTACTTAGTGAGGCCCTTGGCAACTCAGTGAGACCCTGTTTCAAAATAAAGAATAAAATATAGGGCTGAGAGTGTAGCTCGGCGATAGAATGCCCCTGGGTTCTGTCCCCAGTACTGCAATAAACAAACAAACAAACAAGGTAAGTGACTACTTAAGGAGTTGAGGCAGGAGAGAACACTTTATTTATTTATAATTTTTTTGGTGGTGGTACTGGGGGTGGAACCCAGAGGCTTCCTACCTCCAGGCTATACTCCCAGACCTTTTTTATATTTTATTTGGAAACAGGGTCTCACTAAGTTGCTGAGAGCCTCACTAAGTAGCTGAGGCTGGCTTCGAACCTGTGCGATCCTCCTGTCTCAGCCTCCCAAGTTCAGGGATTACAAGTGTGCGCCACCACGCCCAGATTCCTTGGTCCTTTTTATTTATTTTTTTTTATTTTGACACAGTGTCTCAGTAAATTGCTGAGGGTCTAAGTTACTGAGACTGTTCTCAAATCTAAAATCCTCCTGTCTCAGCCTCCCAAATATTGGAAATTACAGGCATGCATCACCACACCAAGCTGGACTTTGCAATTTAAAGAAAGGAAGAAGCTTTTTAAAGAAGGAGGCATCGCCGGGCGTGGTGGCGCACGCTTGTAATCCCCGCGCTTGGGAGGCTGAGACAGGAGGATCGTGCAGGTTCAAAGCCAGCCTCAGCTACTTAGTGAGACCCTGTTTCCAAATAAAATATGAAAAAAAAAATCTGGGAGTATAGCCTGGAGGTAGAAATCCTCTGGGTTCCACCCCCAGTACCACCAAAAAATAATAAAATAAAATATTAGAAGGAGGCATCATGGTACAGGCCTCTAATTCCAGTGCTAGGAGGCTGAGACAGGAGGACTGCAAGTTCTAGGTAAGCCTCAGCAACTTAGCAAGGCCCTCAGCAACTTAGTGAGATCCTGTTTCAGAATAAAACAAAGAGGGTCTAGGGTGTAGCTTGGAGGTGGACAGCTCCTGAGTTCAATCCCCAGTGCCAAAAAAAAAAAGAGGGAGCAGGGGTTCTTCCATATTCAGATTGGACCTGACTGTCCTCTTCCCTGGATGAAGCCTGCCTGAGCCCCTGGCATCAGGACCCTCCTTATGGCCCCTCCTCCTCCCAGCCAATTCTCCTGAACCACAGCCCAAGGCAGGGCCAAGAGCCCAGGCAGCACACTGGCAGGTGTCTACTCTCACCTCGGCTGGGAGTCGTCCTCCCTCCCAGCTCTCCGTCCTCCCCGTCTGTGCTCACATTGTGCCCTCAACTCCCTGCCTTCTCTCCCTTCGCAGCTCTGGTCACTGGGCACCTCTCCATGGACCTACCCGATCCTCTTCACCCACACCCAGGTCCAAAGCCACAGCCACCAATCAGGCAGATACAGAGAGCAGCCAGTGTCCCCAGCCTGCAGCCTGGGGCAATGGTGCTGGGCACCGCCTGTGATGGGTTTGGAGGTTGACACTGGGTGCATCTAAAATGCCTATTACCACCGGGCATGGTGGCGCACGCTTGTCATCCCAGCATTCAGGAGGCGGAGACCAGAGGATTGCTGCTCGAGACAGCCTCAGCTACTTAGTGAGGCCCTCTGCAACTCAGTGAGACCCTATTTCAAAATAAAAAAGAAAAAATAGGGCTGGGGGTGTAGTTCAGAGGTAGAATGCCCCTGGGTTTCATCCCCAGTACCAAAAAGAAAGAAAATGCCTATTACAGGGTAGTGACCCCAATTTAAAGAGCTTCTCCAGGGCTCAGAGGACTCAGTGGCCAGCGCTGCTGGGGCCTGGGGGCCGTCCCTGCCCCCAGCTGTCCCTCTGTAGGGGAAAGCTTGCTGGCTGTGGAGGAACTCGAGGATGGGGACACGGGGGCAGGTAAGGCCAGCGCAGAGCCTCTGGGGCCCTCAGGAACCAGGGAGAAGCTCCCTGACGGGTTTCTCAGACCACACATTCACTGGGTCTGGGGACCAGAACTTGTCTTGGGAAACTGTCTCTTCTGGCCACTGCTACCGATGCCGCTCACACATCCTTCCCTCTGACATCAAGCACACCTGGCATCTGCTCAGCATCTGCGGGGCCCAGACCTGCTTGTGGCCTTTCAGAGGGATGGCCTTGGGTCTTTGCCCTAAAGAGGAATAAATGAGCGGGGTGTGGTGGCTTGTAATCCCAGTACTTGGGAGGCTGAGACAGGAGGATTGCAGGTTCCAGGACAGCCGCAGCAACTTGTGACGCCCTCTACAACTTAGTGAGACTCTGTTTCAGTATAAATAAAAATAAAACAGGACTGGGGGTATAGCTCGGAGGTAGAATGTCCCTGGGTTCAATCCCCAGTACCACAAAATAATAATAAGCCAGGTGTAGTGGCACACACGTATAATCCCAGCATTTGGGAGGCTAAGACAGGAGGATCACGGTTCGAGGACAGCCTCAGCTACTTAGGCCCTTTGCAACTCAGTGAGACCTTGTTTCAAAATAAACAATAAAGCCAGGAGTGGTGGTGCACGCTTGTAATCCCCGCGCTTGGGAGTCAGACAGGAGGATCGCGCAGGTTCAAAGGCAGCTGAGCTGGTTTAAGAGACCCCGTATCCAAATAAAAATATAAAAATAGGTCTGGGAGTGTAGCCTGGAGGTAGACACGTTTCCAGGAACCCCAGTACCACCAAAAGATAAATAAATAAATAAAAAATAGGGCAGGGGGTAGAGCTCAGAGGTCAAATGCCCCTGGACTCCATCCCTAGACCCACAAAAATAAAATAATAATAATAATAAAAATAAAAAGGAGTGAATGTCATCTTGGCAAAACTGAACCGAACGCTTGATACTGCCAAGGAACTTAGCAACAGTCAGTGGACCCTCGACCACTCTGAGGACCACACCCTACAACTTCCCTGACCCAACAGACTCCGTCAGAGGGGTTCTGCTTTTGAGGATGTCTCCACATCCACACAGAAAAGGGTACCAGTAACACCCGAGGTTCCCATTGGTCCTTCTGGTCCCTTGAGATGCACTGCAAAGCATGTATCGCTCCAGGAAGACCTCTTCAGGTTGTTCTAAGATTCACGAGAAGCAATTTTATTCAGCATCATTTCAGAGCAGGGAGGGTTTGGTCCCAGGAAAATCAGTCTCTGGAGTCTTTCCCAGGTGAGAGAGGGACCCACTGGTCTCCCTGCAGCGTCAGGTGCCCTGGGGACAGGAATCCCTATGGAGAAGCCCCAGACAATTTGAGCTTCTCCTCCCAGCAGCTATTTCAGTCCAGATCTGGCCGATGCACACATCAGGACTTCAGGACCCTCGGAGCTGAGAAAAGAGAGGTTAATTAACGTTAGTTAATAATCACATGGTGTATAGATTAATCTAAACATCACGTTGTACCCATAAGTGTGTGCAATTATGACATATCAATTGGAAATAAAAGCACATATAAAGAAAATGCCAGCCGGGTGTGGTGGCGCACGCTTGTAATCCCAGCATTTGGGAGGCTGAAACTGGAGGATCCCAGTTTGCGGACAGCCTCAGCTACTAAGTGAGGCCCTCCACAATTCAGTGAGACCCTGTTTCCAAATAAAGAATAAAAATAGGGCAGGGGCTGTGGCTCAGAGGTCAAATGCCCCTGGGTTCCATCCCCAGACCCACAAAAAAAAAAAAAGAAAAAAAGAAAATGCCAGCCAGCCAGGTGTGGTGGGGCACACGTGTAATCCCACTACTTGGGAGGCTGAGCCAGGAAGACCACAGGCTCCCAGCCAGCCTCAGCTACTAGGTGAGGCCCTCTGCAACTTAGTGAGACTCTGTTTCAAAATAAAGAATAAAGAAGCCCAGCGTGGTGGCGCAATCTTGTAATCCCTGTGCTTGGGAGGCTGAGACAGGAGAATCGAACGGGTTCGAAGCCAGCCTCAGCTACTTAGTGAGGCTTTCAGCAACTTAGTGAGACCCTTTTTCAAAAAAAAAAAAAAACATATATATATATATATATGTCTGGGAGTATAGCCCCGAGGTAGAAAGCCTCTGGGTTCCATCCCCAGTACCACCAAAATAAAGAATAAAGAAAACAGGGCAGGGGGTGTAGCTCAGAGGTAGAATGCCCCTGGGTTCCATTCCCAGTATCCTCAAAAAAAAAAAAAAAAAAAAAGCCGGGTGTGGTGGTGCACACTTGTAATCCCAGAATTCAATAGATGGAGATGAGAGGATCAAGGCGGTTCATGGACAGCCTCAGCTACTTAGGGAGGCCCTTTGCTACTCAGTAAGACCCTCTTTCAAAGATAAAGAGACTAAATACTGGGTGTGGTGGCGCATGGTTTATAATCCCAGCATTCCGGAGACTGAGACCAGAGGATCATGGTTTGTGGACAGCCTCACCTACTTAGTGAGGCCCTCTGCAACTTAGACCCTGTTTCAAAATAAAGAATAAAAAATAGGGCAGGGGTTGTAGATCAGAGGTCAAATGCCCCTGGATTCCATCCCTAGATCCGCAAAAATAAATGAATAAAAATAAAAAACAAATTAAGAGACTAAAAATTAGGGCTGGGGTTTAGCTCAGAGAAAAAATGTCCCAATGTCCCTGGGTTTCATCCTTAGTACTGCCAAAAAAAAAAAAAAAAAAGAAAGAAAGAAAGAAAGAAAGAAAGAAAGAAAGAAAGGAGAGGAAGAGAAAGAAGGAACAAGAGAGAGAGAGACAGAGAGAGAGAGAGAGAGAGAGAGAGAGAGAGAGAGAGAGAGAGAGAGAAACTCGAACATGAACCAGCCTGCTCTGCTTACTTGGGTTGAGCCTCCGTCGTCCGGTGTCTTTGGGGCTGAGTTCCCACCTGAAGAATCTGGGGCGCTCCTGGGCTCTTTTCACTGGGAACACTTGGGAGTGGAAGGCAGGGCCTGTCTTGGGGGTTGTCCCCCAGCAGTGCTCCCGAAGCCACTTCCCAATAGCCCTGGTGACCTTGCTCCAGCCCCACGCGTTGGCCGGAGCCCTGGCTGCGGACCCTTGCTGGGGTGGCCCACTGGAGAGCGAGCTGGCTTCGGAAGGTGTGCCCTGCCAGGATTTGCTGCCCTCTGGCTCCAGGGTTTGGCTACTCGTGCAGGGGCTGGGCGTGGGGGGCTCAGGGTCAGGCCGGAGGGCCTCCCAGGGAGCGGTGGGGGGCATCCTCTTTGGGCTGCCCAGGGCGATGGCAGGCAGGCTGGCTCCTCTGCCACCCGTCAGCCCTGACTGCTTGTCCTCCTGGGGCAGCTGAGGCCGAGCGGGCAGGAAGGGGGCAGAGCTGAGGACCGGCTCGATGGCTCTCTCCTGGGGTAGGGGAGGCGCGGGACACGGACGAGTCCTGACCTTCGGGTGAGCAGCTTCAGCGAGAGACGTGCAGTGTGACCCCCGGGTCATCTGGTATTTCAGGATGAGGTAAGTCGCCATGCCCTTATCAAACTTTCTTTCTTCCAGAGACACCAAGGTGTCATGGAAGTTGAAACCCATTCCAAACATTGTCCTCAATATCGTGTGGTCCAGAAGGGTGGTGAGAGGCGCCCGTGGGTGCCTGGGAGAATCCTCCTGCCCCTGGCTCAGCCACGGATGTGCCAATATCTGCTCTCCCGTGGGCCTCTGAGCAGGATCCAGGCTCAACAACAGCCCGATGAGGCTCTGGGCTTCGGCAGACACGTGGGACGGCAGAGCATATGTCAGGTTGAGGACCTGCTCCTTCACCTGGGAGTAGGTTTTCCCCTTAAAGGGGAAGCGCCCCGTGAGCATGTAGCAGAGAGTGACCCCCAGGCTCCAGACATCCACCGCGGGGCCGTCATACCCTTCCCTCCGGAACAGCTCCGGCGGGTGGTAAAGGAAGGTGCCGCAGGCTTTTCTTAGCTTCTGCCCAGGTCTGAACCTGTCCCCGAGCCCAAAGTCACACACCTTGGCGTTGCCAGCCGCATCCAGCAGGATGTTCTCTGGCTTCAGGTCCCTGTGCACGATGCCGTGGCTGTGGCAGTAACACAGGGCGCTCGCCACCTGCCTGAACACTCTGCGCGCCTGCACCTCCTCCATGCCGCTGGGCACGGGGATGTGCTGCAGGAGCCGACCCCCGCCCGCAAGCTCCATCACCAGGTAGAAGCGTTCCCTGGTCTCGACCACCTGAAACAGCTGGATCACGTTGGGGTGGTCCAGGGACTTCAGTATATCCAGCTCGGAGTCAATTAAATGCAAGGTCTGTCCTAACTTGGGCAAAACCTTCACGGCCACCTCTGTGCCAGTGAGGAGGTGGTGGGCCAGTATGACCTGGGCAAAGGCACCCTGACCAATGAGACCCAAGACCTCATACTGTTCTGTGAAGGTCTCTTCATAGTAAGAGCTGGCCTTGAGGCCGCGCCCCTCCGGCCTAAACTCACTGCCAGCGCTGCTCTCCCTATGCTCACTACACATCACAAGAAACCTACCAATACTAGCTAAGAAGCAAAACAAACCAAAAGGAAAAACAAAATCCAGAACCAAGGAACCAGATACAAAATCCCCAACCACCAAATGCACTCACTCTCTCTGAGTCCCACGGTCACCACCAAGAGCTCCCTGTACTTACTGGACAAAAACCCAGCAGCGGCCAGGGCCTTTTATAGCCGGAGCTTGGAATTATGTCACAGAGGCTCCTTATGAGGACCTGTTTTGGCCTCAAGCTCTTTTTCACTTTAATTAGAATTTAAAGGTGTGGTAGTACACACCTTTAATCTCATTACTTGGGAGACCAAGATAGGAGGATCCCAGGCTGGAGTCTGGCCTCAACAATTTAACAAAACCCTGGGCAACTAGACCCTGTCTTAAAATAAAAAGGGCTGAGGATGTCAGTCAGAGGTAGAATGTCCGTGGGTTCACTGCCTACCAAATAATAATAAAAAGAAGAAAGAGAGCCAGGCGTGGTAGTATGTGCTTGTAATTCTATTACTTAAGAGGCTGAGACAGGAGGATGGCAGATTTGTGGCCAGCCTCAGCAATTTCCCGAGACCCTGTTTCAAAATAAAATAAAAAAGGATTGGGGGTGTGTGGCTCAGAGGAAGAATGTCTCTGGGTTCAATTTCTACTACCATACACACACACACACACACACACACACACACACACACACAAGAAAGAGGAAGAGGAGAGGGATGTAGTGATTTTTCTCTACAGCTTTTCCATGACATGATTACCTTGTCTGGTTTGATCTTAAATTTGTCTAGGTATTTAACAATGTCCATTAGCTGAGAGAGGTAGCCGATGCATGTAATTCCAGTACTTGGGAAGCTGAGACAGGAGGCTCTCAAATTCGAGGCCAGCTTGGGCAATATAGTGAGATCCTGCCGAAAGAAAGGAAGAAAGAAAGAAAGAAAGAAAGAAAGAAAGAAAGAAAGAAAGGCAGGCAGGCTGGGAATGGTGGCACACGCCTATTATTCCAATACTTGGGGGCTGAAACCAGAGGACTGCAGGTTGGAATGCCAGCCTCGGACATTTATAGAGTCTCTCAACAACTTAATGAGAATCTGTTCCAAAATAAAAAAAATAAAAATAAAGTAGGGCTGGGGGTGTAGAGCAGAGTTAGAGTTCTCCTGTATGTTCAATCCCCAGTTACCCCCCCCCCCAACCCGCAGGATAAAAAATACCAAGAGGACGGGGTGGTGCCACTCAGTGGTAGCGCCCCTGGGTGCGATCCCCAGTCACACACACACACACACAGATCTGCATGTTCAGTGGTCTCGAATCCATTGTCCGCATCATCTCAAAACGCCCACACGTGGCCGACACCAGGCCTCCTTCCCGGCCCGCGGCCCCCAGCCCCTTCTCGCTGCTCCCCGGGGGAGCGCCAGCGCAGGCCCAGGGGCCCAGCGGCGGCCTCCCGCGCCCCCTCCCCGCTGCGGGAAGCCTGGGGGCGGGGTTTGTTTACTCCCTGCACGCACCGCGGGCTCGGCCAATCCGTGCGCAGCGTCGCCCGGCGTCACACAGCGCGCGGGCCAATCAGCGCCCAGCGTGCCGCTCCGCCGCCAAAGCTCGCGCGGGGGCCGCGCGGCCGGCGCTCTGTGGGCGAGGGCGGGCGGCGGCGGCGGCGGCGAGCTCGCAGGCGGCACCGGGCGCCCCTCTGGGCGGGATCGATCGGCGAGCGGGAGCCCCCGAAGCCGCGGCCCGCGGCCCGGCCGGCCGCTGCGATCGCGGGCGGGAGTCGCCGGGACGCGGGCGCCCGAGGCTCGGCCGGCATCCTCGCGTGGCCGCGGCCCCTGCGTCCAGCGATCGGCGGTAGGTTCGCGGCGGGCGCGCGGGCCTGTGCCGGGGCCTCGGGGCCGGCCCGCCCCCCCCCCGGGCTGGTTTCCCGCCCCGAGCCGCGGGCCCCGGCGCCCCCGCCGCAGCTGTTTATTCCCACGGGCTCCCTCCGGCCCGGCCGAGTAACCCTTGAGTGTCTGGACGGGACTGGGAGCCGGAGAGTCGCCCCCTGGCAGCCGATTGGGAGAAGGGTGGCTGGGGGAGGGGGAGGCGAAAAGGAGAGGCTGCTTTATACTTTCTCTTACTTGGAAGAGTAAGAATCTGACTTTTCTTTTTCTCGATCCACAAGCCTCCTCCGTCCGTCTCTGCCAGGTGTTTATTAGCGTTCTTAAAGCACTGTGCATCTGGAAGAGCCTCAGATGCCCCAGAAGGGAACTTTTCTCTAAAGCAGAGGCTCACGTTTGGGGCCTAGACTCCCTTGTGTAATGCTAGAATAGAGAGCCACGCCGCCTGTCCACAGAGCAGGGTAAAGGGTTCCGTAGGGTTTCGCCAAGTGACAGGACAGCGGAGTGGACGAAAGCCCGGCCCGTGTTGCCTGCATGGCGTGCTTGAGCTCGCGGGGCTGTAGGCCAGCGAGTGGTTCCTCCCTCTGCGGAGGGGGAGGGCCCTGCAAGGAGTAAATGCCCCGTCTGTGGAACGCGCCTGGAACATGGCTCCTTTAGCATTAAGAGCCCTGCGCGAGTTAGGCATTTTATTATTAACTACTGCGGGTTCTAGATCAGAAAAGGATCCTGTCCTGTTGTCCCCTGCCCTTCTGTTGAAACACTTAACAGGCGCATTCCTTTTCCATATTCATGGCCGAAAGTCCCTTTGAGTCCTTGCATACTTGTGCCCTCTTTTCCTCATTCCATCTTAGAGGGTCAGCCTCCCTCTCCTACGTATCTGCTTTCTTTATGAAGCCAGTAGCTCGTTCTTCGCATGCCCCATTCTCTCCCACGTCTTAGTTTTGTGTCTTCGCATTTGACTTCGACAGCCCCGTTTTTCCTGGGCGACTTGCTTTCTATCCTAAACGGCTTCAGAGCATCGATACCTAATAAATATAGTTGAAGTTATTTATCTTTTTTCTTTCTCCATTTATTTACTTATTGATTGATTTATTGATAGTGGGGCTTGGACTCAGGGGCATTCTACTGCAGAGCCACACCCCCAGCCTCCCTTATTTATGGTTTTTTTTTTTTTTGTGGGTTTGGGGATGGAACCCAGGGGCATTCGACCTCCGAACTACACTACACCCCCTGCCCAATTTTTTTTTTTTTTCTTTTTGGTGATACTGGGGGTGGAACCCAGAGGCATTCTACCTCCGGGCTATACTCCCAGACCTATTTTATTTCATTTGGAAACAGGGTCTCACTAAGTTGCTGTGAGCCTCACTAAATAGCTGAGGCTGGCTTCGAACCCGTGCGATCCTCCTGTCTCAGCCTCCCAAGCGCGGGGATTACAAGCGTGTGCCACCACGCCCGGATTCCCTGCCCAATTTTTTCTTTATTTTGAAACAGGGTCTCACTGAGTTGCAGAGGGCCTCACTAAGTAGCTGGGGCTGTCCATGAATGGTGATCCTCCAGTCTCAGCCTCCCGAATGCTGGGATTACAAGAGTGTGCCACCATGCCCGGCTTTTATGTTTTGTTTTGAAACAGGGTCTCACTAGGTTGCTGAAAGCCTCACTAAGCTGCTGAGGCTGTCTCGGAACCTGTGATCCTCCTGTCTCAGCCTCCCAAATTCTGGGATTACAGGCGTGAGCCACCACGCCCAGTTTATTCATCCGTTTTCTGTACTGTGTAGTCATGACCCTGACCCTGTTCATAGTCAACATTAAACAGTTAAGTTCGTCTGTATTGCATCTTGCTTCTCCTTTTCATCCTTAGCCTGTACTTTAGCTAAAGCTTTATCACTATCATATTACTGTGATTAATCTTAGTGTCACTCTCAAATAGCACCAGGAGAAAGCTGCCTAGACCCTGGGCCTGCCGCACTTGTGCGCTGGCTCTGGATGTATTGTTATTTGTCAGGATGCCATGTGCCTGGAGCTAGTTTAGTCGAGTGGCAGACACGTGTCCGTAGCACAGCTCTGGCAGAGCAGCTGGGGTTTCAGCAGTGCAGCACCGGGATTTGTTAATCAAGGCCCAAGACTTATTAAACTCTTTTCTGTTTTTTTAAAATTTCTATTTCTTCAAGAGAGAAAATTGAATGTTTTCCCTATATGTAATAATATCACCGTTTCATAATCATGGAATCCCCCCACAGCCGCTTGTGGATGTGTGGTCTAGACGGGGGTGCGAGCTTTTCCCTTTCAGCCAAAAGCCAAAATTTCTTTCTTTTTTTTTTTTTTTGTGGGTCTGGGGATGGAACCCAGGGGCATTCGACCTCCGAGCCCTATTTTTTATTCTTTATCTTGAAACTGGGTCTCACTGAGTTGCAGAGGACCTCACTGAGTAGCTGAGGCTGTCTGCGAACCGTGATCCTCCAGGTCTCAGCCTCCCGAATGCTGGGATGACAAGCTGCGCCACCGCGCCCGGCTTCAGCCAAAATTTCTAACTGAGCTGTGTGCTCTCAGCACAGCGCCAAAGGAATGTACATCCTTTTTGCAATTTTATTTTATTTTTATTTATTTATTCATTTATTTTTGCTGTATTGTGGATGGAACCCAGGGACATTCTACCTCGGAGCTACACCCCCAACTGTATTTTTTTATTCTTCATCATTATTATTATTATTATTATTATTATTATTATTATTAGTGGTACTGGGGTTCCTGGAAGCCCTTCTACCTCCGGGCTACACTCCCAGACCTATTTTATTTTTGAAACAGGGTCTCTTATGCCAGCGTGGCTGGCTTCGAACCTGCGCGATCCTCCTGTCTCGGCCTCCCAAGCGCTGGGATGACAAGCGTGCCCACCGCGCCGGCTCCTTTGTGTAATCTTTAAATGCACAGCAGGTGCATCACAGTGGATCGCAGAAGAAACTAGAAAGTGTAGAGGATTCTTGTCGGTCATAGAATTTCAAGTTGTAATGGGTTTTATTTGTGTGTGTGTGTGTGTGTGTGTGTGTGTGTGTGTGTGTGTGTGTGTAGTGCTGGGAATTGAACCCAGAAGCATTCTACCTTTGAGCTACACCCCAGCCCAATTTTATTTCTTACTTGGAAAGAGAGTCTCACTAGGTTGATGAATCTCACTGCTTCCTGAGGCTGCCCTCAAACCTGCAATCCTCCTGTCTCAGTCTCCCAAGTACTGGGTTTACAGGTGTGTGCCACCACATCTGGCTTCTTTTTAATTTTTCATACTAGGGGTTGAGCCCCAGGGCACTCTACCTCTGAGCTACACCTTTTTTATTTTTTAATTTTGAAACAGAGTCTTCCTGAGTTGCTAAGGGTCTTGCTAAATTGGTAACGATGTCCTTAAACCTGTAATCCTACTATTTCAACCTCCCAAGTATTGGGATTACAGGCATATGTCATCACTCTTGCCTCATGCAAATCTTATTTAAATGTTTATTAGGCCAGACTAAGTACAGTTTAAAAAATTTTCAGTTTAAAGCCAGGAGTGGTGGCTCACCCTTGTATGTAATCCCAGGATTTGGAAGGCTGAAACAGGACGATTGAAGGTTCGAGGCCAGCCACACCTACATAGTGAGGCCCTCTGTAATTTACCGAGACCCTGTTTTAAAATAAAGAATAAAAAATAGGGCTGGGGTTGTAGCTCAGAGGTCTCTGGGATCAATCCCAACTACGGAAAAAAATTTTTTTTTTTTTATTTTAGTTTAGCAACTCAGGAAAAGAGCTTTAATCTGTCATTACTTGTCCCTAATGAGCCATACTACTTTCTAGTTATGTATGGTGCATACTGTTTATGTTCCAGAAATTTCTCTTAGTAACGATGCTAGAATCTTCTCTGGAATCTCAACGATCAATCGTTGGCAGGAGTTGGGTGTATGTTGATGCCAGCCTCAGCAACTTAGCAAGACCCTGTTTCAAAATAAAAAAGTAGTTGGGCATGGTGGTGCACACTTGTAATCCCAGCATTGGGAGGCTGAGACAGGAGGATCCAGGTTCGTGGCAGCTACTTAGTGAGAGGCCCTTGCAACACATTGAGACCCTGTTTCAAAATAAGGAATAAAAACTGGGGCTGAGGGTGTAGCACAGGGGTAGTATGCCCCTGGTTCAATCCCCAGTACCTCAAAAAAAAAAAAAAAAAAAAAAAAAAAAAGGACTGGAGTGTAGCTTGGAAGTAGGATGCCTCTGGATTCAAATACCAGTTACATAAAAAAAATTAGTTAACTGAAAAGGGCAAATGGGGGTCTGGGGAGTAACTCAGGTAGACTGCTTGTGGGTTCTGCCCTCAGTCCTCCCCAAACAAGAGCTTGTGTCTTTTCAGTCTTTTCTTCCTTACTGGGATAGTCTGTAATGGCAGGCTGATTGATCCCTTCTTTTGTTTTCTGGCGGTACCTGTTCAGTTCAAGCTTTTTGTTGGTGTTGGAGATTGAGCCCGGGGCCTGGTGCAGGCTTAGCACAGCGTCTGCCGCTGAGCTCCGCCCCTAGTCCCTGGAGCCCCGGGCACCTTTCTTAGCAATGACATGAACCAGCCGCCAGATTGTGGGCATAGAGAGATGGTGACTCCCCACCAGCTGGTCGCCTGCGAGTCACTGGACAGACACAAAGCAGCAGCACTGTGTTACAGCACTCTGAGCCGCTGCGTTGACACCGGACACGGCAGGGTCTCGTGCTCAGAGAATCCTGTATCCACAGATAGGTGCAATAGGAGAAAGGAGTTTGGAGATTGAACCCAGAGGCTCACACATGCTAGACGAGTGATCTCCCACTGCGCTGGACCTCCAGCCTTTTAAAAAATTAATTAATTAACTGGGTACTAGGGCTTGAACCCAGGGGCATTCTACCTCCAAACTGTATCCCCAGTCTTTTTATTTTTTTATTTTTATTTTTTGCGGGTCTGGGGATGGAACCCAGAGGCATTTGACCTCCAAGCTACATCCCCTGCCCAATTTTTTATTCTTTATTTTGAAATAGGGTCTCACTGAGTTGCGGAGGGCCTCACTAAGTAGCTGAGGCTGTCCGCAAACTGCGATCCTCCCGTCTTAGCCTCCCAAATGCTTGGATTACAAGCGTGCGCCACCACGCCCGGCTTCAGTCTTTTTATTTTTTAATTTTGAAACAGGATCTCACTAAATTGCTGAGGCTGGCCTTGAACCTGCGATCCTCCTGTCTCAGCCTTTCAAGTACTGGGAATACAGGCATGTGCCGGCACACCTGGCTTTGTTTCCTTCCTTCTTTCCTTTCTTCCTTCTCTCCTTTCTTTTTCCACCTTCCTTCTCTACTTTCTCCCTCCCTCTTTCTCTTTTCCTCTCTGCCTTTCTTTTTCTCTTTTCTTTTCTTCTTTCTTTATTTCTCTCCATTCATCTCCCTCCATTTCTCCCCTCCCTTCCTTCCTTTCTTCCTCCCTCCCTCTTTCTTCTTTGGTTCATTCTTTCTTTTTCTTTCCTTTTCTTCCTCTGAATTGCCCAGGCTAGCCTGGAGCTTGTAATCCTTTACCGGGGTGGAATCCCGGGTCATTCTATTTTTAATCTTTATTTTGAAATAGGGTCTCACTAAGTAGCTGAGGCCGACCACAAACCTGTGATCCTCCTCTTCCTGCCTCCCAAGCACTTGGATTACAAGCATGTGCCGCCACACCCAGCTTCAAACATCTTTACACTTTCTCTTTTACTGGGGCTTTCCAGTGTAATTTCTTTATTTTTCCCCAGTATAATTTTCTATTTTTTTTCTAGAGTGTTGTGAATTCATTCAAATATAAGTGAGCGATTTGAAAATTAGTTGTTGAGCCCGGCATGATGGCCCACACTTGTAATCCTAACATTTGGGAGGCTGAGACAGGAGAATCGCAGTTCAAGGACAGCCTCAGCTGTTTATGTCAGTAAGACCATGTTTCCAAAATCAAAAATAAAAAATAGGGCTGGGGGTATAGGTTGGAGGTAGAATGCCCCTGGGTTCCAGCCCCAGTGCTGAAAAGAAAAGAAAAAAGAAAGAAAGTTAGTAAATTAGTTTGTGTGTATGGAACCCAGGGGCATTCTATCTCAGAGTTACACCCTCAGCCCTATCTTATAGTCCTTTTATGTTTGAAACAGGGTCTCACTGAGTTGCCAAGGGCTTCACTAAGTAGCTGAGGCCGGCCGCGAACCGCAGTCCTCCGATCTCCACGTCCCAAATGCTGGGATGATTGATAATTCTTTTCCTAGTGTCACCAATTACTGTAATTTTATTTTATTATTTTTTTCTTTTTCTTTTTTTTCTTTTTTCTTTTGCGGGTCTGGGGACGGAACCCAGGGGCATTCGACCTCCGAGCTACACCCCCTGCCCTACTTTTTATTCTTTATTTTGAAACCGGGTCTCACTGAGTTGCAAGGGCTTCACTAAGTAGCTGAGGTTGTCTGTGAACCTCGATCCTCCAGGTCTCAGCCTCCCAAATGCTGGGATTACAAGCATGTGCCACCATGCCCGGCTAATTACTGTAATTTTAGAAACAGACCATTTTGTGTGTGTGTGTGTGTGTGTGGTGTATGTAGCCCAGGGTTTGATCCCTAGTATTACAGAATTTTTAAAAAAATGAATAAGCAATATTTCTAAGTGATGTATTCATATTTAGTCGTGCTTCCTTTAGTTGGTTATATCACAGTTAGGCACTTTATGTTCTTATTACAGTGGTGGGCTCCTGTGAATAGAAATATGTGTGTATTTAGAAAAGATGTATACTATTAAAGTGACTTCTTTGTAACATAAGTATACCATTTCATTGTAAGTCCTGTTTCTTTTTGCTACATGTAACAGGTTCTTTGGATTTGTTAAAAAATTAAGTATCAAGCTGGGGCGTGGTGGGGCATTGTAATCTGAACACAGCCAGCCTCAGCTACTTAGTGAGGTCCTTTGCAACTCAATGAGAACCTGTTTCAAAAAATAAAGAATAAAAAAAAAAAATAGGCCTGAGGGTGTGGCTCTGAGGTAGAATCCCCCTGGGTTCCATTGCCAGTGATACAAAAAATAAAAAAGTATACAACTGGGTGTGGTGGCGCACGCTTGTAATCCCAGGATGCTTGTAATCCCAGGATTCGGGAAGCTGAGACTGGAGGATCCGGGTTCGCAGATAGCCTCAGCTACTTAGTGAGGCCCTTCGCAACTTAGTGAGACCCTGTTTCAAACTGGAGAATAAAAAATGGGGCTGGAGATGTAGGTCGGAGGTAGAATGCCCCTGGGTTCCATCTCCAGCACCAAACACACACACAAAAATTAAGTATTTGAGACGGCATGGTGGTGCATGCCTGCAATTCTTGTCCTTAAGAGGCTGAGACACAAGGATCATGGGACAGGCTCAGCGACTTAGAGAGGTACTCCTCAACCTGGTGAGTCCCTGTTCCAAAATAAAACATAAAACAGGGCTGGGGGTGTAGCTCAGAGATAGAATCCCCTGGATTTAATACCCTGTACTCCCCCCCCCCGCAAATTCAGTATATAAAAAAAAAATTCTATGTAGGCTAACGGGAAATACATATATTACAAAATGACATAGAAATTTAAAACTGATAAAAGAAGAGAAAAATACCTAAAAGTGTCCCTAAAGGTAGGAAGAATAAAAATAGGATAGCAATCATAGTCACAGAGCAGGAGTGCCGTGAAAAACAGAAAACCACTGCACTCCAGTGTCGAAGGTGCTGGGGCCGGCTGGCTATGGTGGCACACACCTGTAATCCCACTACTTGGGAGGCTGAGATGGGAGGATTGCAGGTTCAAGGCCAGCCTCAGCTACCTAGTGAGGTCCTCTACACATGTCCCCAGGTTCAATCCCCAGTACTGCATGCACACAAACGCACACACGCACACACACACACACACACGCGGTTCTGTGGCTAATGCTGTTGTGAGCAGGGCTGTGGGTCCAGTAAACTGAATAAGCAACTCAAAAATCAATGTAATTGAGAATCAGAGTGGTAGGATGTGTTTCTGTCCTCAGAGCAGAAAATATAACACAGAGCCGGGCGTGGTGGCGCACGCTTGTAATCCCCGCGCTTGGGAGGCTGAGACAGGAGGATCGCGCAGGTTCAAAGCCAGCCTCAGCTACTTAACGAGGCTCTCAGCAACTTAGTGAGACCCTGTTTCCAAAGAAAATATAAAATAGGGCTGGAGTGTAGCCCGGAGGTAGAAAGCCCCCGGGTTCCATCCCCCAGTACCACACACACACAAAAAGAAAATATAACACATAAAAATGTATTTTTATTTTTCACTTTAGGTCTATGTTGAAGCATCCGAGACACTGCTAAACCAAGCCTTGATAGACTTTGCAGGTATGTGTATATGTATTATGTATTTATCTGTATCTAGTTTTATTTATATATATATGTATGTATGATCTATATGAAAACACACATGCACGCTTAGTAATTACCCCATAAAGAAAGAATTTGATTTGAATTATCCTTGAGTGAAAGGAAAGAACTTTTTTACATATATAATTTCTTTTGGTGCTGGGTATTAAACCCAGGGGCATTCTACCTTCAGCAATACCCTCAGTGCCATTTTATTCTATTTTATTTATTTATTTATTTATTTATTTATTTATTTATTTATATTTATTTGAGGTACTAAAGATGGAACCCAGGGGCATTCTACCTCCAAGTTACACCCCAGCCCTATTTATTTTATTTTTTGTGGGTCTCGGGATGGAACCCAGGGACATTCGACCTCCGAGCCACACCCCCTGCCCTATTTTTATTCCTTATTTTGAAACTGGGTCTCACTGAGTTGCAGAGGGCCTCACTAAGTAGCTGAGGCTGTCCGCGAACCGCGATCCTCCCGTCTCAGCCTCCCGAATGCTGGGATTACAAGCGTGCGCCACCATGCTCAGCATATTCTTTTCATTTTTTTGAAGCAGGGTCTCACTAAGTTATGGAGGGCCTCACTAAATTGCTGAGGCTGCCCACAAACCTGCCATCCTCCTGTCTCTGCAAACAAGTACTGGGATTACAAGCGTGCGCCACCATGCCCGGCTATTTTCTACCACTTTTTTTGTGTGAATCTTACTGGGTTTGACAATTTCCATTTAGATATTCCCCCCTTTTTTTTTTTTTTTTTGTGGTACTGGGGTTCCTGGAAGCCCTTCTACCTCCGGGCTACACTCCCAGCCCTATTTTTACATTTTTATTTGGAAACAGGCTCTCCTAAGCCAGCGCGCGGGGCTAGCTTCGAACCTGCGCGATCCTCCTGTTTCTGCCTCCCAAAGCGCGGGGATTACAAGCGTGCGCCACCACGCCCGGCTCCTTTTTTTTTTTCAGTCAACCCTTATTCCTAGCTATTGGGTTAACCTGCACAGTTCCCATATTTCTCAAGAAGATGGAGGAGCTTAAGAATACAGATTAAGTTATATATCTGTATTCTTTTTTTTTTTTTTTTTTGGTGGTACTGGGGTTCCTGGAAGCCCTTTTATCTTAGGGCTACATTCCCAGACCTATTTTATATTGTTTTTATTTGGAAACAGGGTCTCTTAAGCCAGCTGGCTTCGAACCTGCGCGATCCCCCTGTCTCCGCCTCCCAAGCGCGGGGATTCCAAGCGTGCCCACCACGCCCGGCATGTATCTGTGTTCTTCTGGACCCTAGGGTCTCATCTCAGGTTTGCTTTTTTGACTTTCTGTTGTATTAATATTTGGCTGTTTGCAGTTTTTAAGGTTTTGTAAAGGCAGACATGGTCGCACACATCTGTAATCGCAGATTCAAGGGAGACTCGGCAAGTAGCGAGACACTCACCGGCCTAGTGAGAGCCTGTTTCAAAATAAAAATCAAATAGGGCTAGGGGCATAGTTGGAGGTAAAAAGTGCCCCTGGGTTCAATCCCTATGACCACAAAAATTTTCTTTTTAAAATTCTTCCTCATATTTTTAGCTTTAGGGGTACAACTATGTTTAAAATGCTCTTTTGAGCTGGGGTGTGGGGTAGGTGGTGGTGGTCTGCACCTATAATCCCAGTACTTGGGAGGCGGAGACAAGAAGATCACAGGTTCAAGGATAGCTTCAGTAAGTAGTGAGGCCTTCAGCAATCTTGTGAGGCCCTTTTTCAAAATTAGAAAAACAGCCGGGCATGGTGGCACACGCTTGTAATCCCAGCATTGGGGAGGCAGACAGCCTCAGCTACTAAGTGGGGCACTTTGCAACTTAATGAGACCCTGTTTCAAAATAAAGAATAAAAAATAGGGCAGGGGGGATAAAAAATAGGGCAGGGGGTGTAGCTCGGAAGTCACATGCCTGAGTTCCATCTCCAGACCCATTAAAAATAAATAGTAGTGCTGGAGTGTAGCTTGGAGGGAGAATGTCTCTGGTTTCAACGTCCAGCACCCCCCCCACAATACTTTTTTGGGAAATAAGATAGATTTTAAAAATTATGCTGGGTGTGGTGGTACACTCTTGTAATCCCAGTACCTGGGAGGCTGAGGGAAGAGGAGCACAGGTTCGAAGCCAGCCTCAGCAATTTAGTGAGACTCCTTAGCAACTTAGTGAGACCTTGTGTCCAAATAAAAGAGTAAAAGTGGGCGGAGGGTGTAGCCTGGAGGTAGAAGGCCCCTGGTTCCATCCCCAGTACCACACACACACACACACACACACACACACACACACACACTTATCCAGGTAGCTGGCACAATTCCACACAGCTATCATCTCAGTGCTAGGGAGGCTGAGACAGGAGGATCACAGGTCTGAGGCCAACACGTGGCAACTTAGCAAGTCCCTTTTGAGGCTGGTGGTGAGGCTCAGAGGTCGACCGCTCCCGGGTTCAGTCCCCAGTACTACAAAGGATATGTATACGAGTGATATACGGCTTGATGGATTTTTGTTGATTGAATATAGCCATGTAACCAAACCTGAGATTCAGAAACAGACTCTTCCTAGTATCCCTGTTCCCCAGGAGAACGGGGCCAGCTTCGGGGAGCATGGCTGGAGGCCGCTATTGCACGTGGTTGTAGGGTCTTCACCCCTTCGGCGCTCGGCCCCTTGGTCCGGTCCTACCTCCCTGTTGGGAGTTAGGTGGCTGCTCACTGTGGCTTCGATTTGCATTTCCTTAGTGATTGGTGATGCTGAGTATCTTCCCGTGTTTCTCATTGGCTATTTCTCTACCGTTTTATTGGCTGTTTCTATATCTTTCTATTCAAGTCTGTTGATTTTTCGTTTGTTTGAGATGGGGATCTGCTCGTTACGCAGGCTGGTTTCAAGCCTGTGGGCTCAAGTGAGCCTTCTGCCTCAGTTTCCAGCCTCTCGCTGGACTACCAGCATCCTATGGGCATGCTTGGCCCCCTTTTTGAATTGAGTTTTATTTTGTTATTAAGCTTAATAGTTCTTTATATGTTCTGGATACTAGTCTCTTGTCAGATACGATTTCCAAACATCTTTTTTCCCATTCTTTGGTCACCGTTTTAACTCTAATGATACTGACTTTTGTGTTTATATGTGTGTAGGGGGCGTGGGATTGGGGATTGAACTCAGGGGCATTCTACCTCTGAGCTACGCCCCCAGCCCTATCTTTCTTTCTTTCTTTCTTTCCTTCTTTCTTTCTTTCTTTCTTTCTTTCTTTCTTTCTTTCTTTCTCTCTCTCTTTCTCTCTTTCTCTCTTTCTCTCTCTCTCTTTCTTTCTTTCTTTTTTCTTTCTCTCTTTCTTTTTCTCTTTCTTTCTCTCTCTTTCCCTTTCTTTCTTTCTTTCTTTCTTTCTTTCTTTCTTTCTTCTTTCTTTCTTTCTTTCGCAGTACTGGGGATGGAACCCAGGGGCTTTCTACCTCCAAGCTACACCCCTGGCCTTATTTTTTATTTTGAAACAAGGTCTCACAGAGTTGCAAAGGGCCTCACTAATTAGTATCTGAGGCTGTCCTCAAACCGCAGTCCTCCTGTCTCAGCCTCCCAAATGCTGGGATTACAAGTGTGCACGACCACACCTGGCTGTCCATGCTTTATTTTGAAACAGGGTCTCACTAAGTTGCGGAGGGCCTCCTAAGTAGCTGAGGCTGGCTGAGAACCTCCAATCCTCCTATCTCACCCTTCCAAGTACTGGAATGACAAGTGTGTGCCACCATACCTAGTGTGATTTTTTAGATATTTTGAAATAGGGTCTTGCTGGGATGATGAGAGTCTCACTACTTGCTGAGGCTGTCCTCGAACTTGTGATCCTCCTGTCTAGCCTCCCAAGTACTGAGATTACAGGCAAGCACCACCATGACTGCTGAAGGTCTCTTTAATGTTAGTGGCTTGCCATGTCAGAGAGAAGTGTTTGTTTGTTTGCTTGTTTGAGGTGTCCTTGTGCTTTCTGGCTCTGAGGACGTGCAGGGAGGAGGTCCTTCCCTACTTTCCAGAGTCTCTAGCTGGACAGAGCCAGGTCTTGTCCTCTGTTTTGCTTGCTGCCCACTTTTCCCTCCCTCGTCCATTCTTTCCGAGACTGTGAAAGGTGGTGGGGTCTCACTAAAGCCAGGCCGGGCGCGCAGGCCCACATCGCAGTCCCAGCATTTGGGAGCTGAGAAAGGAAGATGGCACTTCGCTGCCAGCCTCAGCTAGCTAGCGAGGCCCTCTGCAACTTAGCGAGACCCTGTTTCAAAATAAAGAATAAAAAAATAGGGCAGGGAGTGTAGCTCGGAGATCGAATGCCCCTGGGTTCCATCCCTAGACCCGCCAAAAAAGAAAAAAAAAAAATAGCCAAAAGCCATCCAGGTGCACGCCTGTAATCCCAGGACTTGGGAGGCTGAGACAGGAGGATCACAGGCTCAGGGACAGCCTCAGCAAGTAGGTTTGTGTGTGTGTGTGTGTGTGTGTGTGTGTGTGTGTGTGTGTGACTGGGGGTGGAACCCAGAGGCTTTCCACCTCCGGGCTATACTCCCAGACCCATTTTATATTTTATTTGGAAACAGGGTCTCAGCAATGAGACCTCACTAAGTAGCTGAGGCTGGCTTCGAACCTGCGCGATCCTCCTGTCTCCGCCTCCCAAGCGCGGGGATGACAAGCGTGCGCCCCCACGCCCGGCTTAGCCTCAGCAAGTAGTGAGACTCAGCAACCCAATGAGACCCTGTTTCCAAATAAATTAAAAAAAAATAGGGGTAAGTGTGTAGTTTAGAGGTAGAATGCCTCTGGGTTCAATCTCTAGCACCATACACACATACAAACAAAAAAGATAAAAGTCAGCCCGGTGTGGTAGCGCACACTTGTAATCCCAGTACTTGGGAAGCTGAGACAGGAAGACCACAGGGTCGCTGCCACCCTCAGCAGCTTAATGAGACCATTTCAGAACAAGAGATAAAATCAGGCTGAGGTTGTAGTGTGGAGGTAGAATGCCCCTGGGGTTTCATCCCCAGAAACACACACACATACGCACGCACGCACGCGTGTCTTGGCTACTCTTCTCTTATGGACAAATTCCTCGGGGCAGCTGGAGCCTTTGTGTGTGTGTGTGAGCTTAGCATTTGAAAGGGTATTTAATTCATCCAGCACTTCTGGATGTTTTGTTAGGTGTCTTGTTATTTAGTGTGCTGTGCTGCAGAGACAAAAGCCTTGTTTCCTTTGTATAACGGTCACCCCCCACCTTGCCCTCTTGGAATTCCTTTTAGTTCGGCCTTCGGGTTTGATCTTCTAGCTTTTATATTTTTTTTTTTTGGTTCTGTGCGAGGTTTCTTAACACCCCCCAGCCCTGAGCTGTTCTCCTCCCCTCCCCCTGCTCCTTGCCTTCTTTCTTCCTGCCCTCCCTCCTTCCCTCCTTTCTCTCCTTTCCATTTTGCTTGTTAATTTGCTATCTCCTGTTTTGTTAATTTGGACTCTAGTTTGTGTGATAGATTTTCCTCATTTGTTCAGATAATCCCGGCCATCTGTTCAGGTTAAAGAAACAAAAAATGCTGAGTAAAAGCTGTCCGTGGGAGCCAGGTGTGACAGTCCATGCCTGTAATGCCAGTATGGGAGGCTGAGACAAGAGGATTGCAGGTGTGAGGCCAGCCTCAGCAACATAGTGAGGCCCTCAGCGATGTAGTAAGACCCTGTTTCAAAATAAAAAATAAAAAGGGCTGGGGATGTAGCTCAGTGAAAAATGTCCCTGGCACCCAATTATTAAAAAGAAAAAAGCATTAAAACTGTCCAAACCAGACATGGTGGTGCACGCTTTGTAATCCCAGTACTTGGGAGGCTGAGACAGGAGGATCTCAGGTTCGTGGCCAGCTTCCATGACTTAGTGAGGCCCTCTGCAACTTAGTGAGACCCTATGTCAAAATAAAGAATAAAAAAATCGGGCTGGGGGTGTAGATCCGGAGGTAGAACACCTTGGGGTTCCATCCTCAGTACCAAAACAGGAGGGCTGGATGTAGCTAGAATGCCCCTGGGTTCAGTCCTTGGTACCACACACAAACTAAACAAAACAAAAAACAACACCTCTCTCCATGGGGAACTGTTTATTTTTTGTGGTACTAGGAAATGAACCTAGAGGCATCCTATCTCTAAGCTCTACCCCTAGCCCTATTTTATTTTTACTTTAAAACAAGATCTCACTAGGTTGATGAGAGTCTCACT
This sequence comes from Muscardinus avellanarius, assembly GCF_963383645.1. Classification (NCBI taxonomy): domain Eukaryota; kingdom Metazoa; phylum Chordata; class Mammalia; order Rodentia; family Gliridae; genus Muscardinus; species Muscardinus avellanarius. The sequence goes on from NC_137790.1 coordinate 129,729,476, forward strand.
GTTTGCTGAGGCTGATCTAGAACTGAAAAACCCTATAACTGGGAGGGGGTACACTGTGTTGCCAACCCCAGCCCTTCTCAGTTTTATAATTTTTCTTTTGAAACAGGGTCTCATTGAGTTACATACTCTGGCCTTGAACCTGCCTCCCACATACTGGATTTAAGTTGTACTCCTGACTCGAACATACGTTTCTGAGGGACACAAACCTATATAGCGTCTGCATACAGGAAGAAAAAATACCTCTGATGGACGCAGGAGGGGATGTGAATAAATGGAAAATAGACCATGTTCTCAGTTACGACCCTACATGTAAAGATGTTAGGCTAATTAATTCCGGGCTGGTTTATGTGATCTAGTAAAAACATTATTGGACCGTTTATTCCATTCAACTAGAGGTGCTTATTGCAAAATTGAAGTGGAAAAGTAGCTAAGCAAGCCAGGCGTGGCTGCACGCTTGGAATCCCAGCACTTGGGAGGCCGAGGCTGGAGGGTCATGGGTTCAAGGCCTCTGCAACTGAGTGAGAGCCTGTTTCCAAAAAAAAGAAAAAAAATTAGGGCCGGGGTGTAGCTCAGAGGTAGAATGCCCTGGGTTCAGTTCTTGCTACCACAAAAGAAGTACAAGTTTACTGATACTTTGCCACCATTTTTCCAGAAGTTTCTTTTAGATCATTTTATACTGTTTAATGCATAATTTTTCTTTTATACATACATATATATATATATATTTTATTATCATTTTTTTTGGCACTAGGGATGAAGCCTAGAGGCATTCTGCTCCCCAGCCTGATTTTATTTCTTATTTGGAAACAGGGTCTCACGAGGTTGCTGACAGCCTCCCTAAGTTGCCGAGGCCATCTTTGAACCTGTCATCCTCCTGTCTCAGCCTCCCAAGTACTGGGATTCTAAGCATGCAGTGCCACTCCCAGCTTGTAATTTTTATTCTTAAACATCTACAAGTAGCACAATATCCCTTAATATGTTTTTAAAATCTTGAATTGTTTGAAAATGAAAATCGCTATCAAAGTCCATCATAAGCTAAACATGAGAAGGAGGGAGGGGGAGGGACGGGTGGGAAGTGGGGAGGGCTAGCCGGTGTGGCACGCATGCCTCTTGTACTCCGTTAAGATGTATAACTACAATGCATCACTAAAAAACTTAAAGCCGGGCGCGGCGGCGCACGCTCGTAACCCCAGCATTCGGGAGGCTGAGACCTGGAGGATCGCGGTTCGCGGACAGCCTCAGCTACTTAGCGAGGTCCTCTGCAATTCAGTGAGACCCGGTTTCCCCGGTTTCAACATAAAGAATAAAAAAATAGGGCAGGGGGTGTAGCTCGGAGGTAGAATGTAAAATGCCCCTGGGTTCCATCTCCAGACCCGCCAAAAAAAATAATAATAATTAAAATAATAAAACGTCAAAAAAGGAAAATAAAAATTGCTTAGTACTTGTCTCTTAATGACATTGTGGATCAGACCTAAGGCAACATCTTATTGATCTAAACACTGTGTTTTGTTCTTTTCCCAGTACTGGGGGTTGACTCCAGGGGCAGTCTACCTCCACCCTACACACACCCCTGACCCTATTCTTTATTTTGAAGCAGTGCCTCACTAAGTACCTGCGGCTTGAGGCCAGCCTCTGCCATTCTCCTGTCTCAGCCTCCCAAGTACTGGGATGACAAGCACGGGCCACCACATCTGACTTTTCTTGTTACTTAGGCTTTTTAGATGAAATCCCAGTACCATGAGAGAGAGAGAGAGAGAGAGAGAGAGAGAGAGAGAGAGAGAGAGAGAGAGAGAGAGAGAGAGACAGTGGTGCTATTTTCTGTTGCTGGGTAGAAGCCAGGCCTCAGGCGTGCCCGGCAAGCCTTCTGCCGTTGAGCTGCAAACATCTCTGCCCCAGATCGGTTCTTTTTATTGACCCGCTTTTGTCTTCTTGGACTCTTTTCTTGGGTAAATGGAACATTTCATGCTTGCAGAGTCCTGTGTACAGTACTTTGCCTATAAACATATATTAGCATCAGAATGGTATGGTACAGCCTCATCTAGCCTGTTGTGATGGGTTAAGTTAGGATAAACCTTAACAGTTGCATTGCTAATGCAGAGCTCTGTGGGTCTGGAAGAGGCTGTGCTGAGCTCGTGTGGACAGGTGATCCCGCCCGTTCGTCCCTGGGCAGCAGTGAATTAGGCGTTTAAACTTGGGCATGGGCTGCTTGAGAAAAGAACATTCTGCTGGGTTCTTGGCAGGGGCTTGAAATGTGATTTTGTTCTCAATCTGGATGATGTCATCGAACGCTGCTGCTTTGCATGGGAGCAGAATTGAATATTTTCTCCTAAACTTTTGTTTTAAATAAATAAGAACAAATGATAAATACTGATGGTCTTAACAGACATCACATGTATATGAAATGAAAATTAGGTTTTATTGTAGAAAAATGTCAATCATTCAGTTTCAAGCCCGAGAAAGAAGGAGGAATTCTACTTTAAGGAATTTACTTGGTGAAATAAAACTCTGTACAATTCGCCTTTTGGAATAAAGCTCCCAGTTGGCCGTTCCTCCGCTAATGCACTGAGCTAAAGCAGTGCCCACCCGTTTGTTTCCTGTTCCCACATGCTTTCTCTTGAATATAATTGGCTTGTAGCCTGAAAATCAAGATAAGCAGATTTACTAAGAACTTTATGTGAAGTAAAATCAATAAAACGAAGGAAGGCCCGAAGATTCTCTTTGGAAAACAGAATTTCGTTTCTCGGAATTCAGTATCTTTGGTTCAGATGTTGTAGCTCTCTGAGCAAGAAATAACTAAATTGGGTTTTCCAAAAGTGAAGTAAAGCCGGGTGTGGGGTGCGCGCCTGCAGTCCCCGTCCGGGGGAGTCTGAGACATCCTTGGGGGAAAAGCACAGGTTTGAGTCCAGCCTCGGCAACTGAGCGAGGCCCTGTTTCAAAATAAAAAACAATCCAGCTGTACCACTCCTGGGTATCTTTCCAAAGGGCCTGAAATCAGAGAATTATAGTAATATATACATATCCTTGTCACAGCAGCGCTGTCCACAATAGCCAGACTATCAAACCAGCCTACACGGCCATCAGCAGATGAGTGGATACAAAACCGCGGAGTATGCACACAGTGGGATTCGACACAGCAGCGGAGAACAAAATGACGCCATTTGCAGGGAAATGGGTGGACCTGGAGAACATTATGTTAAGTGAGATTAGCCAGGCACAGAGAGTGAAGGGTCCTTTGTTTTCTCTAAAATGCAGAATCTAGGGCATCGGGACACCAGAGGGAATTGGCGATGGAGGGAAAGCCTAGTGGAGCCAGGGAGGTGGTCCAGGGAGAGGGGGAGGTGGGGACCAGTGAGGGAAGTGCTTCCACAGACATGTTGTCCACGGGTGAGAATACCAGTGTCAGTCTCCATGCTCTGGGTAAGGGGGTGTTGGGGAGGGCACGGGGGTGAGCCCGCCGAGTGCTGTGTGCGTGGATGGCACTAGGACTCTAAGCTGTGCTATTAGTATTATTATTTTTGCCCTACTGGGCATTGAGCCCAGAGACGTTCTACCTCTGAGCTACACGTTATTTATTTTGAAGTAGGGTCTTGCTAAGTTTCAGAGGGCCTCGCTAAGGAGCTGAGACTACCAACTGCGATCCTTCTGTCTCGGCCTCCCAAGGACTGGGATTACAAGCGTGCGCCACCACGCCCCACACGGACCACATTATTTTGTGAGACTATAATGCACCCGTTAAAGTATATAATAAGTAAACTGGGGAGGTGTGGTGGCTCATGCTTCTAATCCCAGTACTGGGGAGACTGAGACAGGACGATCACAAGTCGGAGGCCAGCCTCAGCAATTTAGTGAGGCCCTCAGCAACTTAATTTGTTTAAAAATAAATCAGAAAGGCCTGAGGGTGTAGCTAGGAGGTAGTGTCCTTGGGTTCAATCCCCAATGCTACAAAAACAAACCAAACTAAACAACAACAAAAGAGAACCTTATGGAATCTGAATGTTCACCATTAGGTACCAGTGAAGGAAATAACATTGTAATTATATAAAGGAGTACTATGTAGTAATAAAAAGTGAAGGAGGAAATTTACTACTAAACACTTCAGTTTTTGTTTTTTCCAGAGACAAAGAGGTTTATTTAGGAAAAGTGGGAGATACATGTTCAAGGGAGAACATGGGCCATCCCAAGAGGGAGAGAGAGAGCGCCCTTGTGGTCTCTCAGTTCTTTTTTAGAAGACCCCATGAAGGGGTGGGGGGTGCACAGCAGGGGTGGAGGTCGGGACATCCTCAGAATCCTCAGGTTCCCGATGTTGACCAGTGCTGGTGGCAGGTTGGTGCCTGAGCTTGACCCATGGATCCTTTTTTTTTTTGGTGGTACTAGGGTTCCTGGAAACCCTTCTACCTCCGGGCTACACTCCCAGACCTATTTTATACTTTTTATTTGGAAACAGGGTCTCCTAAGCCAGCGCGGCTGGCTTCAAACCTGCGCGATCCTCCTGTCTCCGCCTCCCAAGCGCGGGGATTACAAGTGTGCACCACCACACCCGGCCATCAGAACTGTTGGGTGATGTTCGTAAGCCTGGTCATTGGGTCAGCAGAGCCATTCATCTCCTTTGTGACTTTGTTACACTTGTAGTGGGCATCTACATGGAAAAATTGACATGTTAGTGCATTGTACAATAACCCAGATCTATCTTAACGCTGGACTGCTCACTGACGAGCATTTCAAACTGGAAGCCAGGGAGCCAGCCCATTTGGTTGCGTACGACGTGAAAAGTCCTCAAGGCGCAAATCCTAAAGCACAGCTTCCAGTTAGGATATCGGCTGCTGGGACCCTGCTCATTAGTACTAAAATTTTGCTTCCTATAAAGATTATGTACCACTGCTAATCTAGCTTTTGTTTTTACTTATTTGGCAGAGCCATCTATAATCCAAGCGTCTTTTCTTTAGGTTTAAGGCCAGTGTATCTTTTTTCCCACTTTATGGGAGACCCCACTAACTTTTTAAAGTTCCCGGTTTAGCAAAGAAATTCCCTCAACGAAAAAGGGGAAAAGTTCCACAAGAGTAGAAAGAAGCAGGATTCCTGGTTTTAGTACATAGAGGAACTTAAATGGGTTTTTGTTTTGTTTTTTAACTTTGAGCCAGGACTCTTAGATCCTCCAGTACCTTACAGGAACAGGAATTTTTTTTTTCTTTTATGGTATATGGTGGTCCTGGACCAGAGTTCCTGGACCAGAGTTAATGTCTCTGAAACTCCATGTTGGGGCGCCAGAAATGTTAGGGGATAAAGGGTCCGTTTCTCACCTCAGGAGCACACGCCAGTCAGAAACAAAGAGAGAGGTTTATTTAGGAAAAATGTGTGTGTGGGATACACGTTCAAGGTAGTATGCAAGCTGTCTCAGGAGGGACAGAGCCAAAACACCTCAATTTTAGTACTAAAATTTAAAAATTCCAACCCAGTGATACATAATTTGTTCTAAATGAAATATTGAAGGATTCTTTTTGTATAGTAATTCTTTTCTCTGGACTTATTGTAATAAAAATTCTTTTTTATTTTCTTTATTATTTTGAGGTGTACACGTGTGAGGTACTGGGGACTGAACTCAGTGTTTTACCACTACACTGTATCTCTAGCCTTTTTTTGTGTGTGTGTGGTACTGGGGGTTGAACCCAGGGACATTCTACCTCTGAGCTACACCACCAGCCCTATTTTTTATCCTTTATTTTGAAACAGGGTCTCACTGAGTTGCAGAGGGCCTCACTAAGTAGCTGAGGCAGGCTGTGAACCCATATCCTACTATCTCAGCCTCCCGAATGCTGGGATTACAAGCGTGTGCCACCACGCCCAGCCCCAGCCTTTCTTAAAATTTATTTTGAGCCGGGCGTGGTGGCGCACGCTTGTAATCCCCGCGCTTGGGAGGTGGAGACAGGAGGATCGCGTAGGTTTGAAGCCAGCCGCGCGTGCTGGCTTAGGAGACCCTGTTTCCAAATAAAAATGTAAAAATAGGTCTGGGAGTGTAGCCCGGAGGTAGAAGGGCTTCCAGGAACCCCAGTACCACAACCACAACAACAACAACAAAAAATATTTTGAGTCAGAGTTGCTCTAAGCAGCCGAAACTGGCCTTGAACATGTGACCTTGTCTCTCAGCCTTCCTGGTGTCTGGAGTTACAGGGATGTGGGCAGCTCTTAAGGATATTTTTACTGTATCTCATGTTGGCTGTATTTTGTGAAGTATTCTAGTACTTAAGAACTCTCTGCTGGCTGAGGTCCTGGTTTCATATTCTAGCACTGCTTTTTATAGTTTGATTAACTGGGCAGATGACTTCAGCTGTCTAGAGCTGTTTGGTAGTTACCTGTTAGAGTTGCGGTGAGCAGCAGATGATTTTCTGCGTGCAAAGCCCTGGGGAGAGCGCTTAGATGCCGGTTGCCTATGGAAACGATGCCTGCTGTCACTTCCCAGGAAAATAGCTTCTGTTCATAGTCTGTAACAAAAAGTACAGTGCAGCTGGGTGTGAGGAGGCTGAGCCAGGAGGGTTCAAAGTTAGAGGCCAGCCCCAGCAACTTAGTGAGACACCGTCTCAAAAGAAGTAAATAAAGCCAGGTGTGGTTGGCGCACACTTGTAATCCCCGCGCTTGGGAGGCTGAGACAGGAGGATCGCACAGGTTCGAAGCCAGCCTCAGCTACTTAGTGAGGCCCTCAGCAACTTAGTGAGACCCTGTTTCCAAATAAAATACAAAATAGGTCTGGGAGTGTAGCCCAAAGGTAGAAGGCCCCTGGGTTCCATCCCCAGCACCACTAAATAAATAAATAAATAAATAAATAAATAAGAAAAAAGACATAAAATTAGGCTGGGAGGTGTAGCTTAGAGGTAGAATGCCGCCTCTGGGTTCAATCCCTAGTGCTAAAAGAAAAAAAAAAAAAAAAAAAAACAACTTAGAGTGCATCTAATACTAAAGGAAGTTATGCCAGAAAGTTACTAAGTTACTTTTGTTGCTTCCGACAGGATTATGGCTATTTTTTTTTTAACTTTTAGACGATTCTTTCTTCCTTTCTTTCTTTCTTTCTTTCTTTCTTTCTTTCTTTCTTTTTTTCTTTCTTTCTCTCTTTCTTGTGATACTGGGGATTGAACCCAACCCTTTTTTATTTTTGTTTTCTTGTTTGAAATGGTCCCACTGGGTTGCTGAGTCTTGCTAAGTTACGGAGGCTGGCCTTGAACCAGTGGTCTTTTTGTCCCCGACTCTCAAGTACTAGGGTCACAGGCATGCACCACCAGGAGCACTCCAGCTCTGCAGGGCTTTGTGAGCTACTCCCGCTTAGACTGACATTTGTTTTTTTGTTTATTGTTTTTATTTTGTTTCGAGGTCATGGGGATGGCATCCAGAGCCTCCTACGTGTTAGGCAAGCACCCCATTGGGCATCGTTCTGTATATTTGCAAACCTTACTTCGTGTACTTTATAAACCTTGAATCATGCATGTATATTTAAAATTAGTAACATCCGCCATTCAAATATGCTTTCTTTGCTGAAAATGTTATTTTTAATAGCTTCTTATTGGCAGTACCGGAAAGTCTGCAAGTGCTGATTCAAGTGATTACTGCTTAATTCCACAGATTTATTGGGGATTATTCTTGCTTACTTCTCTGTACTTTTTTTGGATAAATATAGCATTGTAAGAGGCTTTGCAGCCAGAGCTACTCAATTGAGGTCGGGGTGGAGGGCTGGCGTTGGAGACCATCTGTTGAGTTGCTTTGTCTGAGACCAACCAGAGATCACGGCAGATGGCGGGGTCACAAAACTGACTTCTTGAGCTTGACATAATGTGCTCACGGGGCTGGAAGGAGGCGTCTACTTTTAGCCGACAGCAGACCCTGGTGACAGGCGTGCGCGCAGCCGTCGAGTCCGGCTGGACGGCACGCACCGGCGCATGCGGCTGGCTTACCAGTCACCAGGGCCGCCGCACGGCAGCCTCTGGAAGCATTTGCCGCCACTTTTATTCATGTTCTAGACACTTTTGAAGGTTTTGTCTTTTATCGCAAATTTCTAAGTACGTTTTAAAGACATTACAAAAGAAATAACAGGTTTTAAAAATACTCAGAGATGTATTTTAATTAAAGGTTATCAACTGTTGCTCAAAACCAATATAGCATATCGTTTGTCTGCTTTTTATTCTTTTCTTTTGAAACAGGGTCTCCCTGAGTTGCAGAGGGCCTCACTAAGTAGCTGAGGCTGGCCGCGAACCGCGATCCCCGGCTCAGCCCCTGGAATGCTGGGATTCCCAGCGGCGCCACCACGCCCGGCTCCGTTTCCTTTTTTAATGTTTCCCGACTTGTGGTTTTGTTCCATTAGAATTGCCTCTGCAGTCTTCAGAGCGAGTAGAGGCGGGAAGGACGGCAGGGACGTCTGCAGCCTGCGGCCGTGATTCTCCTGCCCGCCTTCCCCAGTATCAGGATGAGTGCCTCCACCTAAGGCTGCTCAGTAATGAATGAGTGAAGGAATGACATTATTGCCTACTCTTGCTTATTTTAGATGAGTTTTTCTTTTTTTTCTTAAATTTTTTTTGTGTGTATGGTACTGGGGATTGAACCCCAGGGGCATTCTACCTCCAGTCTACTTCCTCAGCCCTCCTTATTTTATTATTTGGAAACAAGGTTTCACCAAGTTGCCAGAGCCCCACTAAGTTGCCGAGGCTGGCTTCGAACCTGCCATCCTCCTGTCTCAGCCTCCCAAGTACTGGGATGACAGGCGTGCGCCACCATGACAGGCTTAGATGAGTTTTTCTTAACCACAAGGAAACACTTTTCCTTTTTTTCTCTTTTAAAATTGGGATCTGTGTTCTGGTGTTTTCCACTTCTTCTCTGAGTGAATCATGTACCATTTATTTTGGAGGCAGAAGCCTTAATCAGTCGTGAGGACTCAGTGAATGGGCTTTTCCCCTCGGATATGGAGTGCGAGGCGGCATCCTAGTAAGCTCAGACCCCTTGACTCGCGGAGGCAAGCGGCTGTACAGTCACCACTGTGCAGGTAAATAAATCTAGGCAGCGCATGCGCTTTGGCTCTATTTCAAGTGTGTATCACGCTTAAAAGCTCATTTGTCTTGAGCTCTAGTGAGGAGACAAGAAGGAGATATAAACAAAACCGTGCTTCATCCCGGTCAAGCTCATCAGTGTGGCTAGATGCTATTTTCACAGGTGGCTTATTACGGTGCTGAAACACTCGGGCTCTGTGAATTTCTTTTTATTTGCAAGAACCGCACAGTGCCGCTCAGCAGCCCGGCCTTTAGGAAATACCATATTGCGTGCTGACTGTAAAAATAAGGCAGGCGTGCAGAGCCGGTAGCTCCAGCCGTTCCCGCCGTGTGCTCTGGGCCAAGGAGCAGTGGGGAGGAGGGGACCAGGGACTTGCGACTACACCAGTGTCGCTTCTGTGTCATTGGCCGGAATTCTAGCCTCCGTTATACTCGGTCAGCTCATCTGAGAGGAGGGCTGAGAATATAGATTTTTTTTGTTGGACATACTGCCCCTTCAACTTTTAAGAAAGAAGAGAAAAAGGATATTGGGTGAGGGCAGTCTCTGCCTTGGAGGTACACATAGAAAGGTCCTAAACTTTAGCATGTCCTTCTGGGTATGGTGGCACCTGCCTGTAATCTCAGCAATTGGGAGGCAGAGACAGGAGGATCACAGGTTCGGGGACAGCTTCAGCAACATAGCGAGACAAAAACTTAGGCTGGGGTGTGGTTCATTTTAGATGCCCCTGGATTCAGCCCCCAGTACCATAAATAAAAATTTAACATGTTCAAACCATTCTTTGGATGGAAATATTTTATAGTGTTTGTTGTGATTGCATTTTAGCAGACCATAAATTAATTGTTTTGTGGTACTAGAGTTGAAACTTAGGGGTGCTCTACACTGAGGTATATCCTCAGCCCCCCTTTTTTTTCAGTACTGGGGATGGAACCCAGGGGCATTCTATCTCTAAACTACAACCCCCCCCCCCAGTTCTATTTTTTTTTTTTTTTATGGTTCTGGAGATGGAACCCAGGGGCATTCCACCTCTGAGCTACACCACCTGCCCTATATTTTTTTTTATTCTTTATTTTGAAACAGGGTCTCACTGAGTTGCAGAGGGCCTCACTAAGTAGTAGCTGAGGTTGTCCTGGAACCGTGATCCTCCAGTCACAGCCTCCCAAATGCTGGGATTACAAGCGTGCACCACCACGCCTGGTAATCCTCAGTCCTTTTTATTTTATTTATTTTGAAGCAGGGTCTACCAGACTTGCTGAGGCTGGCCTCAAACTTGTGATTCTCCTATCTCAGCCTCCCAAGTACTGGGATTATAGGTTGTACCTCCATGTCCAGCTGACCATGAAGTAATCTTAAAAATTTTGATTTTTTTTTTTTTTTTTTTTTTTGCTGTTAGGAATGTTCCAAATGCCTGTGTCTAAGATGGAGGGCATTTACCACATTGACTCGGTAGATCTGATGGGTTTTACTTGGGAGGCTGAGACAGGAGGATCGCACAGGTTCGGAGCCAGCCTCAGTTACTTAGTGAGGCTTTCAGCAACTTAGTGAGACCCTGTTTCCAAATAAAATATAAAAAATAGGTCTGGGAGGATATCTTGGAGGTAGAAAGCCCCTGGGTTCCACCCCCACAGCACCACCAAAAAAAAAAAAAAAAAAAGTACCATCATTAAAACACACACACACACACACACACATGGGAGGCTGAGACCCGAGGATCACGGTTCGCGGACAGCCTCAGCTACTTAGTGAGGCCCTCTGCAACTCAGTGAGACCCGGTTTCAGAAGAAAGAATAAAAAATAGGGCAGGGGGTGTAGCTAGGAGGTTGAATGCCCCTGGGTTCCATCCCCAGTACCACAAAAAATAAAAATAAATAAATAAATAAAGAAAGAAAGAAAGAGAAAGAAAGAAAGAAAGAAAGAAAGAAAGAAAGAAAGAAAGAAAGAAAGAAAGAAAGAAGGAAGGAAAAGGAAATAGGGCTGGGGCCTAGCTTGAAGGTAGAGTGCCACTGGGTTCCGTCCCCAGTACTATTTAAGCCGAGGCTCTACCACACACAGCCGAGTTGACTCACTCAAATTACTTCATTGATTCCAGCCCTGGTCTTTATCTAGAAAATGGAACTAGGCCGGGCGTGGTGGCGCACGCTTGTAATCCCGCGCTTGGGAGACTGAGACAGGAGGATCGCGCAGGTTCGAAGCCAGCCTCAGCTACTGAGTGAGGCTCTCAGCAACTTAGTGAGACCCTGTTTCCAAATAAAATATAAAATAGGTCTGGGAGTATAGCCCGGAGGTAGAAAGTCCCTGTGTTCCACCCCCAGTACAAAAAAAAAAAAAAAGAAAAGAAAAGAAAATGGGACTAAAACGCTCCGTCTCCTGGCGCTGTTGTGAGGATTCGTTTAGGTTTAGAGACCGGCACAGTAAATACGACAGAGATGCCGCCTGGTGTTGTTATTTCATTTCTCTTCCTTTTTTTTTTTCTTTCAACAGGCTATTCTTGTAAAGAATTAATGAAGACGAAGTTTTCTTGTTTTTTGTTTTCGATTTTCTTTTTTTTTAATGGCTTTCCAGAATCTTAAGTAAAATCCAGTTTGACATGACGGCAAAAAATGTAAGTATTTGTCAACTTTTTAATGTGGGCATTTGTCGAGGCGAGCCATGCTTTTTCACACGCACGTTTTCTCGTCCTGGTTGACGGGCACAGTGCACCCGTGTGGATTTCTAATCGTTTCTGTTGACATAGGGCGAGGTAAGACTTTAATGCCGTTGGGTACAGGGCACTCACGAGCTTCGCAGCATTCTTGCTTATTAGCGCCAAGTGTCCCTTCTCAGCAGCTGCAGCACTGCCATGCCCACGAGGCTGCCGCCCGCTCCCCTTCTGGGCACTGGACCAAGTTCATTTTGGTACTTGTTGGAGATTCTCGACCGAGCACTGCTTTCTTCGGCCTGAGCCTTTTCTGTTCTACTGACTCAAGGGAATGCCGACACTCAGGTGCTGTCAGATGGTTCCTGAAGGGGACACTAACTAGAGTGTGGGGGTTTTAGAGAATTAATTCCATATTTTTCCCCTCTGTTTGAAATTCTCATTTCGCAATCTGCTTCCCTCCAAGTATTTGTTTCCAGTTATTGTGAAGGTTTATGTCTTAAATAGTACAAGCTGGGTATGCCGGTGCATACCCGGAATCCCTGAACTCGGGAGGCTGAGACAGGAGGATCACAGGTTTGAGGCTAGCCTCAGCAACTTAGCAGACCCTCAGCAATTTATCAAGACTGTTTCAAAATGAGAAATAAAAAGGGCTAGCCGGGCGTGGTGGCGCACACTTGTCATCTCAGTACTTAGGAGGCTGAGACAGGAGGATGGAGGTTTGGGGACAGCCTCAGCTACTTAGGCCCTCCACAACTTAGTGAGACCTTGTTTCAAAATAAAGAATAAAAGTAGGGCTGGGGGTGGTAGCTCGGAGGTAGAATGCCCCTGGGTTCAACCCCCAGTACTGCAAAAGCAAACAAACAAACGGGGCTGAGGGTGTAGCTCAGAGGTAGCATTCTGCTGGGTTCAGTCCCCAGTAACAAACACACACACACACACACACACACACACACACACACACACACGCCCTCAGCGTATAGGGACTTCATTTATTATAATTTCCGTACTATTCCCAAATTACTGTGTAGGAATATTTACTTGGAATTAAATAAAAAGGAAAATTGACTATAAAGATGAATGGCTGTCTCAAGAAATTCAAGAGTAGAAGGTCAGTGGGCCCTCAGAAAGAAACAGGCCCAAGGACTGGAAGTCAGGAGTAAGGGGCAGCGCGTTTCCCCCTCACCTCTGCTCGGTGTGGTGTCCGCCTCGCCCCTCTCCTCCCTCTTAGAGCCTTTTCCTTACACCCCAGCCTCACCCCTCAGCCTCTCTGTCAACAGGTTAAGGGACAGCCTGTCCAGAGCGGGAGGTGTGGCTGACAGCAGGGGGCAGCCTCCTGGTCCTGCCACCCGCAGCCAGGGCTGCAACCTCCGGGAGAAGGCCCTCCGGCATCACGGAGACACCCCCAAAGTGGGTCAGCTGTGACTCAGAAGCAGGGGCCACATCGTGTAAAGGCGCTGCTTGTGCCCACCCTGGTGTGCAGGACAGATGAGAAAGGGCGTCTTGTGAGCCAGACACATCGTTCTGAAAATATTACCACTCAAACCACTCAAGAGCAGCATTGACAGCCGGGCGTGGTGGCACACACCTGTCATCCCGAGTACTTGGGAGACTGAGACGGGGATCGCAGGTTCGAGGTCGCCTCAGCAACTCAGTGAGACCTTGAGCAACTTAGCAGGACCCTACTTCAAAATGAAAAAGTAATATGGGGCTGGGAGTGCAGCTCAGAGCTAGAAAGCCCCGAGGTTTAATTCCCGGTACAAAAAGAAGAGGAGGAGAAGGAGCAGGAAGAAGAAAAGAATAGCATCAACAAAACCCTTATTACATTATGGTAGCTCCCCCCAAAATTATCTGTGGTTTCACAGACCCAGGGTCAACCAAGGTCCAAAAATAATAAATGGAGAGTTCCACAAATAAACAATTTATAGGTTCTAAGTTGCGCTCTGTCCTGGGTAGTCTGATGGACTCTTAGGCTTTCCCTCCGGGGATGTGGCCCCCATTTGTCCAGCGCACGCACGCCACGCTGTGCCGCCGCTGTCCTCGTCACCAGGAGCCTCTCGGTGGCCAGGTTGGCACCGTGATATCACAGCGCCGTGCCCAAGTCCAGCCTTAGCTGACTCGGCAGGGGCCCAAGTGCAAGAGTGGCGATGCCCATGATTCCGCTGTGCCAAAGAGGAGCTGTGGAATTGTTCCTTTAAATCAAAAGGCCACAGTACGATAAGATCCTTTGAAAGTGAGCTGGGAACCATATCACAGTCGCATACTTTTATTATAGTATATTGTTAAAACTGTTCTATTTTCTTGTTAGGTGTCGTCAGTCTCTTACTGTAGCTGATTCATAAACTAAACATCATGTATATGTGTCTGTGATCAAGTTTATCACACATTGATGTATAGTAAGAAATATAGCATACTTACAATTTGGGGACTTTTTCTGCGGTACTGGGGCTGGAACCCGAGCACATTCTACTTCTGAGTGACACCCCCAGCTCTAGTCTTTATTTTGAAACAGAGTCTCACTGAGTTGCAAAGGGCCTCACTAAGTTGCTGAGGCTGGCTGGGAGCTGTGATCCTCCTGTCTCAGCCTCCCCAGTGCTGGGTTACAGGCGTGCGCCACCACGCCCGGCTTTACGATCTGAGACTTCTGTGGTCTCCGCCATCCGCTGGGGGTCTTGGTAACCTATTTCTGGTGGGTAAGTGGGAAGTTGCTTATTTTGGGTTATAATCCAGGACCTAGCTCTAACACGCAGTGGTAGCTATAAGCAGATGCAGACTTGCTTCATGGTCCTGAAGGGATAGCTGTCAGGATTTACTGAACAGAAGAGGTGACAGAGGATGCCTCCATGTTTGGCTTGTGGAGCCTAATGGCCGTGCTCTTAATGAGGAAAGGAACCCTGCAGAGATGCAGGAGATATGGCCACCTGGGTGTAGTGGTACATTCTTGGAATCCCAGTTTTTTCTTGGGAGGCAGAGACAAGAGGATTGCAGGTTCATGGTCAGCCTCAGGTACCTAGTGAGGCTCTCTGTAACTTACTGAGACCCTGTTTTAAAATAAAAATACAAAAGGCCTGAGGGCGTAGCTTGGAGGTAGAATGCCCTTGGGTTCAATCTCCAGTACCAAAAAAAAAATTGTATATGACGTATTCCATTTCTCTGATTACTCGCTGGGATTCACTATCATCTGTGTGTTTACTGTTGTTGGCATTTCTCTTTGGAAGTTGCATCTGCCAGGTTTGGGGTATTGGAAGCCACTGCTCTTTGAATTACAGACTATGCTTGAATGTTATTTTGCTATTAACAAACACGCACACACTTAATTTGACCCGAGGGCTCTTCTAAGTTGTTGTGCGTGTATGTCTCTCCCCCTTTCCTAAGTGACTGTTCCAAGGTCATCTTGTCTGTGAAGGGCCAGGTGTGGTGGTACACTCTCCTAATCCCAGCATTTGGGAGGCTGAGGCAGGAGGATCGCAGCTTCAAAGCCAGCCTCAGCAACTCAGCAAGACCCTTTGCAGCTTAGCCTCTGTTTCCAAATAAAACATAAAAAGAAGGTCCTAGTGTAGCTCAGAGGTAGAATGCCCCTGGGCTCAGTCCCTCGCATCTCCCCCAAACCCCCCGATAAAGAAAGAAAAGAAATGCTAAATCGATTCTAAAAATAATTAGATAGATTTGGGTAGCACTCATATAAGTTTTAAATCCAGACACCACCCTTTCATCTGAGACCAGAATTAGCACACAGTATTGGCTCTCAGTCGATCTGCACCTAAACTTTTCGAGTATAATTTGTTGGTTATTAAGGTGCCGGGTCTCAGCTGCGGGCACCGTTAGGCGTCAGTTGACTCCTTGGCTGCAGATGTTGGGGGCCAAGGGCAGGTGTTTGCGAGTAACAGTCCCGGCAACGAACTCTGCTGTGAGCGTGTGGTTTTACTTGAGGTTTTTTAGCCATTGTTGTCTCATAATAACCAAATGTACACACGGATCCTTTTGAAGTTATTACAGTATTCATGTACTCAATGTTCACATTATACCAAGCATAGAATTAATATACTTACATGTTAATATAGAATCTGCTTTTGTATCTGTTACTTGCTTTGCTTTCCCTTTCTTTCTTTCTTTCTTTCTTTCTTTCTTTCTTTCTTTCTTTCTTTCTTCTTTCTTTCTTTCTGGGGGCATTCTATCTCCAAGCTACACTCCCAGCCCATGTGTGTGTGTGTGTGTGTGTGTGTGTGTGTGTGTGAGAGAGAGAGAGAGAGAGAGAGACAGAGACAGAGACAGACAGACAGACAGACAGACAGACACAGACGACAGACAGACAGACCAGGAATCGAACCCAGAGGCATTTTACCTCTGAGCTAAACCCCCAGCCCAATTTTATTTCTTATTTAGAAACAGGTTGAGGAGGGCCCAGCTAAGTTGTCAAGGCTGGCTTCAAACCTGAGATCCTCCTATCTCAGCCTCCTAAGTACTGGGATTTCAAGCGTGCGCCACCACACCCAGCTTTTTTTTTTTTTTTTTTCTTTTCCTCTTAAACACGATCTTACTAAGATGCTGAGGCTGACCTCAAGCCTGCACTCCTCCTCACTCAGCCAGCCAAGTTTCGGAATTAGTGGCGTGCACCATCATACCTGGCTTTTCTCTCCTTTTTATAGAAGATTCAAGACCGTCCTCAGCAACTTAGCAAGACTTTCAGTAACTTTTTGAGACCCTATTTTCAAATAAATAAAAATATGGCTGTGTGTATAGTTCGTAGGTAAAAATGCCCTTGAATTCAATCAATCCCTAGTACCACCAAATAATAATAACATGCCATTTATTATGAATTGTTTTGTGGAAAGTTGTTTTTTTTGTGTATGTAAGTGTGTGGGTCTGCAGATAGAACCTAGAGGCATTTGACCTCTGAGCTACACCCTCTGCCCAATTTTTAATTTTTTAATTAATTAATTTATTTATCTTTTGCTGGTATTGGGGTTCCTGGAAGCCCTTCTACCTCCAGACTACACTCCCAGACCAATTTTATATTTTTATTTGGAAACAGGTTCTCTTAAACCAGCGCGGCTGGCTTCGAACCTGCGCGATCCTCCTGTCTTCGCCCCCCAAATGCGGGGGATTAAAAGCGTGCGCCACCACGCCTGGGCAATTTTTTATTCTTTATTTTGAAACAGAGTCTCACTGAGTTGCAGAGGGCCTCACTAAGTAGCTGAGGCTGTCCGCGAACCGAACCGTGATAGTAGCTGAGGCTGTCCGCGAACTGAACCGCGATCCTCCTGTCTCAGCCTCCCGAATGCTGGGATTACAAGTGTGCGCCACCACGCCTGGCTTTGTAGAAAGCTTTTTAAGATTTTTTTTCTTCCTTTATGTTCTATAACTAATTTTAAAAACCATTTGATGCTGCTGCCACATTTATCTGCGATGCCGAGTCGCTGTGGGTATTTAAATGCATGTTATCTGCAGGTGGATTTATGAGCACACTCGCCCGGCAGTCCCTGAGCTATGGTGCTAGCTAGTAACGGCATTAACATGGACTGACTAGTGTGTGCTAAGTACTGTGCTGTGTACTTACAAGAGTTAGCTCATTTAATCTTTGAAAGAATGCGAGTTCATAAGTATTAGTATCAGCTTCAATTCGCAGATGAGGATGGCAGGACTTGACCAAGTAATAGATTTATGAGCTAGAGTGCGGACCTAAATAAGCAGACGTGGGCACAACAGACTTCACCTTTTTTTTTTTTTTTTTTTTTTTTTGGTGGTACTGGGGTTCCTGGAAGCCCTTCTACCTCCGGGCTACACTCCCAGACCTACTTTTACATTTTTATTTGGAAACAGGGTCTCCTAAGCCAGCGCCCACGGCTGGCTTTGAACCTGCGCGATCCTCCTGTCTCCGCCTTCCAAGCACGGGGATTACAAGCGTGCGCCACCACGCCCGGCCAAGACTTTGCTTTTAATAAGGCTCTTTTACTGGGCTTGGTGGCACACACCTGTAATCCCAGCTACTCATGAGGCTGAGGCAGCAGGGTTGAAAGTTCAGTGCCTGCCTGGCAGCTTTGCAAGAATCTGTTTTAAAATAAATTAAAAGCCGGGTGTGGTGGCGCACGCTTGTAATCCCAGCATTCGGGAGGCTGAGATCTGGAGGATCGCGGTTCGCGGACAGCCTCAGCTACTTAGTGAGGCCTCTGCAACTCAGTGAGACCCGGTTTCAAAATAAAGAATAAAAAATAGGGCAGGGGGTGTAGCTCGGAGGTCAAATGCCCCTGGGTTCCATCCCCAGACCCGCAAAAAAAAAAAAAAATAAATAAATAAATAAATAAAATTAAAGAAGACTGGGATGTAGTATGTGTGAGCCCCTGGGTCTAATCACCTGTATCACACACACACACACACACAAAAAAAAAAAAAAAAAAAACGGGAAGGAAGAAAATACACTCGTGTGCTTAATATTGTTAATTCATATGGACCTCTGGTCGAAGCTGTACAATAACTTGTGACGTGATCCCCTAATACTAAAGATCCTATTTTTAATTTTTAAAACTATGTTATTCAGGTTGGTTTGACTTCCACAAATGCAGAACTAAGAGGATTTATAGATCAGAATCTCAGTCCAACAAAAGGTAAGACTGCTGAATAAAAATGTTCTGAGTATAATTTTATTGTGTTTGTTTTGTAAAATATGTAGCTATAAGAGTTTATATGTAATGATAATTATAATCATGTAATCTGATATGTTGTCCTGTACTAAAGAGCTTATGAGTCAGTTACCTCTAAGAACTGGAGCAGTTTAAAAAGATTTTCAGCCTGGCCTGGTGGCGCACGCTTGTAATCTCCGCGCTTGGAAGGCTGAAACAGGAGGATGACACGGGTTCGAAGCCAGCCTCAGCTACTTAGTGAGGCTCTCAGCAACTTAGTGAGACCCTGTTTCCAAATAAAATATATATATATAAAAAAAAGGTCTGGGAGTATAGCCTGGAGATAGAAAGCCTCTGGGTTCCACCCCTAGTACCACCAAAAATAAAAAATAAAGAAAAAAAAATAAATTAGGGCTGGGGGTATAGCTCAGAGGTAGAATGCCCTAGGTTCAAGCCCCACCCAGTACCTCTTACACACAAAAAATCTAACCAATAACTATAAAAACTCATAGAGGGCCAGGCGTGGTGGCGCACACTTATAATCCCAGCATTCAGGAGGCTGAGACCGGAGGATCCGGGTTCGCGGACAGCCTCAGCTACTTAAGCCCTCTGCAACTCAGTGAGACCCGGTTTCAAAATAAAGAATAAAAAATAGGGCAGGGGGTGTAGCTCGGTGGTAGAATGCCCCTGGATTCCATCCCAGACCCACAAAAACAAAACAAAACAAAACAACCTTTTAGAGGAATCAGCAATATATTTCAATAAGTATCTTTCAACAGTATCTTTGATATGTAGAGATAAAATACTGAAAAATCTTTTTTTTGTACTGGGGATTGAACCCAGGGCTATTCTACCTTAAAGCTACAAACCCAGGCCTATTTTGTTTGGAAACACTCTTTTTTTTTTTTTTTTTTTTTTGGTGGTACTGGGGATGGAATCCAGGGGCCTTCTACCTCTGGGCTACACTCTCAGACCTGTTTTATATTTTATTTGGAAACAGGGTCTCACTAAGCTGCTGAGAGCCTCACTAAGTAGCTTCGAATCTGTGCAATTCTTATGTCTCAGCCTCCCAAGCACTGGGGTTCCAAGCATGCGCCACCACGCCCAGTTGGTTGCCGAGGGCCTTGTGAATTTGCCAAGGCTGGCCTTGAACCTGTGATCCTCCTGTCTCAGCCTCCTAAGTACTGGGATTACAGGCATGTGCCTGCATACTCAGCCATTTAACTGGTACTTTAATCCTTGATGTTTCTCAAAATTGGTTTTCACATGACGGCATTCATGGAAAACAACATTTAGAGTCTGATTCTGTGCTCTAGCGCTAAACCGCAGGCCTGCTGCAGGTCAGGGGTCAGCGGCCGGGGAGGCCAGCTGGCCTCCCGCTGCCAGTAGTGAGACTCTCATCAACCTAGCAAGATCCTATTTCAAAATAAAAATAAAATAGGGCTGGAGGTGTAGCTCAGAGGTAGAATGTTCCTGGGCTCAATCCTCAGTACCACACACACACACAAAAAAAAAAAAAAAAAAAAAAGGGAAGAAAGTGTTGCTTCTTATAATGTTGTCTAGAGATACCAGAAGGAATTTCAGACTAAGTGAATCAACAGGGTTTGGAAAAGAGACTATATTTAGTTATTACTGTATTCTTCTTCTTCTTCTTTTTCTTCTTCTTCTTCTTCTTCTTCTTCTTATTATTATTATTATTATTATTATTATTATTACTGTTATTATTTGTGGTACTGGGAATTGAACCCAGGAGTATTCTACCTCTGAGCTACACCACCAGCCCCTTTTCAAATGTTTTTTTTTGTTTAGAAGCATTGTCTCACTGAATTGCTGAGAACCTTGCTTAATTGTTGAGGCTGGCCTTAAACCTGCAATCTTCTTGTCTCAGCCTTCGAAAGACTGGGATTAAAGGTATGAGCCACTGTGCCCACCTAGCACTTCGTTTTTTTCTTAATAAACTTTTTTTTTTTGGTACTGGAGATTGAACCCAGGGGTGTTCTACCTTTGAAATACATCCTCAGCCAGCCCTATTTTATTTTATTTTATTTTATTTTTATTTTTATTTTGCAGTACTGGGGATGGAACCCAGGAGCATTCTACCTCCAAGCTATACCCCCTGCCCTATTTTTTATTTTTTATTTTGAAACAAGGTCTCACTGAGTTGCAAAGGGCCTCAGTAAGTAGCTAAGGCTGTCCATGAATTGTGATCCTCCTGTCTCAGCCTCCCCAATGCTGGGATTATAAGACTGCGCCACCGCGCCCAGCTCAGCCAACTCTATTTTACTTTTTTTTTTTTTTTTTTTTTGAAATAGGGTCTTGCTTAGTTGCTGAGGTTGGCCTGAACCTGCAATCCTGTCTTAGCCTCCCAAGTACTAGTTTTATACCTGGTATAAACTTTTGATTTTAGACTAGTTTTAGGTTTATAGAAAATTAGTAAGATAAGCTGGGTATGATGGCACACTCCTGTAATGCCAGTACTCGGGACTAAGACAGGAGAATCACAGGTTCGAGGCCAGCCTCAGCAACTTATCAAGACCCTCAGCAACCTAGTGAGATCTTGTATCAAATAAAAAATAAAAAAGGTTGAGGGTGTAGCTCAGAGGTAGAATGTCGCTGGGTTCAGTCCTCAGAATCTCAAAAAGAGAGAGGGAGGGAGGGAGGGAGGGAGAGAGAGAGGAGAGAAAGTAAAAGAAGAAAAAAGAAAGAAAATGACAGGTAGTGCAGCGGTTGCCGCGTCCGTTCACGCCGCTTCTCCACTGCCGGCGCTGGGCCTGGGCAGCGCAGTTAGGAGCCAGGAGCCACACACTGTTGCTAACTGAATCCCAGCTGCTCCCGTTTCCTTCCTCCAGCTCTTGGCCCTTTTTGTTCAGGGAGAACACCTCAGGCCCAGGCAGTCTGCCTGACTGTTCATGTTTTAGGTAATTTTGAGAGACCCTGGACAGGCGTTTTGCAGCGCCCTCCTCACCGGGGATTTTCCTGATGTGTTTTCTCATGATTTGACTCCTGCCGTTCATTGATTGAGATCAGGTGGCAGTTTCATCTTGGATGGGCACCGTGAACATGCTCGGTTTTGGTTTTGGGTTTTGGTGCTGGGGATGGAGCCCAGGGGGATTTACACCTCTGAGCTACAC
Source organism: Muscardinus avellanarius (assembly GCF_963383645.1). Lineage (NCBI taxonomy): Eukaryota > Metazoa > Chordata > Mammalia > Rodentia > Gliridae > Muscardinus > Muscardinus avellanarius. The sequence continues at coordinate 129,750,877 of NC_137790.1, forward strand.
CCCCGGCCGTAGTTTGTATTTTTATTTTGAAACAGGGCCTCACTAAGTAGGTACGGCTGGCTGGGAGCCTGTGGTCCTCCTGTCTCGGGCTCCTGAGTACGGGGAGCCCAGGCGTGCGCCGCAGCCGGCCGTGCCGTGCCGTGCTAGTGCACTTCCACCACCTCGCTGGTGACTCCAGGTGACTCCTTGCTGCCGGCCCCTCCGTACCTTGGGAAGGAAGTCAGGAAGCCCGCGCATGAGGAGAGGTCTGCTCCACCTCCGAGCTGCGGGCATCCACAGAAATGAACTCCACACGAGTGCTCCAAATAGGTTTCTTATTTATTTCTTCAGTTTTGTCATTTATTTGCATTAAAATGGACTCCTGAGTACCTAGTTTAGACTCTGGGTTATAATGCAGTGCTGTTTTTATTTTGTTGTTCAAATTATAGCCACGGCCACTCAGCCCTTTCAGTAGGTTTCTGTGCCCTTTTGATGCCCGTGCATTGAGCTTATTTATTTATTTATTTATTTATTTATTTATTTATTCATTTTGCAGTACTAGGGATGGAACCCAGGAGCATTCTACCTCCGAGCTACATCCCAAGCCATATATAATTTAATTATTTATTTTGTGGTACTGAGAATTGAACCCAAGAGCATTCTACCTCCTAACTACATTCCCAGCCCTATTTATAATTCTTTCTCTATTTTGAAGCCGTGTCTCACAGAGTTGGGGAGGGCCTCACTCAGTAGCTGAGGCTGGCAGTGAAATCGCGAACCTCCTGTCTCAGCCTCCCAAGTACTGGGATTACAAGTGTGCACCACCACGCCCGGCTAACTTTTGAAACAGGGTCTCACTAAATTGTGGGGGCTGACTGCAGACCTGCACTACTGTCTCAGCCTCACAAGTACACCACTCCCAAGTGCACCACCGCTTTTTTTTAATATATATATATCTTAGAGGTAGGACCCACAGGGTTTCTACCTCTAAGCTACACACCCAACCCATTTTTCAATTTTTTTTTGTAGGGAAGCAGGATCTTGCTAGGTTGCGGAGAGTCTCTCTAGATTGCTGAAACTTGGTCGAACCCGTGATCTCTGTCTCATCCTCCCAAGTGCGAGGATTACAGGCACGCCTCATTGTGCTTTTTGTTTGTTTAATTTCTAGCACTTCCTTTTTCTAGTTTTTTTGGTACTGGGAATAGAAGCCATGTGCATTCTACTTTTGAGCTATACCCCCAGCCCTCTTTTATGTTTTACTTGAAAATAAGGTTTCATTAAATAGCCAAGGCTGGCTCTGAACCTCCGACTCTCCTGTCTCACCCTCCCAAGCACTAGGATAACAGGCATTCGCCACCACGCCCAGCTCCTTCCTTTTCGACCGTACAAGCCTCATCTTGTCTGCTTCCTGCCCAGACCTGAGATCAATCATTTTCCAAGTCTAGATTACTTTCATTGGAGGGGTAGAATGTTTATAGAAACCAAGATCTCAGTGCTGGAAGAACTCAGTGAGCTGCTTGGATTATGGACACGCCCTTCCTCCCTCCTTCCCTCCCTCCCTGGCACTGGGGATTGAACCCAGGGGCATTCTGCCTCTGAGAATGAACTCAGAGGCCTTCTACCCACGGCCATACCCCCAGCTTTATTTTTATTTAAACAGGGTCTCACCCAGTTGCTGAAGGTCTCACTAAGTGCTGAAGCTGGCCTTGAACCTCAAGGCTCCTGTCTCCAGGGGGCGGGCACTGTACGCAGGGCAGAGCGCGTGCAGAGCGCATTTCCCCGTTTCCTCGCTTCCTCTGTGTCTGCGCCTGTGCTTTCCCAGTCTTTGGCCGAAGCAGCACAGTGTGGTAGTTAAGAACAAAAGCTCGAGCCGGGCGCGGTGGGCACGCTTGTCATCCCAGCATGACAGGAGGCTGAGACAGGAGGATCGCGGTTCTCGGACAGCCTCAGCTACTTTGTGAGGCCCTCTGCAACTCAGTGAGACCTGGTTTCAAAATAAAGAATAAAAATAGGGCAGGGGGTGTAGCTCGGAGGTCAAATGCCCCTGGCTTCCATCCCCAGACCCGCAAAACAAAACAAAACAAAAACAAAAGCTCTGGAGGATTAGGATGTTATCCTGTTCTTTTCCTTGCATTCAGCCAAATGTGTGAACTTGAGCAAATTGATGTCCACAAGCAGATGTAATGATGGCAATGATGTGATAGTAAGTTGTGTGTAGGGTGTGTAAGGGTTAAACAAGGTAGTGCACAGGAGGCACTTAGCACAGCACCCAGAGTAGGTGTGAGTGCTCTTTCTGGCTCCTTTTCTCTGCTTAATACTATTTCCTCCTGCTTTCTGGCACCTCCCTGCCGTCCTCGCCACTGGCTCTTCTCTGTCTCCTAAGTGCTGGTCCCGCGGTGCTCTGCCCGCGCCCTTCTCACTCCTGCAGCTCCCGAGACTCGCTTGTCCATCCTCCTGGCTGGAGTTGCCAGCAGCTTTGGGTGTGATGGCTGCTGCTTCTCTGACTTTGGCCCAGATCTCTGTCTTCAGCTTTTATATATCCAGTGGCCTTTTGGACATCTTCATTGCTCCTCCTCCTCCTCCTCCTCCTCCTCCTCCTCCTCCTCCTCCTCCACCTCCTTCTTCTTCTGTACTGGGGATTGAACCCACGGGCATTCTACCTCGGAACTATACTCCCAGCCCTATTTTTTATTATTTGAAAGAGGGTGTCAGCTGGGCGTGGTGGCGCACGCTTGTGACCCCCGCGCTTGGGAGGTGGAGGCAGCTTCTCCAACTGCTTCTCTGTCTCCATCGTGACTGTCCCGTCCAGGTCAGGCCGCCCTGGCTGCCGCCTCACGACTACACCCATCTTCTTTACCATCCCGTTTATTTCTGTTCTGTTCATTGCACCACAGCTACATACTTTTTCTCAAACACAGATCTGAGCACGCCTTTTCATGTTGGAAAAGCAAGCCCTGTAATAGTTCCTTATGACCTCCAAGATAACGTCCAGGTCCAGTTGAGCGTCTCCGTGCTGCGCTTCCTGATTCCATCTTATCCCAGATGCCTGTGTGTAGAACGCGGCGCCTGCTCGGACTGGGCTTCCTTCCACTCCGGATTCACACACACGCTCACACGCACATTTCGCCTGGCCACGTCCTCATCGTCCCTCACGCTTAAGCTTAGATCTGTGCTCCTGCTGCCCGTAAACCTCTACTGGTGTGCTCGCGTCCCTACTCGCTCGTGCATTTACCATACTGCGGGTGTGTGCGTGTGTGTGCGTGTGTGTGCGTGTGTGTGTGCGTGTGTGCGCGCGTTTCTTTTGAGATGGGCTCTCATTACGTTGCCCAGGCTGTCCTTGAACTCCTGGGCTCAGGTGACCCTCTGCCTAGCTTTCCCAAGTACCAGGACAACACATGTGCCTGCTACTATCACACTGCATTTCATTTCATTAGTTATTTGTTATTTTTTTGTGTGTGATACTGGGGATTGGACCCAGGGGCATTTTGTCTCCAAGCTATACCCCAGCCCTAATTTTTGTTCCTGATTTTGAAGCAGGATCTAAGTAGCTGAGGCTGGCTTCTGTCTCGGCCTCCCAAGTACCGGGGCTGCAAGCATGCGCCACCACGCCCGGCTTTGGTTTATTTATTTTTCTAGTACTGAGGATTGAACCCAGGGTTCATGCAGGCTAGGCAAGCACTGTGCCACTGGGATGCTTCTTCTGAAACTACCAGCACTCCTTTTTGTGCTACTGGGGATTGAATCCAGTGGCACACTACCACTGAGCAACACCCCCAATCCCTTTGATATCTTTTTTTTTTTTTTTGGTTGCACTGAGGGTGGAACCCAGAGGCTTTCTACCTCCGGATACACCCCAGCCCTATTTTATAATTGATTTGGAAACAGGGTCTCACTAAGTTGCTGAGAGCCTCACTCAGTAGTTGAGGCTGGCTTCGAACCTGTGCTGTCTCAGCCTCCCAAGCGCAGGGTTTACAAGTGTGCGCCACCACACCCAGATTATATCTTTTTTTGAAACAGGGTCTAAGTTGCTGCGGCTGGCCTCGAACTTGGGATCCTGTCTCAGCCTCCCAAGTAGTGGGATTACATTCTTAATAGATCTGAATTTTAATACGATTGTCTTTTTCTTGTATTAGACCGAGAGACTGAGCTTCTTGAGAGCAGAGTCTTTCCTTGTATTTTTTTCTTTCTAGATTGTAGTTTTTATTTTTTAATTTTGACAGAACTAGAGAGTTGAACCTGGAGTCACTCCACCACTGAACTACATCCCCAGCCCCTTTTATTTTATTTTATTTTATTTCATTTTATTTTATTTTTCTGAGGCAGGGTTTCACTGCGTTGCCCAGGCTGGCTTCGAAATTGCGATCTTCCTTCCACAGCCCCTCCTGAAGTGGGCTACAGGCCTGTGCCACGCAGAGTCTAGTTTGAAGGCTAGCACGGGTATACACAGTGAATTGCGAAAGCTTGTTTGCCTTAACAATCCCAGGAGTCTTATCAAATTATTTATTTATTTTGCTTTTGAGATACAAATAAAGAAGAAACTTGTTTTATACCTTTTTTCTTATCTTAAATACTTTTTTTGTGTGTGGTACTGGGGATGGAACCCAGGGGCTTTTCTACCTCCGGGCTATACTCCCAGACCCATTTTATACTTTATTTGGAAAAAGGGTCTCACTAAGTTGCCGAGAGCCTCAGTAAGTAGCCGAGACTGGCTTCGGACCTGTGTGATCCTCCTGCCTCAGCCTCCCAAGCTCTGAGATTACAAGCGTGTGACACCATGCCCAGCTCTTAAATATTTCTGAAGCAAAATGTTATGTGAGGAAAATTTCTGAGCCCTTTCTTTGTCTCAGGACATGCATCTGAATGTTGGAAGTTTGTTTGTTTGTTTATTTGGTACTGGGGATTGAGTCCAAGAGTATTCTTGTGTGTGTGTGGGGGGGGTTACTAGGGATGGAACCCAGGGGCATTCTACCTCTGAGCTATACCCCTAGTCCTATTTTTTATTCTTTATTTTGGAACAGAGTCTCACTGAGTTGCAAAGGGCCACACTAAGTAGCTGAGGCTGTCCGCGAACCGCGATCCTCCTGTTTCTGGGATTACAAGTGTGCACCACCACGCCCGACTGAGTCCAGGGATATTCTGAGCTACACCTCCAGCCCTATTATTTTATTCTTTTTTATTTATTTATTTATTTATTTATTTATTTATTTATTTATTTATTTTGGTGGTACTGGGGTTCCTGGAAACCCTTCTACTTCTGGGCTACGCTCCCAGACCCATTTTTATATTTTTATTTGGAAACAGGGTCTCTTGAACCAGCGCGGATGGCTTTGAACCTGCGCGATCCTCCTTTCTCCACCTCCCAAGCGCAGGGATTACAAGTGTGCACCACCATGCCAGGCTATTCTCTATTTTTGAAAAGCAGTCTCACACAGAGCCTCCTGTTTCAGCCAGTTATTTAATAATAAGAGTTTAGCCAGGCATGGTGGCACAGGTTTGTAATCCCAGTACTTGGGAGGCTGAGACAGGAGGACCGTAGGTTTGCAGCAGGCCTCAGCTACTTATTGAGGCCCTCCTCAACTGAGTGAGATCTTGTTCCAAAATAAAGAATAAAAAACAGAAAGCCGGGGGTGGTGGCACATGCTTGTAGTCCAGAATTTGGGAGGCTGAGACAGGAGGATCACGGTTCAGGGACAGCCTCAGCTACTTAAGCACTTTGCAACTTAGTGAGACCTTGTTTCAAAATACAGAATAAAAAAAAAAAAAAAAGGCTGGGGGTGAACTCAGAGGTAGAATGCCCCTTACACACACACACACACACACACACACACACACACACACACACTAATAACATACATCTGCTTTGGAGATGTATTAGGTCCTGGGGATTGAATTCAGGGGCTTTTTACCTCCAAGATATACCCCAGAGCTTTTTAATTTTATTTTGAAACAGGGTCTTGCTACGTTGGTAAGAGTGATCCTCCTGTCTCAGCCTCTCATGTACTGGAATTACAAGTGTGTGCCACCAAATCTGGCTCAAAAACTGTACTTTATATTATTCTAACACACACACAAAAGGAGTTATAACCAGGCATGATGGCACATGCCTGTAATCCCAGTACTTAGGTAGGAGGCTGAGACAGGAGGGTCGCAGGTTTGAGACCAGCTTCAGGAACTTAGCAAGGCCCTTTGCAACTTAGTGAGTCTCTGTTTCAAAAATAAATAAATAAATAACTCTGGGATGTGGCTCAGAGGTAGAATGCCCTTGAGTTCGATATCCAGTACTACACACAAAAAAAAAATTACTTCAGTCTTAAAAATCATAAAAATTCAGTGGCTTAGATATTTTAAGGTTATGTTTTCTTTAAACAGTTTTTTTTACTTTTGCCCATATTTTTTTTTCTCTAGAGTTTGTCACAAATTTAAGCCCTGAGATACCTAGTAAGTTTCTGTTTTATATTTCTTTAAGTAACAGGTATAAGTAATATTTGGTTGCTACTTTTATAAGAAGATTTTGGCAGGGGGCTGGGACCATAGCTCTCTGGTAAAGTACTTGCCTAGCCTTGCGAGGTCCTCAGTTTGGTCCCCAGTACTGCCAAAAAGAAAAAAAAAAAATCTTCGGCAGACTTGTAAGTATGAGGTCCTATTAGGGTAAGTTTGGCCTCTCTCGTGCTGTGCTCGGTTAAGTAAGAGATTGTATTTTAATTTACACAGGGAATAATTCTGGCTTTGCCTTTTGCATCTGGGTTTGGTTTCAGGGTATTTAAAAATATCCTAATCTGAAAATAGACAACTATCTGCTTCTTCAAGTAGTATTATTTATTGACCTATTCATACCAGCAGGCTGTTTTTCCTGAAGGAGAGGCCTTTTTCATACTTGTATTTTTCTTAGGTTTATTTTCAAGGTAAATTATATTTAAGTTATAAATAATGGTTAGTGTGTTGTCATTTTAAATAATCAAATGCTACAGCCGGGCGTGGTGGCGCACGCTTGTAATCCCAGCATTCGGGAGGCTGAGACCTGGAGGATCGCGGTTCGCGGACAGCCTCAGCTACTTAGTGAGGCCCTCTGCAGTGAGACCCGGTTTCAAAATAAAGAATAAAAAAAAAAAAAAAAAAGGGCAGGGGGTGTAGCCCGGAAGTCAAATGCCCCTGGGTTCCATCCCCAGACCCGCAAAAAAAAAAAAAAAAAAAAAAAAAAAATCAAATGCTACAATTAAATAAGAATTGATTATTTTGAAGTAAAAATCCAAGGAGTTCCTGATTTAAAAAAAAAAAAAAGATATAAGAACTAAAGTGTAGCTGGGCGTGGTGGCGCACGCTTGTAATCCCAGCATTTGGGAGGCTGAGACAGGAGGATCGTGGTTTGCAGACAGCCTTAGCTACTTAGTGAGGCCCTCTGCAACTCAGTGAGGCCCTGTTTCAAAATAAAGAATAAAAAATAGGGCTGGGGGAGTAGCTCGGAGGTAGGATGCCCCTGGGTTCCATCCCCAGTGCCGAAAAAAAAAAAAACAACAAAAAAAGTATAATGTATTTAAAGACACTTGCGATTACTACATCTTTTATCTTCCTGTTAACTACTTTTACAACATACTTTGTGGTTAGGTAGAATTACATAATTTTGCTCTGTTCTTTGATTGCATATTACAGATACATAATTTTTATAACATAGTATGTTATACTCGAGGCCCCAACAAAATGGCCTTTTCCCATTATTTTAAGGTTATCCATTTTATCCTCTATTCTTTTCATTCCTCTAAATTGCCTTATTGTGAAGAGCATGACGATGCCTGTTTTCCATAGTTTTTGAAATAACCACGTTCTGTTTCTTATGAAAGGACGATGGCCTGGCGTTTTGGAGGGAGGAGTGTCTGCAATCTTGTTCCCGTGTTATTTCAAAATTCATTTGCAGTAAATCAGCTTGTGGTGCCGTTGGCAGAGCTCGACGCTATTGAGATGAGCATGTCTTTTTAAATGTGATTCCTCACTTGCGTGGCATTTTGAAATTGGGATTGTCCGATTTATTTGTATTCCCAGCGTGGACCATCGCCGTCTCACTGAAGAAAACCTTTTCACGTCTTTGAACTAGAACTTTAACTTCCGCCATCTTACTTGTACTGAGAATACTATTGATACTAATTTCCAACCCACAGAACTAAGGGACGAAGATAAAATTGTGTGTGTGTGTGTGTGTGTGTGTGTGTGTGTGTGTGCGCGTGTGTGTGTGTGTTTTGCTAAGAATTGAACCCAGGGGCATTCTACCTCTGAGCTACAATCCCCATCCCTATTTTACTTTAATTTTTATCTTGAAACAGGATCTCGCTAGGTTGATGCATCTCACTACTTGCTGAGGCCGTCCTCGAACCTGTGATCCTCCTCTCTCAGCCTCCCCAAGTACTAGGATTACAGGTCTGTGCCACCACACCCAGCTTAAGAAGATAAATTTTGATTGCCAATTGGAATTTGAGTCTAAAATCTGTCTTAAGTAATTTCCTTGTTGAGCTTTCTTATTTAAATTTGCCTTGTCTGTGACCAATGAGCAATATACAAATTTTGAGGTTTTTGAGTTTTCAAATCCAAAAGCAAAATGTCTATAAATGTGCCATATTGCTGTTTAATAGCTCTGTCCTGTGCCTTTATTTTTTATTTATTTATTTTTTTTGGTGGCATGGTGATTGAACCCAGGAGCATTCAACCTCCGAACTACATCCCCAGCCCTTTTTATTTATTTTATTTTTTGAAACAGGGTCTTCCCACGTTTCTGAGAGTCTCCCTACATTGCTGAGGCTGTCCTTGAACCCACAGTCCTCCTGTCTCAGCCTCCCAAGTACTAGGATTACAGGCGTGGGGCACAACGCCCGCCTCCAGTGCTTGGTTTTTGAGTAGTTTTGCGCGCACTCTGATGACAAGGCGTTGCATTTTACTTCCTACTCTAAAGCAAATTTGACATACTTGGAAAAGCGCAGGTTTTGGCACCATCGAAGGACAGCTTTCATTTTCAGCTTTGCTACGCAGTAGGTTTGCAGGCAGTGTTATAGAAAATTGCTAAATCTCTGTATGATTTTCACACTGCTTGTGGGGATGGATATTTACCTTGTTTGTAATATATTTTCTCATTTAATGCTCACATGTGTTAGAGGTAAATTTCCGTGGTGGTATAAGAAAAGGCACAAGATTGAATTGACAGTGGCTCAGGACGGCGATTTTACTTTTTGCAAAAAGGGATCCTGCCACCCGTGAGGTCAGGTGTGCAAGAGCAAAAGGCAGACACCTGTTGCGTCTCTTATTCCTAAGGCTCCTATTGGTGGGGGCGGAGCCTCACAATCTTGATGTGATTGGCTGGAGAGGATGCTGGGGCGGGGTTGGCATTTGCAGTCTCTAAGAAATGCTAACTTTACAATATGGCGGTTCTTACAAGATGGAGTGAATAGGTCAGGCTGTTTCTTTGCTAGAAAAGATCCAGTTATGTTCTCACAAAGGTTAGGCTTCATACCTAATATGGAGCATGAAGGAAGTGTTGGCTAAAACACTAGTTATTTCTCCTTTACTTCTTTTATTATTTCTTTTGTATTCAAGCTTTTCCTTTATCATTGTATAAAATAGGTAGGAAATGTCTTCCAGATGATGATTAAATTTTGAAAAAGATCAGCTGTATGTATTTATTTGCAAAAGGAAATCACCACTGGTATATAAATTATATAATTTACTGGTAACATAATTAACAATTTAATAATAATAATCGTATCATTTACTGATAATATAAATGATAGTCGTTTCAATGGGGGATTGTTTTCTGGATGCCCTGAAAATACAAAAATCTTCCTATGTTCCAGTCATTAATATAAAACGGCATAGAATCAGCTGGGCATGTTGGCGCACGCTCGTAATCCCAGTACTTGGGAGGCTGAGACAGGAGGATCGCAGGTTTGCAGCCAGCCTCAGCTACTTAGTGAGCCCCTTCGCAACTTACTGAGGCCTAGTTTCAAAATAAAGAATAAAAAGATAGGGCTGGCGGTGTAGCTTGGGGGTAGAATGCCCCTGGGTTCCATCCCTAGTACTGAAAAAAAAAAAGACATAGAATTTTCACATATCTTATATACATTTTTCTGTATACTTTGAATCATTTTTAAATTATGTATAACACCTAATACCATGCAAATGATATGCAAACAGTTATTATATTGCTTAGGGGATAATGATGAAAAGTCTGAACAAGTTCAGCACAGATACAGTATTTTTTAAAATATTTTTAATCGAAGCCAGGCATGGTGGCTCATGCTTGTAATCTCAGTATTTGGGAAGCTTAGACAAAGAATGGCACGTTCGAGGCCAGCCTCAGCTACTTAGTGAGGCTCAGCAACTTAGTAAGACCTTGTTTCCAAATAAAAAAAATATTAAAAAAAAAATAGGTCTGGAAGTGTTGCTTAGAGGTAGAAAGCCCCCCAGGGTTCCATCTTCAGTAAGTACCACCACCAAAAAAAAAAAAAAAAAAAAATCGATAAATATAAAATTGATAGGGCCAACTGCAATTTTGCCTGATAAAATAATTAAGTCAAATATTTTATGCACATTGCAGAATAAGCTTTAAACTCCTTACATATCCCCCCTTTTCAGGGACCTCCTTTGCATACCCGAGAGTGAGGCCCCTGGGACCCATTCATGTGAAAAACAGCATGGCTGACATTGGAAACATGCAAATCACAATCTAAACTGCGTGTGGTGGCGCACGCTTGTAATCCCAGTACTTGGGAGGCTGAGACGGGAGGATCGCGGTTTGGGGCCAGCCTCAGCTACTTAGTGAGGCCGTCTGCAACTTAGTGAGATCTTGTTTCAAAAAAAAAGAATAAAACAAAATTTTAAAAATCACAATCTAAATGAAGTAGATGGAAAGATTCAAACATTTATGTATATGCAAAGTCCCTAGTCTCCAAATGAGCAATCATTGGAGTAATCGTTTGTCGGGGTGAGCCCTCACTCAGGAGCTCGGGGTCTGCAGGGTCCTTGGCTAACGTGATGGAAAAGAATTTCAGTACGCGCCAGTCAGAGAAATGGACAGGTGTATTGAGGGAAACGGAAGGAAACACACATTCAAGAGAGAATGCGGCCACCTCGAGATGAGGAAGGCATTGGGGGAGTTCAGGGTTCTCTTCTCGTGGGGACTCCGTGAGGGGTGGGCTGGAGGAGGTGTGTGAGGAGGAGCTCGGTTTCTGGTGGGCAGGTGGTCTGGACAGTCTCAGGGTGGATGATCTCAGGTTGATTGGGGTCCTCATTAGCTGATTGACAGATAAGCTGGAATATCCTAAATTATAGGCTTTTCAGAATTACTGTATCTGTCTTGTTATCCATGGGGCAATTATAATTTCTTTTAGTTAACTCTGGGATCTACAGGTTTTCCAGGAATTTGGAGAGTCAGGCGTGGGAAGGAGAACTGGTTTGAGCACTTCAGCTCCAGGTTCTTACATTAAAGTTATGTTACTTTTTCTTCTGGTCTGTCTCTTTTCTACCTACTTAATTCTTCTATCCTACATCAGTTTGAAAAGAGCAATTTCTCTAGTCTCTGGTCTGTAAAGGTGCTGCTTTCTTAGTGTTCCTGAAGGTTCAGAATACTCTGCGCGTGGTTCTCAAATAGAAGCAGGCGTCAGGTGTTCCTGGAGGGCATGTCGTAACAGCTCACCCGGCCTCAGCCCCGCAGTTTCTGGTTTAGGTCTGCAGTGCAGTCTGAAATGGGTATTTCTTTCTGTTTTTTTTTTTTTTTATCAGTACATTACAGTCTCACATCATAATAGTACAGATGCATTATTTTTTTTAATATTTTTAATCGAATCCAGGCAGTAGTAGATCGCGTTGACAATGACATGCACGCACACCGTACTTGGTGCCCCCTCCCCCGCTCCCCTCCCTCCCAGGACCAAGCGCCAGATTGGCAATGGTATATTCACATGTAAACCCACGGTCGGTGGTAATATTTCCATCGGTGAATCTCAGTCCTCCTCCTCCCCCTCCCTCCTCCCTGGCTTCCCTGAGGTTCTTGGTTATCTGGAGCTTGTGCATATTAGAGAAAACATAGGAACCCTCACTTTCCGTGCTTGGCTGATCTCACTTAACAAATGACGGAATTTGGCTCTTCTTGTGGCTGCGTAGAATGCCATCGTGTATTTCCCAGAGTTGTGTCCGCCATTCACTCATCTGTTGATGGACACCTCGGTTGGTTCCATAGTTTGCCCGTTGTGAATTGCGCTGCCATGAACATGGGTGTGCCGTCTGAAATGGGTATTTCTAACAATGTTGATGTTGCTATTCCAGGCCTGTCCTTTGAGAGCTGCTGCTCTAAGGTGTGTGGGAGTGGGGACTGAGCTACAGGAGGAGCAGCCTGATTTTCCCACCTGCGATTTTATTCAATTCAGAAGACTTTTTTGAAGTACCTGCTGTGTGTCCGGTACTGAGATGTCATTAAGCCTCCCAGGCCCTGGCCTCTCAGACAGGATCTCTTGCTTAACTGAGAGACCCTGCTGGCCAAGGAGCACTTTCTCAAATTAAAGACTAGCGAGGCTGGGCGTGGGGGTGCGCACCTGTGATCCCAGTACTTGGGAGGCTGAGCCAGGAGGATCATGGTTCATGGACAGACAGCCTCAGCTACTTAGTGAGGCCCTCTGCAACTTAGTGAGACCCTGTTTCAAAATAAAGAATAAAAAATAGGGCTGGGGTGTAGGTTGGAGGTAGAATGTCCTTGGGTTCAACCCCCGGTTCACCATAAAATAAAGAATAAAATAGGGCTGAAGGCGTAATCTCTTGGAGGTAGAATGCCTTGGAGTCCGTTCTCAGTGTACAAAAAATATACATACATACATATATACATACATACACACACATACATACATACATACACATACACACATACATACATACACACATACATACATACATACATACAAACTGACTAGTGAAGGAATCCATTTCTTTGCTTATGCAGGCCTGTGTTTTCATGCTCCAACAATATTTCACCTGTAACTGGCTTCAGTGCAAAGATGTTTCCCTCTGATAATTCACCTGCAGTACTGTCCTAAAGAAATGAATTTCAACATAAGATTAACATAGACAAACACAGAGTGTTTATCATAGCATTATTTGTAGATAGCAAAAAAGTAGCTCATATACAGAAGTCTGTTCAGGGGTTACGTGCGTGACTGCGTGCGGTGCCAGGATGGAACCGGGGCGCCCCGCCACTGAGCTGTAGCTCCTCGGTCCTTCTTATTTTTAATTTGAGACAGGGCATTGCTAAATTGCCAGGCTGGCCTTAAACTTAGGGTTCTCTAGTCTCACCCTGCCAGGTAGCTGGGGTTACAGGTGTGTACTGCCGTGCCCAGCTTAGACCTTATTTTTCATCCTTTACATTCTGCTTCCTTGTGCCCGTTGTGGAGAGTTCGTAGTGATGGAATACATTGTGGCTACTTTGCTTTTCCCTGACGATTGATGAATTGAAAATATTTGGGAATATTTCCTATCTTTTGTGTGTGGGAAGGGTACTGGAATTGAACCCAGGGACATCTTACCTCTGACACCCAGCACTTTATTTTTATTTTAAGCAGGGCCTTGCTAGGGTGATGAGAATCTCATTGAGTTGCTAAGGCTGGCCTTGAACCTGCAATCCTCCCATCTCAGCCTCTTAAGTACTGGGATACAAGGCATGCACCACCATGCCTGACTTCCCATCCTTTTAATTAGAAGTTATACTAAAAACCATAGTTCAGTACCAAGTATATCTTAGCTTCATTCCAAGGAATTAGTTACAAGAAATATTTTACAAAATGTGTCAAAAGATTCAATAACTCGATCCAAGGTTACGGCTATAGGTCTTTAAAACAGCATACATTTCATATTTAAATTAAGACTCAAGGGTTGATATAATGTCATGTAATATGACATCTAATGAGATTTGGTTTGAGTTTGTCGAGTATATTTTATAATGGAATGTTATTTCCCGTAGATTTCAGCTACAAAATGAAGGATATATTCTCATATGAAAATCTCTCAGTAAACTGAGTTGAAAGGTTTTTGGCAGAGACACGTAAGTAAGTCGATAGCCAGACTGCGTTGGCCATTGCGGTCAGGAATACTGCAGCTCAGAGAATATTTGCAAAGCACAATACAGATTTCCAAATTAGTTTTGGAGTTTTAATAACTTTGAAAGGCTCCTCGTATCTTGGTTTGTGTTCTATAATTTTTAAAAGTTTTATGCACTGATACTCCTCATCCTATTCGTGCGGTCTTTAGAATTTATTCCATTCTTCCCGTCACCTGAGTCTTTAGTTCAAGATAGAAGGCACAAAACCATCCAAAAACTGTCTACACGTACCTATTTCTATACATTTTATTACAGAAGGAAGGAAGGGAAAGGGGAAGAAAAGTTACTCTCTTTATGTTATTTTAAGATTATATTAAGATGCCAGGCTCTGGAAACGTCAAGTAGACCTCTCGCTGCGATGAAGATGGACCCGCGGCCGGCGGTGGCTCGCGACTTCAATCTAGCTCTTGGAAGCCTGGGACAGGAGGGTCACAGGTTGGAGACCAGAGCCCAGAAACTTCGTGAGACGCTGTTTCAAAATAAATCATAAAACAGGGTGGGTGTAACTAGTGGATACTATCATGGGGTCATCTTCACCATGTCTGTTAGAGTGCACACATGAGGAGCAGAGGCCTGAACCTTCAGGACTCTGAGAGATGTACTAAAATACTACTTTTCCCAGCAGCCTATAGAAGGTAGATTAGACCAGGTTTTCCTTTGGTCAGAGGGCTGTATTCTGCTGAAGAGGGAAGCCCATTGGGCAATGTTCTTATCTCAGCTTCTCTGCAGCTTGTTGGGGACCTTCAAAGATAACGGTGACTGCTTTGCTGGCCATAAGGAGAGAAGTGGTGTGTGAGGATGCCCGAGGCCCACAGACCCTGGAGGACTCCGGGAGAAACCCATGCTGAGTTTAACTGATATGCAGCTTGCTGGGAGAAAAGGTGGACCACGAGAGCATGAACTCGGGGATGGTTTGAGTGGAAAACTTTATAAAGTCAAGAAGTTGATTCTGGGGACTCTGGTCCAAAGGAAACTTCTGGTGTGCAGCCATATTGAGCTGGACCACGGTCATGCACTCTCTCTCAACTCACCCTGTGTTTTGGAAAGAGGGAGACATCTTTCTCTGACATTCTTCTATTCTGTTCATGTTAGGTAGGTGGAAACGCAGTCACTTTACCTCCTAGCCAACTTGTCAGAATAGACTGTGTGTGTGTGGTAGTGGGGATTCAACCGAAGCACATTTGACCTCTAAGCTACACCCCCAGCCCTGTTTTTATATGGAATCAGGGTCAGACAGGCATGGCTGTGCTTGCCCGTAATCCCAGTACTTGGGAGGCTGAGACAGGAGGATTGGCAGGAAGGAAGGCCAGTCTTGGAAACTCAGTGAGACTTTAAGTAACCTGGTGAGACCTTGTCTCAAAAGACTGGGGGTGTAGCTCAGCCCTGGGTTCAATCCCCACTCACATAAAACAAAAAACCAAGGGCTTAGCCAGGCATGTTGGCACACGCTTGTAATCCCAGTACTTGGGAGGCTGAGACAGGAAGATCACAAGTTTGAGTCCAGCCTCAGCTGCTTAGTGATGCTCTCCGCAACTTTTGTGAGACCCTGTTTCAAAATAAAAATAGGCCTGGGGGTGTACCTCGGCGGTAGAATGCCCCTGAGTTCAATCCATAGTACCACAGAAAACAAAAAAAAAAAAACAAGGTCTGGCTCATTTGCTGAGGCCGGCCTCGAACCTACAGTCCCGTGTCAGCCTCCCCAGTACTGGGGTTGCAGGTGCACACCACAGTGCCCGACTGAAATCAAGTAACCCGTGGCGTTTATGGTGCTCAGCTTGCTTCTCCGGGTCACTCTGAGAAGTTTTGGATCAGCTGACCAACGTGCTTCACGTCAGCCTCGGGTTCCAGAAATTCCTTTATGAATGAGCGACTTACGAACACGCCCAGGACCAGATCATTGCTCGGCTGGCAGAGTAATGCCAGTCCTCGGACACGCGCAGGGAGGCAAGGCAGCGGAGCCGGCCCAAGGCGGGGAGTTTTCTTAGCTCTGCTAATTTTCCCTATCATTTTGCTTGCATTTCCAGTTTCTTGCATTTCTCCCAAGTGATTAAGCTCGATGAATTTCTTAAATCTTATTTTTGCAGAAGATCCCATGATTTTAGTTCAGGAAACATATGCTACGGCTAATGAAATTTTGTGATCCCATGTTTGATATAGAAACGTACCTTTCAGATCTCCTGCTGGTGGGAGGCACAGCTGACCAACAACCCCAGATGTGGACCCATTTGGGTCCACTGCCTCATCCCCTTACCCGGGCACCCAGGGGTGCTCTGCCACTGAGCTGCACCCCCAGCCCATTTCATTTTGTTTTGTTTTATTGTGATACTGGGGATTGATCCCAGGGACATTTGACTTCTGAGCTACGTCCCAACCTACCAACCTTCCTCTCTCCCCCTCGTGTGTGTGTGTGTGTGTGTGTGTGTGTGTGTGTGTGTGTGTGTGTGTGGTGCTGGAGATTGAACCCAGGGGCATTCTATCTCTGAGCTACATCCTCAGCCCTATTTTTTTAAATTGATTTATTTATTTATTTTTGCATTGCTGGGCATGGAACCCAAGGGCATTCTATCTCCGATCTACACTCCCAGCCCTAATTTTCAGTTCTTTTTATGTTTGAAATGGGATCTCACTGAGTTGCAAAGGGCCTCACTAAGTAGTAGCTGAGGGTGTCCGCGAACTGCGATCCTCCCATCTCTGCCTCCCAAGTGCTGGGATTACAAGCGTGCTAAGTTGAGAGTCTTACTACTTACTAAGGCTGTCCTCAAACCTATGATCCTACTGTCTCAGCCTCCCAAGCACTGGGATTGCAGGCGTGCCCACCTGACTTCCTGCTAGGCTTTTCTGACCATCATTTCCACAGCCAGATGTCATAAATAAAAAGACAGGGGGAGTCGGGGGGGGGTATAGTAATAGTGTTTGTCTGTCTGTCTGTTTTTTGTGGGTCCTATTTTTTTTTTAATGTGTGTCCTAGGAATGGAACCCAGGGGCCTCTACCTCCAGGCTACACCCCCAACCTATTTTATATTTTATTTGGAAACAGGGTCTCACTAAATTCCTGAGACCCTCATTTAAGTAGCTGAGGCTGACTTCAAACCTGTGTGATCCTCCTGTCTCAGCCTCCCAAGCACTGGGATTACAAGCGTGTGGCACCACGCCCAGGTTTTTATTCTTTATTTTTAACCAGTCTGAGTTGCAAAGGGCCTTACTAAGTAGCTGAGGCTGTCTGTGAACCATGTTCCTCCTGTCTCAGCCTCCCAAAGGCTGAGATCACAAGCACACGGCACCACGCCCAGCTAGTAATGGTTTGGAAGTAGTGTTAATGTATGTGGAAGGAAATAGCGCTGAGTTTGAATCTTAGCCTAGTCACATACTAAATGCAGCTGCTCGGCAAATTGCTTAGTCATGTTTCACAGTGCCACTCTCTCCTCTCCATAACAGAGCGTCTTGTCATCTCATCATCTGCGGGGATTGGATGCTGAGTCGAGTGGGCTGGCTAACGTAGGGCCTGTTTGGGGCGCGGGCCAGGCCCCCGGCATATCTCTGATGAGGCTTCTGGGGCCTCCACCATGTAGCGCCGTAAATGGTTCTGGCTTTTGACTTAGGACGTTGATGATTACGGAATTGTAGGTTCTCGGCCAAACACGTGTGCCACATATCTGAACGTGTGCTTGACCCCTACTGAGCTGGAGTCCTACGGCAACAACACACCAGTGGAGTAAAACGAAGTTGATTTCTATTAGTCTAGACTACCTCCGTTTCCTTCTGTGTGGATGAACAATTCAGTGCTTGTAGGATCCCATTTCCGACCGTAGCCGGAGGCTGCATTTCAGAATCAAGATGTTTGTTTGTTTGTTTGTTTTTGCAGTACTGGGATGGAACCCAGGGATATTCTACCTCTGAGCTGTAACCCCCAGTCCTATTTTTTATTCTTTATTTCTCTTTCTTTCTTTTTTTTAATTACTTTTTGGTGGTACTGGGGTTCCTGGAAGCCCTTCTACCTTAGGGCTACACTCCTATACCTATTTTATATTTTTATTTGGAAACAGGGTCTCTTATGCCAGCGTGGCTGGCTTGGAACCTGCGCGATCCTCCTGTCTCCGCCTCCCAAGCGCGGGGATGACAAGCGTGCCCACCACGCCCGCTCATGATAACTGTTGGCCTTGCACTGCGCCTGAATTTCTTCTTCCCCTCCTGCCCCCTTCACACCCTTCTCCCTGGATGCGGGTGGGCGGGCCAGGTCTCCTGCTTAAGCTTTGCCTCCCAGCCACATCCCTCAGCGCACTGTCCTTGGGGCCTCCGTCTGCCCTGCTGCCGGCTGGGCCGGCTGTGTCCCCAGCGCTGACTCCCCAGCCTTACCCCACTCTGCTGAGTGAACAGGTGGTCAGCTGGGTCCAGCCCAGGGACTCAGGCTCGCTGCTGCAGTATATATACCATGTTCCACTTGTTCTGTTGAATGGATGAGAATTATGAAACTCTGCATTGCTATACAATGAGTTATTTGCATTATAAAATACTATGGGGGGCGGTGGCATGGCACATGCTTGTAATCTTAGCACTGGGGACAGGAGGTTGAGACCGGAGGATCATGGTTCATGGACAGCTTAAGCCTTAGCGAGGCCCTTTGCAACCCACTGAGACCCTGTTTCAAAAATAAAAATAAGCTGGGCATAGTGGTGCAGGTTTGTAATCCCAGCATTCAGGAGGCTGAGACAGGAGGATCGCGGTGCTCGGCTAGCCTCAGCTACTTAGTGAGGCCCTCTGCAACTCAGTGAGACCCTGTTTCAAAATAAAGAATGAAAAATAGAGCTGGGGGTGTAGCTTGAAGTAGAATGCCCCTGGGTTCAATCCCTAGTACGGCAAAAAAAAAGAAAAAAGAAAAAAAAAGACTAAAAAAAATAATATATATATATATATGGTTGGGGGTATAGCTCAGAGGTACAATTCTACTGGGTTCCATTCTCAGTACTGCAAAAAAAAAAAAAATACTACCCATAGACTCAGAGATAGAAGGTAACCATATAGCAGAAGGTTTGCAGTTGACCTAAGGAGACATGCTACATAAATAACAGAGTATGTGCCCGTGATCATAGACCCCCAAATTAACTACACTTGTAGAATACTTGGAATAATTCACAATATCTTTTATATGTGGATCTTGTCCTTAACATAATGCTTATGTTGCATTCAATTTTATTTATTTATTATAGTACTGGGGGTTGAATCTGGGGGCATTCAACTTCTGAGCTACACCTCTGGCCCTATTTTTTATTCCATATTTTGAAACTATTAGATGAATTAAGTTAGTTCTTATTTCAGAAGCCGCCCCATGCGCCGAGTTGGGCTGACCGGATAAGCAACCATCCCCCTCCCCTGCACCTGGTCAGTTACCTGGGAGACCTGCCCCTCCTGGTGCCCCGTGGCCAATCAGTGAAAGGCATATTTCCCACTGACCCCCTGGCCATTACATGGCCGCAGGACCCCTCCTGTGGGACCCTAGCCAGTTAGTTCAAAAGGCATTTCCCCTAGCCTATTAGGCCCCAACACGGAACCCCAAGCCCGCCCCCCCCCCTCTCCTTTGTTCTTTCTCTCTCTCCCCCTCTCTCTTTCTTTCTCTCTTTCTTTTTTTCTTCTTTTCATGCAAGCCCCTCCAATAGATCTCTTGGCTACAAGGTGGTCTCTGGTGTGGTCAAACTCTGTCCTTTCAGATACAGGGTCTCAGAGGGCCTCACTAAGTAGTGGAGGCTGGCCACGAACCTGTGATCCTCCAGTCTCAGCCTCCAAGTACTGGGATTACAGGCGTGCACCGCCACGCCCGGCTCAGCACTTATCTTTTATCACCGCGTAATACTCTGTTGCATAGTGGGCCGCGTTTGTTCGTCTTTCACGTCCTGATGCACATTCGTGTCCTGGTCGGGGACTCCTCAGAATAAAGCTACGTGAACATTCAAGTAGAAGGTTATCTGTCGACGTGTCTTCATTTTCTAAGGTAAATACCTAGAAGTAGAGTTGCTGGGTCCGTGGCAAATGTGTGTCTAACTTCGTAAGAAATCACCAAACACGTCCCCCGTGTCTTGTGAGCTGGGACCCACCCAGCACTGTGGGCGTGGCCCCGCCAGCGCTTGGCACGGGGAGGTTTTTTTTTTCTTCCTTGTTATTGTTTTATTTTTGTTTTGATTTTTTCTTTTTAGCTACTCAAGTGAATTGTGTTTTTCATTTCTCTGATGACTAATGTGTAATACATTTTTTCTATGCATTTATTTGCCATCAGCATACCTTATTTGATTAAGTAACTGACTCTTTTTCCCACTTTTATGGGGGTTGTTTATTCATTCCGGACATGACGTCTTTATCAATTTTTTGTAAGAATGTTCTCCTACATGTAGTTTGTCTTTTCCTTTTTTTCTTTTTCTTTTTCTTTTTCTCCCCTCATTCTTTTGAGGTCCTGGGGATGGACTCCAAGGGTGCTGTACCACTGAGTGTGTCCCAGCCCTGCTAGGCTTGGCTTTGCTTTTCTCTTGTGGTTCTAGAGAGGGAACCCAGGGGCATTCTACCTCCAAGCTATACTCCAGCCCAATTTATTGATTTATTTTTTATTTTGGAATAGTGTCTTACTAAATTGCAGAGAATCTCTGAGGCTGGCTGGGAACCTGCGATCCTCCTCCTCAGCCTCCCAGGTACTTGGATTACAGGTGCGCGCCACCATGCCCGGCTTATCCCCAGCCCTTTGTGTACTTTGAGACAGGGTCTCACTAAGCTGCCCAGGCTGGCCACGGATTTGCGATTCTCCTTTGCAGCCTCTCATTCAGTGCGATCGCAGACATGTGCCACCATATCTGGCTTTTTATTTTCCTAACTGCAAATTTTGAAAAGCAGATAAGTTATATATTTTCATGTAGTTTATCAATAAGGAAAGATAATTTAGTGCTGGGTGTGGTGGTGCACGCTTGTAATCCCAGTACTTGGGAGACCGAGAGACAGACAAGAGGATCGCAGTTCGCAGCCAGCCTCACTACTTAGTGAGGCCCTCCACGACTTAGTGAGACCCTGTTTCACACTAAAGAATTAAAAATAAGGCTGGGGTGTAGCTTGGAGTTAGAATGCCCCAGGGTTCCATCCCCAATACTGAAGGGAAAAAAAGATAATTTGTTGAAACTGGAGTTGTGGTTCAGTGGTAGTGAACTTGTCTAGTGTATGCAAAGTCCTAGGTTTGGTCTCCAGTATTGCAGAAAAAAAGAAAAATGTTTGTTTTGGCTTTCTGCTATAATTTCCTCTAGATATTTTATAAAGTGTGTGTGTGTGTGTGTGTGTGTGTGTGTGTGTGTGTGTATACACTGGGAATTGAACCCAGTGACATTCTACCTCTGAGCTACACCCCCAGCCCTATCTTTTAATATTTATTTTGAAACCAGCTCTTACTAGGTTGATGAGAGTCTCACTACTTGCTGAGTTTATCCTTGAACCTGTGATCCTCCTGTCTAAGCCTCCTGGGATTACAGGCATGCACAACCACAGCCAGCTAAACTAGCTTAAGTTTAAGTCTGTGATAAATTTTGAGTTAGTTTTTATATATAGAATAGGTTTTCTTGCATATAAATATCTACTCATTCCAGCTTGATTGATTGATTGGTTTTTGGTACTGGGGATTGAACCCAGGGGAATTCTACCTCTGAGCTTAACCCCCAGCCCTATTTTTTAGTCCTTTTTTTTTGGTACTGGGGTTCCTGAAAACTCTTCTACCTCTGGGCTACATTCCCAGTCCTATTTTATATTTTTATTTGGAAACAGGGTCTTTTAAGCCAGTGCGATCCTCCTTTCTCCGCCTCCCAAGTGCAGGGATTACAAGCGTGCGCCACCACGCCCAGCTAGTCTTTCTATTTTTTAAAACAGGGTCTCACTGAGTTGCAGAGGGCCTCACTAAGTAGCCGAGGCTGTCCGCAAACCGCAATCCTCCGGTCTCAGCCTCCCAAATGCTGGGATTACAAGTGTGCGCCACCACGCCTGGCTTATCCTTTTTTTTTTTTTAAACAAAGTCTCACTAAATTGCAGAGGGCCTCACCAAGTAACTGAGGCTGGCTGCAAATCACCACCACGCCCGGCCACCATCGTTTATTGAAAATATTATCCTTTCCTATAGAATTGCTTTGCACTTTTGTCATATCAGTCGGCTGTAACTGCGAGTCTGATTCTAGGTTGGGCTGCTCCATGTGTCTGTCTTCATACTACCACGCGCTGTCTTGGTTAGCGCAGCTCAGTGGTCCTCGCTGCGCACAGCTTTGCCATGAGGGATGCTTGCCATTGTATGGGGTAGTTTTTGCTTGTTAAAACCGGGAGGTGGGGAAGTTGTCCCTGGAGGGGTAGAGGTCAGGGATGGGGCTAAACATCCTGCTTGCACAGGACAGGCCTCCCTAACAAAGAATTAGCCCCCCAAAATGTCGTGAGTGTCCAGATTGAGAAACTCCGCCGTAGCTGTATAGTAATTTCTGAATAAGAAGTCTGCATCCTTCCTTTTTGTTCTTTTTCAAAACTCTGATGGCACCAGGCACCGTGTCGTCTCCTGTAATCCTAGCACCTCAGGGCTGAGGCTTGGAGGTTCCTGAGTTCAAGCCTAGCCTGGGCGATTTAGTGAGACCCTGTTTCACTAAGTAGCCTGGCCTCACTAAGTAGCTGAGGCTGGCTTTGAACCTGCGATCCTCTTATTTCAGCCTCTTAAGTACTGGGATTATAAGCATGTGCCACCACAGCTGGCTACTCTCTTTTAATTTTATTTTAATTGTACTGGAAATTGAACCCGGGGGAAATGTACCTGCGAGCCACACCTCCAGCCCTATTTGTTTTTTACTTATTTATTTGGAGGGAGAGGGTTAGGAATTAAACATGGGACCTTCTACCTCTGAACTACACACCCCCAGCCCTATTTTTTTTTTTTAAACAGGGTCTTGCTAAATTGCTAGGACTGGCCTGACCTCTGGGATCCTTATCTCAGCCTCCCAAGAACTGGGCTACAAGGCATGTGCCACCATGCTTGGCCTTTTTGTTTGTTTTTCTAATTTTTTATTTTTTGGTATTGAGAATGGAACCCAGGAGCATTCTACCTCTGAGCTATACCCCCATCCCTATTATTTATTTATTTAGAAACAGGGTCTCACTGAGCTGCAAGGGGCCTCACTAAGTAGCTGAGGCTGGCCACGAACCTGTGATCCTCCTGTCTCAGCCTCCCAAATGCTGGGATTACAATTGTGCGCCACCACTCCCGACTTTTATTTTTTATTTTTAAACGGCCTCACTTGGTTGCTGAGTGTCCGTCTAAGTTGCTGAGGCTGGCCTGGAACCTGCGATTTTCCTGTCTCAGCTTCTCATATGTTTATTCCCATGAATTTAAACTTCACAGCTGTTGACAATCTTTTGCCATCGTTAATCTGGATGAGCTCGTCCTTCAGAGAAAGCGTCTCTCTCGTTTTTTTATTGCGCTCTGTTTGATACGCTCAATAACATCAGGAAGTTTGTTACTACTTACATACACTGGCAAGTGGCTCCAGATTAAGGAAGATGAGGCCGGTGACAAGCTGTCTCTCCCACTTATCTGCCCTTCCCAGGTGGAACACGTGCTGGGTTGTCGTTAAGACTTTTTAGTCTGGAAAGTCCAGCCGGGGGAAGCCTGAGTTGACCTGGCGGCTGGAAAGTGGGACCCGGTGTAACCTCTACCATCCCGTGATCA
Source organism: Muscardinus avellanarius (assembly GCF_963383645.1). NCBI lineage: Eukaryota > Metazoa > Chordata > Mammalia > Rodentia > Gliridae > Muscardinus > Muscardinus avellanarius. Next base: position 129,774,687 of record NC_137790.1, read on the forward strand.
AATTTTATGAAAACACAGAATCCACGTTACACATAGCAGCAGAAACTAGCAATCCAAATGAAAACTGTGCCGGCCCTTGAGAGAATTTTCCATAAGGCAAAGTAAAAAGGGATTTCTGAAGCCAAGTGTGTTGGTGCACGTTTGTCATCCCAGCACTTGGGAGGCTGAAACAGGAGGATCGCGGTTTCAGGGCCAGCCCCAGCGACTTAGTGAGACTCTTGGCAACCTGGCAAAACCAAGTTTCAAAATGAAAGAAAAAAAATAATAATAGGGCTGGGTGTTTAGCTCAGAGGTAGATCCCTGAGACAGAATAGCGGGGACAGGTAGGGAAAAGGTTAATTCCTCCTCCTCTCTGTCATACCTACAAACTTAAGGAAGTGGAATCTTTGCTAACAGAAGCTGCAGCTGCTTTCTGCAGCACCCAGGGCTCTTTCCTCCCTCCTATCTCTCTTCTCTTATCTTATCATTACCTCTCCACTTCCTTTAGTGACCGCACTCTGTAAAGGCAGGGGTAGAAGTGGGTTGTTTGTGGTGCATTTCCAGATGTGAAGGGACTTGAGGTCAAAAGGGGCAGAGTGAAAGAAATCCAGGGGCGTGGTCTGCATTTTTTTAGGTCTTAGTCACTTCGTGTTGCTGTAACAAAAGACCCGAGGCTAGTTGGGCTTGGCCTTTGGAAGGGGCCTCCTAGCTGCACTGGGACCAGGCTGTGGCACAGGAACCTCTGGGATCCTCACTCAACCCACATCCAGACTTAATGACCTACTTAACACCAAACATACAGTGATGCTCTGACCGGGAGGGTGTGCTCCCTTTCCCTCACAGACTGACGTGTCGGAGGCCTGGTCCTTGGTGTGCTGGTGGTGGTGGTTCTTTCGGGGGAGGGGCCAATGGGAAACCCTAGGTCATTGGACCCTCAGCAGGGAGCACTGTCTCTGGAGAGTTCTCCCCAGAGCCTGAGCGGGGCATGGCACACACCTGGAACCCACACTGAGCACATCTCCTAGCAAGGCTGTCTCTGGAGAGGAGACTCAGGAATCATAATGACGAAATGCAATGTGATTATTACTGACATCATGAGAGAACAGAGCAGCAAGAGGGGTAATTCACAGAAGAAATGCAACGGCCAAGCAAAATGCGAGTGCGCACTTGGCTTCACCAGTAATCAAAAAAGATTTAAATACTGAGTGATGGAAGTCGACTTGGTTTGTGCCAGTTACATTATAAAAGGATTTTTTCCCCATTGTTAACTTTTTTTTTTAATTTGGAGACAGTATCTTGCTGTGTTGCCAAGGCTGGTCTCAAATTTGGAATCCTCTTCCATCAGCCTTCCAAGTATCTAGGATTCCGGGCTTTTAAGATGGAACCCAGCTGTTGTTTGTGTTTTTGTTGATATTCCCTTTGGAGGAGGTGGAGGGGAGAGTATATGATCTCATGGAGTGACCAGGCATGCTGTGCCTTGCCCGGCAGAAAGGGTATTTTATTTTATTTTTTAATTTTATTTATTTTGGTGGTACTGGCGGTGGAACCCAGAGGCTTTCTACCTCTGGGCTATACTCCCAGACCTTTTTTCTATTTTATTTTGAAACAGGGTCTCACTAAGTTGCTGAAAGCCTCACTAAGTAGCTGAGGCTGGCTTCGAACCCATGCGATCCTCCTGTTCAGCCTCCCAAGCACTGGGATTACAAGCGTGCGCCACCACGCCCGGCTTAGAAAGGGTATTTTAATAGCAGTAAGAAGGGAGGATTTGTAAGGTTAGCTAGATCAAATATAGCAAGGTTAAAGAACACCAGTGCGTGCTATTAAATTTATACAGGCAGGGCTCCTTGTCTGAGTTAGTGCCGTTTCTTTTCTTTCTTTCCTTTCTCCTTTCTTCCTTCCTTCTTTCCTTCCTTCCTTCCTTCCTTCCTTCCTTCCTTCCTTCCTTCCCTCTTTCCTTCCTTCTTTCTTTTCCCCCTTCCTTTCTTTTTTCTGCCTGTACTAGAGGTTGACCCCTGGGCTCTCTACCTCTGAGCTACACCCCCGGCCCTTTTTATTTTTATTTTGAAACAGGGCCTCACTGGGTTGCTGAGGACGGACTTGAACTCGTGATCCTCCTGTTTCAGCCTCCCAAGTACATGTGCCCATGCCTGGCTCGTGCGTTTCATTTGGGGCAGTTGGATAGAAACCACATTAGGCTGTTCCTCTCTCCTTCCCTCCTTTCTCTCCTTTCCTCCTTCCATCTATCCCTCCCTCCCTCCTGGGGGTGCTGGGGATGGAGTCCAGGCCCGGTACCTGCTAAGCATGCGCTCCTACTCTGCGCTCCCCTCCAGCCGGGTTGTTTCTTAGACTGACGCTGCTTGTTTGTGTCTTGTATCCCTGGTGTCTAGCACAGAGGTTATTATGTAGGAGGGACGTAGTGCATTTTTTGAAGAATTAATCATTCACTAATTAGTACCTTGTGAGAAACCCAAAGTGTAGAGATAGATATCTTACTTTTTAAAAATGGTAACGAGAGATGGGCAGTTAAAACAATTTCTAAATGTAGGAATGTGAATAGGTATAAATATGTCAGGTTTTGTTGTGTTTTTTTTACATTTTTTTATTGGTGCATTGTAATCATACATCACATTGGATATAAGACTTGAGGATATACAAGCACACATCATCCAATTAGCCCTCATCCAATCCCCACCCCATTCCCTCCCCCCTCCCTCGATCCCATGCTTGATTGGTGATTAACTTTGGTACTTGTTTATGTACATCATGAGTTTTAAAGAGGTTCCATCCTTCCCCTTCCCCTCCCCTCTGATTGGTCACCTTAATTGCTTCTCTATAGGGCCCTTTCTGCAACTCGACCTCCTTCTGTTACCCTTTTCCTCCTTGTTTTTGCTAATTAAGGGAAGCATCTGGCTTTTATTTTCTGTGATATTTCTCTGTGCATGCCGCATTGCAAGTTCTGATCCCACTCTTGACGGCCCCAGTAGTGGCCTGGCTACCCGGAGGACTCTGATCCCGACCACGCTGGCTCTAGCACTGGCCTTGCCTCATGGGAGGCCCTGATTCTGGCCTCGCTGGACCCGCACCGGCCTAACCCCTCGACTGGCTCCAATCCTGGCCTCGGAGGCCCCAGCACTGGCCTTGCCTCAAGGCAGGCTCCAATCCCAGCCTCGCTAACCCTGGCATGGCCTAACCCATTGGCAGGCTCCTATCCTGGCCTCAGAAGCCCCAGCACCGGCCTTGCCTTACAGCAGGCTCTGATGCTGGCCTCGCTGGCCCTGGCACCGGCCTAATCCCTCGGCAGGCTCCAATCCTGGCCTTGGAGGCCTCAGTAGCAGCCTTGCCTCAGAGCAGGCTCCAATCCCAGCCTTGCTGACCCCGGCACTGGCCTAACCCCTCGGCAGGACCCTATCCTGGCCTCAGAGGCCCCAGAACCGGCCTTGCCTCACGGCAGGCTCTGATCCCGGCCTTGCTGGCCCCAGCACCAGCCTTATCCCTCGACAGGCTCCAATCCCGGCCTCAGAGGCCCCGGCACTGGCCTTGCCTCATGGCAGGCTCCAACCCTGGCCTTGCTGACCCCGGCACCGGCCTAACCCCTGGCAGGCTCTGATCCCGGCCTCAGAGGCCCCAGCGCTGGCCTTGCCTCACAGCAGGCTCTGATGCTGGCCTCGCTGGCCCCGGCACCGGCCTAACCCCTTGGCAGGCTCTGATCCCGGCCTCGGAGGCCTCAGTAGTGGCATTGCCTCACAGCAGGCTCCGATGCCGGCCGCTGGCCCTGGCACCGGCCTAACCCCTCAGCAGGTTCTGATACTGGCCTCATAGGCCCCAGCACCGGCCTTGCCTCATGGCAGGCTCCGATGCCAGCCTCACTGGCCCTGGCACCAGCCTAACCCCTCAGCAGGTTCTGATACTGGCCTCATAGGCCCCAGCACCGGCCTTGCCTCACGGCAGGCTCCGATGCCAGCCTCACTGGCCCCGGCACTGGCGTAACGCCTCAGCAGGCTCCGATCCCAGCATCGGAGGCCTCATTAGCGGCCTTGCCTCACGGCAGGCTCCAATCCCGGCCTCAGGGGTCCCAGCACTGACCTTGCCTCATGGCAGGCTCCGATCCCGGCCTTGCTGACCCCAGCACTGGCCTAACCCCTCGGCAGGCTCCAATCCCGGCCTTGGAGGCCCCAGCGCTGCCTTTGTCTCATGGAAGTCTATGATGCCGGCCTCTCTGGCCCCGACACCGGCCTAACCCCTTGGCAGGCTCCGATCCCGGCCTCAGAGGCCCCAGCACTGACCTTGCCTCACGGCAGGCTCCAATCCCGGCCTTGCTGACCCCGGCACCGGCCTTAACCCTCGGCAGGCTCCGATCCTGGCCTTGTAGGCCCCTCACCGGCCCTGGCACTGGCCTAACCCCTTGGTAGGCTCCGATCCTGGCCTCGGAGGCCTACCAAGTAGTGGCCTTGCCTCAGGGCAGGCTCCGATGCTGGCTGCTGGCCCCGGCACCTGCCTAACCCCTCGGCAGGCTCCAATCCCGGCCTCAGAGGCCCCAGCACTGGCCTTGCCTCATGGCAGGCTCTGATCCCGGCCTCGCTGGCCCTGGCACCAGCCTAACCCCTCGGCCGGCTCCAACCCCATCCTCGGAGGCCCCAGCACCGGCCTTGCCTCACGGCAGGCTTCGATCCCGGCCGCTAGTCCCGCCACCGGCCTAACCCCTCGACAGGCTCCAATCCCGGCCTCTGAGGTACCAGCACCGGCCTTGCGTTATGGCAGGCTCCAATCCCGGCCTCACTGGCCCCAGCACCAGCTTAACCCCTCGGCAGGCTTTGATCCCGGCCTCGGAGGCCTCATTAGCAGCCTTGCCTCACGGCAGGCTCCAATCCCGGCTTTGCTGTCCCTGTCATGAGCCTCACTCCTTAGCAGGCTTCGATCTGAGCACCCTCTTCACCCAGCAGATTGTCCTACATTCCCAAGGGTGCGTGGTGGTAGCATTCTGCCTCTGGGGTTATTTCTTAAAAAGTTCCAGGTGTAATGAATCAAATCTCTACCTCCCCTGAGTACTGGCCGCTGCCATTGCTACTGCCTCACCATTTCAAATCTTTCCCAAGCTCTTTTTCCACACGGCATGTTGTCCAGTGTTCCTAAGTGTGTGCGACAGTAGCATTCGACGTTTGGGGTAATTTCTCTAGAAGATAAGGTTGGTGGAATCAGATTTCTACCTCTCCCAAATACAAGTGTCTACCGCCATTGTGGCGACCGCTTCCAACACCGCCTTCCTCCTAGGTCTCCGCTAAACTCTCTCCTTACAGGTGATGTCCAGGATTCTTAAGAATGTAGAGAAGAAGCAGTCCTCCTTCGCGGGGAATTTTTCCAAAAGTTCCAGTTCAGTTGGATAAGTTTGCATCTCCAGTATCCTGGCAGCCGCCGCGGCCATTTTGACCCCTCTCCGATATTTTTCTTTTTTCTTTTTCTTTTCCTTTTTTTTTTCTAAATAGAAGAAGACAGTATGTGTGGTTTGAGGAGTTTGTGGGATCAGGCACTCAGTAGCACTGCGGCCCGGGCCCCGGTTCTTCTGGGGGTCCGGCATGCCCTGCGCGACCCCCACCCGGGGCCCGAAAAGACCCGGGCCCCAGTTTTTCCGGGGGTCTGGCGTGCCCCGCTCGATCCCTGCCCGGAGCCCAGGGTCCTGCAGCCTGGTCCCCCATGTCAGGTTTTTTGTGCGTGGTACTGGGAATTGAACCCAGTGGTGTCCTACCTCCAAGCTCCACCCCCAGCCCTTTTTATTTTTTATTTTGAATCAGGGTCTCAGTAGGTTGCTGAGGGCCTCACTAAGTTGCTGAGGTTAGCTGCAAATGCCCTTGGGTTCAATCCCTAATAACTGCCCTCTCAAAAAAAAAAAAAAAAAAAAAAGAAAAAAAGAAAAGAAAAGAAAAAAGAAAGAGAGAAAATCCTGGAAATTGTGAACATTTGGAGGATGAGGATTAGACCAGAAAAAAATCCCTTTCTATTCTGAATGCTGATGCCTTTAACAGGGTCAGGGAACCCAGGAAGTGCTGGTTTGAGAAGAAAGACACAAATTTGAAATTCTGAAGAAATTGAGATTATGGGATGTGCAGACAGATGCCTAGTAGGCAGTTGTAAATAAGAGTGTAGAGTAGAAGAGAAAAGGCCAGGGCTAGGGGTAGACATCTTATTGGTTTATTTATTGGGTGTGATACTAGCAATTGAACCTAGGGGTACTTTCCCCAATGAGCTACATCCCAGCCTATTATTATTTTCTTTCTTTCTCTCTCTCTTTCTCTCTCTCTCTTTCTTTCTTTCTTTCTTTCTTTCTTTCTTTCTTTCTTTCTTTTTTTGTGGGTCTGGGGATTGAACCCAGGAGTATTCTACCTCTGAGCTATACCCCTGCCCTATTTTTTATTCTTTATTTTGAAACAGAGTCTCATTGAGTTGCAGAGGACCTCATTAAGTAGCCGAGGCTATCCGCGAACCACGATCCTCCTGTCTCAGCCTCCTTATGCTGGGATTATAAGCGTGTGCCACCACGCCGGCTAAAAATGCCTGCATATAAAGAATGAGAATAGAAGAAGAGCAGTTGAAGGCGAAATTATTTATTTATTTATTTATTTATTTATTTATTATTTTGGTGGTACTGGGGCTCCTGGAAACCCTTCTACCTCCGGTTACACTCCTAGACCTATTTTTATATATTTTTTAAATTTGGAAACAGGGTCTCTTACACCAGCGCGGCTGGGTTCGAACCTGTGCTATCCTCCTGTCTCCGCCTCCCAAGCGCGGGGATTCCAAGTGTGTGCCATGCCCGGCTTTACCACACAATGTACTTTTGGGGAGTTATTAGGAATTCTGCTCCTTAGCTACACCCCAGCCCTGTTTTCTTTCTTATTTAAAACCGGGTCTTGCTGAGGCCGGCCTTGAACCTGCAGTCCTCCGTCTCAGCTTCCCAAGTACTGAGGTTACAGGTGCACGCCACCGCACCTGGCGGCACATGGCATTTTTAAGCAAGCAACATGTCGCCGTGCACATGGTGGCAGGAACCCTTTCCTGTCGGGTTGCCTTTGTCGACACTTCACTTGAACACATAAGTACCGGCACAGAATCGCCGCCTTCCACTCGCCGCTGTATGAGCGCCGCCGAGGGCTGACCCCGCAGACACTGGCCCACAGAAACCATCCTACGCCAGCGAGTGCTGTGTCTGGCCATGGAGCTGGAAGTGGGCTGTCCCGTGTGGTGAATATTTGATCAGGTTGCCAGTAAACTTAGCAAATGCCAGTCTAAAGAGATCAACTTATAAACCCGAGAAAGAGAATGCCCCGTCTCCTTTGGTGTTTCTTTTGTTTTGTTTTTTGGTGTTACTGGGGTTCCTGGAAACCCTTCTACCTCCGGGCTACACTCCCAGACCTATTTTTATACTTTTTTATTTGGAAACAGCGTCTCTTAAGCCAGCGCGGCTGGCTTCGAACCTGTGCGATCCTCCTGTCTCTGCCTCCCAAGCGCAGGGATTACAAGCGTGCGCCACCACGCCCAGCTCCTTTTTTTGTTTCTTAATTAATCAGTAATTGTAATTACTAAGGTCCTTAAATGGATTTTCCTTTTAGACAAGGGAATGGCTTGCCGGGCCTGCTGCATAGCTCACTCCTGTGATGGCCCTGTTCATCTCTCACCTTGGAAATAAAAGGCAGTGACTGTGCTGCCCGCCCAGAAGGCGCTGCATTGCAGTCAGTTGAAAGGCCATGACAGTAAGCTGGGCACAGCGGCACATGCCTATAGTCCCAGGCCTTGGGAGGCTGAGATAGAAGGATTGCAGGTTCGAGGCCAGCCTTGACAACTTCGTGAGCCTCTAAGCAATTTGATTAGACTCCATTTCCAAACAAAATTTAAAAGGCACGGGGTGAGCCAGTCATGGTGACGCACGCTTGTAATCCTAGTACTTGGGAGGCTGAAACAAGAAGATTGCAGGTTCCCAGCCAGCCTCAGCAATTTGTGAGGCCCTCCATAACTTAGTGAGACCCTGATTCAAAATAAAGAATGAAAAGATGGGGCTGAGCCGGACGAGGTGGCGCACCCTTGTAATCCCTGTGCTTGGGAGGCGGAGACAGGAGGATTGCACAGGTTCGAAGCCAGCCGCGCTGGCTTAAGAGACCTAGTTTCCAAATAAAAATATTTTAAAAATAGGTCTGGGAGTGTAGCCTGGAGGTAGAAGGATTTCCAGGAACCCCAGTACCACAAAAAAAAAAAAAAAAAAAGAAGGGGCCAAGAGTGGAGCTCAGAGGTAGAATGCCCTGGGTTCTATCCTGGGTACCACACAAAAAAGGCAGGGGCTGTAGCTGGGAGGTAGAATGCCCCAAGGATCCATCCCTGGGGAAGGAAAGAAGAGAGAGGAGGAGGGAGGAAGGAGGGAGAAGCAGCGAGGGTGAGCGCCTGGCACCGGGAGGAAGGCGAGGCCAGTGGGAGAAGGAGGCAGGTGGCCAGAGGCGGGCTCAAGTTGCTGTGTGGAGTGGCCGCAGGTCGCAGGTGGCTGCCTGGCTCGTGCCCGTGCATAGCGGGCGCTCAGAAAGTATTTGTTGGAGAGGATGGGTGGTGGTTGGGGGAAGGAAGCCTCCTTCCAGAAGAGTGGCTCCCACTCGGCCCCCACCTGGCTTAGTCCTCTCAGCCTCCTACACGCCCATCACCTTGTCCTGGCAGCCGTGTCCATTGAACTAATAATTGTCGTGACCTGCTGGGGCGGGACGAGGGGGTGCGCTGCGGTCCAGAGTTGAATCTCCTTTTGGTTGGAGACTGTAACATCAAGCCCCCGGCCTGGCTCATCTGGCATGCTGGAGATGTCTGCTTCTTGTTCTTGGCAAGAAAGATCTCCTGGTAACATGGCTGAGAATGGCGTGAAGCAGGAAGGGCGGTTTAAAAATATTTCCAAGCTGGGCATGGTGGAGCACACTTGTAATCCCCGCACTTGGGAGGCAGAGATAGGAGGATCACACAGGTTCGAAGCCAGCCTCAGCTACTTAGTGAGGCTCTCAGTAGCTTAGTGAGACCCTGTTTCCAAAAATAGGTCTGGGAGTATAGCCCGGAGATAGAAAGCCTCTGGGTTCCACCCCCAGTACCACACACACACACACACACACACACACACACACACACACACAGTAAAAAAAATAAAAAATAAAATAAATAAAAATATTTCCAAAGCTGGGTATGGGGGTGCATGCCTGCCATTCATCCCGGCCCTTGGGAGGCTGAGACAGGAGGATGGCAGGTTCAAGGCCAGCCTCAGCAACCTCATGAGGGCTTTCACAATTTAGTAAGATCCTGTTTCAAAATACAAAATAAAAATAGGGCTCGGGATGTAGGTCAGAGGCAGAATGGCCCTGGGTTCAATCCCTAATACCCCCCCAAACACACACAGGAAGAGAGACTATGAAAAGATATGGGCCCAACAGGTTGATTTTCAAATTTGTTTAAACTGGTATTTGTTTACAATTCAGATTTAATTTGCAGCCGGCACTTGAGTTGTTGGCATCGCTCTGTGTGCGTGTAAGTGCAGGTTGGAGAACCCGCTTGGGTTGGAAGAGCCTCTCTGCTCTGTATCATTCAGGACACACTTAAGTGGCAGACAAGTCCTGGTTTAGTCACTGAGACACCACACGGATCAGAGCACAAAATACTTGCTTTCTTGGAACTGCTACAGAGACATAGGTTCCCTTTGTGTGTGTGTGCTACTGGATGGCTTGAGCCCGGAGGCATCCTGCCTCTGAGCCACACTCTCAGCCCTTATTTTACTTTTTGTTTTGAAACAGGGTCTCACACAGTTTCTGAGGACCTCGCTAGGTTACTGAGGCTGTCTTCAAATTGCGATCATCCTGTCTCAGCCTCCGAAGTCCTGGGATGACAGGGTGCGCCCCCGCGCCTGGCCAAGACGTGCTTTCAAAAGGGAATGTGTTGATTTAGGTGGTAACTCACCCAAGAAGGAAAGGGACCTCCCTCATCTCCAGCAGTTGTCCTCACAGGGCGCTGAGACGTCAACTAATGAGCTGTCTGAAGACAGAGGTTTCTCTTTCGCTCATCTCTGTTGTATCTCTCGGTCCCCAAGTGGTGCTTGGCTTAAAAGAAATATTTAGTAAATATGTACTGCCAATTGAAGTGTCTGTTTTATGGTTTTTTTTTGGGGGGTTGTTGGGTTTTTGTAGTGTTTTGGTTTTTTTTTTTTTTTTTTTTTTGGTGGTGGTGGTACTGGGGTGGAACGCAAAGGCTTTCTACCTCCGGGCTATACTCCCAGACCTGTTTTTTTATATTTTATTTGGAAACAGGGCTTCACTAAGTTGCTGAGAGCCTCACTCAGTAGCTGAGGCTGGCTTTGAACCCGTGCGATCCTACTGTCTCAGCCTCCCAAGAGCGGGGATTACAAGCGTGTGCCACCACGCCCGGCTGTGTCTATTGTTTTGATTTGTCATTCTTTTTTTCTTTTTTTTTTTCTGGTATTGGGGATTGAATTCAGGGATATTCTACCTCTGAACTATACCCTAGCCCCATTTTATTTTTTATTTTGAAAAAAGGATCTTACTAAATTGTTGAAGGCCTCACTAAGTTGCTGGGTCTGGCCTTGAACCTGCAATCCTCCTCTCTCGGCCTCCAAGGTGTTGGGATTACACATCTGCACCATGACACCCAGTGTGAAATTTTTATTATTTTAGTTGCTGTGTGTGTGTGTGTGTGTGTGTGTGTGTGAGAGAGAGAGAGAGAGAGAGAGAGAGAGAGAGAGAGAGAGAGAGAGACTGGGAATTGAATCCAGGGGCACTCTACCTCCAAGCTACATCCCCATCCCCAGTTTTTATTCTTTATTTTGAAACAGGGTCTCACCGAGTTGCCTCACTAAGTAGTAGCTGAGGCTGTCCTCGAGCTGCGATCCTTCTGTCTTAGTCTCCTAATGCTGGGATTACAAGCGTGAGCCACCGCGCCCCGCTAGTTGCCTTATTTTTAATATTACTTTTTTTTGTACTTATACCAATACCAGGATGTCGGGAAAGCTATCAAATTGATATTTAGTCATATAGTTATCTGATATCATAGAGCATGGGCTTGGAAAGGAACCGAAGAGGTCATCTTTGCTTTACCTTCTTGCCTCGGAAAACTGAATAAGGTGATTTAGATATGTAATCTTAATTAATCCGAAAAAAACGAGGACAACATAATTGGGTTCTCTCTTGAGGAAAAGAAGAAAGGTATTTAACCCTAGATATAAAGAGTCTAATCTGAAAATATTTTTAAATTTCTAACTGGGAAAGTGGGAAAAAAAAAAAAAAACAAACACCAGGGCTCAGCAAAGCTGCTCTTTGTTGATATCAAAAATGGGCCTGCCAGTCGCTTGGGGATGGAGTGGGGCCTCCTATCTCAGGGGCAGGGCCGGCACATTTTTTTCCCCTCTCACAAGAGCTGGGCAGCTCACACAGGTTCCCAAGCCCCAGCCAGCTCCCGGGCGGGAGTCTCCTCCTCTGCCCACTCCAGCTCTGCTCTAAGGTGCCAGGAGCGCAGCGCTCGGGGACTGCTTTAGATGGAACCGCGGACGCCCTGACATGTATCATCCCAAAGATGCCTGTTTCACGAGTAAGTTAATCTTCTTTTTAAGCTAATTAAATTCGAGTGGCACTTAGAAAAAAAAAATGTTAGCTTGGAGTTAGGCATTTTACCATTTCCCACTTGAGCTCTGAGCATTTTTTAAATAAAAACAAAGGCCTCTTAATTCGATAAGAAAGCCAGGTTCTACATGGAAGAGCCCTTCATCTCTTAAGACCCGGCTCTCAGCGTCCTTGGCAGGGCCTGCTCCGTTAGCTCGCATTCGGATGCCTTTTGCAAGCCAGCGAGCCGGTTTTCTTGAGCATCTCTTTAGTTTCCCTGAGAGGTAGTTGGAATGGAGCTTCTCGGAGCTCGATTGCTTCTGGCTGACAGTCTCAAGTTTCCACTGGATGGTAACAAAGACTGGGCAGTCTTGTTGGTGCTGGGTGAGAGGCGGCTTCCTTAGACCAGGTAAGATGGAGCAGTTTGTTTCTTACTGCCGGGTGAGTTTTTGCAGTGTTTACTGTCCATTCTTTAAGCATCAGCAATATCAAACTGAAAAGTAGCCAGGAGCATGCGGATTTCCAGACGTCCTTGCTGGTTGCAGACAGAAAACTAGAGGGTGGGGGTGGGGGCGCGGGGGAGGGGTAGTTAGCCCAGTTTAGCCTCAGTTACTTGTGTAAATTAGTTGAAATGTGCAAAAATGATCCCGGCGCTCGGGTTTCTTCCTTCCGGAGCTAAAGAGACAGTTGAAGGCATTCAGCATTTTGAAGGTACTTTATGGTTATTGCTCGTGAAAGCAATTCAAGTGATAGTTTTTACTTTCATTTCCTCCCCACCCCCAGGGGTTAATAAGATCAGCTTGGCCCTTCTTAAACATTGTTCCCATTTCTGAAAACTCTTAAATCCTCAACAGCCAAATAGCTCCCTCTCGGGATCTTTGGAAATCAACTTGACAGTTGAAAAATATTTCAGCTTTTGTAGCTGAACGGGTCCCTCCCTCCCTCTCCCCCCTCCTGGTACATTTTTCTTAAAAGTATTTGTGCTCTGAAAATGTCAGCTGTATTCTAATGAAGCGCGGCGCCTGTGCTTAGAAAGGGGTCGGTGCATTCCAGCGCGTTATGGTTTATTATGAGGCACAGTTTGAGGGTGGGTGGCACCATTTGGCGGCTGCCTCTCGGGGTAGTGACTGCCATTACGATAGCCTTCCACTGGCAAAGAAAATAGAGCGCGCAGGCTGCTGTGGGAATCCGAATACTGCAAAGGGAAGCTGCCCCGCAGACATCCTGGGTGACCACGACCCGCCCCAGGGACCGAGTTGATCGCTTCAAGGACACCCTGAAGCCTGCCTTCTAGTAGACTCCTGCGGGCCCACGCTTTTTGATGTATGTGAAATTTAGCTGCTCTTTGAACTTTAATAAGGAAGTGAATGTTTCTGGATAAACCGTGAAGGTTCTTAATAGCTCCAGTCCTATTTGAAAGGCTACGTTTAAGTGAAAAGGGGTTGGGAGGGAGGGAGCGTGGGTGCGAGGGAGGGGGAGGGCCTTTCCTTCAGTTAGGAAAGTCCAGAGGGAGAAGCAACAGATGTTTCTTCTGTTACAGCTGAGGTTGTTTCATTCAAAACTCCCAGTAGCCAAATAAGAAGGGGGTCATAAATCTGACTTAATCAGCGAATGAATGAAACTTAGCCGCTCTTTAAGTTATTTAAAATGCATTCTTTTATATTCAGGATTTCAGAATCAAGTGTTACAGCAGCAAAATTTTATTTTTTTAAAGAGGCTTTTAAAAAAATCCCTAAACACGGTGTATAATGGAAATGCAAGGAAGTGAATTTCGGTGCGTTTAAGTTCTGGGGAAATGGATCAGTAAGTCATTTGTAATATATATATATATATATATATATATATATATATATATATTAAAACCTAAGCCATACTGAGTTCATAGGGAGTACTTAGGCTGCAGACGTTTGCCGTTGCACAATACGTACAAAAACGAAAAATGAAATTGAAATGGGAAGCGGCATTTGCATATGGTAATCGGCGATTTCAATATTTCCACGTCTATGGGGAGTATGAGGCTTATGCCAAAGACCGTCAAGTAAGAAATAGGGGAGAAATATTTGGGGTATAATTGAAATATGTTATAGTTTGCCTCTAAGAAGAAACAGAATAAGCTCAGATTGGTTGCCAGTGGAAAGAAGGAATGTTTATCTCCTGGAAAGAGCGGGGAGAAGTGGTTGGAAGCATGGACTGAAAGCAGCCAGAGTTAAAAAAAAAAAGCTTTGAATGTGTAGAATTCACGATGAATAAAGTAAAATCTTTTTCTTTTACAAGTAACACAAGGAGATCTGTGTTCTTGTATAATTTGCATTTATACACACTATAACTATGTATTTCTTAAAGTTAACTCTTGAACACCCAGTGCTGAATACCAGATCTGGTCCGTGTTGGTCCGTACTGCATCTTACACTGTAAAATTAGTAATATATGTAAAAGCCCCCACATTCTTTAAGCCATAGTTTAAAAATTGGGTGTGTATATCAAATGTTATGGTTTCCTAAATAACTGGTGTAAGAAGACCGGAAAATAATATGGAAATTCAAGGAAATCACTAAAAATGTCTCCTCCTTAGGATCTCTGGGCTTTCTTTTCTTCAAATAATGATGACAATATAGAGACTGTGAAGCTTTTCAGATCACTCTTAAGATTCTCAAATCGATCGCCATGCGTTTTGCTGTTTTGTGTGTGTTGTCGTACTGGGGATGGAACCAGGGCCTCACTGAACACTCAAGTCAAATGCTCTGTCGCTGACTTACTCCCCAGCCCATGTTTTGCTTATTTAAGGAATAGCAAGAATTGAATTTCTTTCCTTTCTAGGATAAGTAAAATACTTAACTTGGGACTCAAAATGGATTCCAAATGGTAAATTTGCTTAAAGTGAGAGCTTTTATCATTTTGACCTTAGAATATACATTGTGAAAACGGGCCTGGTGGTACATGCCTGTAATCCCAATACTTGAGAGACTGACCGGAGATTCAGGTTCAAAGCCAGCCTCAATTTGGCAAGCCCTCCGCAACTGAGTGAGATCCTATTTCCAAATAAGAAATTAAAAACCAGGCTGGGAGTTTAGCTCAGAGATAGTATGTCTCTGGATTCAATCTCCAGTCACACACACACACACACACACACACACACACACACACACACACACAGTATAAATTCTATTTTTTTTTTTTTAAGTTGCCCAGGCTTGCCCTGAGCTTGGGATCCCCCTACTTCACCCTGCAGAGGTTCTGGGATTACAGACAAGCGCCACTCTGGCTTAGTGTGATGTGAAACCCAGTAGTCCTCACTTTTATTTTCAAAGGAAAAGGACTGCCTTGAAACTAATTCATGGGTAATCCCCGGCTGTCTGATTTGGCATGCTGAAGTTTTAAATTTATGTTAAGAATCCAATTTTTAATTCGAGATCTGTGTGAAGTCATGGTCACCATTTATAAATACTAGAAACATATGTGGCCTGACCATAAACATAAAGTGGTGTATTGGTTGGCACGGGCCGGTCACCGTCTCAGAGGGCCCTCTCTATGTGAGTGGCGTCCAGCTCTGTGCTCCTGGGACCGTAATGCCCAGCAGCGCTGATCCTGCGGGCCAGCTGCCTCCATCTGCGTGGGCCACTCGGAGCCACTCGGAGCCGTCAGCGGCTGCTGGTGAGAGATAAAGACGCTCCCTGCTGTCTCTTGCTCGGCCTGTAAACAGTGTCTCCTTGCCATCTGGTGGGTGCACTGGTGGGGGAGACAGAGCTGAAGGTAGATGTTAAAAATGGGCAAAATATTAAGAAAATAGAGCGTGGCTGGTGATTGACAGTTGGCCCAGCACCTGCAAAGCCCTGGGTTCCATCTCCAGCACCGCCAAAAAGAGCGAGAGGTTATAAAAACTAAGGAAAAGAGATTGAAAATGGATCACTCAGCCTTTTTTTGTTTTTGTTTTTTAATGAAAATATAGCTGGGTGTGATGGCACATGGCTGTAATCCTAGTGCTTGGGATGTTAAGAAAGAGGGATCACAGGTTCAAGGCCAACCTCAGCAAAGTAACCAGACTGCTTTCAAACAATTTTTTTTTTTTGGTGGTGGTGGTACTGAGGGTGGAACCCAGAGGCTTTCTACCTCCAGGCTATACTCCCAGACCTTTTTCGTATTTTATTTGGAAACAGGGTCTCACTAACTTGCTGAGAGCCTCACTAAGTAGCTGAGGCTTTGAACTCGTGCGATCCTTCTGTCTCAGCCTCCCAAGCGTGGGGATTACAAGCGTGCGCCACCACGCCCGGCTCACACAAATTTTTAAAAAGAGCTGGGCATGTGTATCTCAGGTAGAATGTCCCTGGTGGGTGCAAGCTTCAGTACCACAAAAAAGAAAGAGGGGGGGAGGGAGGGAGGGGGAGAAGAAGGAGGAGGAGGAGGAAGAGGAGGAAGAGAAGGAAGAGGAGAGAGAGAGAGAGAGGGAAAGAGAAGAAAAAAGGAGGAGAGAGGGAAAGAGAAGAAAAAAGAGTTCTGTGTAGTAGAAAGAATCCACTTAGACTTTTTCCCCCTGTCTCTCTTTTTTTTTTTTTTTTTGGTCATACTTGGGGTTGAACCCCAGGAGCATTCTATCTCTGAGCTACACCCCAGCCCTATTTTATTTTTTATTTTTAAATAGGTCTCACTGAGTTGCTAGGACTAATTTGAACCTCCTATTTTAGTCTCCCAAGTATCAGGATTACAGGGATGTGCCACCATACCTGGCTATTTTTATTTTATTTATTTTGTCATGCTGGGGATGGAACCCAGGGACATTCTACCTCTGAGTACACCCCCAGCCCTATTTTTTATTCCTTATTTTGAAACAAGGTCTCACTGAGTTGCAAAGGGCCTAAGTAGCTGAGGCTGTCCGTGAGCGTGATCCTCCTGTCTCAGCCTCCCAAATTCTGGGATTACAAGCATGTGCCACCACCCCCGGCTTGCTATTTTTTATTGTTTATTTTTGAACAAGATCTCACTCAGTTGAGGAGGGCCTCAATAAGTAGCTGAGGCCTGCTGCAAACCTACGGTCCTCCTGTCTCAGCCTCCCAAGTACTGGGATTACAAACCTGTGCCACCATGCCTGGCTAAACTCTTATTATTAAACCAACTGGCTGAAACAGGAGGCTCTGTGTGAGACTGCTTTTCAAAAATAAAGAATAAGCTGGGCATGGTGGCGCACATTTGTAATCCCCATGCTTGGGAGGCGGAGACAGGAGGATCAGGCAGGTTCAAAGCCAGCCTCGCTGGCTTTAGAGACCCTGTTTCCAAATAAAAATATAAAATAGGTCTGGGAGTGTAGCCCAGAGGTAGAAGGGCTTCCAGGAACCTCAGCTGCTACTTTACTACTTAGTGAGGCCCTTTGCATAAAAAATAGGGTTGGTGGTGCATTTTTTTTTTTTTTTTTTTTTTTGGTAATACTGGGGTTCCTGGAAACCCTTCTACCTCTGGGCTACACTCCCAGATCCATTTTTATACTTTTAAGCCAGCCTTCGCGACCCTCCTGTCTCCGCCTCCCAAGTGCGGGGATTACAAGCATGCACCACCACGCCCAACTGGTGGTGCACGCTTTTAATCCCAGTACTTGGAAGGCAGAAACAGGAGGGTCACAGGTTCGTGCCCAGCTTCAGCTACTTAGCGAGGCCCTCCACAATTTAGTGAGACCCTGTTTCAGAAAAATAAAGACTAAGATATAGGGCTGGGAGTGTAGCACAGGTAGAATGTCCCTGGGTTCCATCCCCAGTACTGAAAAAATAAATAATTATAAAAAATAAAATCAAAGGGAGGGCGGGGGTTTGGCTCAGTGGTGGAATGCATGCTTATTGTGTTTCTATCTCTGGGTTAAGTCCTCGGCACCATACACATTACACACACGCACACAAACACACACGCCCTGCTGAGAAGGAGCTAAAAAGATTTTTTAAAGTCTTCTAGCTTTGAGGTTTCAGTAACTGAGTTGTGTGTGTGTGTGTGTGTGTGTGTGTGTGTGTGTGTTTTGCTGGGGATCGAACCCAGAGGCATTCTACCTTCGAGCTACATCTCCAGCCTTATTGTATTTCTTACTTGGAGACAGGGTCTTGCTAGGTTGATGAGAGTCTCACTACATGCCGGGGCTGTTCTCGAACCTGCGATCCCCCTGTCTCAGCTTCCCAAGTACTGGGATTACAGGCATGTGCCACAATGCCCAGTTGAATTAACCCACTTATAATCTTCCAGATATCAGAGCTTGGACTGAGGAATTTGCTTCAGAAATGAAGGAGCACAGTCTAAACTTAGTATATGGAAAGATAGAAAAAGAATTTTTTTTCTCCCTTCACACGGAAGAATCCAGAACTGTTATGGCTCTAGATGTCAGAGAAAGAGGGAGCTAGCTAATACTCTCAGAAACCAAGAGCTCAGCTTTTATCATCTAGGAAAAGTATGTAAGAAAGACCGAAATAAAACATATCGATCCCTTTCGGAGTCTTGACCTTGGAGCCGGAGAACTGCTTCTTAGGATGGCGTTTCAAGATCTTTTCTTTGGTTCATGGGAGGTTCTGGCTAGGTGCCTCTGTTACCCAGCTTTCTGACACTGTAACAAAATACTCGAGAACATTAACTTTAAGAGGAAAAGATTCTGGCTCAAGACTCCATAGGTGGCCAGGCTACGGCCACTTGGCTCTGTTGTTTCTGGGCCTGTTGGGAGGCAGGACAGAGATGCCACCTCACGGCAGCAGAGAGCCAGGGGGAGCAGAGAGGAGAGGGCTGGGGTTGGAGATGCTGTCCAGGGCACGCCCCGTGACTTCCTCCTCCAACTCCATTCTGCCTCCCGCAGTCCATTCAGATTGCACACCCATCAGCAGGTAAGGTAAGGCCCTGTGAGCCATCACCAGCCTTGCTGCCCTGGGCACCCAGCCCACCCGGCAGCCCGGGAGGACGCACCACCAGGCATCACAGTGGCACTCGGGAGCATCTTAGAGGTCTGCCTCCCAGCGCTGCAGAGACAGCAAGGGCTTTGCCTCCTGGGCTCTGGGTGCAGGAATTTGCAGGTCCAACCCTCTTTATTTTTATTTACTTACTTATAATAAGATGTGTGTGTGTGTGTGTGTGTGTGTGTGTGTGTGTGTGTGTGTGTGTGTTACTGGGAGTGGAACCCAGGGGCTTTTCTGCCTCCGGGCTATACTCCCAGATCTATTTTATACTTTATTTGGAAACAGGGTCTCACTAAGTTGCTGAGAGCCTCACTAAGTAGCTGAGGCTGGCTTCAAACCTGTGCGATCCTCCTTTCTCAGCCTCCCAAGTGCTGGGATTACAAGCGTGTGCCATCATGCCCGGCTCCTAGTCTTTATTTATTATTGTTGTTGTTGTTGTTGTTGCGGGTCTGGGGATGGAATCTAGGGGCATTCAACCTCTGAGCTATACCCCTGTCCTATTTTTTTATTCTTTATTTTGAAACAGGGGCTCGCTAAGTTGCTGAGGGCCTCACTAAGTAGCTGAGGCTGTCCCCGAACCACAATCCTCTGGTCTCGCCTCCCGAATTCTGGGATTACAAGTGTGCATCACCATGCCCGGCTGTCTTTTTTTATTTTTGAAACAGGGTCTCACTAGGTTTCCCTAGGTTGTGAAGGGCCTCGCTAAGTGGCTGAGGCTGTGCGAACCGTGATCCTCTGGTCTCCGCCTCTCGAATGCTGGAATTACTAGTGTGAGCCACCACGCCCAGCAATTTTTAAAAATATAATAAGTTTCTTATTATTTTCATAATAAATACTTACTTATTTGTGTGTATGTATGATATTTGGGATGGAACTTGGGGACATTCTACCTCTGAGCTATACCCCCAGCCCTATTTTCTTTTTTTTTTACTATTTATTTATTTATTTATTTATTTATTTATTTATTTTGTGGTACTGGGGTTTCTGGAAGCCCTTCTACCTCCGGGCTATACTCCCAGACCTATTTTATATTTTTTTTATTTGGAAACAGGGTCTCTTAAGCCAGCGGTGCTCACAAGCCTCCTGTCTCCGCCTCCCAAGCCTGGGGATTACAAGACCACCTTCTTTTTTCTTTTGAAACAGGATCTCTCTAAGTTTTGGCCTCCAATGGATGATGCCTCTGGCTCAGTCTCCCAAGCACTGAGATTACAGGCACGCACCACCAGGCCTTGATCCTTTCTCCTGAGCTCTGCACTGTATACTGTAAGGGGTGTGTGTGTGTGTGTGTGTGTGTGTGTGTGTGTGTGACTGAGGAGTGAACCCAGGGGCATTCTACCTCTGAGCTAAATCCCCCAAACAGGGCCATACTGAGTTGCTAAGAGTCTCACTACTTGCTGAGGCTGTCTTCAAACCTGTGAGCCTCCTGTCTCAGCCTCCCAACTGCTGGGATTACAGATACATGCCACCAGGCCTGGCTCCTTTACAGCAGATATTAACAAATAATAGTTTAAGGGGTAAGAGAAGACACTTTCTGAGTACTTATTCTTTGTGGGAAGGCTGAGTGAGAGGGAACCATGTGGTCCGGGCTTAGGAATAGGCAGATGGTGGAAGAGAATAGAAAGTCAGCAAATTAATCCACATAAGTAAGTTAGAGGAGCATTGCACATCAGCCCGGGGAGGCTGGCATCCATTAAAAATGACCCTTTAAGCCAGGCGTCATGCTCTTTCTTACCTGTATTCTCAGCTGCTTGGGGTGCTGGCGTAGGACGATTGCAAGTTTGGTAGCCCCGGCTAATTAGTGAGTCTCAAAATAAAATATAAAAAGGGCCTGGGATGTAGCTCAGTGAGTGTCCCTGAGTTCAGTCTCTAGTACTGCTCCGCCTCCCCTGCACCCCGAAAAGAGGTGACCGCCTCAGGAGGAAAAGAACTTTGAGCTTTTCTATCTTACCTATAGGTGGGTCAAGGATTTCAAATATTAAGTGAAGACATGGGGTATTACAGGAAATGTAGGGATACTTAGTACATCTTAGTATATATACTAAAGAGAACTAATTTGTTGGAAGAACATCTCCCAGTGCAGACAGAAGCCTTGTAAGAAGTAAAATCCCAGCCTGGCGTGGTGGTGCACGTTTGTAATCCCTGGGCTTGGGAGGCGGAGACAGGAGGATCGCACAGGTTCAAAGCCAGTTTCAGCTACTGAGTGAGGCTCTTAGCAATTTAGTGAGACCCTGTTTCCAAAAATATATAAAATAGGTCTGGGAGTATAGCCCAGAGGTAGAAAGCCTCTGGGTTCTACCCCCAGTACCACCCAAAAAAAAAAAAAAAAAAAAAAAGTAAAATCCAGCTAGGCATGGTGGCACATGCTTGTAATCCCAGCATTCAGGAAGCTGAGACTGGAGGATCCTGGTTCAAGGACGGCCTCAGCTACTTAGTGAGGCCCTCTGCAAGTTAGTGAGACCCTGTTTCCAAATAAAGAATAAAAAAATAGAGTTGGGGGTGTAGCCCGAAAGTAGAATGCCCCTGGGTTCCATCCCCAGTACCTCAAAAATAAATAAATAAATAAATAAATAAATAAATAAATAAATAAATAAAGCTGGAGGTAGAATGCCCCTGGGTTCCATCCCTAGTACTGGGAGGAAAGAGAAAAAAAAGGAGTACGATCCAGCCTGTCCCTGTGTTGGGGGCACTTCTAGAGCAAAAGAGGATCAATGGGACTGGCGGCCATTCTGACCTTCAGTTCCACAGGTGAACCTGCAGGCCTCACTGAATTTGACACAGACGTCATAAAGGGGAAAATTATAAAATGGACTGCATTCTAAAAATGTGCGGAGAATAATATATTAAAGCAAAAGCTGTTGAATTCAGAAAAATGCTCGTGGCAGATAAAGCTGAATAAACGTGTTCCTTCTCTAAAGCACGAGTGGGAAGCATGAATTCTCAGGAGCACAGCCGACCTGGGAATATTTCAGCCTTCCTTTCTTCCTTCCTTTCTTTCCAATGCTAGGAGTGGGACTGAGGGGCATTCTGCAACCCCAGCCCTATTTTTTTATTCTTGATTTTTTTTTTTTTTTTTTTTTTTTTTGTGTGTGTGTAGTACTGGGGTTCCTGGAAGCCCTTCTATCTCCAGGCTACACTCCCAGACCTATTTTATATTTTTATTTAGAAACAGGGTCTCCTAAGCCAGCACGCGCGGCGCTGGCTTGGAACCTGCGCGATCCTCCTGTCTCCGCCTCCCAAGCCGGGGATTACAAGCCTGCTCCACCACGCCCGGCTTATTCTTGATTTTGAAACAGGGTCTCACTGAGTTGCCAAGAGCAGTGCTCGATCAATAAAGCCATTCTTGGTGGGAAAATACTTGGTGCTGCTTTAGTTTTCAGTCTTAAGTTAATCTAAATCAGGTAAGTGTAAAATTAAGGTCTTGCGTTGCACTGACCACAGTTTCAAGCGCTCAGTAGTCACACTCATCTAGCGACTGATGTATTAATCTGGAAATAGCCCTGTGGGTTGGGGTGTGCAGAAGCGGGAGATGAGCCCGGAAGTTATTGCAGTAATTTAAGCAAGAGAGGATGACTTGGACCAGAGCAGTCGCAGTGGCGTCTGTGAGAACTGGTGCATTCAAGATGATGGTGATTTTTTTATTTTTTTGGGTGGGCGTGCTGAACTCAGGGGTATTCTACCTCTGAGCTATGCCCCCAGCTCTTTTTATTTTATTTTATTTATTTATTTATTTGTTTATTTATTTATTTATTTTTTGGTGGTACTGGAGGTGGAACCCAGGGGCCTTCTCCGGGCTACACTCCCAGACCTATTTTATATTTTTATTTGGAAACAGGGTCTCTTATGCCAGCGTGGCTGGCTTCGAACCTGCGCGATCCTCCTGTCTCCGCCTCCCAAGCGCGGGGATTACAAGCGTGCGCCACCACGCCCTGCTTATTTTTTTACTTTAAAACAGGGCCTCGCTAACTTGTTGAGGCTAGCCTCGAACCTGCCATCCTCCTGTCTCAGCCCCCCACGTAATGGGATTACGGCGTGCGTCACCACGCGGGGCTTAAACTTTTTTTTTCCTCCTTGAAAAATGATTGTCATGAAAAGATGCCTCCTGGCGTCATGGACACAAACTACAATGCTTTGACGGAATTGTTTCATTTCAACCGAACATGTTGAAGACAATTAACTGTAACTGGAATCTTTTCAAGAATTACAAATGAGAGACATCTTTGGTGTCGAGACAATTTTAGGGGGAGACAGAAAGATTCCAGTAACTCGAGAAATTGAAAAACTTGAGTCAACTTGTGCGCCTGGGCCACGGTGGGCCTTCTTCTTCTTCTTCTTTTCTTTCCTTTCCTTTCCTTTTCTTTTCTTTTCTGTTTTAGATTTGTTAGGCATTCCCAAGGTGATTGATTTCATTTAGTTAATTGAGGGAATTGTCAGAACCAACAACCTGGCAGCTCTAAAATGTCTGTTTTTAATAAATACAGTGAGCACCAGGGATTGACTTGTGTATGGGTTCTGGCTCTGGTTTCCAGGGAGCTGCGAGTTAAGGACAGGGATTTAAGAAAATGGTGCAGATGTGGCTGATTTGCCCTTTACCAGGTGACCAGATGTTTGTAACCTGTTTATTTCTTTGTGGTACTGGGTATTGAACCTAGGGGCGTTCTACATCTGAGTTATACCCCAGCCCTATTTTATTTTCTGGGTTTTTGTTTGGTTTTGTTGCAGTACTGGGGCATGAATCCAGGGACTCTTTACCTCCAAGTTATAGCCCTAGCCCTGTTTTATTCTTTATTTTGAAACAGGGTCTCACTAAGTTGAGGAGGGCCTCATAAGTGGCTGAGGCTGGCCTCGAACCCGCGATCCTCCTGTCTTGTTGATGTCATAGTGGTCGCATCATAAACAGTAGCACTGCGGTCCTTTTTAAATTCTGGCTGCCGAGGGCTACACTTTTTTAGGGCCCTGATCTTCTCGGGGATTTGTGGTGTGCTCCTCTCTTGCCTGGCACTGAGTTTGTGGCTCGTGTGAACCAAATTCAGTAACTGCTGCCCCCATCACAGATGACTGGCAGTTCTCTACTAAAGTGGATGCCTGACGTGCCAGTAACCGTTATTTGTTGAGTTTTCATAATAGCCTAATCTTTAGTAGTTAATAAGGTATGCAGTTTATATTTAAAAATCTGTTGTGTTAGGTGTGGTGGTGCAGGCCTATTATCCCAGTAGTTGGGAGGCTGAGACAGGAAGATCGCAGGTTCGCAGCCAGCCTCAACTACTTAGTGAGGCTCTCTGCAACTTCCTGAGACCCTGTTTTAAGATAAAAATACAAAAGGGTTGAGAGCGCAGCTTGGAGGTAGAATGGCCGTTGGTTCAATCCCAGTACTGCAAAATTTAAAGAAAATAAAGAAACGAGGCTTGGCATTGTGTTACACACCTGTAATACCAATACTTGGGAGGCCGAGACAGGAGAATCACAGGTTCAAAGCTAGCCGCAGCGCTTAGCGAGGCCCTGTTTCCAAATTAAAAATAAATAAATAATAGCCGGACGTGGTGGCGCACGCTTGTAATCCCAGCATTCGGGAGGCTGAGACCTGGAGGATCACGGTTCGCGGACAGCCTCAGCTACTTAGTGAGGCCCTCTGCAACTCAGTGAGACCCGGTTTCAAAATAAAGAATAAAAAATAGGGCAGGGGGTGTAGCTCAGAGGTCAAATGCCCCTGGGTTCCATCCCCAGACCCGCAAAAAAAAAAAAAAAAAATAAATAAATAAATAAATAAAGCCCAGCATGGTGGTGCACACCTGTAATCTCCGTGCATGGAAGGCTGAAGCAGGAGGATTGTAGGTTCGTAGCCAGCCTCAGCAAGTAGTGAGACTTCAGCAACCTAGCAAGACACTTTCAAAATAAAAATAAAATAGGGCTGGGGGTATAGCTTAGAGGTAGAATGCCAGTGAGTTAAATCCCCAGTGCCATAAGATACAATAGGGCTGGCGGTATAGCTCAGAGATAGAATGTCCCTGGGTTCAATTCCCGGTACCATAAAATATAAAATAAAATAATAAAAATAAATAGGGCTGAGGATGGGAGTGTAGCTCAGAGGTAGAATGTCCCTGAGTTCAATTCCCCATACTATCAAACAAGGAAAAAAAAAAAAAAAAGCCAGGTGCTGTGGCGCACACTTGTAATTCTAGCATTTGGGAGGCTGAGACAGGAGGATCACAGGTTCACGGCCAGCCTCAGCTAATTAGTGAGGCCCTCTGCAACTCAGTGAGACCCTGTTTGAAAATAAAGAATAAAAACTAGGCTGGAGGTGTCGCTTGGAGGTAGAACCCCTGGGTTCCACCCCCAGTACCAAAAAAAAAAAAAAAGAGAGAGAGAGAGAGAGAAAAGAAACTTGAACAGGTATTTATTTTCCTGTTCACATCATACAGTTTTTTGTTCTATGACATTAAAGATCTGTTTTTCACGCCGGGCGTGGTGGCGCACGCTTGTAATCCCCGCGCTTGGGAGGCAGAGACAGGAGGATCGCACAGGTTCGAAGCCAGCCGTGTGCGCTGGCTTAGGAGACCCTGTTTCCAAATAAAAATGTAAAAATAGGTCTGGGAGTGTAGCCCGGAGGTAGAAGGGCTTCCAGGAACCCCAGTACCACCAAAAAAAAAAAAAAAAAAAAGAAAGAAAGAAAAAAAGATCTGTTTTTTTACTTAATATAAACTATGATTTGCAACATGTATTTCCTAAGTATTTTTTCTCTAAAAGACTAATTAAAAGTCCAACCATTAATTATGAGACCGAAACTATTTATTCTGTAGATTTCCTATAAAATATAAATAAGAGCTGGGTGTGGTGGTGCACGCCTGTAATCCAGTACTTGGGAGGCTGACAAGAGGATCACAGGTTCCAGGTTAGCCTCAGCAACTTAGGAGAACCTGTTTCAAAAATAAAAATAAAAAGGGGTTTGGAGGGTAACTCAGAAGTAGAATGCCCCTGGGTTCAATCCCCAGAACAAATCTATGTATATATACATCTATGTATATATGTGTGTGTGTATATTTTTATACATACCAGTTACGTATGCATGCATATATATTTTCCTCTAAAGAGTAACTAAAAGTCCAGTCATTATATATGTTTGTGTGTATTTGCATGTACATGTACTTACCAGGATTTATTATATTCACAACAAAGCCGTTGGTATGGTTTTCCGTAAGGCTTCCTACTTACAACACGCCTGTTCTGTACGTCACAACTGTATAATAGTGAGATTCCTTGTTACGCAAGGACATAATTTGGTCAGCTCCAGTCCCAGCACCTCCCTATCCCGTGCTCCTTAAGGTAACCACAAGTCACTCGAATAGCGTGCCCTGGCCGATGGGCATCTTCAGATAGAGAGCAGGCTCGTGGTCGCAACACTCATTTATTGTTTTAATGTCATTGCAGGTAACATTTCATTTGTTGGAATTCCCGTTTCCAGCACCAACTCACCAACCAAGATTTTACCAAAAACCTTAGGACCAATAAATGTGAATGTTGGACCCCAAATGGTAAGAAATGCATCAAGTCTTCAAATTGAAACCTGGTAGAGGCAAAACTAATTAAATAATAATTGTACTGAAGATGTTTGGTCAAGAGTCCCAGTTAATTTCAGTTCTCTTGTTAAAAAAAAAAAAAACTTTGTTTTGAGCCGGGCGTGGTGGTGCACGCTTGTAATCCCCGCGCTTGGGAGGCTATGACAGGAGGATCACAGGTTGGAAGCCAGCCTCAGCTGCTTAGTGAGGCTCTCAGCAACTTAGTGAGACCCTGTTTCAAAACAAAATATAAAATAGGCCTGGGTGTACCAGTATTGGAATGGCCTAGGAAGATTTGGGAAAGCTCTGGTTATTAATATATTTCAAAAGAAAATAATTGGTTTATTTCAAAATAGTTGTGTCAAAATGGCGGCAGACATGGGTAAAGAAAGGACTTGATTTCTGCCTACAACAGGCAGCTACTCCAATGTAAATTAACCTAGCTCAAGGTAATTAACCAGGCAATAAGCTAGCTAAGATGGTAGGAGGAGTCGACCTTCATGAAAGGAGACACCTCACCACACCTTGCTGGGGGAGATACATTACAGGCACATTCACTATGTCAGAGTCACGCAAACAAGATGGAGGTCATGGGTATAAAAAGTCCGGTCCACGTGCCAGCTCTTTGGTGTATTCATTCGAGTCACCCCTCCATGCCAGACTGGTATGGAGCTGTTCCTGTTCTCTGTATTTCTATCTCCTGTATTTCTATCTTTTCCTCTTTTTCTGTTTGTTTCTTTGGGGAGTTTTTGGGAAATTATTTCCAGGGGTCTAACAAAGATCCCTGGGGAAAGTTTTTCCAATCCGTAACATGGGAGTGTAGCCTGGGGGTATAAAGCCCCTGGGTTCCATCTCCAGTACCACACATACAAAAAAAAACTTTCTCTTTTTATATCAGAGTGACTTACTAATCTTGAGAGAAATGTTATGGATTGGGAGAATATGGTTTGAAGAAACTGTTCCCCGGGGACCCCAAAACCCGAAATGACCAAAACCAGAAAATTAACGCGGGTTCTTGTCCTAAGCTAAGAATAAATATGCATAGCTTGGACCATTGCTAAAGATTTAAAGAAGTTTATTAAAAGATAGAAATACAGAAAATAGAAATACAGCCCCATGCCAAAATGGCATGAGGGGGTGACTCGAAATGAATACACCAAAGGGCTTACACGTGGACTCGGCCTCTTATACCCATGACCTCCATCTTGTTTGCGTGACTCTGACTTAACCTTCCCTGTAAGGTACCTCCCCTTAACCCTGAAAGGTACCTCCCCCGACAAGGTGTGGCAAGGTGAAGGGCAAGGTCATCATGTAGATCTGTCTTTAGATAAAGGCCTAGTTCTCTCTTAAGATCTGTCTTTAGATAGAGACAAGCCTAGTTCTCCTCCTATTGACTGGTTAATTACCTTGAGCTAGGTTAATTTACATTGGAGTAGCTGCCTGTTGTAGGCAGAAATCAAGTCCTTTCTTTACCCATGTCTGCCGCTATTTTGACACAACTATTTTGAAGTATATCAATTATTTTCTTTTGAAATATATTAATAATCAGCGCTTTCCCAAATCTTCCTAGACCGTTCCAATACTGGTACAAGAAAGACATTGTACTTTTCAGTGTTTAATTATCATTACTTGAATCTGGAATCGCAGTGTGTAAAATTAAGGTTTTTGCCCCCAGTCAGGCTTCTCATGGTTTTAGCTGTTTGTATTTATTTGAAATCTGTTATGTTTTATATCTTCCTCCTTTTTTCTTATAAAATAACCTTTTTTGACCTTAAATTATAAAATTGAATATATGACCCAACAGCTAACTCTTCAGTCAAATCTAACTATGAATATGAGAATTTCTCCTTTGAGAGACAATGGGAAGAAAATAACATATCAATTCACTTTAATTTTTTTTTTTTTTTTTTTTGCGGGTCTGGAGATGCAACCCAGGGGCATTCGACCTCCGAGCTACACCCCCTGCCCTATTTTTTATTCTTTATTTTGAAACAGGGCCTCACTAAGTAACTGAGGCTGTCCTCGAACCGCGATCCTCCAGGTCTCAGCCTCCCGAATGCTGGGATTACAAGCGTGTGCCACCACGCCCGGCTCACTTTAATCTTTAGTGTTAGAAATAATGGACAAAAAATAGAAAAGTATATAGCCCAGCATAGTGGCGCATGCTTGGAATCCCCACACTTGGGAAGCTGAGACAGGAGGATTGCACGGGATTGAAACCAGCCTCAGCTACTTAGGCTTTCAGCAACTTAGTGAGACCCTGTTTCCAAATAAAAAATAAAAAATAGGTCTGGGATTGTAGCCCAGAGGTAGAAGGGTTCCATCCCCAGTACCACCACCACCCAAAAAAAAAAAAAAAAAACTCTTTAAAAATAAAATAAGTGGGAAATGCCTCTCTTGGTTCAATTCCCAGCACCAAAAATGGGGGGGGGGGGTGCTGAGTGTAGCTCAGAGGTAGAATGCCACTGGGCTCAATCCCCAGTAACACACACCCACACCCACCACCACCACACCACACCAAAAAAAGGTTTCAAGAAACCTTAATTATAAACAAACCTGTATTTAACTACTCTGAAGTTGTATCTAATTTAAATGTCCTCTCCCATCATTAGCAAAATCACTTAAACGTTTAAAGAATGATTCCTCACTGTGCTACTTACATTTTCTCCTTTAAAGTGATAAGGAAAGCCGGGCGTGGTGGCACAAGCTTGTAATCCCCATGCTTGGGAGGCTGAGACAGGAGGATTGCGCAGGTTCGAGGCCAGCCTCAGCTACTGAGTGAGGCTCTCAGCAACTTCGTGAGACCCTGTTTCCAAATAAAGTATAAAATAGGTCTGGGAGTGTAGCCCAGGGGTAGAAAGCCTCTGGATTCCACCCCTAGTGCAAAAAAAATAAAAAAATTAAAACAAGATGATAAGGATACTTTTCCCCACAATGTGTAGTACAGTGAACTTTGTTAAATGCAGTTATTCAAACAGAAACACCTTTCAAGATATCCAGAACAGGTTTCAGAAAGTCTTTAAGATTTTAGGACATTGGACACATGACATTTCCTCTGGTCCAGGGAGGACTGTTGTTAATCATCTGCAGAATTCCAGCTGAAGATAAAACACAATTTCCTGTAAGTATGTGAAGAATGTAATCTCCAAACCTCACGGGGAAGTCAGCTCAAATAAGCGCTGGTTCAAGGCAGCACAGGGCTACTTCCAGACATCTGCTAAGCCCTCGCGCTACAGTAGGTGAAATGACCTAAGACATTCACCCAGATTAAACAGAGTTCTGTGGATCTGGCCCTTACAGTACTTTTCTCTTTTGAGAGACTCTGTGGTATTAGAGGCTGACCCCAGTGCCATTCTTCCTCTGAGCTACACCCCCAGTCCTATTTTATCATTCATTTATTTATTTATTTATTTTGCAGTACTGGGGATGGAACCCAGGGACATTCTACCTCCAAGCGACACCCGCAGCCCTATTTTTTATTCTTTATTTCCAAACAGAGTCTCACTGAGTTGCAAAGGGCCTCACTAAGTAGCTGAAGCTGGCTTCCAATTCGAACCTGAGCGATCCTCCTGTCTCAGCCTCCCAAATGCTGGGATTACAATTGTGCGCCACCACGCCCGGCTCTTATTTTTTATTTTGAAACAGGGCGTTGCCAAGTTGCTGCGGCTGGCCTCAAACCTGCCATCCTCATATGTCAGTTGCACAGGTATTGGGATTAGAGGTATAGGCCACCCTCCCCTGAGAGACTTATTTTTTCCTCTGGTACTAAGGATGGAACCCAGGGCATTCTACCTCCAAGACACACCCCAGCCCTGTTTTATTTTATTTTTTAATTAATTAATTAATTAATTAATTAATTTTGTGGTACTGAGGGAGGAATCCAGGGGCTTTTCTACCTCCAGGCTATACTTCCAGACCTATTTTATACTTTATTTGGAAACAGGGTGTCACCAAGTTTCTGAGAGCCTCACTAAGTAGCTGAGGCTGGCTTCGAACCTGTGCGATCCTGTCTCAGCCTCCCAAGCGCTGGGATTACAAGCGTGCGCCACCATGCCCGTCTTAATTTTTATTTTTAAACAGGGTCTCACCAAGTTTCTGAAGGCCTTGCTCAATTTCTAAGGCTGGCCACGAACCTGCGATCCTCCTGTCTCAGCCTCCCAAGGGTTGGGATTATAGGTATGCACCACTCTGCCCAACTGAGAAACAATTTTTTTTTTGTGTGTGTGGTACTAGGGATGGAACCCAGGGGCTTTGCTACCTCCGGGCTATATTCCCAGACCTATTTTTTATACTTTATTTGGAAACAGGGTCTCACTAAGTTGCTGAGAGCCTCACTAAGTAGCTAAGGCTGGCCTCGAACCTGCGCGATCCTCCTGTCTCAGCCTCCCAAGCACTGGGATTATAAGCATGTGCCTCCATGCTCGGCTGAGAAACTTAATTTTTTAATAGGTATTTTAGTTGGTGCTGCTAGGATTCAAATTAGAATTCTTTTGGTAGCATTAACTTTTTTCTCCTTATCAATCATCAATTCGAGCAGGTGTGCACAGGCCCTGCACAGTCCAGTTCTTTCAGTGATAAGTAGTCTGTACACTACTAACTCAGCGCAGGAAACCTCAGGATTAGCAAGGCCCAGGCGAAAAGGAAGACGGGAGATTTGGGCTGTCCCTCCCTCCAAGGGGCCAGCCCCTGGCCTTAGTTTATCTACTGAGCTCTAGGTGAGTTTTTCAGCAGAGTTCATGATCAGAAATCTTGAATTTCTTTCTAGTTTCCTAGCTGTTGTGGAACCCCACTGCCCTGGTCTGAATGTGTGCAGACTTTCGTGTTGAAGCCTGATCTCCATTATGGTGATAAAATATGTCCAAATAGGGGCCACTAAGCCTGGCACGGTGGCTCACGCCTATAATGCCAGTACTTAGGCTGAGATGAGAGGATCGTAGGTTCAAGACCAGCCACAGCAGCTTAGCGAGACTGTTTCAAAACAAAAATCAAAAAGGACCCGGGCGTGGTGGTGCACACTTACAGTTGCAGTACTTGGGAGGCTGAGACCGGAGGATCGCATCGCAGGTTCATGGCCAACCTCAGTAACTTAGTGAGGCCTCCACAACTTAGTGAGACCCTATTTCAAAATAAAGAATAAAAAATAGGGCTGGGGAGAGACAGGAGGATCGCGCAGGTTCAAAGCCAGCCGCACTGGCTTAAGAGACCCTGTTTCCAAATTTTAAAAAAATATATAAAATAGGTCTCGGAGTGTAGCCCGGAGGTAGAAGAGCTTTCAGGAACCCCAGTACCACCAAAAAAAAGAAAAAAGAAAAAAAATAGGGCTGGGGGTGTAGCTCGGAGGTGGAGTGCCCCTGAGTTCAATCCTCAGTACTGCAAAAAATTAATAATAATAATAATTATAATAATAATAATAATAATATAAAGGGCTGATGTTGTAGGTCGAGGTTGAATGCCCCTGGGTTTATTCCCCAGTCTCACACACACACACACACACACCCAGTAACTGGCGCCCAGGGAACCTTGGCATTCACCAGCTGGCACTGCCTAGGGCTCTGGCCCCTCGGTCCTGGCATCATGCTCCCCAGCCATCCCATGTGCGACCCCAACCACACATGTGATGTAGACCACAGGAGTCACTCCCAAGGGCACAGGTAGTAAATCCGGCAGTGTCCACCTGACACCAC
Source organism: Muscardinus avellanarius (assembly GCF_963383645.1). Lineage (NCBI taxonomy): Eukaryota > Metazoa > Chordata > Mammalia > Rodentia > Gliridae > Muscardinus > Muscardinus avellanarius. Next base: position 129,806,420 of record NC_137790.1, read on the forward strand.
TTCCAGCTGGATGTCAGGGAAGTCCCCAGAGAGCCAGGACATGGTCAACTCTAGAGAGCCCCTGCTGGATACGGCCAGTGGAGCCTTGGGGTGGGCGCACCCCAAGGCCAGACTGCAAGTCCCTGGCATGCAGCTGCAAACCCCAAGAGCTGCAGTGCACCCTGGGAGAGGGGTCACTGGCTGGAAGGTCAAACCCCCATCCTCGGGTGTCCACGGGGCCAGACATTGGGTCAAAGACAGTTGTTCTCAAGCCTCAGATTTAACGTTTGTCTGTTGGGTTTTCCGTTTAGTCAAACCCTGTTCCTTGCCCTTTCTTCTTTTCCGTTCCTGTCTTTTGGAGCGGGAATGTCTAGCCTGTGCCTGGCCGCCTGGCCCTCTGTTGCTTTGGAAACACTTGGCTTGAGTTCCCAGGCTCGTAGCTGGAGGGTGACTGGTCCCTCCCACACGGTGTTTGGATGAGGCGCAGGGCCCCTTGAGTCGATGCAGGGACACGAGTCCTTCGGACCGTAGGGTGCTAGAATAGAGCGAATGTATTTTGAATGTGAGACAGGTGTGAATTTAGGGGCCCAGGTTGTGATGTTTGGATTTGAACGTGTCCCTCCAATTCTTGTTGAGACCCCATTCCCACTGTGCTGATCTAAAGAGGTGGCCATAAAGGCTCTCGCTCAGGAAGTGTGTTGGGCACCCTTAGCCAAGAGGTTGAAAGGAAGACACTGCAGGAAGCCGCCATCTTAGAAGCAGAGATAGAGCCCAGCGGACCCTGAATCTGCTGCGACTTTATCTTAGACTTCTAATCCTCTCGGAATAGAGAGCGGAATAAAGGCCAGGAGTGGTGGCGCACACTTGTAATCTCAGCATCTGGGAGACTGAGACAGGAGGATTGCGGTTCGCGGACAGCCTCGGCTACTTAGTGAGGCCCTTTGCAACTCAGTGGGACCCTGTTTCAAAATAAAGAATAAAAAATAGGGCAGGGGGTATAGCTTGGAGATAGAATGCCCCTGGGTTCCATCCCCAGTACCACCAAAAAATAAAAATAATAATAATAAAGTATCTTCTAATAGCAGCTGTAATGGGCAGATATACCCAGCTAGAACCATTTCTTAGTCTCTCTTTCCCATTCTTTTAAACATTGCCTGGGCGGGGACGGATCTTAGTGGTAGAGCGCCTCATACACACGTCTCTGGGTTTGAGTCCCAGCATGCAGGAAAACAGGAAAGCATCTCCCGGCCCTCGGGCTTTCATTCGTGATTATTTGTACTGAGAACTGGTCCAGGGACCTTCTGCTTCCAAGACACATCCTCAGCCCTGTTTTATTATGAAACAGGATCTTGCTGTTTATTTTGAAACAGAATCTTGTTAAGTTGCCAAAGCCGTCCTCCAACCTCTGATCCTTCCGTCTCAGCCTCCCAAGTGCGAAGATTACAGGCATGCACCGCACCCAGCTAAAAAGTTTTTCCTTAGAAAAGTCTGGGGTAAAATGCACCCATCTGCTCTCGTCGTCTTTCCCTACTTGCCATTTAGCTCTACGTGTGTCTTGGAAGCCAGGTCTTCACAGGTGGCAGACATTTCAGAAGAAATTAGCTTAGTAATAACTGTTTTAGTCCGGGGTACTTGTCCTTTTCCAATAGGTTATCATATATATATATATATATATATCATATGTAGATATATATATCTTATGAATGTATATATGATAATTTTATGGCTATCGTATTTTTAAAAATAAAAATGACTTGCCGGGCGTGGTGGCGCACGCTTGTAATCCCTGCACTTGGGAGGTGGAGACAGGAGGATTGCGCTGGTTCGGAGCCAGCCGTGCTGGCTTAAGAGACCCTGTTTCCACATAAAGTTAAAAAATAGGTCTGGGAGTGTAGTCCGAGGGACTGTAGCCCGGAGGTAGAAGGGCTTCCAGGAACCCCAGTACCACCAAAAAAATAAAATAAAATAAAATAAAAATGACTTTTAATGAAAACCAAGCTTTTCTTTTTTTCTTTTTTTCTTTTTTTTTTTTTTTTTTGGTGGTGGTATTGGGAGTGGAACCCAGGAGCTTTCTACCTCTGGGCTATCCTCCTAGACCTATTTTATATATTTTTTTGAAACGGTCTCACTACGTTGCCGAGAGCCTCACTAAGTAGCTGAGGCTGGCTTCGAACCTGTGTGATCTTACTGTCTCAGCCTCCCAAGCGCAGGGATTACAAGTGTGTGTTACCACGCCTGGCTAAGCTTTTCTCAAAGATGAAATCTTTTAACATAATACCTTAGAATTCTGTAGTCTTTTTTTCTTTAGAAGACAATGCTCTTGACTTCTGACTGTAGATGGCAGTAGTACATAAAATATTTTGATGGAGTGCAGCGTCTTCAGAAGGGTGCTAAGCAATCCTGACTTTTCTTACCTGACTAATCAGTTGTCAGAGACACCACATCATTACATTTTAAATTAAGGGTCTCTGGCCGGGCGTGGTGGCGCACGCTTGTAATCCCCTCGCTTGGGAGGCAGAGACAGGAGGATCACGCAGGTTCGAAGCCAGCCTCGCTGGCTTAAGAGACCCTGTTTCCAAATAAAAATATAAAATAGGTCTGGGAGTGTAGCCTGGAGGTAGAAGGGCTTCCAGAAATCCCAGTACCACCAAAAAAAATAAAAATTAATTAATTAATTAAGGATCTCTGGAGTTTTTTGGGGGAAGAGAAGACTCTGAAATTTAAAACTCATTTTTCTTATCATATGAACTGCATATTATAATATGGTTTTACCTCTGTTTTTAATTTGGGATCTTAAAATTAAGATTCCAGGGCCAGACCCAGGTGTAGTGGCGCACACTTGTAATCCCAGCATTTGGGAGGCTGAGACAGGGGGATCAAGGTTCAAGGACAGCCTCAGATACTACTTAGTGGGGCCCTTTGCAACTCAGTGAGACCCTGTTTCAAAATAAAACGCCGGGCGTGGTGGCGCAGGCTTGTAATCCCCGCGCTTGGGAGGCGGCTTGGGAGGCGGAGACAGGAGGATCGCGCAGGTTCGAAGCCAGCCGCGGGTGCTGGCTTAGGAGACCCTGTTTCCAAATAAAAATGTAAAAATAGGTCTGGGAGTGTAGCCCGGAGGTAGAAGGGCTTCCAGGAACCCCAGTACCACCAAAAAAATGAAAGAAAGAAAGAAAGAAAGAAAGAAAGAATAAAAAATAGTTCTGGGGGGTGTAGCTTAGAGGTAGAATGCCCCTGGGTTTCATTCCCAGTTCCGAAAAAAAAAAGATTCAAAGGCTGGATGGACACACGCCTGCAATTTCAGTACTCGAGACTGAGACAGGAGAATTGCAGGTTTGAGGCCAGTCTCAGCGACTTAGCGAGACCGTTACAAATAAAAAATAAAATTGGTCAGGGGTGTGTCTCAGGTAGAACATCCCGGAGTTTCCTTTCTTGAGGGGTTGATCAAGTCTTAATGACTTCTTTTTTTCTTCTTCTTTTTTTCTTCATATGTGGGTGTCACTATGTTGCCCAGGCTAGCCTCAAACTCCTGGAATCAGTGATCCTCCTGCCTCGGCCTCCTCCGTAGCTGGGAGTGCAGGCCTGCGCCACTGTGCACACCTACTTCTTACTCGCTAAGGCCCCTCGTCCTTACCCCGGTGCAGGGACTCAGTGCGCCTCGCCTGCCTGCTGGATGTGGCTTCCTGCTCACGTTTATGAGCCCCCAAAGTACAGTCTGCTTTGGATTGGAGCACCTCAGAGAGCTCTGCGGGGACTGCTGGTCTAGGAACAGAAACTACACCAGTGAAACAGTCAGATTTTCCTCTTGGAGCCCTGTCCATGCCCAGAGTCAGCATGGTAATCCAGTCTGTTTCGATGTGTGATGTAATGATTAGTGAGACCTCTGCCCTTTATATTGCAAAGGATTTTCTTAATAGATTTTTATAGAACGGTTTCTAGCCTACTAGTGAAAAGAGAAATTAATCTAACCCCCTCAGTTCAAAAGCTGAGTCTTTCGTCTCAGTTGAGTAAATATCTTTCCTCCGGGTGTCCCCGAGCACCGAGCTAGCCCCTACATAGGGCGCAGTTTAGCAAAAATACTTTATCTACTCTGAAAGGTCTCGCACTGAAATGAAACTGGAGACGTGGGCTCAGAGGTGTGGAGGAGTGACGGGCACGGGCACACTTAGAACGCAAGGCAGGAACCAGGTGCGATGGCACAAGCCTGGCATCCCAGTACCTGGGAGGCCGAGGCAGGAGGATCGCAGGTTTGAGGCCAGCCTTAGCAACCTGGCGAGACCTTGTTTTCAAAAAAATAAAAAAATAAAAATAAAATAGGGCTAAGGGTGAAGCGTGGAGGTAGAAGGCCCTGAGTTCTGTGAAGGCAGAGTTGGTGTGTGAGGTGCAGACACAGATTCTGGTTATTTGTTTTCCCCGGTGCTTTCATACCTCCCATCTCACAGATAGTCAGAGTTCTCCAGATATCTGTCAGTGTTACTGCCTTTTGTCGACATCTCCCTGGTCTCGAACTGGCCGGATACAAACAGCTGAGCACCATGGGAGTAAAGGAGCAGTGCTGACTGATCTCCGCGACCGGGCTGCGCTGCTCCGCCCTCAGCTGGGGGTTGATGCTGAGTGTTTTTTGACTCCTTCCCTTTTGGCTCGTTCTGGTGCAGGTTAACAAGTAACTTAATGACTATAGACCTGGGCACAGAAATGGGTTTTCTTTGATCATGGAGATAAAAATTGATTAGCATTGACTTGCTCAGGACAGTAAAAGTGGGAATTATTTCTTTTGTTTTAAGACATATTTAACAATCATATGGTCTGCATATACTTTTTTTTTTTTTTTTTTTTTTGGTGGTACTGGGGTTCCTGGAAGCCCTTCTACCTCCAGGCTACACTACCAGACCCATTTTTTATATTTTTATTTTGGAAACAGGGTCTCTTAAGCCAGCAAGGCTGGCTTCGAACCTGCGCGATCCTCCTGTCTCTGCCTCCCAAGCGCGGGGATTACAAGTGTGCGCCACCACGCCTGGCATAGACTTTTTTGCAGTACTGAGAATGGAACCTAGGGTCATTATATCTCTGAGCAACACCCCAGCCCTATTTTTTTAATCTTTATTTTGTAACTGGGTCTCACTGAGTTGCAATGGCCTCACTAAGTAGCTGAGGCTGTCTGTGAACCTCGATCCTCCTGTCTCAGCCTCCCAAATGTTGGGAGTACAAGTGTGTACCACCACGCCCAGCTTTTTGCATAGACATTTCTAAGTGGGACCTAAGCCAGGTGTGGTGGTGTACACTTGTAAAACCAGTACTTAGGAGGCTGAGACAGGAAGATTGCAGGCTTGAGGCCAGCCTCAGCAGCTTGACAAGACCCTGTTTCCAAATAAGAAATAAAATCAGTCTGGGGTATAGCTTGAAGGTAGAATGCCTCTGAGTTCAATCTCTAGTACCAATAAATAAATAAAATTAAGTGAGATTTAAATAGAATCTTAATATTACAGAAATTTTCAAAACTTTAGTAAAATAGAAACTGTGTGTGTGTGTGCCCAGCAACTATTTGATCTTTTTCCAAACAGGGTCAGTCTTTTTCCATTAATACTCCCATTCACTGGAACATAATCTTATTTGCTTACTTATTTTGGTGGAAATATTTTTAAAGTTATTAGTAGGCTGCCAGAGTTTTTGTATTATTACAAATGTCTTTACCAAAAAAAAAGTTTTCTTCTGTGGAAATTTAAGACCGAGAAAGCAATTTTGTAAGACGTATCAAGGAGCCTTTTTAAAAAAATAATATATAGCCAGGCGTGGTGGCGCACGCTTGTAATCCCTGCGCTTCTGTGACTGAGACAGGAGGATCACATGGGTTTGAAGCCAGCCTCAGCTACTTAGTGAGGCTCTCAGCAACTTAGTGAGACCCTGTTTCCAAATAAAATATAAAATAGGTCTGGGAGTACAGCCCAGAGGTAGAAAAGTCCCTGGGTTCCACCCCCCCAGTACCACAAAAAAATAAATAAATAAAACTTAAAAATTTTTCCTTTCTCTGAAGTCTCGCTTTAGGAAATAGAAATTAAGGATAATATCAGTGTACAAAAATATCTACCACAGAATTACTTATAATTGGACAATTATAACTTATAATTGAATAATCAAATTCATATATATAATAGGAAACAATAAATCTACGTTGTAAAATGTTTTATTTAATAACATGAGAAGGCCGTGTGTTGTGGCACATGCCTGTAATCCCAGTGCTTGGGAGGCTGAGACAGGAGGATCTCAAGTTCGAAGTCAGCAATTTAGCGAGGCTGTCTCAGCAACCCGGTTTCCAAATACAAGATAAAAATAGGTCTGGAGGTGTAGCTCAGAGGTAAAAATCCCCTGGGTTCAATTTCCAGCACCAAAAAAAAATTTTTTTAAATTTGTAACATGAGGAAATATTGGTTAAGACAACAAGATAAACTTGCATGTAGTAAAAATGTTTTAGCTGTATGTAATAATTGTCCAGATTGTGGAGTGTCTTTGCATTGCTTCTGGCTCTGAAGCTCCGACTTGACCTGCTATTGCTCAGGTTCTGGTAAATCAAGCTCTGTGGCAGTCTGTCTTCTTAATTTCAAGGAAAGCGCTTCATCTTTCTGATTTTAAGACGTCAGTCGCTGGCTGAACCCTGATAGCCCGGTTCTCCCGCGCACGCCGGTCAGCCGCCGGCCTCATCTTCTGCCCGTTTGCTTCCTAATAACTAACAGTCCTTTTCTCTGTCCTCATGTCACAGATTATAAGCACACCGCAGAGGCTAACCAGTTCAGGAAGTGTTTTGATTGGGAGTCCCTACACCCCTGCACCAGCGATGGTCACTCAGACACACATAGCCGAAGCCACTGGCTGGGTCCCCGGGTAAGTATCAACAGGCCATGGGAAGACCTTATAAAAATCTTTTCTTACTATCTTTTCTTGTTTTATGTTAGTCGAGTTTTTAAAGTAATGCTTTGCAGAGGTTGGTGGTGCCTGTGCTCTCAGTACTTGGGAGGCCATGACAGGAGGATGACAGGGTCAAGGATAGCCTCAGCTACATAGCGAGGCTCTTGGCAACTTTGTGAGACCTTGTTTCCAAACAAAATATGAGCCCGGCATGGTGGAGCACGCTTGTAATCCCAGCATTTGGGAGGCTGAGGCGGCAGGATCACAGTTCTCGGACAGCCTCAGCTACTTTGTGAGGCCTTTTGCATCTCGGTGAGACCCTGTTTCAAAATAAAGACTAAAAAATAGGGCTGGGGGTGTAGCTTGGAGGTAGAATGGCCCTGGGTTCCATCCCCAGTGCCGCAGGGGGAAAAAAAAAAAAAAAAAAAGAAAAGAAAAGAAAGAAAAGAAAACGGTCTGGGAGTATAGCTCCTAGGTAAACCACCTCTGGGCTAAATAAATCCCCAGTACCATTACCAAAAAAAGTAGCTTTTCCTTTGGAATCACCTATTTTATTTTGTTTTTTATCTTAGATATAAATTTCCTCTGTCTCAACCAAGTATTTTGGTTTCATTTTTGTTGTTTGGTTGGTGTTTTCAACAGAGAAAAAGTCAGTCATGTGCAACTGAATCTTGTTTTTTTTTTGTTTTTGTTTGTTTGTTTGTTTGTTTGTTGTTTCTGGTACTGAGGATGAAACCCAGGGGCATTTTACCTCTGAGCTCTACCCCAGCCCTATTTTTTATTCTTTATTTTGAAACAGGGTCTCACTGAGTTGCAAAGGGCCTCACTAAGTAGCTGAGGCTGTCCGCGAACCACGATCCTCCAGTCTCAGCTTCCCGAGTACCGGGATCACAAGCGTGCGCCACCACGCCTGGCTGAATCTTGTTTTTAAACTGTGAAGTATGACTGGTTTTTATGGTAACACAACATACATCTGAGCTGGATGTGGTGATGCACCTTTGTAATCTCGGTACTTGGGAGGCTGAGAGGAAAATTGCAGGTTTGAAGCCAGCCTCAGCTCCTGTTGAGGCCCTCTGCAACTTAGTGAGACCTTATTTCAAAATAAAGGAGAAAGCCGGGCGTGGTGGCGCACGCTTGTAATCCCCGCGCTTGGGAGGCGGAGACAGGAGGATCGCGCAGGTTCGAAGCCAGCTGCGCGCGCTGGCTTAGGAGACCCTGTTTCCAAATATAAAATGTAAAAAGAGGTCTGGGAGTGTAGCCCGGAGGTAGAAGGGCTTCCAGGAACCCCAGTACCACCAATAAATAAAAAAATAAATAAAGAAGAAAGAATAGGGCTGGGAGTTTAAGTTGGAGGTAGAATGCCCCTGGGTTCAGTCCCCAGTACTGCAAAGAAACAAACATACATCTGCTTTGGAGGGTGTGTGTGTGTGTGTGTGTGTGTGTGTGTGTGTGTGTAATTTTTTTGGTACTGGGGGTTGAACTCAGGGCATTCTACCTCTGAGCTACACTGCCAGCCCTATTTTATTTTTATTTTGAAACAGGGTTTCCCTATGTTGATAAGAGTGAAGCTCCTTTCTCAGCCTCTCAAGTACTGGGATTACAGGCGTGCACTACCACGTCCAACTCAAAAACTTTCATATTGTTCTAACAGAAAAAAAGAGTTATAAGTGGGTATGATGGTGCACGCCTGTAATCCTAGCACTTGGAAGGTGAGACAAGAGGATCACAGGTTGGAAACCAGCTTCAGAAACTTCGTGAGACCTTCTGCAACTTAGCAAGACCCTGTTTCAAAATAAAAAATAGGGCTGGGGCATAGCCGGAGGTAGAATGCCGCTGGGTTCCATATCCAGTGCCACATAAAAGAAATCGGGGCTGTATATTAAATTTTTGCTCTACTCAGAATTTTCCTTCTGGATTCCTTTCTGTGCATGTTTGTTTTGCGTGTGTGTATGTGTTACTGTGGATTGAACCCAGGGCCATTCTACCTCTGAACTAATACCCCTAGCCCTATAGTTTTTTTTTTTATTGTGAACTAGGGCGTTAATAAATTGTTACAGGTCTCACTGCGTTGCTGAGGCTGGCCATGAAACTGGGATCCTCCTGTCTCAGCCTCCCAAGGACAGGCGTACAGGCGTGCGCCACTACAGCAAACACTGAATTCTTATTTCCTTCAAAAATAGAAAAGCGTCTATGAAAAAGAGGCCAGACACACTACAGTCTTTGTTCAATTTCTCCTCAATTCTTTGTAACCCGACTGTTCAGTCAGTACCCTGGGTGTTGTTCATTTCCCACTTTGAGTGTCAAGCCGTTCGATGTCTCATCTTTGCCTTAGAACACCCTCACCCAGCCCTCAGCCCTCCCGAGCGTTTCGGCTCCCAGCCTACCGCGAAAGGAAGGACAGCAGTAAGAGAAGTATCAGAACCTCATTTTGTCACTTTAGAAGTTTTGCTCTTCTAGAAGTTTCTGGCACACGCGCGTCTTGGCACACCGCGTTGGTGGGTCTCTTGGGCGTGGATGTTAGCAAGCTGACGGCAGATCATAGCTGAGTAAGAATCTCCTTGTTCGAGGAGAGTGAAGTGATGAAATGACAAAGCCCTGCAAGGGCTTTACGTCACGTACGTTCGCGCGTATTTAATAAAGACAGGATTCCGTGACACTCGCTTGCGACTCTCCAGCATGTTCCTCCCTGCGTATCTATAGAGCTCATCCAACTTAATGATTTTGTCTCGTCCCATGATTAAGTTTTTATTTTGTATACGTCTCTTTTATATCTTTTCGTTTTTGTCTTTGGATATATAGTCAGTGTAGAATTAGATAAGTTATACATAAATTAATTATCATGAAATAAAGCTATTTATTTATGTGTCGTGTTTATACTATCTTTTTGTCTTTTTAGTGATAGAAAACGGGCTAGAGAATTTATAGACTCCGATTTTTCAGAGAGGTGAGTATGAGTATTTTGTTTAGGATTTCATGAGGAAGAGCATCCTAGCTGGGCGTGGTGGCGCACGCCTGGAATCCTAGCACTTGGGAGGCTGAGACAGGAGGATCGCAGGTTTAAGGACAGCCTCAGTAACTCAGCAAGACACTGTTTCAAAATACAAAAGAGGTCTAGGGGTGTAGCTTGGAGGTAGAATGCTCCTCGTTTTAATCCCTAGTAGTGTCTAAATTAGTTTAAATAGTGAGATATGGTTTTTTTCATAACTTCAACTTTGTTCAGTTTTCACTCCCCGTCCACTCATAATATTTGTATGGCCCTGGGGGGAATGTCTGTAATATAAGCAGGTGATTAGTCTCCTCCCTACTTTCCGGAGGTGAAATGTTTCTCCCAGTGCATACTTGACATTACAGTAACAAGCCTGAACTTTAACAAGCTTACTGAAAATGCTTATAGGTCATAGCAAACTCTTAATTTGTTTCTTAAATACTATACTAGTGCCGGGCGTGGTTGCGCACGCTTGTCATCCCCCGCACTTGGGAGGCGGAGACAGGAGGATCGCGCGGGTTCGAAGCCAGCCTCAGCTACTTAGTGAGGCTCTCAGCAACTTAGTGAGACCCTGTTTCCAAATAAAATATAAAATAGGTCTGGTAGAAAGCCTCTGGGTTCCACCCCCAGTACCACACACACAAACAATACTATACTAGGTATAATTCACCTTTGCTTATACAGGGGTTCTCCATTCTGGTATGTGTTGGGAACTTCTCTGGTCTGTTAAATAAAAGATAACACTATCAACTAGTCTAACTCCAGGTCAAGAACTCAGTTTAGAGCCGGGCGTGGTGGCGCTCCTTATAATCCCCGAGCTTGGGAGGCGGAGACAGGAGGATCACGCAGGTTCGAAGCCAGCCGCGCTGGCTTAAGAGACCCTGTTTCCAAATAAAATGTAAAATAAGTCTGGGAGTGTAGCCAGGGTTCCATCCCCAGCACCACCAAAACTAAAATTAAGCTGAGGGTATAACTTGGAGGTAGAATGCCTCTGGGTTTAATCCCTAGTACCAAAAAGAAAGAAGAAGAAGGAGAAGAAGTAGGGGAAGGAGGTGCAGGTCAGTGGTAGAACACTTGCGTAGCATGAATGAGAACGAGGCTCACTCCCCGGAACCGCAGGGAGGGGAAATCGACAGTCACCATCTGGGCCTAGTGCAGTACTTGATGCGGGCCTCCGCACTGGATTCCATGTTAAAGTCGGTCTGTCTGTCTCTTGATTTATTTAGTACTAAGGATTGAACCCAGGGACAGTCTCCCTCTGAGCTATACCCCAGCCTTATATAGTTTTAATTTTTATTTTGAAACTAGCTACTATTTTTATTTTGAAACTCACTATTTGCTGAGGCTGTTCTGAAACCTGAGATCCTCCCGTCTCAGCTTCCCAAATACTGGGGTTATGAGCACGTGCCCCCCTCCAGCTGGACTGTCACTATTTAAAATAAAGCCTTGATAGGCGTGGTGGTGCATGCTTGTAATCCCAGTGCTTAGGAGGCTAAGACAGGAGGATCACAGGTTCTAGCACAATCTCAGCAAATAGTGAGTCTTATCAACCTACTGAGACCTTGTTTCAAAAAAAATTTTTTTGTGTGTGATACTGGGGATGGAACCCAGAAGCTTTTTTTTTTTTTTTTTTTTGGTGGTACTGGGGTTCCTGGAAGCCCTTCTACCTCCAGGCTACACTCCCAGACCTATTTTTACATTTTTATTTGGAAACAGGGTCTCTTAAGCCAGAGAGGCTGGCTTCGAACCTGCGCGATCCTCCTGTCTCTGCCTCCCAAGCGCGGGGATTACAAGCGTGCGCCACCACGCCCGGCACCCAGAAGCATTCTACCTCCTAGCTACATTCCCCAGCCCTTGTTTTTGGTGGTACTGGGGTTCCTGGAAACTCTTCTACCTCTGGGCTACACTCCCAGACCTATTTTATATTTTATTTGGAAACAGGGTATCTTTAAGCCAGTGAGGCTGGCCTGCGCGACCCTCCTGTCTCCGCCTCCGAAGCACGATGATTACAAGCGTGCCCACCACGCCCAGCCCCCAGCCCGGTTTTTTATTCTTTATTTTGGAACAGGGTCTCACTGAGTTACAAAGAGCCTCACTAAGTAGCTGAGGCTGGCCACGAACCCAGATCCTCCTGTCTCAGCCTCCCAAATGCTGAGATTACAAGTGTGCGCCACCACACCCAGCTTTCAAAATAAAAATTTTAAAAATAGGGCTGGAGGTGGGTCTTATGGCGCACACTTGTAATCCCAGTACTTGGGAGGCTGAGACAAGAGGATCACAGGTTCGCAGCCAGCCTCAGCTCTTAGTGAGGCCCTCTGCAACTGAGTAAAACACTGTTTTGTTTTGTTTTGTTTTGTTTTGTTTTGTTATGTTTTAGTACTGGAAGATGGAACTCAGGGGCATTCTACCTCCGAGCTACACCCCCAACCCAGTTTTTTATTCTTGATTTTGATACAGGGTCTCACTGAGTTGCAGAGGGCCTCACTAAGTAGCTGAGGCTGTCCGCGAACCACGATCCTCCTGTCTCAGCCTCCTGAATGGCGGGATGACAAGTGTGCGCCACCACACCCAACACTGGTTCAAAATTAAGAATAAAAAAGTAGGGCTGGGGGTGTAACTCAGAAGTAGAATGCCCCTGGTGGGTTCCACACACAGAAAACAAAAATTAGGTCCAGTTAGCAAATGAAAAGGAAATGACAAAATAACCTTAGTGTCAACCCATAATGAGCCGGTAGATATAGACGTCAATCATCCATGATAGTCACGCCATAAAGAGAAAGACGGCTGTACTCAGTGTGCCTGTGAATAGAAGGAAACACTGCCACAGCACACATTTCCACACAGTCTACGCCGTGTTGGTTTGCACTTAAGAGTTTGGTGTACTTAGACACAAATGGCTAGGGATACATGAATTTATATAATTAGCACAAGTTAAGGGCAAAAGTAAATAAAAATTGCCAAAAACAGAAGTGCAGAATTTATTTTAAAAGAAATATGTTTTTAGTTTTATATTCATGCTAAAAATTGCAAACTGGTTTATTAAAGTAAATACATTTCTGAATTCAGTGGTTATATCCTTCTCTAGGGATTTTTTTTTAAAGCAGCATAAAGTAATCATAGGCCATCTGAGTAGTCATTTGCTAATTTGCCGTCTGTAGTCATTCGTGGATATATTTTTGGTACTGGGGGTTGAACCCAGGATCATTCTACCTCTGAGCTACATTCCCAGACAATTTTATTTTTATTTAGAAACGGTCTTCCTAAGTTGCTAAGATCCCAACTGAGTTGCAGAAGCTAGCTTCAAGCCTACAATTCTCCCATCTCGGTCTCCCAAGTACTGGAGTTAGAGGCGTGTGCCACCACATCTAGCCTCAGTTTCTTAAAAAAAATAAAAAATAAAAAAAAAAAAATATATATATATATATATATTTTTTTTTTTTTTTCCTTTGAGGAACTGAGGATTGAACCCAGGGGTATTCTGCCTCCAAGCTATTCCCCAGTCCTATTTTTGAAACAAAGTCTCACTAAGTTTCCAAGTCATTAAGTAGCTGAGGCTGGCTTTGAACCTGCGATCCTCCTGTCTCAGCTTCCCAGAGTACTGGGATTGCAAACTTGCGCCACCATGCCCAGCTCTTAAATATTGTGTGTGTGTGTGTTTAATGTGTGTATGTATGGTATTAGGGATTGAACCCAGGGGCATTCTGCCTCTGAGCTATACCCGCAGCCCTATTTCATTTTTATTTTGAAACGGTCTTACTAAGTTGATGAGAATCTCACTACTTGTTGAGGCTCTCCTCGAACCTGCGATCCTCCTGTCTCAGCCTCTCAAGTACTGGGATTACAAGGATGTGCCACCATGCCTGTACTTACTGTTGAAAAAGCTGATGCCCTGTTCTTCTTGACTTCTTGACTTCTTTGAAGTCAAGGACTTTTTTTAAATTTTTTTATTGGTGTACTGTATTCATACATCATAATGGGATAAAAAAAACTTGTGTAGACATACATGCACACATCGCCCAGTTAGCCCCTACACAACCCCCACCCCATTCCCTCCCCATCCCTCCTTCCCATGCTTGGCTTAGTGGTTGACATCTAATATTATAGCAATTTATCCGAAATTAACAATGATAATCTCACATAACAGATTCATTTGTCTGATATCAAGCTTTTGATCACTTAGAGATAACATTTCAATATTTCTTTTTGCTTTCTTTCTTACCAGAGGATACTTTTTTCTTTTTTTTTAAGGTGAAACTATCATACATTTATTTATTTATTTTTCAGAAAAAATCTATCCTAACATGAAATATGAACTCTAAATACCCAAAACAATCTTGGAAAAGAACAAAGGTAGAAGATGTACATTTTCTGATTTCAAACCTTATAAAGCTACAATAATTGAAACAGTATAGTACTGCTATAAAGGCAAATATATAAACCAGTGGAGTAAAATAAAAAGCCTAGAAATAAATTCTTCCATATATAGTCAAGTTATTTTTTACAAGGTTTCCAAGAACATTTGATGAAAGAAATAATAATCTTTTCACTAAATATTGTTGAAAAATAATAATTACATGAAAAATAATAAAATTGGACCCTTACCTAACACCATATACAAATATTAACTCAAAATAGATAAAAGACCTAAATGTAAATCTTAAGACTATAAACTTTTAGAAGAAAACTTGGGTCATAAAACTTCACAACATTGAAATTGGCAGTGATTTCTTGGATATGATTTCAAAGGCACAAGGCAACAAAAGAATAAACAAACTTCCTAAAAAATAAAAAATATTGTACATCCAAAGACAATGTAACCAGAGTTAAAAGTTACTGATAGAATGGGATAAAATATTTCCAACTGCTATATCTGAAGGTATATTAATATTCCAACTAGAAATCCTAAAAATTAGCAACAATAAAAGCAAATAATACAATTTAGAAATAGGTAAAAGACTAACATAAATGATGAATCCCAAAGATAACCAATCTTAGTTGTCTGCTGGATGGAAAATCTTTCTCTGGTTCTGGTGTGTGTTACCCATTTCTTCTTTGTAGTTGATCTCTAGCGCTGGTTTTGAAGACATAAATTCCTTCAGTTTCTGTTTGTCATGGAAGCTTCTTATTTCCCCATCTAATTTGATAGAAAGTTTTGCTGGGTAGGAAATTTTTGGCTGGAAGTTGTTTTCTTTCAGAGTTTGGAATATGTTACTCCAAGCCCTTCTGGCTCTCATGACTTGGTTTGGGAAGTCTGGAGTGATTCTAATTGGTTTGCCTCTGAATGTCACTTGGCCTTTTGTTCTTGTTGCCTTTAAGATTCTCTGCTTGACTTCCACATTGGTCATTTTGACAATTATATGGTGTGGGGAACCTCTTCTCCAATCCTGTCTAAAGGGAGTTCTATAAGTTTCCTGGATCTGTGTATCGACCTCTTGCTTTATGTTTAGAAAATTTTCTGCTATTATTTCTTTGAAGAGATTATTGATCCCTTTGGTTTCATCCTCTTTTCCCTCCTCTATTCCAATTATTCTTAGGTTAGTTCTCTTTAAATGGGCCCATATTTCTTCAATGTCAAATTCCTGCTCTCTGATTTTTTTTCTAAGTTAGAAATTATGCATTCGTTTTTGGAGTGATCATCTTCTAGGAGCGAGATTCTATTTTCCATGTGGTCTAATCGATTGTTTATACTTTGAATTGAGGTCTTTACCTCAATGATTGCATCCTTTATTTCTTTTAGACTCTCTCTTAATTCTTTTAGAAGGTCCTGCATTATTTCTATAGTTATATTCCTGATTTGATCTTCTGGACATCTCTGAATTTCTGTATTACCAGGTTCTGATAATAACAGGGTTGTGGGCATTCATTGCTCTATTGTTGTTCCTCTTTCCCATGATTTCAGAAGTTTGTGCCTTCCCTGTGTCACGACAACTTCACTTAGGGTGTTCTGTATCTCGAATCTGTGGTAATCTCAGCTGCCACTACTCCTTTACTGGGTTGTAATGCAAAGTCTCAGACCCAGGGAGTTAATCGAGGCTGCACAAGACCATGGGGGGGTGCCAGGCTGGGCGTTTTCCCACGGGGAGCTGCGACTAGGGTGTGGTATCTCTGCCACCACTACTCCTTCACTGGGTTGGACTGCAAAATCTCAGACCCAGACCCAAGGAGATTATCAAAGCTGTGCAAGTCCCTGGGAGTGCAGTAAAGGGATTTCTCCTTTAGGGGCCACAATTTTACTCACGGTTATTGTGCGCGCTGATCAGGAGCTGTCGTGGGGTTGCGGTGAACTCACTGTCGCTGCTGGCGATATGGCGCTGCTGCCACACCCTCAGCCGTGTGGCTGGTGCTGCTGGCAATATGGCGCCGCTGCCACACCCTTGGCCGTGAGACTGGCGTATTTTTTTTCTGGTCTTGAGCTCCGTTCTGAGTCCCTTTCCTTTCTGGAGTCTGGTGCTACGAGGGAAGCTGGTGCTGGTGTGGTTCCGCCACCGCATTGTGGGCTTGATTTCTTTTTTGGTCTCTGGTTGTTCTTTTAGTCTTTTTTTCTCTGTCCCTTGTGTTTACATTTTATTATATCTCTGTTGCTAGTGTTTTCTGGCTATGAAAAGCGCTGATTTTGTGGCAGTAGAGATCCAGTTTTTTGGTTTTTTTTTTTTTTTTTATGGTGGTACTGGGGTTCCTGGAAGCCCTTCTACCTCTGGGATACACTCCCACAGGCTACACTCCTAGACCTATTTTTTTTACTTTTTTATGTGGAAACAGGGTCTCTTAAGCCAGCGTGATCCTCCTGTGTCCGCCTCCCAAGCGCGGGGATGACCAGCGTGCACACCACACCCGACAGAGGTCGAGTTTAGCGGGACTCGTAAATGCTGCTTTTCTCGGTTACCATCTTCCCGGAAGTCGAAGTCAAGGAATTTTACTAGAATTATTATTTTTTATCATTCTAGGTTGATATTTTCATTTTTCTTTTATTTCACGAATATTTTTTTGAACTTAACATACAGTATTTACTCACCTACACATGAAGCTGGGTGTGGTGACGCACGCTTGTAATCCCAGCATTGGGGAGGCTGAGACAGGAGGTTCACAGCCAGCCTCAGCTACTTAGCGAGGCCCTCTGCAACTCAGTGAGACCCTATTTCAAAATAAAGACTAAAAAGTAGGGCAGGGGGTGTAACTCAGAGGTAGAATGCCCCTGGGTTTCATATCCCCAGTACTGCAAGAAAAAAAAAAATATGTGCCAAGGAGACCGTAGCTGTGGCTCCCTCTGGAAACTGGAAGCTTCTGGAAGCTCCCACGCTAGATTGTTCCCACCTCTTGGGTCCTTGTTGAGGCCCTGGCGCCAGCTGGTATGAGACAGCGCAAGTCGGCCTCAGCTTCACCACTGCCCTCGGCTTGGCTGCTGCTTCTGCTAAAGTCTTACTGGGCGCCTTGAAGTCATCCTGCCCTTGGGTCAATTGAATTTCGCCTTATTGTGTGTTTCTTTCTTTCTTTTTTTTTCCTATGGGATTGGGGATCCATCAGGGGCATTCTACCTCTAACTACACCTCTAGCCCTGTTTTTATGTTTTATTATGAAACAGGGTCTCACTCAGTAGCTGAGGCTGGCCGCGAACCTGCGATCCTCCTGTCTCGGCCTCCCAAGCACTGGCATTAACGCGTGCATGCCTCGGCCGGCTCCCAGCGCCTCTGGATTTCCCCTGACGCAGGCACCATGGCGCAGGCCTTCCTGCCCTGGACGGTGTGCTGGAGTCTGGGTGCCCTTGTCTCAGTCGGGTGTGATCATTGTCGGTGGCTGTTTGGTTTGGCTTTCGGTCACTTTGCCTGAGTTTCTGTGAAGATTGGAGCCTGGAAACGACGCTGCCCCAGCTTCTCTTACTAGGATACCGCAG
Source organism: Muscardinus avellanarius (assembly GCF_963383645.1). Taxonomy (NCBI): domain Eukaryota; kingdom Metazoa; phylum Chordata; class Mammalia; order Rodentia; family Gliridae; genus Muscardinus; species Muscardinus avellanarius. The sequence continues at coordinate 129,824,170 of NC_137790.1, forward strand.
ACGTGTGTGTATTTACAGTTATGAGTCAGATTTAAGTAAATTGATATGTCTTATGACCCGTGTTCCCCTCTAGATCTATTCCTCTCTTTGCTTTTTTTTTCCCTGCAGTTTTATTAGTTGAAAAAATGACACTACTATATATGTGTGTATAGTGTGTGTGTGTGTGTGTGTGTGTGTGTGTGTGTGTGTGCGCGTGTGTTAGTTACTGGGGATTAAACCCAGGGGCTTTCTAGCTCCAAGCTATACCTCAGCTCTATTTCTTAATTTTAATTAATTAATTAATTTTTGTGGTACTGGGGATGGAACCCAGAGGCATTCTACCTCCAAGCTACACCTTCTGCCCTATTTTTTATTTTGAAACAGGGTCTCACTAAGTTGCAGAGGGCCTCACTAAGTAGTTGAGGGTATCCATGAACCACGATCCTCTGGTCTCCGCCTCCCGAATGCTGGGATTATAAGTGTGCATCACCACACCTGGCTCAGTGATACTTTTAATTTCAGAAAAAAACAATACAGCCAGGTGTGGTGGTGCACACTTGTAATCCCAGTATTTGAGAGGCTGAGGCAGGAGGATCACAGGTTTGAGGACAGACTAAGCTATAGTTAGTGAGGCCCTCTGCAGCTTAGTAAGACCCTGTTTCAAAATAAAGAATAAAAGCTGGGCTTGGTGGCGCACGCTTGTAATCCCAGCACTTGGGAGGCTGAGACAGGAGGATCACACAGATTCAAAGCCAGCCTCAGCTACGTAGTGAGGCTCTCAGCAACTAGTGACCCCTTTCCAAATAAAGTATAAAATAGGTCTGGGTATCGAAGTCAACCACTAAGCCAAGCATGGGAAGGAGGGATGGGGAGAGAATGGAGTGGGGATTTGATAGGGGCTAACTGGGTGATGTGTACATATATGACCACACAAGTTTTTTACCCCATTATGATGTATGACTACAATGCACCAATAAAAAAATTTTTTTTTAATAAAATAGCTCTTAAAGTATAGCCCGGAGGTAGAAAAGTCCCAGCGTTCTACTCCCAGTAACACAAAAAGTTAAAAAAAAATAGGAATGGGTATGCAGCTTGGAAGTAGAATGCCCCTGGATTCCATCCCCAATACCACACACAAAAAAAGAAAAAAAAAAACTGAAGCAGGCGTGGTGGCGCACGCTTGTAATCCCAGCATTCAGAAGGCTGAGACCAGAGGATCACGGTTCGCGGACAGCCTCAGCTACTTAGGCCCTCTGCAACTCAGTGAGACCCTGTTTCAAAATAAAGAATGAAAATAGGGCTGGGGGTGTAGCTTAGAGGTAGAATGACCCTGGGTTCCATCCCCAGTACCAAAAAGAAAAAAACAATACAGATAATAGACAAGGTAATTTGACTAGTTTAAGAGCTGTAGAAGACCAGGGCTTTGTCTTTTTACACTGATTTTCTTCCATTTTCTGTAATACTGTCTGAAACATAATAATACATCAGTAAACATTTGGCAAATGAGTGAGTGAGTCAATGATGTGTGTGTGTGTGTGTGTGTGTGTGTGGTCCTGGGGGTGGAGCCCAGGGGCTTTTCTAACTCTGGGCTATACTCTCAGACTTATTTTATACTGTATTTGGAAACAGGGTCTCACTAAGTTGCTGAGAGCCTCACTAAGTAGCTGAGGCTGGCTTCGAACCTGCGCAATCCTCCTGTCTCAGCCTCCCAAGCACGGGGATTACAAGCGTGCGCCACCACGCCCGGCTCGAGTCAATGAATTATATACAAAAGTACTTTTGTTTTTTCAGTACTGGGGATGAAACCCAGGGGCATTCGACCTCCAAGCTACACACCCAGCCCTGTATTTTATTCTTTATTTTGAAACAGGGTCTCACTGAGTTGCAAAGGGCCTCACTAAGTAGCTGAGGCTGTCCGCGAACCGCGATCCTCCTGTCTCAGCTTCCTGAATGCTGGGATTACAAGCGTGTGCCACCCTGCCTGGCTTCTATTAATTCTTAAGGCAAAAATAAATTTAGAAATATTTTCTATTGCTGGGCATGGTGGCACATGTGTGTAATCCCCACACTTGGGAGGCGGAGACAGGAGGATCACGCAGGTTTGAAGCCAGCTATGCTGGCGTAAGAGACCCTGATTCAAAAATATAAAATAGGTCTGGGAGTGTAGCCCGGAGGTAGAAGGGCTTCCAGGAACCCTAGTACCACCAAAAAAAAAAAAAATTCTATCTATTTATTTATTATGGGGTGTGTGTGTGTATGTGTGTGTGTGTTACTAGAGATGGAACCCAGGGGCATTTTATCTGCAAGCTACACCCCCAGCACTACTTTATAGGTTGGTTTTTTTTTTTTTTTTTTTTGCAGGTCTGGGGATGGAACCCAGGGGCATTTGACCTCTGAGCTACACCCCCTGCCCTATTTTTTTATTCTTTCTTTTGAAACCGGGTCTCACTGAGTTGCAGAGGATTTCACTAAGTAGCTGAGGCTGTCCGCGAACTGCGATCCTCCAGGTCTCAGCCTCCCGAATGCTGGGATTACAAGCATAGCCAGTCTCAGCTACGTAGCGAGGCTCTCAGCAACTTAGTGAGACCCTGTTTCCAAATAAAATAATAAAATAGGTCTGGGAAATAGCCTGGAGGTAGAAAAGCTCCTGGGTTCCACCCCCAGTACCACAAAAAAAAAAAAAAAGGGAAGTCTCACTACTTGGCTACTTGGTGAGGCTGTCCTCGAATCCTCTTGACTCAGCCTCCCAACTACTGGGATTACAAGCGCGCACTACTAATCCTGGCTCTCTGTATTCAATTCAAGCTTTCATCACTTGAAATAAAACCTCAATTGCTGTCTTCTTACATTGTCTCATGCAAGAAGCAAATGTAACGTAATACAAACTTTGCGGTACGTGGGATGGGATATACATTTTGTTTTCATAATAATACTCTTTTCTAGCAAACGAAGCAAGAAAGGAGACAAAAACGGGAAAGGACTGAGACATTTCTCCATGAAGGTGTGTGAGAAAGTTCAGCGGAAAGGCACGACGTCCTACAACGAGGTGGCGGACGAGCTGGTGTCCGAGTTCACCAGCTCCAACAACCACCTGGCGGCGGATTCGGTAGGTCGGTGGGAACCTGGTGGGAGGTGATCACGAGACACGCTTTGTGCTGGGGCTTGACTCTCAGCGATGCCCGGAATCAGTGAGCTCTGAAATCCAAAGGGTTCCCAAGGAAATCTCCCCCCTCAAAATTCAAGCCAGATATAGTGGCACATGGATCTCATCCCAGTACTTGGGAGGCCGAGACAGGAGGATCGCAGGTTCGAGGACAGCCTAGTGAGGCTCTCATCAACCTAGGGAGACCCTGTTTGAAAATGAAAATAAAATCAGGGTGGGGGTGTAGCTCTGAGGTATAATGCCCCTGGGTTCAGTTCCCTCAGTACCACAAAAAGAAAAAAAAGAATCTCTTAGATATATATATATATATTTTTTTTTAATATATTTGCAATACTAGAGATGGAACCCAGGGCGTTCTATGTCTGAGTGACACCCCAGCCCTAATTTTTTATTCTTTATTTTGAAACCAGATCTCAGTGAGTTGCAAAGGGCCTAAATAGCTGAGGTTGCCCACAAACTGCGATCCTCCTGTCTCTGTCTCCCAAATGCTAGGATTATAAGTGTGCACCACCATGCCTAGCTCAGATATAATTTAAAAATTAAATTAAGAGAGCAGGGCATGAGCCAGGCGTGGTGGCGCACGCTTGTAATCCCAGTATTTGGGAGGCTGAGATAGGAGGATCACGTTTCGTGGCCAGCCTCAGCTACTTTGCAACTCAGTAAGACCCTGTTTCAAAATAAAGAATAAAAAAATAGACCTGGTGTGTAGCTCAGAAGTAGAATACCCCTGGGTTCCATCCCCAATACCACACACACACACACACACACACACACACACACACACACACACACACACACAAAGGGCCAGAGTTGTAGTTCAAAGGTAGAATGTCCCTGGGTTTAATAAGTGACACCAAAAAAAAAAAGGGAAAAAATCAGTTGTGAAAAATTGTATAACAAAAAATATTTTCCCTTTCTCCTCAGTCTACCTCCCACAGCTGTAATATTCATTTACCAGTTTCTTGATTATTATGCTAGAAATTTATTACACGTGCTCTTGATAAAATCTGTTTTCTAAATTCAGTATAATGGTGCATACCTGTAATCCCAATCCGTGGAAGGCTGAGACAAGAGGGTCACAGGTTTGAGAACGGCCTCGGCACGTAGTGAGATTCTCATCAACCTAATGAGACCTTGTTTCAAAATGAAAACTAAAATAGGGCTGGGGCGTAGCTCAGTGGTAAAGCACCCCTGGTTTCAATCCTTAGTCACACACACACACACACACACACACACACACACACACACAATTTTATTTCCTTTTTTAAACACAAAATGATCATGCTCTGTGTGCCGATTTGTTTTTGTGTTTTGGTAGTGAGGACAGAACTCAGGGACATTCTACCTCTGAGCTACACCTTCAGCCCTGCTTTATTTTTTACTTGGAAACAGAGTCTTGCTAAATACTGAGGGCCTCACTAAATTGCTGGCTCTGGCCTGGAGTCTGTGATCCTCTTGTCTCATTACAAGCATGTGTGCCTAATTCTTAATTTTATTTTTTTATTATATCTGAGAGATTAGTCTTTATTTGCATGTAGAAGTAATCCGTATTTTCTTTTTTAACTGAGATTAGATTATGGAGAAAAGTACACATGTTATAAGTGTACAGTTACTTTTTCTTATTGATTGGTAGTGGATGTACAGTGGTATGCAAGTATAAAATCTGGGCTTTTTTCTTTTTTAAACAGTCTCACTAAGTTGCTGAGAGCCTCACTAAGTAGCCAAGGCTGGCTTTAAACTAAAATCCTCCTATCTCAGCCTCCTAAGTACTGGAATTATAAGCATGCACCACTGCTTCCAGCTCTTTGAAGATTTTTAAAATGTAGATCTGGGGGTAACTTAATTTTTTTCATATTTAATTTTGAAGGATATTTTGATTGGAAGTAGAATTATTTCAGCACTGTATAGGTGTGTGTGTGTGTGTGTGTGTGTGTGTGTGTGTGTGTGACCCAAAATACATTTTCTGGGGGGATTGAACCCAAAGGCCTTCTACCTCTGAGCTATACCCCCAGCCCTATTGTTTTATTTTTTATTTGGAAACAGGGTCTGGGTAGGCTGCTAAGGCTAGTCTCAAAAGTATAATTTTTCTCTCAGCCTCTCAAGTACTGGGACAACAGGCGCCCACACCTGGCATTATTATTAATTTAGCATATTAATATTATTTGCAAAGCCGGAGCTGGGCATGGTGGCTCATGCTCGTAATCCCAGCATTCTGGAGGCTGAGACCGGAGGATCGCGGTTCGTAGACAGCCTCAGCTACTCAGTGAGGCCCTGTGCAACTTAGTGAGACCCTGTTTCAAAATAAAGAATAAAAAATAGGGCAGGGGGCATAGCTCAGAGGTAGAATGCCTCTGGGTTCCATCCCTGGTACTACTAAAAAAAAAATATATATATATATATGTGTGTGTGTGTGTGTATATAAAATTTGTCATTTGAGTGTATCTTAGCTCTTAAAATGTATCACTCAATAGAGATATTTTTCAGCAGGCTTATGACCAGAAGAACATCAGACGAAGAGTTTATGATGCTCTAAATGTGCTAATGGCAATGAACATAATTTCAAAGGAAAAAAAAGAAATCAAATGGATCGGCCTGCCTACCAATTCTGCTCAGGAGTGTCAGAGCCTGGAGGTGAGGGGTTCACCTGGCAGGGGAGCAGTGTGCAGATTTCCCACCAGTGGCCCAAAAGCGCGCGAGTGCAGCGCACTCGGCACTGCGACAGCCGCTCCTGTGCCTGGCGCTGGTGCTCTGCGTCCACACGCCTGCCAGTGCGGTGGTCCATTCACACCGGCTTCAGCAAGGCCCACGAGCGGTGCGCTGGACCTCGGACACTGGACAGCAGGCCGGCTCAGGCCATTAGAGATTGCAGACCACCATCATAGACACAGACCACTGTCATAGACGCAGACCACCATCATAAACACAGACCATTGTCATAAACCACCATCATATACACAGACCACCGTCATAGACACCGACCACCATCATAGACGCAGACCACCATCATAGACATAGACCACCGTCATATACACAGACCACCATCAGACGCAGACCACTGTCATAGACACAGACCACCGTCATAGACACAGACCACTGTCATAAACCACCATCATATACACAGACCACTGTCATAGACGCAGACCACCATCATATACACAGGACCACCATCATAGATGCAGACCACTGTCATACACACCAACCACCGTCATATACACAGACCACCATTATAGACGCAGACCACTGTCATAGACGCAGACCACCGTCATAGACATAGACCACCGTCATATACACAGACCACCGTCATAGACGCAGACCACTGTCATAGACACAGACCACCGTCATAGACACAGACCACTGTCATAAACCACCATCATATACACAGACCACTGTCATAGACGCAGACCACCGTCATAGACACAGACCACCATCAAAGAGGCAGACCACCATGAATGATATAAACAGAACACCTTCATAGACACAGCCCTTAGTTCCCTGAAATGGTTGTATGATGTGCGGCCATAGTCATAAAACGATGACTGTGTGTGTGTGCTTGTGGGGGGGGTACTGGGTATTGAGCCCAGCGGCATTCTGTCTCTGAACACATCTCCAGCCCTATTTTATTTTATTTTATATTTTCTTTCTTTTTTTAATTTTTATTGGTGCATTGTAATCATACATCACATTGGAATATAAGACTTGAGAGGATATACAAGCACACATCATCCAGTTAGCCCTCATCCAGCCCCCATTCCATTCCCTCCCCCTCCCTCAATCCCATGCTTTTTTGGTGATTAACTTTGACACATTTGTTTATGTACCTCCTGAGTTTTAAAGAGGTTCCATCCTCCCCCATCCCATCCCCTCTGATTGGTCACCTTAATTGCTTTGCTGTAGGGCCCTTTCTATAACTTGACCTTCTCCTGTTACCCTTTTCCTCCTAGTTTTTTACTAGTTAGGGTAAGCATCTGGCTTTTATTTTCTGTGATATTTCTCTGTGCATGCCGCATTGCAAGTTCTGATCCACTCTTGATGGCCCCAGTAGTGGCCTGGCCACCCGGAGGACTCTGATCCCGACCTCGCTGGCTCCAGCACCGGCCTTGACTCATAGGAGGCCCCAATTCTGGCCTCACTGGTCCCCGCACTGGCCTAACCCCTCAGCTGGCTCCGATCCCAGCCTCAGAGGCCCCAGCACCAGCCTTTCCTCAGGCAGGCTCCAATCCCAGCCTCGCTGACCCTGGCACCGGCCTAAACCCTCGGCAGGCTCCTATCCTGGCCTCGGAGGCCCCAGCACCGGCCTTGCTTCACAGCAGGCCTGATCCCGGCCTCACTGGCCCCAGCACCAGCCTTATTCCTCGGCAGGCTCTGATGCAGACCTCAGAGGCCCCAGCACTGGCCTTGCCTCACAGCAGGCTCCAATCCCGGCCTCGCTGGCCCCGGCACCGGCCTAACCCCTCGGCAGGCTCTGATACTGGCCTCGGAGGCCCCAGTAGCAGCCTTGCCTCACAGCAGGCTCCAATCCCGGTGTCGCTGGCCCCGGCATCGCTGCCCCTGGCACCGGCCTAACCCCTCGGCAGGCTCCGATCCCGGCCTTGGAGGCCTCAGTAGTGGCCTTGCCTCACAGCAGACTCCGATCCTGGCCTTGCTGGCCCCGGCACCAGCCTTACCCCTCGTCAGGCTCCAATCCTGGCCTCGGAGACCCCAGCACCAGCTTTGCCTCATGGCAGGCTCTGATCCCGGCCTCACTGGTCCTGACACACCCGGCACTGGCCTGACCCCTCGGTGTGTCTCTGAACACATCCCCAGGCCTATTTTATTTTATTTTATTTATTTATTTATTATTATTTTTTTTTGCAGTACTGGGAATGGAACCCAGGGGCATTGTACCTCCAAGCTACATGCTCAGCCCTATTTTTTTATTCTTTATTTTGAAACAGGGTCACACTGAGTTTCAGAGGGCCTCATTATGTTGTAGCTGAGGCTGTCTGCGAACCGCGATCCTCCTGTCTCAATCTCCCAAATGCAGGGATTACAAGCATGTGCCACCATGCCCGGCTTTTTTTTTTTTTTTAATTATTTTTGGTTTTAGGGAACCCAGGGGCATTCTACCTCTGAGCTCCACTCCCAGCCCTATTTTTATTCTTTATTTTGAAACAGGGTCTCACTGATTGCAAAGGGCCTCACTAAGTAGCTGAGGCTGGCCTCAAACTGCAATCCTCCTGTCTCAGCCTCCCCAATGCTAGCTAGTATTAGAAGCGTGCGCCACCACGCCCGGCTTTTTTTTTTTTTTTTTTTTTTTTTTGGTACTGGGGTTCCTGGAAGCCCTTCTACCTCCAGGCTACACTCCCAGACCTATTTTTACATTTTTATTTGGAAACAGGGTCTCCTAAGCCAGCACGCACGGCTGGCTTCGAACCTGCGCGATCCTCCTGTCTCTGCCTCCCAAACGCGGGGATTACAAGCGTGCGCCACCACGCCTGGCCCATATTTTTTTTTATTTTGAAACAGGGTCTGCTAAGTTGCAGGGCCTGGCCTCATACCTGGGATCCTCCTGACTCAGCATCCTGAGCGTACTGGGTTTGCGGGTATGCGCCACCACACCAGTGATGGCTTCGGTTTTTGGTGACTTCAGCCACCGATCTGCTCTTCTGCTTGCTTTATTCAACAATTAAAATGGGTTGCGTGTCTCTAAGAAAAATTCTTGATATATCAGACTAGGAACCTGAAACATTAGTGGTACTTTATATTCTACACACATTCATTGTTTTCTAATTTTTGTTTTAAGATAGAGAAGCAGAGGCGGATAGAACGGATAAAGCAGAAGCGCGCCCAGCTGCAAGAACTTCTCCTCCAGGTAAAGGTGCTGGGGACGCCATGGCCTGCTTATCTGTGTTCTTAGAGCCAGTGTGGCCTCACGCAGTAGCACACGCCTTTAATCCCAGGAACGTGGGAGGCTGAGGCTGGATGAAAGCTCCAAACAGCCTGTGTCAGCCTCCCAAATCCAGGCAGCACAGGCGAGCACCACCGTGCCCAGCCCTGAAAGCTAAAATTAATTAATTAATTAATTAATTAATTTATTTATTTATTTTGGCGGTTCTGGGGATGGAACCCAGGGACATTTGACCTCTGAGCTACATCCCCCGGCCCTATTTGTTATTCTTTATTTTGAAACAGGATCTCACTGAATTACAGAGGGCCTCACTAAGTAGCTGAGGCTGTCCGCAAACCGTGGTCCTCTGGTCTGTGTGGTTTTAAACCGGGCGTGGTGGCGCACGCTTGTAATCCCAGCATTCGCTTGTAATCCCAGCATTCGGGAGGCTGAGACCTGGAGGATCACAGTTCGCCCCCACGCCCGGCTGTTTTATTTTATTTTTTGAATTAGGGTCTCACTAATTTTCTGAGGCTGGCCTTGAACCTAAGACCCTCCCCTCCTGCCTCGGCCTCCCAAGTACAGGGAGTGCAAGTGTCCGCCACCACACCCGGCTCATTGAAATGTCAAATCATCCACATTGAATGAGCACCTTCTTTTTTCTGAACATTCCAGCAAATTGCTTTCAAAAACCTGGTACAGAGAAATCGGCAGAATGAACAGCAAAACCAGGGCCCTCCGGCCCTGCACTCCACCATCCAGCTGCCGTTCATAATCATCAACACAAGCAGGAAAACCGTCATAGACTGCAGCATCTCCAGCGATAAGTGAGCCTCGCCTTCTGTGCCCCCCTCCCTCATCGGTGAACCAAGCCCGGGCTCTCAGTTCTCTGCCACCTTCCAAGGCCGCTGGCTGCCTGGGGCGGATGGAACCCCTCAAACAGGGCGCCGGCTCCAGCTAGCGAGCTCCGCCACCCACCGTGCCAGGCCTGTGCTGCCCGGGCCGTGGCAGTGGCAGTGGCACGAGGTGCCAGACCTTCGCTGAGGGTCTAGGGCAGGGTGGGGTCGTGGACGATCACAGTTTCTTGTGGAAATATGTTAGATCGACAAGTGCCATGGAAGCGGTCGTTTCTTTATTATATCATATTTCTGTGTGTTTCTGTTCGTTTTTTGATTTTTGATACTGGGTACTGAACCCAGGGGCATTCTATCTCTGAGCTATATCTGTAGCCCTATTTTATGGGGGGTTGTTTTGTTTTTATGATACTGGAAATGGAACCCAGGGACCTTCTACTTCCTGGCTATATATTCAGCCCTATATTATTTTTTATTTGTAATCAGGGTTTCACGACGTTGCTGAGAGCCTCGCTGTTGCTGAGGCTGGCTTTGAACCTGCGGTCTTCCTGTCTCTGCTCCCAAGTACTGGGATTAGAGGCATGCGCCACCCTGACCAGCATGCTGGACATTTTAATGCCCTTCCTTCTTCCCTCCCTCCCTCCCTCCCTCCCTTCCACTCTCTCTCTCTCTCTCCTTCTACATTTTAGTTAAAACCAATGCTAGTTTGTCATAGCAAGTGAGAAGTTGTGTGTGTGTGTGTGTGTGTGTGTGTGTGTGTGTGTGTGTGTGTTACTGTAGATTGAACCCAGGGGCATTCTACCTCTGAGCTACACCCCCAGCCTGATTTTATTTATTTTGCAACAGGATCTCACTAGGTTGATAAAGTCTCACTACTTCCTCTAGAAGTAGCACTTTTGGACGTAGAGAATTCCTTTGTGATTTACTTTGCTCTTGAAGGCTTCATGTTATCTGCAGAGCCAGGCATGATGATGCTTTTTTTTTCAGTACCTGGATGGAACTCAGGGGCATTCTACCTCTGAGTAACAACCCCAGCCCTATTTTTTCAGTCTTTTTATTTTATTTATTTATTTTATTTATTTTTTATTTTTTTGCAGGTCTGGGGGTAGAACCCAGGGGCATTCAACCTCCGAGCTACATCCCCTGCCCTATTTTTTGTTCTTTATTTTGAAACAGGGTCTTACTGAGTTTCAGAGGGCCTCACTAAGTAGCTGAGGCCGTCCACGAACTGCGATCCTCCGGTATCAGCCTCTGAATGCTGGGATTACAAGCGTGCGCCACCACGCCCGGCTCCGTTTTTTCTTTCTTTCCCTTTCTTTCTTTCTTTCTTTCTTTCCTTCCTTCCTTCCTTCCTTCCTTCCTTCTTTTATTTTTGGTTGTACTGGGGGTGGAACACAGAGGCTTCCTACCTCCGGGATATACTCCCAGACCTATTTTATAGTTTATTTGTAAACAAAGTCTCACTAAGTTGCTGAGCGCCTCACTAAGTAGCTGAGGCTGGCTTCAAACCTGTGCAATCCTCCTGTCTCAGCCTCCTAAGCACGGGGATTACAAGCGTGCGCCACCACGCCCGGCTAGTCTTTTTATTTTTGAAACAGGGTCTCACTAAGTTGCGAAGGGCCTTGCTAAGTAGCAGAGACCTCTGTCAGGAAACCAAGGTCCCCCATCTCCACCTCCCACATGCTGAGATTACACATGTGCACCACCACACCTGGCTGGTGCATGCTTTTAATCCTAGGACTTGGAAGGCTGAGGCAGAGGGATCACGAGTTGGAGACCAGCCTTGGCAAGTTAGCAAGATCCTGTCTCGTAAAAATAAAAAGAGGCCAGGCATGGTAGCGCACGCTTGTAATCCCAGCATCTGGGAGGCTGAGACAAAGGATCTCAGTTCATGGGCAGCCTCAGCTACCTAGTAAGGCCCTTTGCAACTCAATGAGACCCTGTTTCAAAATAAAAAGTTAAATAGGTCTGGGGGTAGCCCAGAGGTAAAAGACCTCTGGGTTCCATCCTCAGTACCACCAAAAAAGGGCAGACAAAGACTGTAGATGCAGGGAGAAGTCAGGACCGCAGGCTGTGATGTTAGCTAGATCTCTTTCCAGTCTTTGAAGCTACTTAAATGAAATGTTGTTCCTTTCTCCCCAAAAGTAAGAATTACAGTGTGTACTTTGTCGGTTTACAAAAGCTCTGGGTAAATTCCTAGGACCCAGCCCAGCAGTCAGTGAGTGCGCCATGTCTGAGAGATTGTTCCCACACTGGCAGATTCTGTTACAGTAACCTGTGTCTTAGAGGACCCTTAACATACTCTCAGAAAACCGGGAAGTCTGGGACACGATTACCATCTTTTCAGGGGAAAAAAAACAAATGAACTTGACATGGTAGTTACTCCCCCAGGTTAGTCTTGTCAGCATAGCGAGGGTGTCGGGAGATGGCGGCGGCGCCCGGGGCATTGTGGGAGGCTGCGGTGCTCTCCACCCCGGCTGAGCCTCCAGGCTTCCAAGCGTTGGGTGGTCAGGGCTCAGCTCGGGCCACCCTGGCCGAGCAGCCTGTACACACTTGTTACCCAGGGTCGTCCAAACCTTACGCGGGTTACTCTGGTGTGGCAATCTTCCCCTTAATTAGCCTGGAGGCTTTCCCACCAGCAGGATTAAGCTCACAAAGCCATCTGCTTTTACCAGATGCCTGAAATCATGCCTTTGGCAGGCACCCATTTCAGGGTTTGGGTTTTTTGTGTTTTTTTTTTCTAACAACTTAAGGCACTTTCTGAAGTTCATAGACTTTGGATTACTGAGACACGGCATCTTGCTACAAATGGTAATTTTTGCTCCCATCTAAGACGCAGGATAAAAAGCTTCACCTTTATATGATTTTAATAGAATTGCATGATGACTGAAACCCACCAGTGTCCCAAACCTTCCCCTGAGCACTGATCCTGCAGAGCTCAGCTGGCCGGCAGAAGTGCCCAAGACAGGGCCTGGGAGGGTCCTTCCTTCTTTCCTTCCTTCCTTCTTTCCTTCCTTCCTTCTTTACTTCCTTCCTTCCAGTATCTGGGTTTGATGAGACTCTCACTGTTAGCTGAGGCTGTCCTCTAACTTGTGACCCTCCTGTGTCAGCCTCCCATGTACTGAGATTACAGGTGTGCGCCACCATGCCCGGCTTCCATTTATGCTTAACCAAACTAGGCTGTCACTAATGCTTCTGAAGATGAATTAAGCATTCAGAACTTTTTTTTTTTTTTGCCTCAAAACTAATAAGCCAAAACTATAGCAGGGGCATATCATATCAAACGAGGTACACTTACAGCAACCTGTACCCAACTGCAAAGTTATTGGACTTAAAACAAAATGTCTGCCTCCTGTTTGCAGCAGCCGTAGGACTAAAACTTAGGGACTTCTGTTGCCTGTCTCGGGTTCTCAGTGGGCACTGCTTTCCCATGGATGCCATCCCCAAGCACGGCAGAAGCGCTCAGTGCTCCAGATGGGGACCGCTGTCTGTAGGCTAGCTGAATTTAGGCCCTCATTCTGGCGGCGCTCACTTGTGCTCCCAGTACTTGCAAGGCTGACACAGGAGGATCGCAGGTTCAAGTTCAACCTCAGCAACTTAGCAAGGCCATTTCAAAATTTAAAGGTAAAAATAAAAAGGAGGCTGGGCACGGTGGCGCACACCTGTAATCCCAGTACTTGGGAGGCTGAGACAGGAGGATCATAGGTTCAAGGACAGCCTCAGCAAGTAGTGACACACTCAGCAATCTGGTGAGACCCTGTTTCCAAATTAAAACTCTTAGGGCTGGGCGCAGGGATGCAAGCTTGTAATCTGAGTACTTGGAAGGCTGAGACAGGGAGATCGCAAGTTTACCGCTAGCCTCAACTACTTAGGGCCTCTGCAACTTAGATCTTGTTTCAAAATAAAGAATAAAAAATAGGCTGGTGGTACAGCTCGGAGGTAGAATGCCCCTGGGTTCAATCCCCAGTACCACAGAAAAGTAATAATAAAAGGGCTGGGTTGTATGTAGCTCAGAGGTAGAATGCCTTTGGGTTCCATCCCCGGTATCACAAAAAAAAAGAAAGAAAAAATAAATAAAAAGGGCTGGGGTTGTAGCTCAGAATGCCCCTGGGTTTCATCTCCAGTACCAAAACAACAAATCAGTAGAGTCCAAAATGATTCCGACCTCCCCGGTGCGACCAACCACAAACCCCACCCTTCCTCTCTTCCCCGATGCAGGTTTGAGTATCTTTTTAATTTCGACAACACCTTCGAGATCCACGACGACATAGAGGTGCTGAAGCGGATGGGGATGTCCTTCGGTCTGGAGTCGGGCAAGTGCTCTCTGGAGGACCTGAAACTGGCTAAGTCCCTGGTGCCCAAGGCTTTAGAAGGCTATGTCACAGGTACGCCAACTGGCGGCGGCTATGTTGCCCCTAGTAAATGTCAGAGCCTACCCTGTTAAAACCTCTCATAAGAGCCGGGCTTGGAATCCCAGCATTCAGGAAGCTGAGGCCAGAGGATTGCGGTTCACGGACAGCCTCAGCTACTTAGTGAGGCCCTCGGCAACTTAGTGAGACTCTGTTTCAAAATAAATTAAAAAATAGGGCTGGGGGTGTAGCTTGGAGATCAAATGCCCCTGGGTTTCATCCCCAGACCCGCAAAAATAATAATTAAATAAATAAATAAAACCTCTCATAAAAAGCTGCAACTAACTTTAATTTAGGGCTCTAACTTTAATTTAGGACTTTTCATAAACATTAAATAGTCTGTCTTTATAACATTGTGAACTTGTATTCCATACACATTATATAGATCTAAACTGGCTCACTGGCCGCTCGGTTTGACTCTTCAGAGATGTCTTTTATCTGTAGTTTCTAGGACTTAGCCCAGCACCTCATCAGAGTAAATTTAGTCAAAGCTTAATGAAGAAGTCTTTTCAAAATCCTCTCAAAGCCGGGCAAGGTGGCGCACGCTTCTTATCCCAGCATTTGGGAGGCTGAGACTGGAGGATCACGGTTCGCGGACAGCCTCAGCTACTACTTAGGCCCTTTGCAAGTCAGTGAGACCCTGTTTCAAAATCAAGAATAAAAAATAGAGCTGGGGGTGTAGCTTGGAGGTAGAATGCCTCTGAGTTTCATTCCTGGTACCACCAAACAAACAAAAAATCCTCGTAAGCCAGGCATGATGGCACACACCTGTCACCCAGCACTTGGGAGGTCGAAGTAGGATCGCAGGCTCGAGGCCAACGTCAGCAATTTATCAACACCCTCAGAACAGAGTGAGATCCTGTTTCAAAGAATAAAAAGGGCTGGGTTTATAGCTCAGTGGTAGAATGGCCCTGGGCCCAATCTTTACTAATGAAGAAAAAGAGAATATACGTTTTCAGCTCTGTTGGCAGAATATACGTTTTCAGCTCTGTTGGCTGTATTCCTAGGAGTGCAGCAGCTGGATGTGTAACATTTTGAGGAAGTACTAAACTGTTTTCTTTGCAGTACTGGGGATGGAACCCAGGGGCATTCTACCTCCTAGCTACACCCCCAGCCCTATTTTGTACTCTTTATTTCAAAACAGGGTCTCAAGCCAGGCGTGGTGGCGCACGCTTATAATCCCAGTACTTGGGAGGCTGAGACAGGAGGATCACACGGGTTCGAAGCCAGCCTCAGCTACTTAGTGAGGCTCTCAGCAACTTAGTGAGACCCTGTTTCCAAATAAAATAGAAAATAGGTCTGGGAATGTAGCCCAGAGGTAGAAACCCCTGGGTTTCATCCCCAGTACCAAAAAAAGAAACAGGGCCTCACCAAGTTGCGGGGGATCTCACTAAGTAGCTGAGGCTGGCCGTGAACCTGTGACCCTCCTGTCTCAGCCTCCCAAGTACTGGGATTACGAGCGTGCGCCACCACGTCTGACTCCACACTGTTTTCTAAGCATCCTACCAGCAAGGGATGAGAGTTCCGGTTTCTCCACACTTGTTTTTGTTCATCTTTTAATTTTTTTAATATTTAAAATGGGCAGGATGGTGCATGCCTGTAATCCCAGTACATGGGAGGCTGACACAAGAGGGTTACTGGTTCGAGGCCAGTCTCAGCAACTTAGTGAGACCTTGTTTCAAAATAAAAAAATAAAACAGAGCTGGGGATGTAGCTCGAAGGTAGAAGTTCCCAGCGTTGAGCCAGAGCCCTGTGCTTGCTCAGCGCTCACCCCCCCCCCCCGGCGCACCTCAGCCCTGTCTGTCTGTCTGTCTGTCTGTCTGTCTGTAACGGTGGCCGTCCTGGTGGATATAACTGGAAACTCACTGATTCTTGCTTGCACTTTCCTAGTGAGTCAATATGTTCGTGATTGTCCTAATCCCTACCAATATTATACATTCTGCAAGTATAATTTGAATATTCAATGATTTTGCCTTCGCCTTTACCCCAAATTTGACACCACTCTTTTTTTTTTTTTTTTTTTGCTGTATTTTACAGAACTGTAGGGATTGAACCCAGGGCCTTCGCTGAGCTACACCCGAGCCTTTATTTTTTTTCTTCTAATTCCTGTGGTACTGGGGATTGACCCCAGAGACATTCTACCTCTGAGCTACACTCCAGCCTGAAATCCTCCCATATCAGCCTCCCAAGTACTGGGGTTACAGATGTGCACCACTGCACATGGCTATACCCCAGCCTATCTATCTGTTTATTTATTTTGTGGTACTGGGAATGAAACCCAGGGGCATTCTGCCTCCAACAACCCAGCCCTATTTTATTTATTTATTTTTGAAACAGGGTCTCACTGAGTTGCAAAGGGCCTCACTAAGTAGCTGAGGCTGTCCATGAACTGAGATCCTCCCATCTCAGCCTCCCGAATGCTGGGATTGCACGCGTGCGCCACCGCGCCCGGCTCGGCCTTTACTTTGAGTCAGGATCTCTAGTTGCTTAGGCTGCCCTTGAGTTTGTGATCCTCCACGCCTAAGGAGCTGAGATTACAGGTGTGCACCGCCTCTCCCTACACACTCCTTCTTCTTCTTCCTCCTCCTCCTCCTCCTCTTCTTCTTCTTCTTCTTCTTCTTCTTCTTCTTTTTTTTTTTTTTTTTTTTTTTTTTGGTGGTACTGGGATGGAACCCAGTGGCTTTCTACCTCCGGATATACTCCCAGACCTATTTTTTTAATATTTTATTTGGAAACAGGGTCTCACTAAGTTGCTGAGAGCCTCACTTAATTAGCTGAGGCTGACTTCGAACCTGCGTGATCCTTCTATCTCAGCCTCCCAAGCGCTGGGATTACCAGCGTGCGCCACCACGCCTGGCTTTTCTTTTTCTTTTCTTTTTTTTTTAAACAAGGCCTCACTAGTTGCTGAGGCTGTCTCAAACCTGTGGACCTCCTGTCTCAGCCTCCCAAGTACTGGGATTCCAGGTGTGTGCCACCACACCCAATCTTAGCAGCATTTTAATATTAATTCTAATGTGTATTACATCAGACAGAAACCAAAAGGTGGTTTTCATTTTACTCTTGGCCCATTGTCAGAAGAATTTGTCGACTGGCATGAGGTTTCTGTTTGGCTCCCTTGAGAAGTAGGTGCCACCCACCTTCTGCGTGCGAGTGACCCTTGTCCCCCGAGCCCCTCAGCCAGCCTGCCCGGCCTCCACCCTGCGGCCTCTCCAGCCCCAGCCGCTCAGGCTCTGAAGAAAGGGCTCGCTTCATGAATCCAGAGGCCTCGGGGTGCTTCTTGCTGGGCCGGGCAGGCTGAGGGGCCGCCGGCTCCGGCCTGGGGTCTTGCGCCTGGGAGGGCCGCAGAGGCTCTCGGGTTAGAGTGTGAGAACCGTGGTGCAGACCCCGACAACCTGCAACGAAGGCTTTTCAAAGCCGCGTGAACAAGAAGATGTAATCAGTTAGGCTCGCAAACAAGTCAGTGGCTGTGTTCGGACAGGAAATTTCCACGGTTCTATACACTGATTAATATTCAGCCCAGGGTTCCGGCCTTAATTTCGTCTTCTTGTGCGGACTTGTTCTTATTTAATGGGTTTTTTTTTTTTTTTTTTTTTTGGTGGTACTGGGGTTCCTGGAAGCCCTTCTACCTCCGGGCTACACTCCCAGACCTATTTTATATTTTTAATTGGAAACAGGGTCTCTTAAACCAGAGAGGCTGGCTCCGAACCAGCGCCATCTTCCTGTTTCCGCCTCCCAAGCGCGGGGATTACAAGCGTGCGCCACCACGCCCGGCTTTTATTTAATGTATTTAAAGTCTGCTGTTCTTGGAACTGAACTTTTTTTTTTCCACAGCTGCCTTAGTCTGTGAAGAATAAGGTTCACAAGGACAGTCTATGGTTAATGTCATGTACCTTACTCCTGCTCTACATGGGAACGGCCTCTCACTTGTTTAGACAGTGGTAGAGTATCAGAATTTCTAATCACAGCACTCAAAGTTTTTTTTTTGGGTAGAGATGGTAATTACAGAAATACTATTTATTTATTTATTTATTTATTTATTTATTTATTTATTTTGCAGTACCAGAGGTGGAACCCAGGGGCATTCTACCTCCAAGCTACACCCCCAGCCCTTTTTTTTTTTTTTTTTTTTTTTTACTCTTTATTTTCAAATAGGGTCTTACTGAGTTGCAAAGGGCCTCACTAAGTAGATGAGGCTGTTTACAAACAGCAGTCCTCCTGTCTCAGCCTCCCAAATGCTGTGATAACAAGCATGTGTTACCACGCCCAGCTCTGAAATAATCTTATTAAATAAAAGTTTGCGGCTGGGCATGGTGGTGTACGTCTATAATCTCAGGACTTGGAAGGCTGAAACAGGAGGATTGCAGGTTCAAGGCCAGCCTCAACAATTTAGCAAGGCTCTTAGCAACTTATCAAGACCCTGTTTCAATATAAAAAAATAAAAAAGTTTGGGGGTGTATTTCAGAGGTACAGTACCCCTGGGTTCAGTCTCCAGTGCCACATACACCGCACATTCAAAAAAATAAGCCGGACGTGGTGGCGCACACTTGTAATCCCCGCGCTTGGGAGGCAGAGAAAGGAGGACCGCATCTCGCAGGTTTGAATCCAGCCTCGCTGGCTTAAGAGACCCTGTTTCCAAATAAAAATATAAAAAAATAGGTCTGGGAGTGTAGCCTAGAGGTAGAAGGGTTTCCAGGAATCCCAGTACCACAGGAAGGAAGGAAGGAAGGAAGGAAGGAAGGAAGGAAGGAAGGAAGGAAGGAAGGAAAAAAAAAAAAAAAAAAAAAAAAACAACAACAACAACAAAAAGCAACCAAGCCTGGCATGGTGGCTCATGCCCGTAATCCTTGTACTTGGGAGGCTGAGAGGAGGATTGAGGTTTGCAGCCAGGCTCAGCAATCTCTTGAGGCCCTCTGCAACTTAGTTTTTTGTTTGTTTGTTTTGAGGATTTAAAGGAGTTTATTAAAAAGAAAGAAATACAGGAGACAGTTAAAGCCCCATGCCACTCAGGAGTGGCATGTGGGGGGGGGGTTCGAATGAATTCATCCCCTTCTCTAACTTAGTGACACACTGTTTTTCTGCCTGGCGTGGTGGCGCACGCTTGTAATCCCCGTGTTTGGGAGGCAGAGACAGGAGGATCGCACAGGTTTGAAGCCAGCCGTGCTGGTTTAAGAGACCCTGTTTCCAAATAAAAAATATAAAAAAAGAAAATAGGTCTTGGGAGTGTAGCCCGGAGGTAGAAAGGCTTCCAGGAACCCCGGTACCCAAAAAAAAAAAAAAAAAAAAAAAAAAAAGCAAGTTTGTGATATATATTTGGCCGGGCGTAGTGGTGCACGCTTGTAATCCCTGCTTGGGAGGCGGAGACAGGAGGATCGCACAGGTTGGAAGCCAGCCGCGCTGGCTTAAGAGACCCTGTTTCCAAAAATTAAAAAATTGGTCTGGGAGTGTAGCCCGGAGGTAGAAGGGCTTCCAGGAACCCCAGTACCACAAAAAAAAAAAAAAAATTATATACATATATATATATATGCCGGGCGAGGTGGCGCACGCTTGTAATCCCAGCATTCTGGAGGCTGAGACCCAAGGATCACGGTTCTCGGGCAGCCTCAGCTACTACTTAGTGAGGCCCTCTGCAACTCAGTGAGACCCTGTTTTAAAATAAAGAATAAAACATTGGGCAGGGGCTGTAGCTTGGAGGTCAAATGCCCCTGGGTTCCATCCCCAGACCCACAAAAAAAAAAATAAAAAAATAAAAAAGAATAAAATCTAGTCAGAGCCTGGGTGCTGTGGGTACCAGTACAAATGCGGGATTACAGGGTACAGGCCCACTTGGGAATTTGAGGCATGTTCTGTCCACATGTGTCCTTAGAGAGTTTT
The DNA here is from genome assembly GCF_963383645.1 of Muscardinus avellanarius. NCBI lineage: Eukaryota > Metazoa > Chordata > Mammalia > Rodentia > Gliridae > Muscardinus > Muscardinus avellanarius. The sequence goes on from NC_137790.1 coordinate 129,844,312, forward strand.
TGGCCATTTTTCTATCTGTCTGCTAAAAGTTGTTTATGTTTGACTTAAATAGGAATTTCAAAGTCAGAGATATAGTCCTACAAGGTATAGAGGCTTTGGACTAAAATTCCTTTCTATAATTGGTAATTAATATTGGACTAATAATTGGTTATAGACAGTTATTCCCGCCCGAATACGCCACAACGGGATCTCTGCCTGCTTCCCTTGGAATCCTTTCTCCTGTTATCAACCTTCTGCGTATTTTTTTTCCTGCTCTTTCATTCTAGAATTTTTTTTTTCTTCCCAGAAGACAAAGCCGCCTGGGTTTCTCCCAGGCAGATTAAGAATAGGCTTCTCTCTACTTAGCTCACCTCGGGCGGTCATGACAGCGGCGAGGAGTCTGCAAGGCTTACATTTTCTCTTTTGGTTTCTTGTTCTTTTAGATATCTCCATGGGACTACTTTTGAACTCTACCCAATCGGTTTCAAATTTAGACCTGACTGCCGGTGCCCCCCTACCCCAATCAAGGTACGTGCCTCTTCTCAGAGCCAGAAGGGCAAGCGCAGAGCCCTGGCTGGGTTTTTTTTTTTTTGGGGGGGGGATGGGGCGTTGTTTTGTTTTGCTTTTTTTGTACAGTGCCAGGGATTGAACCCAGGGGCATTCTACCTCTGAGCTATGCCCCCACCCCTCTTATATTTTCTTATTTACACACAGGGTCTTCGTTAGGTTTCTGAGAGCCTTGCTGCATTGCTAAGGTTGTTCTCGAACCTGCGATCCTCCTGTCTCAGCCTCCCAAGTACTGGGATTACAGGCGTGCACCAGCGCCCCTGTCTCTGGCTGTCCAAACGGGCGGTCCAGGGTCAGGTCGCTGCCCACGCAGGTCCTGAGCAGATTTTGGACACCTCCCTCCTGTGTTTTTATTTCTATATGTAAAAAAAAAAACCCTGTTCCTGCCGCATTCATGACCCCGTGTGTTTTTAACTGTCCGCTAGCGTAAGCCAAGGGTTAGGCTTGGACGCCGAAGTGGCCTTAGCAACCGGGCAGCTCCTTGCCCCAAACAGTCACCAGTCGAGTAGCGCCGCGTCGCACTGCTCCGAGTCCCGAGGCGAGACGCCCTGCTCCTTCAACGACGAGGACGAGGAAGAGGACGAGGAGGACTCCTCCTCCCCAGAATAAAGACCGGAGAAAACCCGCCTCTTAAATCCCTGACGCTCCGTGTGTTTTTAGTGTGAGCTCTTGTTTCTGAAACGATCGCTCCAGTCTTTGCTCTGTTGCACAGTGTGTTCCGTGAGAACGAGAGAAACACAATAAGCAAATGACACGAAGGCCGAGGCGATTGAAGTGGGTTAACGTAGCGTGAACAGAATCTGGCCCCGCAGAGCAGTAGATACATCGCAGACAAAGCCTGTTTTCTGAGGAGATGGAGGGGGGATCCCCGAAGCCTTGGCAGCGTGATCGAAGCTCATTTCTCCTCCAGGAGGGGGACGTCTGTGTCCCCCACACCCTCGTGATCACTTTAGGCTTGAGATTGCTTCACGAACAGTCCCCAGTGCGACCCGGCTTCTCCCAGGCAGAAATGAGCGCCAGAGTCCCCAGCGGGGCTGGGCGGCGGGCAGAGGCCTCGGGCCTGGTGGCCGCGGGCCAGAGTAACTGCTGGGCTAGCTGGAAGTCTAGCCGAGGTGCGTTCTGCATCTGCTGCCTTAGCTTCTAGAAAGGAGGAGCGCCGACTCCTAAGTACCTAACTATTTAGAGTAATTTATAGAGAAACCGAGATGACCATTGTCAGCCAGCGCGTCGGCACGTAGGATCTCCTAGGGCTAGAATAGTGTTTCCACGAGCATTGGCCACTGGGCCACCACTGCCTTTTGCTCCCGAGCTCGGCCTGAGTCTGACAGAAGGAAACTGTAGCTCTGTAGCTTTAAAAATCAAAGCTGTGCGTTCTTAGCGCTCTTTCTTTCACACTGAGAAAAAGCCAGTCCCTCTGCCCGGTCGGCCGCCCACAGCCCTGCTGCGCTTGTGTGAATCCACCCGTCTGCAGTTTGTGAACATGAACCCAGTTGTCATTACTCTTGTCTTCAAACAAAAGTTGATTGCAAGAACATTAACAGCAGCCGGGTGGGCGTGGTGGCGCACGCTTGTCATCCCCGCGTTGGGAGGCCGAGACAGGAGGATCGCTGGTTCGAAGCCAGCCTCAGCTACTGAGTGAGGCTCTCAGCAACTCAGTGAGACCCTGTTTCCAAATAAAGTTATAGAAAAAATAGGGTTGGGGGTAGTGTAGCTCAGAGATACTGTGCCCCTGGGTTCCATCCCCAGTACCACCAAAAAAAGAAAAGAAGAAGAAGAAAAAGAAAGGAAGGAAGGAAGGAAATGAACAGCAGTGTGTTCTGGCACCTGTTACTTTTTTTTTTTTTTTTTTTTTTTTGCAGGTCTGGGGGTGAAACCCAGGGGCATTTGACCTCCAAGCTACACCCCAGCACTAATTTTTATTCTTTATTTTGAAACAGGGTCTCACTGAGTTGCAGAGGGCCTCACTAAGTAGCTGAGGCTGTCTGCAAACCGCAATCCTCCAGTTTCAGCCTCCCAAATGCTGGGATTACAAGTGTGCACCACCACATCCGTCTTTTATTTTCACATTTTAATTAGTCAAAATGACCTTATCGGGTTTATTCCTGGGTGATTCCCTCTCAGATGACCCGTGTAGGGTGCTTGTGTGCGCTCCAAGAGCTGCCCTTGTTAGCGAGGTGGTAGTGTGGCTGTAGCAGGCCTCTGGAGATGCCGATTGGTGTGTGGGGCGGCGCCATCGAGGCCACACCCCCACCAGTCACACCGGAGCCCATGGGAAGGAGCAAAGGATTGTGGGAGACTGGCCCTGAATTTGGACTTGAATCTGAGGGATTATCCCGGGTGGGTGAGTGTGGCCCACGCAGGCCCTGCCCCAAGACGCTTCCGAAGCTAAGACCACAAAAACTGATATATAAGACTGAAACGTTAGCTGAGGCTCGAATTCTGTCAAAACTCAGCTGTCTTGCAGGCCCAGAGCGCTCAAGGGAGCAGGGCGGTACTGATGCAGGTTTTGTTGTTTTGTTTATGGTACTGCGGATGGCACCTGGGGGTGTTCTACCACTGAGCTAGACCTCTTGTCCTTTTTATTTTTCATTTTGAAGCAGGGTCTTTCTAAGTTGCGGGGCGGCCTTCTCCTCTGCTCCTCCAACTTTCTCCTCTGTGCGCTGAAAGGGGCCCAGCAGGCACCTGGGGAGCCCCAGGGCTCCGGCTGCCTTTGTAGTCTCCAAACTTGAACTACAGTTCCCAGGAGAATTCAGAATGTAAGAGCCATACCTGAGCCTGCTGTAGTGATGGGCGCACTAACCCCAGGACTCTGGAGGCCGAGACAGGAGGCTCGCAGGTCCGAGGCCAGCTCATGGTAACTTAGGGAGACTCCATTTCAAAATAGGGATGGGGGAGTCAAGCTCAAAGGTGGAATACCCCTGGGTTCAATCCCCAGCATCGCAAAAAAAATTAAAAGACAGATGAGTTACAGCCACCCATTCCTGCGATCAAATACACAGTCTGTCAGAGTTCTTGGGAACGCCTTCTCTTCTGTCTCCACGTTTTTGAGCTTTAAGTAGATAGAGTGTGGGCTTAGGAAGGGTCACCAAAGACAGACTCGCCGGTGCCGCCCGCCGGCCTCCCCTCGGCAGTGCGCCTGCGCCGCCCCATCCTCCTGCCGGGGAGCCCGAGGGTGATGGTGGAGATGTAGAGAGAGAAATTCTGTTCTCTGTCTCCCCTCAGCATGTCCGGCTGCGTCTAGAGCTCAGCACCGAGTCAGAATTCCATACAGGAATCAAAGTGGGAGAATGTAAGGAAATTCCCGTCTCGGGTCCTGGCTCTGGAAGGTCACGCGGGCTCCAGCGCTGCCGGGGCGCCGGCCGGCTGGGCTTTGGGGGAGCCCCCGAGGCCTTCCCCACAGGGGCCGGCTCACTGCCCCCTCCCCAGGGCGGAGCATGCTGGTTCAGTGGATTACTCCCCCGCAAGAGCCTGTGTGTCCCTGGCCCCGGGGCTGCGGCCTAACAGCTCAGATCTGCCGCCAGGCATCCCCCGCCCCGTCCATTCCTCCGCCCCTTCCATTCCTCCGTCCGTCCGTCCGTCCGTCCAGACTCCTTGCATGGCTGAAAGCAGTTCCAGAAAGTGTGTGTGGACCTTGTGCCTTAAGGATCACAGGGGGCCTTAGGGGGAGAAGCAGGAAGTGGGTGCACACAGCGCTCCCGCTCAGTGGTACCCACTGCCCCAGACAGATAGGGATGGGGACCGCCATGCTGGCATCCCTAGGTCTGATTCTTTAAAGAGAGCCAGGCATGGTGGTGCGCACCTGTCATCCAGCATTTGGGAGACTGAGGCTGGAGGATAACAGGTCTGAGGCCAGCCTCAGCAACTTAGGCCCTCAATAACTTGCAAGACAGCTTCAAAATAAAAAATGAAAAAGGGCTCTGGGTGTGTAGCTTGGAGGTCAAGTATCCCTGGGTTCAGTCCCCAGCATGTGTGCGCGCGCACGCACACACACACACACACACACACACACACACACTATAGTTTCATTTTACCAATATGAAAAAGTATAACTTTTCCCATTAAAATTTACAGTTGTGCAGCCGGGCGTGGTGGCGCACGCTTGTAATCCCAGCATTCGGGAGGCTGAGATAGGAGGATCGCAGTTCGTGGACAGCCTCAGCTACTTAGGCCCTCTGCAACTCAGTGAGACCTGGTTTCAAAGTAAAGAATAAAAAATAGGGCAAGAGGTGTGGCTCAGAGTCGAATGCCTCTGGGTTCCAGCCCCAGACACACACACACAAAAATTTTTACAGCTGTAACAGTATTCTGCCATATTTGAAAAATAATGCCCGGCTCTGTCCCTGTCAAAACATTCAGAACTCTGTGTGTGTGTGTGTGTGTGTGTGTGTGTGTGTGTGTGTGTGTGTTGCATCAGCATAGGAGAGGAGAGAGAAACAGCCTATTCCACCTACTAACCACAGCCAGAGAGAAAGCTTGGTTGGTTGGTTTTTTGTTTTGTTTGTTTGTTTGTTTAGAACTGGGGATTGAAGCCAGGGACCTTCTCCTTCCAAGCTGTGCCTCCAGTCCTGTTTTAAATGGTCTTGCTGAGTTGTGGAGGGCCTCGCTAAGTTGCTGGGGCTGTCCTTGAACCTGTGATCCCTCTGTTTCATCCTCCCAAGTACTGGGTGATAGGTATGTGCCTCCTTGCCCAGCACATGTTTAGTTTTATGAAAGATTTTTTTTTTTTTTTTTTTTTTGCAGTACTGGGGATGGAACCCGGGGTCATTCTATCTCCAAGCTATACCCTCAGCCCTATTTTTTTAATTTTGAAACGGTCTCACTGAGTTGCAGAGGGCCTCACTAAGTAGCTGAGGCTGTCCTCGAACCTCCTGTCTCAGCCTCCCCGATGCTGGGATTACAAGCGTGCGCCACCACGCCCGGCTGGCCCTGATTCTTGAGCTCCATCCCCTAATAAAAAGGGTTGTTTTACCGGGTGTGGCGGCGCAGCCTGTAGTCCCTGCACTTGGGAGGCGAGACGGGAGGATCGCGCAGGTTAGAAGCCAGGCTTGCTGGCTTAAGAGACCCTGTTTCCAAATAAAAAATATAAAGTAGGTCTGGGAGTGTAGCCCACAGGTAGAAGGGTTTCTAGGAACCCCAGTACCACAAAAAAAGGGGGGGTTGTCTCAATTCAATAATCTGTAGCATAGACCTGCAAACTGTGTAGTCTTTGTGGCAAGTTTAGGGCAGGGTTTGGACGCCCCGTCTTATCTTCATAGTACCACACTTAGCTACCAGTAGTGCCCATAAACTGAGAGCAGATTCCAGCACACCCATGAAGTTCTCGTCCTCAGCAAGTGATTGGAAATGGCTAGCTCGTCCACATTATTTCTAAGTTGTAGGATACATAAAGATCACCTGTGGTATTGGATACATAAAAGATAATCCTCATTCTGCATATGGGCTGGCTTTGTGGTGATGCCTACACCGCCCAAGAGCCCAAGAGCCCGCTCGTCGAGCTTCCCCATTTCTATGTATCCAAAGCAGCTGTCCCCAGACACTGATCCTCACCGATCCGTCTTCTCTGAAGGCCGGTGTGTGGCCGGAGCCTGCGCTGTGCGTCCAAGTGGCCCCAGAACCGTGCCTTCCCGCCCCCTCGTTTACAGTTGACACTGCGTTCTCATAACGTGCACTCAAGCCAAATACTGTTACTCAAAAGGGGAAAGGCTCAGCTGCGTTACCTTTTAAAAGAAATCGTCCAAATACCCACATAAATTATATAACACTCAGGAAATGGCCCCCTTTATATAACCAAAATATCTCTGAAAACGAATGCTCAGTAGTTGGGCTGGTTTCCCCACCAGCACCCGCGTCTATTCACAGGATGCTAAGGTTCAGAGTTTTGACCCCTCGTCCTGGTGTTGAGACCCTGCAGGGCTCGGCTGGTCTGGCCCCTGCTGGCCCAGCACCACACAAGTCTAGGGTCTGGACTCCCACCTTCTCCACCGAGGGTCTCAGGATGGGTGGGGACCCCAGTCAGAGACCTGGCCCGAGCCAGCTTGGCCTGCCCACCAGCCCTCGGCCTGTCCTGCCGCCGCCGTCACCAAGTGCCAAACAGCCGAGGAGCAGACGTGGGCCTCCTCCCGGCCCCAGCACGCAGGGTCAGCTCGGGGACCTCGGGTCTCCAGCCCAGCTGGGGAGGCTCCAGGCTTGCCAGGGTCCCCGGCGGGGTGGGGGCTCCAGCCGGGCTGTTGGCCCTCAGGAGGAAGGTCCCCAGGTGGTGAAGGGTTGTAAAGGCCATCTCTGTCCTGCTTTGCCATGACCGGCATCATCTGGTTACAAACAGCCCCTGGTCATTGGGCTTGAAGACAGGGTCAGACGGTTGTTTTCAGGTCTCAGGGGAACCAGTTACTTTTCTATTAAAGTACTACCAAGGCAAGGCTTGCTGTCCCAGGAGATGGCACCAACTCACCCACTGCCCTGGCTCTGGGGACGGCGATTCTGGGGGAAGGGAAGGCCCCCCAATGCCTCGTTCACCACCATGACACTCGGCCTTTGGACAGAGTCGGTGGGGGGGGGCAGCCGTGCGCACAGATCGGCCGGTCGTTCACACTTTCATTTGAAGAGACTTTAATCTGATCATGTGCTGTTAGGTTTTGTTTCCAGAAAAATATGGTTCTATTTTGTTTTCTGGAGTTGTTTTGGTTTTTTTTCCTGCATGAAGGCTAACGCCACGGTGCCACGCGTTTTAAGCAATTTGAGCGAGAGAAGAGGAAACGACGCCGGCCGCGTCCCCCAGGCCTCGCGGCCAGGTTCCTCTGGTAGATTGAAGTTCCTAACCGAATCTGTTATGTTATTTTGTAGTATCTCGGACTTTGTAAATAAATACCATTATTTTTATATGGAAATTTTATAGAAGAGCTATTTCTGTATACTTTATCCCTGGGTTTTCTGAAATGGCTTCTGGTCAGCGATGGACAGGTCCTGGGCAGTGTCCCACCGCGAGGCTCGAGGGGCAGAAGGGCGGCGTCAGCGAGCCCGGACGTGTCTTCATCGGTGCAGGTGTGGCCGTCCTGTCCACCCCGTACAGTTAGGACGCAGAGAGACAGCACCTCGGATGAGTAGAGCTGAGCTTGAGAAAAAGTGTTTGATGATTTGAATGAGATGTATTATAGAAAAAAATAAATAATTTAAAATGCCAGTGGTCTGCGTGTTAGTGGTGGAAGAGGCGGCGGTGGAGGCTGCAGCTCTGCCCAGCACCTCCCAGGGGACCAGACCTTCCCTTCCTAGCCTGGTCCCACAGCAGCCCGTGGGAGCCACGGCCTCCTCCCTCAGCGTGGGTGCGAAGGGCCTCCCTGCCTCCGCCCCTGGGAGCCTGAGCCTCTGCCCCTGGGCTCCCCACTGCCTCCCAGGTGTCCCGGCCCCCTGAGGGGAGGTATGTCAGCTAGTTAAAGTTGTTCCAAGTTAGATCCATACTTTCCTGCCTCTTTAATGGTGACTGTAGAAGATAATCGGTAAGCTGAACATGGCGGCTGATGCCTAGAATCCCAGTATCTGGGAGGCTGAGATTGGAGGATCAGAGTCAAGGCCAGCCTCAGCAATTTAGCAAGACCCTCAACAAGTTAATGAGTCTTTTTTTTTTTTAAACAGGGTCTCACCCAGGCGTGGTGGTGCATGCTTACAATCCCAGCATTTGGGAGGCTGACACAGGAGGACCTGGGTTCGCGGCCAGCCTCAGCTATTTAGTGAAGCCCTCTACAACTTATTGATACCCTGTTTCAAAATAGAGGTAGAATGCCCCTGGTTCCATCCCCGAAAAGAAAAAAAGAAAGAGTAAAAAATAGGGCTGGGGGTGTAGCTTGGAGTTAAATGCCCCTGGATTCCATCCCCAGTACCTAAAAAAAAAAAAAAGAAAGAAAGAAACAGGGTCTCACTAAATTGCTGAGTGAGACCCTGCATGATCCTGTCTCAGTCTCCCAAGTGCGGGGATTACAAGCATGTGCCACCATGCCCCGCTAGTCCTTTTATTTTTGAAACAGGGTCTCACTGAGTTGCGAAGGGCCTCGCTAAGTAGCTGAGGCTGGCCGCAAACCGCGATCCTCCTGCCTGGCTCCTTTTTATTTCTTTCTTTATTATTATTATTATTTTGTTGTTGTTGTTGTTGGTCTGGGGATGGATCTCCGAGCCACAGCCCCTGCCCTATTTTTATTCTTTATTTTTTGAAACAGGGTCTCACTCAATTAGGAGGGCCTCACTAAGTAGCTGAGGCTGTCAGCGAACTGCAATCCTCTGGTCTCAGCCTCCAGAATGCTGGGATTACACGCGTGCGCACCACGCCTAGCTCCTTTTTAATCATTCTGAAGCAGGGTCTCATGAAGTTGCTGAGAAAGTCTTGCTAAATTGCCGAGTTCCGGGATTACAGGCCTGTACCACCACGCCCGGCTCCCAGAGCTCCGGGTCCGGGTCCTGTTTGGTGAACTACGTCTGTACCTGTCTCGGTGCTAGCTCCTCACTGGGGCTCGCACCCCTAGACCCTCCATCTGCCCAAGGGTCTTCTAGGGCCTCTTGGGGTGGGGGTTGCCCAGTGCCAGGAGCTCCCCAAACATCGTGCCTCTTGGCCTCCTTCCCAAGAGGCTTTTCCAGCAGCTTGCTTCCAAGAAATCTGCGTATAAAATGCACCCGGGAAACGAGGTGCTGCGCCGGGCGGGGAACCACTGCCCTTGAGAGCGAAGGAGACTCCTCACAACCTTCCCACGCGCCGACATTTCTGATATTTACTGTGCAGTGCTAGGACCCAACTTTTTTTTTTTTTTTTTTTTTTTTTTGCAGTACTGGGGCTGGAACCTAGGGGCAGTCTACCTCCAAGATACACCATACACCCCCGGTCCTATTTTTTATTTATTTTTTATTTTTTGCAGTACTGGGAATGAAACCCAGGGGCATTCTACCTCTGAGCGACACCCAGCCCTATTTTTTCTTCTTTATTTTTGAAACAGGGTCTCACTGAGTTGCAAAGGGCCTCACTAAGTAGCTGAGGCTGTCCTCCAACCGTGATCTTCCTGTCTCAGCCTCCCAAATGCTGGGATTACAAGCGTGCGCCACCACGCTTGGCTTCAGGTTTTTTTTTTTTTTTTTTTTTTTTGTTGTTTTTACTTTGAAACTGGGCCTTGCTAAGTTAAGAGTCTCTGACTTGCTGAGTCTGTCCTCGAACCTGTGATAATTCTGCCCTAGCCTCCCAAGTATTGGGACTACAGACGGGCGCCACCACTCCCATTTACTCAGTTTTTTTTTCTTTTTTGTGGTACTGGGGGGGGGGTGCAACCCAGGGGCTTTTCTACCTCTGGGCTATACACCCAGACCTATTTTTTATACTCTGGAAACAGAGTCTCACTACATTGCTGAGAGCCTCACTAAGTAGCTGAGGCTGGCTTCGAACCTGTGCCATCCTCCTGTCTCAGCCTCCCAAGCACGGGGGATTATGAGCATGCACCAACACGCCTGGCTTCTTTTTATTTTTTGAAACAGGGGTCTCACTGAGTTGCCGAGGGCTTCACTAATTAGCTGAGGCTGTCTGATAATCAGTCTCTGCCTCCCAAATGCTGGGCTTATAAGTGTGTACCACCCTGTTTTTAAATAACAAAATAAAATAGGGCTGGAGGTGTAGCTCAGAGGTAGAATGCACCTGAATTCAACACCCAGCACCAAATAAATAAATCTTCCCCAAGTTTTACCAAAACTCAGTTTATAAGTCACTATGAAGCAGAAAAGATGGGACCAAGGATGACAGAAACTTTTCAGCCGGGCGTGGTGGTACATGCCTGTAATCCCAATACTTGGGTGGCTGGGACAGGAGGATTACAAGTTCAAGGTCAGCCTCAGCAAGTAGTGAGATTTTCATCAACATAAAAAGATCCTGCTTCAAAATAAAAATTAAGCCGGGCGTGGTGGCACACCCTTGTAATCCCCGGGTTTGGGAGGCAGAGACAGGAGGATCGCACAGGCTCGAAGCCAGCCTTGCTGGTTTAAGAGACCCTGTTTCCAAATAAAAATATAAAAAATAGGTCTGGGAGTGTAGCCTGGTGGTAGAAGGGTTTCCAGGAACCCCAGTACCACCAAAAATTAAAAAAATAAATAAATAAAATTAAAATTAAAAATTAAAATTAAAAAATAGGGCCGGGGGAGTAGCTTGGAGATAGAAAGCCCCTGTGTTCAATCCCCAGTGCCAAAAGTAAAAGTAAATATAAAAAAAATGAAAGCCGGGCATGGTGGCTTATAATCTCAGTACTTGGGAGGCTGAGACAGGAGGGTAGAAGGTTCGCGGCCAGCCTCAGCAACTTAGTGAGGCCTCTGTAATTTAGTGAGACCCTGTTTCAAAATAAAGAATAAGCCGGGCATGGTGGCGCATGTTTGTAATCCCAGCATTCGGGAGGCTGAGACAGGAGGATCGCAGTTCAAGGACAGCCTCAGCTACTTAGTGAGGCCCTCTGCAACTCAATGAGACCCTGTTTCAAAATAAAGAATAAAAAATAGGGCTGGGGATATAGCTCGGAGGTAGAATGCCACTCGGTCAGTCTCTAGCACCATACATAAAAGAAAGGAGAGGAGAGGAGGAAAGGCAGAGAGAGAGGAAGAAAGGGAAGAAGGAAGGAAAGAAAGGAAGGAGAAGAAAGAAACATTTCTGTAGCTGCCTGGCCCAGGATCGCCATGGCGGGCGCTGTCGCTCCCGGGCCTGCACCAGGGGACGTGTCCATGGGTTGCTGGTGCAGGTTGAAGAAGGCCTGGCCAAGCACACTTGCGGAGGAGAGACTTTCCTGCTAGTAGCTCCCCACCCCCAAATCCTTTCTAGAAGGCTCCCGGAGCCCGAAGGGCAAGGGCTGGGCTTTGGCCAGCGAGGCGGGCGCCTGCCGGGGCAGGCCGGGACCGCTCCCAGGCATCGCAACCACAGCCACCGAGCAGATGGGGAACAGGTTTGGGGAGAAATACTAGGGGCAGAGTAAACACAGAAATGGAAGATTGCGACACCCCCAGCCGTGCCTGTGTCTGTAGGGCTGAGGTGGGGTCGGACAGTTCTGTCCTGGGGGTGGAAATTCCCAAGGCAGCCTGGCCCTTGGTCAGTAGGGACACAAGCTGTCTGTTATCACGTTTTGTCAGGTGTTGGTTTGCAGAACAGCAAATACCAATGGCTGCTCTGAGATTAAGCTGCAGGACTGCTGGGTGTAAAACAATGGGTTGACAGCAGGTCGGAATTCCACTCTTAGATGACCTCAGAGAAGAAATTTTTGAAGCCCAATGTGGTGGCACGTGCCTGTAATCCCAGCATCTGGGAGGCTGAGATAGGAGGACTGCAGATTCAAGTCCAGCCTCAGCAATTTAGCATGATCCTGATTGAAAATCAAATATTAAAAAGGGCTTAGGGCTCAATCCTCAGTAGAAACAAAGCAAGACAGAGAGAAAGAAACTTAAATCTCTCTTTGTTGATTGTTTTATTGCGGTATTAGAGATTGAACTCAGGGGCATTCTACCTCCAAGCTACACCCCCAGCACTTTATATTTGTATTTTATTTATTTATTTATTTATTATTTATTGCGGTACTGGGGATGGAACCCAGGGGCATTCTACTTCCAAGATACACCCCCAGCCCTGTTTTTTTTTTTTTTATTCTTTATTCTGAAATAGGGTCTCGCTAAGTTGCAGAGGGCCTCGCTAAGTAGCTGAGGCTGGCTGTGATCTTGTCCCAGCCTCCCAAGTACTGGGATTACAGGTGTGTACCACCTCTGTTGTTTTTTTGGTGGGGGCGGGTACTGCGGATTGAACCCAGGGGCATTCTACCTTTGAGCTTCATCCTCAGCCTTATTTTTTATTCTTTATTTTGAAGCAGGGTCTCACTAAGTTGTAGAGGGCCTCACTAAATTCCTGAGGCTGGCCACCAACCTGTGATCCTCCTGTCTCAGCCTCCCAAATACTGGGATTATAAGTGTGCGCCCGCCACGCCCAGATTCTAGCTTTTATTTATTTATTTTTTTAATTTTGAAACAGGGTCTCACTGAGTAGCTGAGGCTGGCCGTGAACCTCTGAACCTCCCAAGTACTGGGGTTACAGGTGTGCGCCACCACGCCCGGCTCTTCATAGTTTGTTTTCCATAAACCAAGAAGAGCCCGTGAAACTAGGGATGTCTTCCTATTGTCCCAGGTCCTGGGTGTTTCATCTCCCACCCTCTCTGCCCAGCCAGTTCTGACTCTCAGCGCCGGAGCTCTCCACGCTTGGGGACGGGGAGCTGCTTGAAAAAGAGCCCTTGTCCGGGGGAGCCCCGCGCAAGGGAGGAAATTAGCTTTTAACCTCTTTGGTTCCAGAAATCTGGAAGACATAGTCAAAACCAGATGAGTAAGAACAAGACCACGGAGTCCTTCATGGTTCCAGTACTTTCTATGAGAACATGGCTGTGATGCCACCCAGAAACTTGAGCTGCGGAGAGGGTGGGTGACCATCCCAAGGCCACGGAGACCCAGTCAGAGCCACGTGCTCAGCAAAAGCCAGTTCAAAGGCCCCTGGCAGCCCAGGCTGTGATCCCCAGTACCTGGGAGGCCAAGACAGCAGGAGACCTTCAGCAATCTAGTGACACCATTTAAAACCAAATAGGAGCCCGGTGTGGGGCGCACGCTCTAATCCCAGCATCCGGGAGGCTGAGACAGGTTCACG